>NC_135547.1:46220861-46883986 GCF_045843805.1 Urocitellus parryii | reverse complement strand
AGTGGAGCCTTGAATTTGTTGTTCTTATCAACTTTCATAGGAGTAAATTGTTACAAGTTATTTTTCAATATCAATTGAGTATAATTATTTATTCAGGAAAGATTAATAATAACTCAATGTACATGGTAGTAGCACCAGGTTGAAAGATCATAACAAAATATAGGTTTTTTTCTTAACTCCTTTATAAATACAAGGAACAAGTATAATAAGAAGAAAGACATGTTGTACTGTTTCTCAACTCATTAGCAGTTAATGAGGCAGAGAATAATAGGAGTCCAGAAGGAGATATTGAATAATATCACTGAAAAAGTTCAGAAAATGAAGACAGATAAAGGGTATTATGAGCCAATGCAGTTTTTCAACTTTGGATTCACAGAGAACACCAGATGGTTTTTCCCAGTGCATCATAGAATATAAAGTCCATGGAGCCTTTAGGGTTTAGTTTACTTAAAAAATGCTTTATTTACCTAAAAAAAATGTGAACCTTGACAGTGATTTAATACAGAGAAAGTTCAGAATTGTAAAGCAAATTTTAAACAACATCTGTTTCCATCTCTGCTTCTCCTTGGGAGTCGGCTTTGCAGGTTACCTTAAGGGTCAAGATGTAGAGAATTTATTCCTGGGCCTTACCAAATACAAGTTGCTAAAGTTTCTGTGAGATTATTAGAAAAATGATAATGACAAAAAATCTTAGGGCTTCATTTATTGTTCCTATTTGAACTGAGTGCCAAAGTTACTATTTTATAAAATATCTCACAGATACTACAATAGCTAAGTGGCATTATGAAATATGGCATTTAATCATTTGGCATGCATATGCATCATCCTATTATATATTAGACTGAGATAAGATCCTCATCATTTTTTTCTTGAATACTTTCATAATATATTATTACATTGGAAACTTCACAATATTTCCTTTTCTGTCTTATGTGAATTTTCATATAGGTAGATAATAATTCAAATAATAAATCTGGGAAAGTAGGACTTAATAAGAGTAAAAGAAAAAATGTTTGTTTGTTTTATGTTGTTGTTATTTTTGTTTTGTTTTGTGTTAAACTACTTGGAACATTGTACCAAATAAGCACATGGGACATTGGCATAAACATACATTTTTATTTAGCTTAGGACCATGTGAATAGTTTTTAGAATACTTTAGAAAAACACTATAAGCAACAGACTTGTCATTATCAATCTTTTCTTTGTTGTTTAGTTTCACTTTTATTTAATATAAATGAAATAAAATATACACCTAAAGGATGAAAATATGTTTGATATATGAATTGTGGACAAATAGGACAAACATTAACTCATTTTTCCTTCCTTCTTTTTGTTGCAGTAGGTAGAAAAAAGGCTACCCAAAGATATATACATTGAAGTCCTCAGAATCTGTGAATATGTTGTTTCCTCACATGTAAAAATAGACATTGGATATGTGATTAAGCTAAGGATTTTGAAAAGGGGAGATTATGATATGAGAAGAACAAATATTATCATAGGAATATTTATAACAAGGAGACAGGAGTATCACAGAGAATATTATTGTAAGATTTACCCTTCTGGATTTGAAAACAGAGAAATGGGCCATGAGCCAAGGAATGTAGGCAATCTCTTGAACATGTAAAAGACAAAGAAAAATGTTCTTTTCTAGAATCTTCAAAAGGAATACAAGTCTACCAACACCTTTATTTTATTCCAGTAAAAAACATTTTTGAATTTATATCCTCCAGAATTATGAGATAACAAATTGTGTTATTTAAAGCCTACGGATTTTTTTCAGCAGCAATAGGAAACTAATACACCAATGCTGAGTTCAGTATTCTCGTTAATGTGTTTATACTACACATCAGACACTATGCTAAGATTTCGGGAAATAGTGGTGAGTGATATTGGCCAAATTATATGGTTATACTGTGTGCATGTACAAATATGTAATGACAAATCTCATCATGTACATCTATAAGGTACACATAAAAAACATGGAAAGAAGAAAAAATGTCATATGTGGTAACATTTTCTGTAATGGCAAAGGAGAGTTATCTGATTCCTTTTTTCCAATAAAGCAACCACAATTTTAAAATTATTTTTTTAAAATTAATATCAATAATACTGTCACATCAAAATGCACTGGAAATTGCCCTAATATAATAAAGCTTTTGAGCAAATATCTATTCAAGAATTTATACTAAATGTCTAAAAACAGGGACAATATGGAATTTGAACTTTGATATAATTTCCTGACCTCATGGTTATCATTGTGGAAACTCCACTCCAGTTATCTATGCTATTCCTGGATCTCTTGGTTAAGTACCTTGTATCCCCAGGATGTGGTTCCCACTTTTCTCATCATCCTTAGCTCAATGTTGCACTGATGAAATTCTAAAGAGACCCTGACCAAGAGGATATCAGGTATGGCAGAAGACTCTTTCTCTCATCAATTTTGTTTGTTAGAAGATCAAAATTTTAACATATATGAAGCATGCCAAGAAAACCAAAAATCGCTGTAGTAACCTACTACCTGACTTGGAAAGAGGGGTATAGTTCTGAGAAAAATAGAACACTGTCCTTTCTCCTATCTCAGGAGCATTTGTTGAAAGATTTTGCACATGAGTAAAGAAAACTCTTAATAGAAAGAGACCTAAAACCTACTTCTGAGTCCTGAAGCTCAAGAAGGAAAAATCAAGAATGAATATGGGATATGCCATAAAATTGAAATGCTTATGCACAAAGATAGCCTATAGAATGGGAGAAAAACATGGCCACATACTCTTTTCATATTGAATTAATATCTAGAATATATAAATAACCCCAAAAATTGCAATGAAAAAAAATGAATAAATGGGCAAAATCAGAAATTTCTCAAAACAAGAAATACAAAAGACCAAAATTATTTGAAAAAATGTTCAACGTCTCTAGCAATCAGGGAAATGAAAATCAAAACTACACAAATATTTTATCTCACTCCAGTTAGAATGGCAGTCATCAAGTATATAAATAATGAAAATGTTGGGAGAGATGTGGGGGGGAAAAGGTACACTCATATATTGTTGGAGGGACTGCAAATTAGTACAACTATTTTGAAAAGCATTGTAAAGTTTACTTAGAAAAAGCATATGACCTAGCTATTCCACTCCTTGCTATTTATCCAAAAGAACCAATATATATATATATATATATATATATATATATATATATATATATATATATATATATTCCGTGTTAATCAGGGCTATCTCTCTTCCTCTGCTTCCTAGTGCCATATTTTCTGCTGCTTTTTACCACCACACACTTCTGCCTTGATATTGTGCTTCATCCCAAGCCCTGAGGAATGGAGTTGGCTATCTATGAACTGAGAACTCTGAAACTGTGAGACTAAATAACCTTTTCTTCCTCTAAAATTGTTCTTTTCAGGTATTTTTGTCACAACAGTGAAAAAAAAAGCTGACTAAAACACCAATGCATGCCCCTAGTGACCTACTTTCTCTAACTAGGTCCCACTTCCCAAGAGTTAATTCAGTCATCAATGGATTAATCCACCTATAATGTCAGAGGCCTCGTGAACCAATAACTTCCTAAATTCTCAATTTCAAGCACATGAGAGGTTGGGAGACATTCAAGATCCAAAGCATAACAATTCACTCCTGTCCCCCAAAGACTCATATCCATCTCTCAATGAAAAGCACATTTAGCCAGTCTCCAAATGTACCTGGTCTTATCAGTTCTAGTATTTCTCAAAAGTCCAAGTCTAAAATCTCAGAGATCTATGAATCTGTTAGCCGTGAACCCCTGTAAAAATAAAAATAAGCTATATACATCCAATATAAATTGCTACAGAGTAAATATTTCCATTCCAAAGGGGAGGAATAGGGACACAGAAAGAAAGGATTGATTAAAGCAGAATAGAAATCTAGCAGAACAAACGTTAAATCCTATAGTTCCATATCTGGCATCCAGAGCATGTGGTTGTGAGATGTGAATGCCAACAGGTTTGGGGAACCCCAATCCTATGGATTTATTGGTTGCAACCCACATGAATTCGCTTTTGGACTGAATCTATTCCCTGCCTTTATATTTCTTCAGCAGGCTTTCCACATTTCTGGAATTTCTTTTTGGGTTTTCCAATACAGCTTGAGCTTTACTTGGAGAGCTTCATGCATCACCATATGAGGAGATTCCTGTAGGGATTATAATTCTGACACACACTGATTGTTCTTTTAGATCTTCATTTGAAATCTTGGTGACAGTCCCCATGACCCCATAACTCTAACATTTTCTGTGTCTGCAAAAACAGCACTGTGTATGATGTCAAGTTCTACTCAGAGCAGAAGCAGAAGCTGGGACCACTTGGATCACACCTGCAGTGGCCTGTGACATCTCTTTGCAATAAGTGTGCCCTTGCACTTTATTCTCAATGCAGTCTTTTTAATGAGTTCCCACTTTTATATATGAACCTCAGTTGAGTGGGCTTAGCTCATTTTTGTTGTCTCTCTGTAGACATATGTCTCATGGTGTTATATTAGATGTGCTTATCTCTTCACTAATCACTGCTTCCAAGATGACAATGTTACTTGTGCTTTTTTGGTTAAATCACCCCCACCCCCAATTTTTCTATTCTGCTTTTTACTCATGACCCTTAGAGTAAACTGGGCAAAAAACTCAACAAAAATAACAAGCCAATGCCTGAATTCTGTGCTTCCATAAAAGTTCCTTTGCCAGATTAATTAGTCAATCACCATTAAAGGCAGTCTCAAATAAATCTCAGGGTATGGGCAATATGCAGACAAGTTCTTTGCCAGAATATTATATGAACAGCCACTAGTACAATTCCTGGTGGGGCTCTCATTCCCATCTAAACAATAATGAACACAATCTTTTTTTTTTCTTTTTCTTTTTTTTTAATTGTTGGTCGTTCAAAACATTACATAGTTCTTAATACATCATATTTCACAGTTTGATTCAAGTGGGTTATGAACTCCCAATTTTACCCCGTATACAGATTGCTGTATCACATCAGTTACCCTTCCATTTATTGACATAATGCTTTTCTAGTGTCTGATGTATTCTGCTGTCTGTCCTATTCTCTACTATCCCCCCTCCCCTCCCCTCCCCTCCCCTCCCCTCCCCTTTTCTCTCTCTACCCCTTCTACTGTAAATCATTTCTTCCATTTGTATTGTCTTGTCTTACCCCTCCTTTCCTCTTATATGTCATTTTGTATAACCCTGAGGATCCCCTTCCATTTCCATGCGATTTCCCTTCTCACTTCCTTTCCCTCCCACCTCTCATCCCTGTTAATGTAAATCTTCTTCTCAAGCTCTTCGTCCCTACCCTGTCCTTGTTTCCTCCCCTTATATCAAAGGAGTCATTCGGTATTTGTTTTTTAAAGATTGACTTGCTTCTCTTAGCATAATCTGCTCTAATGCCATCCATTTCCCTCCAAATTCTATGATTTTGTCATTTTTTAGTGCAGAGTAATACTCCATTGTGTATAAATGCCACATTTTTTTTATCCATTCATCTATTGAAGGGCATCTAGGCTGATTCCACAATCTTGCTATCGTGAATTGAGCTGCTATGAACATCGATGTAGCAGTATCCCTGTAGCATGCTCTTATTAGGTCTTTAGGGAATAGACCGAGAAGGGGGATAGCTGAGTCAAATGATGGTTCCATTCCCAGCTTTCCAAGAAATCTCCATACTGCTTTCCAAATTGGCTGCACCAGTTTGCAGTCCCACCAGCAATGAACAAGAGTGCCCTTTTCCCCGCATCCTCTCCAGCACTTATTGTTGTTTGACTTCCTTTGGCTGCCAATCTTACTGGAGTGAGATGGTATCTTAGGGTAGTTTTGATTTGCATTTCTCTGACTGCTAGCGATGGTGAGCATTTTTTCATGTACTTATTGATTGATTGTATGTCCTCCTCTGAGAAGTGTCTGTTCAGGTCCTTTGCCCATTTTTTGATTGGGTTATTTGTTATCTTATTGTCTAATTTTCTGAGTTCTTTATATATTCTGGTTATTAGGGCTCTATCTGAAGTGTGTGGAGTAAAGATTTGTTCCCAGGATGTAGGCTCCCTGTTTATCTCTCTTATTGTTTCTTTTGCTGAGAAAAAACTTTTTAGTTTGAGTAAGTCCCATTTGTTGATTCTAGTTGTTAACTCTTGCGCTATGGGTGTCCTATTGAGGAATTTGGAGCCTGATTATTGTATGGTGGTCTATTAGACTCTTGAACTTGAGAAGAGTTTGCTTGATGAACACAGCTGCACCATTATTTGGGGCATATATATTTATGATTGTTATGTCTTGTTGGTGTATGGTTCCCTTGAGCAGTATGAAGTGTCCTTCTTTATCCCTTTTGATTAACTTTGGCTTTAAATCTATTTTATTAGATATGAGTATGGACACTCCTGCTTGTTTCCGCAGTCCATATGAGTGGTATGATTTTTCCCAACCTTTCACCTTCAGTCTATGAATATCTTTTCCTATCAGATGTGTCTCCTGTAGGCAGCATATTGTTGAGTCTTGTTTTGTGATCCATTCTACTAGCCTGTGTCTCTTAATTGGTGAGTTTAAGCCATTAACATTTAGGGTTATTATTGAGATATTGTTTGTTCTTCTAGCCATATTTGTTTATTGATGTTACTAACCCTGATTTGTTATCCTCTTTGACTACTTTCCCCCCTTTACTGTCCTACCTCCCATTGTTGGTTTTCAATGTTATTTTCCATTTCCTCTTCCTGTAATATTTTGACAAGGATTTTTTGAAGAGATGGTTTTCTAGCTGCGAATTCTTTTAACTTTTGTTTATTGTGGAAGGTTTTAATTTCATCTTCTATCCTGAAGCTTAATTTTGCCGGATACACGATTCTTGGTTGGAACCCATTTTCTTTCAGTGTTTGAAATATGTTATTCCAGGATCTTCTAGCTTTCAGAGTCTGTGTTGAAAGATCAGCTGTTATCCTGATTGGTTTACCCCTAAATGTAATCTGCTTTCTTTCTCTTGCAGCTTTTAAAATTCTCTCCTTATTCTGTATGTTGGACATCTTCATTATAATGTGTCTAGGTGTGGATCTCTTATGATTTTGCACATTCGGCGTCCTGTAGGCTTCTAGGATTTGGGATTCTGTCTCATTCTTCAAGTCTGGTAGTTTTCTCGTATTATTTCACTGAATAGACTATTTATTCCTTTAGTATGGAGCTCTGTGCCTTCCTGTATCCCAATGACTCTTAAATTTGGTCTTTTGATGTTGTCCCATAATTCTTGGATGTTCTGCTCATGGTTTCTTAGCAGACTTGCTGAGCTGTCTATGTTCTTTTCAAGTTGAAATACTTTGTCTTCATTTTCTGATGTTCTCTCTTCTAAGTGATCTACTCTGCTAGTAGTATTCTCAATTGAGTTTTTAAGTTGGTTTATTGCTTCCTGCATTTCTAGGATTTTTATTTGTTTGTTTTTTATTACCTCTATCTCCCTGTGTAATTGATCTTTTGCTTCCTGGATTTGTTTATGTAATTCCTTGTCAAAGTGATCTTTCATTGTCTGATTTTGCTGTCTCATGTCTTCCTTGAGACTCCAGATCATCTGAAGCATGTATATCCTGACCTCTCTATCTGACATTCCATCTGTTGCACCTATTACCTCTTCTAAAGTTGAGTTGAACTGCATTGCCTGTGGTCCTTTCTTTCCTTGTCTTTTCATACTGCTGGCGTTTCTTTCTGCTTGGTGAAACTGTTGTGTTTTTGAAATTTTCCCTCTATTTATTTATATTGCTCTTGTATAGTTGAAAAATCACCCTTGCAGGTCAGGTAGTGTCTGTGATCCTCCTCCAATTGGTGCGATCCGTCTACCACGCTGGCAGGCCCTAGGTCTGCTCTGCTGGTTGGTCAAAGGTCCGCCTACCCAGCAGGCGCGAGGGGCACCTCTGTCACTCCGTAGGTTGCTGGGCCTAACCTCCCAATGGGTCGCAGGTCCACCTAGCTTGCAGGCACTGGGGGAGGGGCCGGTTCTGCCCCTCAGCAGGCCGCTGGCCCTGTCCTACTGGTGGGTCCTGTCCGCATTCCCTGCAGGCGCGTGTAGCTGTTCTGTGACTCCGCAGGTTGCTGGGCCTGACCCGCCCGCCCGTGGGTTGCAGGTTCGCCTAGCTTGCAGGCACTGGGGGAGGGGCCGGTTCTGCCCCTCAGCAGGCCGCTCGGCCCGATCTTCCGGTGGTCACAGTCCCTCCTACCTTGCAGACACTGGGGGAGGGGACGGGCCTGCCCCTCAGCAGGCCGCCGGCCCTGTCCTACTGGTGGGTCCTGCCCGCGTTCCCTGCAGGCGCCTGTAGCTGTTCTGTGACTCCGCTGGTTGCTGGACCTGACCCGCCTGTGGGTTGCAGGTTCGCCTAGCTTGCAGGCACTAATGAGCACAATATTTACTCTTCATTGACTGAGATGTCTGAAACTGTGAGCCCCCAAATAAACTTCTCCTCCTCTAAAATTGTTCTTGTCAGGTCTTTTAGTTACAGCAGAAAAAAAAAAAAAAACTAATTGAAATACCAGGTATAGTCACAGCAATGACCCCACTTTTTGGTACTAATTTTCTGTGTCAGTTATTTTTGTGTCACTGTGATAAATACCTGAGAATAACAATTTAATGGAAAAGAGTTTATTTTGACTCATAGTTTCAGAGGTTTCAGTCCATGATTATCCAGTTCCGTTGCTATGTGCCTAAAATGAGGTAGAACACCATGGTGAAAGAGTATGTAGGATAGTTTCTCAGTTTATGGAAGCCAGAAATAAGGGAGAAGGAGAGGAAGAGAGTGAGGGAGAGAAGGAGAGATGGCGGGAGGGAGGGAGGGAGGGGGGAGGGAGAGAGAGAGAGAGAGAGAGAGAGAGAGCGAGAGAAGCAGCACAGGGCATGCCTCCAGTGACCTATGTTTTTCAACAGACTGAAAGACTCGGTATTTCAGTCATCAATAGATTAATCTACTGATGATTCCGAAGACCTCATGATCCAATCAGTTCATTTCAAAACAAACAGTATGGATTTGTCTTTGGAAATTTTGATATAAATTGGTAATATCAACTCCATATATGGTTGATGTTGAGTATAAAATCCAGAATAAATCATTAGATCAAAGCTTGGAATGAAGGGCTTGAAGAAAACACAATGAGCAGATAAGAAAACCAGAGATTCCTGTGAGGTTATAGAGAAAACAAAAGAAAACCTACTATAAAAGATTTTTAAATAACTCTTATGATGACAAAAGATACACATAATGTTTTCCTAAGAAGTGCCATCCACAAATCTTTGTGTGATGATTTTGTTTACATAGGGAGATGAACAACTACAAAATGAATGTTGGATCTAATTTTTGCCCTAAGATAGCAGCAGTATTGAAAAACAAATAGGAGATATATTTGTCCTACAATTATTGAAATATATTCTTAATATGGACAACCTACCTTGAAATTATTTTAAACAGCAAGCCTAGGTACTTAGTAAATATAAAATTTTTGCCTTTAAAAGGAAATTGATGAAAATTGCTATAGAATGCTTATGTGAACTTTTATGAACTAGATAACATCACTGAAAAAATAAGGAATCACATTTTCAGCACAAATATACATTTCCAGTAATTGAATTTCTCACTAAAACCACTCACATGTAAAGAATTGCTCTAAGACTTGTTAATTTCATGGAATATTCAAATGGTATGGAATAACAAAGTTTCTTTTCCTACCTGCAGGTAGTTTCATAGGTAAATTTCAACTGATATATGCTGCTAATATAGACCATTTAGTTTTTCCATGTTTCTATTTAATTGGTATTATCAGCATATAGTATTACTTTCACATATTGAATAATCAACTAAGTATAACCTGTTAGAATCAACTAAGATAACTAGATATAACTAGATATAACCAACTAAGTATAACTAGTTGATATATAGCATAAAAATGTCTCATTTTTTATTGGGTATGGGAACAACGATTTTTGTACTGACACTCACTTTGAGGTAGTTATTGGGATTCAATATTCTTCAATTTTTTTTTCTTAGTCAAACTAAGAAATGATAAAAGTAAAAACTGGTTTTTGCCACACTAGAACCTCTATTGATACTGATTAATGTAAGTTTTAACAAAGAATTCAGTATGACACAAGGATTTCTAACAAAAGACTTTTTTCTGGAATATTAAAATACTGTCAATAAATTGTTATTGGTTTGAAAACAATAATCCTCATGTTATTGAAAAAGCAATGAGAATATTTTCATTTAAAGTGTAAGAAAAAATTGAGAACAGATTTATCATTATAGTTATTGTTAATAGGATAACTTGTTACAAAAAAAAAAAACAGTAGTTTCTTACTCTTGACTCAAGAAAGGCACCCTCTGATGAAAGACTTTTCCTTTTGTCTTGAGAAATTACCCCTTTATATAGACCGTAAACATTCTGGAAATGGAAGAATTTTAGTAGAGTTCTCTGAGAGTGGATTTCCAGTAGTTGGAGAGTAAGTGGATAGAAGTTGGAACAATCTGCTAATTTAATACTACCAACATATTTTTGGAAAGATAATGGTTTTTTTTTTGTTTTAAGAAATGGTTTAAAATGAACTTTTATTTTATTAAAATATAAAAATGGAGAATTCTATTCTAAAACTGAAGGAATGAGTTCCACATTTCTACCCAAAAGAGGGCAAATGAATGGGTAATCTCCAAGTACATGAAATAGGAATTAAAATTTTGAGAACTTAAATCAGAGCTAGAGTGACCCTTAGAGTGTGAGACCAGTAGGAATTCAGAGAAATCCTGTGTAATAGAATGGACTTTCCATTCAGTGGTATAAGAACTTTGAGTAACATTTCTTGAGCCTAAAGGACAATGACTCAGCATGACACTTCATAAAAATGTGTACTTTTTACTTAAATTTATTCATAAATGAACAAAAATTTTAAAAAGTAATGCCTTGTTTTTATGGACAAGGTTGATGTTTAGTAGGTTCAATGATTATCTCAGTTTTAGTACATGCTTTTATTTCCACTTGATACAATTAACCATCCAATACCAGATGCATTAGTGCCAGTCTTGGAGCTTTCAAAT
The DNA here is from genome assembly GCF_045843805.1 of Urocitellus parryii. Taxonomy (NCBI): domain Eukaryota; kingdom Metazoa; phylum Chordata; class Mammalia; order Rodentia; family Sciuridae; genus Urocitellus; species Urocitellus parryii. Next base: position 46,872,911 of record NC_135547.1, on the reverse strand, counting down.
TTTAATGCAAGTTAGATGGAATTGTGTTGCTAAATCCTGACTGTGAAGAGTCCACTCTAATAATTACTTAAGTTTGCAATTAAACATATACTTTTCACTCAAAAATATATTTGAACTCTCATGATCAGTAATTTACATAAGCTTATGGTCCATAATATATGTGGCTTCTGGTTTCTTAGAACAGTGGTTCTGAATCTTGAGTGAATATTGTAATTATCTGGGGAGTTTTAAGCAATTTTAAAGATATTGCCTCATCACCAGACAAATTAAATCAGAATATCTCAAGAATGGGCCTGGAGACTCAATTTATGCTTCTCATGTCATTCTTATGTACAGTCATGGTAGAAAAACACTACCTTAGAATAATAAGGAAGGCTCCTATAGAAAAAGAAGAACATATGTTGATATAGAAGTGATTTTGAATCCATGTGTTGATCTAATAAAAAATGCAATATTTTACATGAACAACAATATTGTAGAGATGTGACAATTACCAAATTATCTGATATGAATGTTGAATATATTATATCTTTACACCCTCATATCAACTAATGGAACAAATAAGTTACCTAAGTGAAAAATATAAGTTTAGGATTCATTTTTCTTTTTCTCTTTTGATTTCACTCTTCACTAGCAAAGTAAAATTTACTATCATTTGATATTAATATTCAACAAACAGGATAAGTGTGTTCTCCGTAATAGTATCTGAGGAATATTTTTCTAAGTTCATTTTTTTTAAGATTATCTAATCTAATATTGATATCTCAAAAAATTCAAATTATTTGGTGCTTGAACAAATAACTAAATTCAAAGTATTATATCACTATAAAACAATTATATGCTCACCATTTTTAATTTTACAAACAAAATGTTGAAATATGAGGATTTACTCCCTTGTAGTTAGGTCTGTCTACAAACAAATAAGCTCTGCCAACCTTGAAGAATTTTTTGCCCTATTTACAACTACTTTAAATTTTAACATATTTTTAACATAGCAAATAGCAATAAGAAATATTGAATCACCACTACCTTGAATTAAGAATAAAGCAATGGATCAAAAGGAAGATGCAATTCTATGTTATGCCCACATCTGAGATTTGTGGTGTAATGTCTAAAATTCCTGGTTAAGGGGCTGGGGATGTGGCTCAAACGGTAGCACGCTTGCCTGGCATGTGTGCGGCCCGGGTTCGATCCTCCAGCACCACATACAAACAAAGATGTTGTGTCTGCCAATAACTAATAAATAAATAAATATTTTTAAAAAATTCCTGGTTAAGGGTCCATTCAGACCAGTTAGAGATAAGTAGTGCATATTTTAGTTTGTATTTCCTTATTCATTTGTTATTCAACTCATAGGAATTTTTCCTTTTAAAAATATAAAAAAGGGAAATGTACTAAGATACCCAGTTATTTTTCAGCTATTAATAAATAACTTGGAAAACCCATTAAAATTTAAATTCTGGATTCTGATCTAGGAAATGTTCCCTCTAAAAATCATATGATATGTAATTTCCATTGTAACAGTGTTGAAATATGGAACATTTAAGTGCTCATTTGGTAATGAGAGCTCTGCCCACATCAATTAACTGCTATTATAAGAGTGTATTAATTATAATAGGAGTGAGTTCCTGATAAAAATAAATATTGTCCTAATTATTTGTGTGTGTGTGTGTATGTGTGTGTGTGTGTACCGCTCTCTTACCATTGTTCCTTCCATCAAGGGATAAAGCAGCAACAAATTCATCATTGCATGCTAGAATAATATTCTTGGACTATCCAGCCTACAGAACTGTGAACCAAATGAACTTTTGTTACTTATTAAGTACCCAGTATCAAGCATTATGTTATAGTATGAAAAAACAGATGATGACAAAAATTATGAATGTACAATTTGTGTTGGTCAGAGATTTAAAACTCAAATACTTTTGAAGGCCATGGAAGCAGTGTAGATAAGCTTGTATATAAGAACAAAATTCAAAGCTGATATTTACTTTTATTGTTATGAGAATAATATGGGTCATCGAGACATCTGGGGAGCATGCACAGTTCTAGTCATTTTTCCTAACTGTACATGCAGATTGAATCTTCTGATTCTGAGAGAGGATTTTAAAGACTAATATTTTGTGTGATTTTTTAAGTTTACATTTTAAATATTAGAAATGGATGCACATGTGAGTGACTATGTGGACCAATAATATCTAGGACAAATCAATCACTCTTTTATTCTCTCAAATATATTTCTGAATCAGTGAAACCCACAATGGACCATATGGATCTAATGCTTATGGGATGTAATTACTCACATTTTTTTCAACCTTATTTTCAGTGACTTCATATTGGCTATTTTGGAGTATTTACACCATGGAAATAAATTAATTCTATAGATCTTTTTCTTCTTATTCTTTGATTTTCAGAAAGCTGGCTTATAAACATATCACTGGTATGTACTGAACTGGTCTAGAGTGTACACATTTGTGGCATATTCTAAAATAATGTCAAAATCTTCCTGATTTGTCAGGTATGGTATATTTAGTAAGGGACATTTAGATCACAGGTAAAAAAAAGATAAATATTATGATCACATATGTAGAAATTCATTATGAGACCGATGATATTTCTCATAAAGTTGAGGGAGTTTAAGCAGTTGCTGAGGTCAGAAAACTGAAGAGAATATGATCTCAGTTTTCTCTAGCCTTAAATCATACTCCAATAATGGACCCAGTTTCTATTTTTATGAAGCATAAATCAAGACTGTTTTATCCATATTAAGTCCCATGTCAGCCCTTTGGATCAACCAATGAAACAAAAAGATGGGTTTATTAGGACCTAGGTAATAGGGAGACTGAATAATACTGAATAATTTTCATTCTGATTAGAATATAATTTGAGTGATAAAGGAACATTTCCGTAATGATTTCTTTTATGAGAAAAAAATGTTAAGAGAAAAGAGATGATAAGAAAATCAAAAAATATGAATATTTTACAAATACACATTCTTCCCTGGATTAGGAAACCATATATATTTGAATCATACTGCTAGGCACTAGTTGGCAATGAGCAGTGAAATTAATGGCAAGATCACAAGGGTTCTTTAAATTACTTTCGGGTCTTCTTTGTACCACTTTTAAAGTGGATGAGACATCAAATGGTGGTAGTTAATTTGCAGAAAATAAACAGAAGTAAAAGAGCTAATGAGAAAATATGTTTTAAAAATGGATTAATGGAACTAACTCTTGACAGAGTCCATTGATTTTGATATGAAACTAGCAACTATGGCTGTAGGTGTCTCCATTTGTCCATGAAGGAAAATTCCTTTTGTATCACAGGTGCAATAAGGAAACTTCTGACCAGCTATTGATCCCGGTAACTCACATTAACATGGGATTGACTTGTAGATGAAATACCTCTAAATAGGATGGCCACCATGAAAGTTCCTGAGAGGACCAACTAAGTTCAGAAACTCCACCACCTGACATGAAGGAGGAGTTGAACACCTGATTAGCCAAGAGTACCAAAGGTGATCCACAGTTGTCCTAGTAAATATAAAATGGTGATAAATTTGGTTTTTTTTCCACATTTTTATTGGTGCATTATAGTTGTACATATTGATGGGATTCATTGTTACATATTCATACATATAACAATATAATTTGGTCAATATTACTCCCCATAAACACATACTTATTTGATGTAAGTGTGTCCTTTTTTTACTTAATTTTTTTATTATTAATTGCTCAAAACATTAAAAAGCTCTTGACATATCATATTTCATACATTTGATTCAAGTAGAATATGAACTCCCATTTTTACCCCGTATACATATTGCAGATTCACATCGGTTCCACATCCACTTTTTTACATATTGCCATACTAGTGTCTGTTGTATTCTGCTGCCCTTTCTATCCTCTACTATCCCCCCTCCCCTCCCCTCCCCTCTCATCCCATCTTCTCTCTCTCCCCCATCTACTGTAAATCATTTCTCTCTTGTTTTTCCCCCTTCCCCTCACTTCCTCTTATATGTAATTTTGTATAACAATGAAGGTCTCCTTCCTTTACCATGCAATTTCCCTTCTCTCTCCCTTTCCATCCCCCCCTCGATCCTGTTTAATGGTGATCTTCTTCTCATGCTCTTCCTCCCTATTCTGTTCTTAGTTGCTCTCCTTATATCAAAGATGACATTTGGCATTTGTTTTTTAGGGATTGGCTAGCTTCACTTAGCATAATCTGCTCTAGTGCCATTCATTTCCCTGCAAATTCCATGATTTTGTCATTTTTTAGTGCAGAGTAATACTCCATTGTGTATAAATGCCACATTTTTTTATCCATTCATCTATTGAAGGGCATCTAGGTTGGTTCCACAGTCTTGCTATTGTGAATTGTGCTGCTATGAACATCGATGTAGCATGCTCTTGTTAGGGCTTTAGGGAATAGACCAAGAAGGGGAATAGCTGAGTCAAATGGTGGTTCCATTCCTAGCTTTCCAAGAAAAAAAGCCCCCATAAAGAGAATGGCCAGCATGAGAGTTCCTTAGAAGACCAACTAAGTTCAGAAATTCTACTACCCCACATGAAAGAGGAGTTAAACAACTTATTGGCAAAGAGTACAGAAGATTGTCAGGAGTTGCCACATAAGAGTGAGCATGGATCTTAGGTTAGCTTGACCAACAAAGTGTGAGACTTGTTTCTGCTGCTAGAAACAGGTGGATCTCACCTCCACTTGGCAGGGGAATAAAGCTCTGGGAGTGGGCATCACTTCCAATGAGACTGGGATACACCCCTCTGAAACCCAATCCCTTGCCTCATTTGAGTACAACTTTCTTGAGTGTCTTCCCCTCAATAAATAGGGCTTCAGGGTGTTCTCTCTCTCTCATCTGCCTCTCTTGCTTCCCTTGTGGGAGCTGAGGCTGAGGAGCTGTCACTAAAAAAGGTATTTTATCTCTCTCTATGTGATTATTTCGTGCCAGCCCAATTCACCTGGAGTGACCCTGACTGATTTAGTCATGTGTTGTGGCAGAAGGTGGTCCCCAGTTCTCACAGTAAACATCAAACAGTAATAAAATTGGAGACAGCATTGTCTCCTTTATCAAGACAGCCCACTCTGTCCCATGAGAGTGTTTTTGCTGAAGCTTCACTTTTCTTTCACTTTACTTTCACTTCACTTTCACCTATAATAAAGTTATCTTGCATGGCTTTTGGTGTCTGACTTTTTTCATAGGAACACAAGAACTCAAGTTTGGTGTTTCATCTCCCAGCTTTCCTGTGACAACAACTTGCCTTACTAAAAAATTTGCATACATTATTTGCATAATTTATTTAGGGTTAAGTATATCTCTGGTTTTGAAGATGCAAAATTAATAATGGAGATTATAGAAAAAATAAGGGCACTCAGAAAAGTTATGGTTATTCATTACTAGGGCCACCAGAAGGGGAGCATTGTGGTTGCTCAGGGCAACTGAAGAACAGACTGAGAAGTAAGATTTGTAGCTTATAAAAAGCAGACAGAACAGGGTGGTAGAGATTTTTTGATGGCCAAATAGCCATCCTGGAGACTCTAACCCTGCCTTTATCAGGCAGTTCCACAGGGGAGCACATATTGGTCAAATGGCACTTGAAACTGTTCTGAGTCAGCATTTCTATGTCCCCCCAGCTCACAAGCATTTTCCAGGTGACTTGTGAACAGTGCAATACTTGTGCCCACAACAACACATGCCAGGGGCCATAGCACCATTGGGAATCTGCACTATAAGAGGAATACATTTTAAGAAACTAGAAATAAACTTTACTAAGCTACCATGTTCATGGGGGATATAAATATCTTTTGGGTTTTGAGTACTCTTATTCTGGTTAGATGGAAGCTTTTGCAACCCACAGTAAAAAGGCTCAAGGGGTAGTCAGAATACTCCTCCAGGAAATTAACAGATTTGAAATTCCATTAACCATTGGCTCAGACAACAGGCCAGCTTTTAAAGCAAAGGTAATGCAATTATTGAATATGAGTTTAAATATCAGATGGAAATTTCATACTGTATGTAAACCACAAAGTTCTGGTAAAGCAGAAATGATGAATAGAATTTTATTCATCTGCATGGGATAAAATCCTCTCTATTGCATTATTACAGATTAGATTCACTCCCACTAAGAGAACTAGATTCTCTCCCTATAAAATAGTATATGGGAGACCTCCCCCACTTAACAGGATTACAGGGAGAATTAAAGGAAATAGGAGAATTAAAATTAAGACAATAGCTTCAAGTTTCAGGACTCAGCCTTGAAGACTCTCAACCAATGGGTCAAGAAAAATTGCCAGTAAGCTTGACTGCAGATGTACATTCCTTCAAGCCTTCAGACTCAGTATGGATTAAAGAATGGAATATTCAACCTTTAAAACCTTTTTGGAAGGGTTCTTTCACTGCTACATCTTCCACTCCAACTGCAGTAAAAGTTACAGAAATAGGTCCTTAGATTCAAGACACCAGTCTCAAGTCCACAGCTAAGGACTGGAAATGTACTCTGGACTCTGATGTACCCCTTAAGCTGACCATCCTGAGGAAGGGAACACAAAGAAACTTGAGTAACAGAAGGACAACAGCCCCACTCTAGTAATTCCAGAAGCAGACTAACCTGTGCAGGACAGAAGCTTGAGGAAACAACAGACCAGCTTCAATGACTCAGAGGCTGGCTGATCAACATGTGGCAGAGAATGAGCTAAAAAGTACCTATGGATTCCCTTGTATGAGGATCTAGAACCAAAAATTTTTAAGAGGTCTAATGGGGATTAACTTAATCTAAGAGGTCAACAAACTTAGGGTGAAGATGACTGACCACACCAAAGGATTAGTGCCATTTGTTGTCCTGCTATCTAGGCATTTGACAGCAGTTGGAGCTATAGAACTCTAGTTTATATGCTAATCTGGATTATTTATTACAAAGTGTATTGGAAATTATTACTAATCAAATTGCTACAGCCTTTGAACGCCTATGATTTTTTACTCTTCATAAATTCGAGTTTAATTGACATAATATGTATTATGTTGTTAACCTATTTATGGATCCCATGTTTGGGCTCCCCTTTGCATTAAAACTATTGGGTCTACTAAAGAAATAGCTGTTAAAATAAAGACAATAACTAAAGTTATGACATTATATAAGCCTTTAAGCCAAGAAGATGATGATAATCTTTGATTCAAAAAATAAATAATTCCTGAACATCAAAGAGGGGAGTAAAGCAGACCAGGTACTCTCACCCAAAAGATCCTTTCTCTTCTTGTCAGAAAGATTTTTCCAAAGGGTGTCAACAGGATATCAGCAAAAATTTCTGCAGAGGGCATTATGGATTTTAGGTTCCTCTTTCTTATAAATGCCAGATTTACAGACAAAACTTGTGTAACTTCTGTCTAGTCTAAGAATATGGAACAAAGAGTAACTGTTCCTACCCACTGCCATGTAACCATCCCACTTAGTATAAATCTAAAAGAATTTTCAGACTCAAGGTCCATATTTAGGCAATAGCTGCTCTGGACTGTTGCAGCTAAATAAATATGCTTCCTGAAAATTCTTCAGGTTTCCAGCCTCTCCTATTGTACATCATGGTGGCAATGCTGTTTGTTTGGAGGGGTTATCTACAAGTCAATCTTATGTTAATTTGGGTACTGGAGACAGTGGTCAGTCAGAAGTTACCTCAGTGTGCATGCACTATTAAAGAAACCTTTCATGCGGCCATAATTCCTAGCTATATTATTACCTTCCTTTGAGGTCCCTGTCAAGAGTTAGTCCCGTTAATTCTTCTTTTTTGACATATTTATCTAATTAACTCCTTTTGTTTCTATTTGTTTATCTCAATGTCTGTGTACCTAATAATTTCCTACAAGTTATTTGCTATAAATGATTACTCATCTGCCTTGGAAATAGTTTAAAGAAGAATACATTAAATACATATATTTAGTTGCCATGCATTTCACTGCTCATTACTAACTACTATCTAACAGAGTTAAATACATCAGACTCAGAGAGTCAAATGTCATGTATTTTCTCTCGTATGTGGAAGCTAGAGAGACGGGGAAGGAAAGGAAAAGAAGGATCTTATAAATGTAGAAGGAATACCAGTAGGAAAAATAAAGTGTGCCAAGGGAGGAGGGATAAGGGTACAGTAAGGGGAGATATTGGGTATTGAAATTGATCTAGTTATGTTGTACATATATGAATATGCTATAATGAAATTCACTACTCTGTATACTTATTATACAATAATATAATATTGTTTAAAATAATTTCATAAAATGCTACTAATGAAAACTGAAATATTAAACAAAGTATCAGAATCACATTATTTTCATCAATGAATAATACATATAAACATAAAAAAGTTGTGACTATCAAGAAAAGAGATTTATATTTTGATTAATGTGTCTGCTGATAAGCATTTCTCACCTCATTTAGTAAGTGAGAGATTAGAAGCACTAAGATAAATGAAGGATGCTGAGATTGGCACAGGGCCTTTACCTAGATATTCAGATAATGACTTTTCTTCCCTTTTAGAATAGATGATGGTCATATAATACTAATGTGTATAAGTATTTTCACCAATAATGCATTATAATTTTAGGACAAATTTTTTATAAGTCTATTATTATCACACTTTGCACAGGTAAGTAAAGTGAAATGAAAGATTGAACATTCTATAGTTCATTTAGGCTCTGTTTATGAAAAATGTTGAAAAGTAGGCATTCAAAGGTCAATTTCATCGATAAGAGCTTTTATTTTTCTACAACATACCTAAATATTCAACTCTCAGGTGTTTCTTTTTCTTTTTCTCTTTTTTTTTTGTTTTTGCCCTAGAAAGAATAGCCTTAAGGATTTTATACTAAATATTATTTATCATTTTAAAGACATAAACGTTTAATATTCTTGGTTTGCTATGCTTTAATTCCACAAATTTTATTTGTCACAAATAACAACTTTCACATTTTTATATCTTTCCTATATTAGCCATGCATCAAGATAAACAACATGGCATAAAAGAGCAGAAGGCACAGTTAAGATAGAATCATTATGCAAATAGGTTATGGCATGCTTTATAAGAGAACAGCTTCCCTAAAGAGACATAATGGGATGACTGACCTATAAAGTATATAATTTGTTGTTAGTATTCATTTAATTGTCTTATAGTTCCTCCAGGAATAGAACTTTTAATTGTAAACTCCAAAGGATGCAATGGTTTATTTTCCTGTAACTAACAGGTTCCATCACTGTGGAACAAAAAATTGTATACTATCATTTCATAGATGCTTCTGTAGTAGGGTTTTTAAACATTGAGATAAAGAAAACATTTAACACAGTTATATATATATATATATATATATATATATATATATATATATATATATATATCACCTCTTAATTTGTAATAGTTTGTTTTAGTAAATGATTGTTTCTTGGTATATATCAAAGTCTGTTCAGTGCTCACAAAAGAGATACGAATAAGAATAGAAAGAGAATACTATTTTTCATTAAAAACAGCAAATTTTTCACTTTATTCCAGAAAGAATTCTATAGCATGGAATCTATCCTCAAAAATTTTATGATAAAATGATAAATATGTCAGAGTTGAATAATAGTAAGACTTGTATGATCCTCAATAAAAGTCTTTTAATGGTGTTAAACTTATTTCCACATCTATTTTATTGATACACAATTTGAACTATATAAATTATTCTAAACTCCATAAAAATGTAATCTAGAAATTATTTAACTTATTTACTAACTGAAATTATCTGGAGCTAATCCATTGTGGAAGGAGTGGGACTACTACAAAACATACTGATATCTGTGACACACCTCCATAGATTAAGGTCTGGGAAAAGGCCTGAACTTTGAAATTTTTTAAAGATGCCTATGTGATACAAATATGCAATCAAGATTGGGAAAAATAGATGCAAACTAGAAATATTTACTAGAAGCCAGGTAAATTATTATAGTTTCAAATTTAGAGTACTAAGCAGTAACTAAATATTTGCTGGTTAATTAAGATCACAAGTTAATAATACTTACTATTTTAAGTGTTAATGAAATATACATATACATGTACAAAACATCTAAAAAAAATTCATAGCGAAATTATCACTCTGTATTACCTGAATATAGTAGACTAATTGGCACAGTGATACAAATAAATACCTACCCCATGAAATATTTGTTGCTTTCAGAGTTATATGCAGCTGATTAAATTTGACCACAATAACAAATTATTAAAGAAATAACTACATGGAAAAGTGCTAGGTTGCTTTTCATGGTGACATATGCGTGTAATCCTGGTGACTCAGGAGGCTGCAATAGAAGGCTTTCAAGTTTGAGGCCAGCCTCAGCAAAGTGGCCTGGCCCTAATCAACTTAATAAGACCCTGTTTCAAAATAAGAAACAGAAAGGACTGGCATTGAAGCTCAATGGTAAAGTGCCACTGATTTCAATCCCTGGTTCCACAGCAACAACAACAAAAAAGTGCTGTGTTATAGGCAAGAATATTTTAATAACATAAAATACAAACTAAAAACATGGTTTGTTTGTTTTATTATTTATTTGCTTATCCTCCTAATGGTCACAAATATGGATATATGTTGACAGTTCATGTGCCTTTGTGGAGTTTAACAAACACTTAACCTCAACAGATTTGAAAGAAAATACTAGCAAACCATAAGATTTTAGTGTGATAATTGTGTTACTTATCTAATTTTCTTCTCTGAAAATCTACCTGGAACATTAGACAGTATTGTATTAGGTGACCATTAAATATGCATATATGGTGGCAGAGTTGCTATCATGAGCTATAAGATAATGATATAAAATATTTATGATTAGAAAAACTTAGCAATCATCAAAATGTCCAGAAATACTAGGGCTAATAACATATATAAATATTATGAATTAATTTGGAATTAGAAAAAGTAAACTGTCAGAGATCTAGTTATCTGAAATATAATTATGTATTGGGCTATTCTTAGGATGAAAAACTCTAATGATTTGCCTGTGATTGGAGTTTACAGGGAAGAAGAATTTTCAGTGTTATATTTAATACTTCTTGGGCAAAGTAGGAGAGTTAGTCAACCCAAAACATTTCATCTTTTAAAATTTCCCTAAAGTTTCTTTATTGTTTCAAGGTACATATTCCACTATTGCTAACATATTTCATGAAGTTGTAGCAAGTTAGGAAAATCTAAACTATAATTATACAAATGACAAATTGTTGGATGCTAAGTTTGGCAAGCCTGTGAGAAATACAGGATGAGCTAATCCAGTGTGGAAGGAGAGGGACTACTTATATTAATATTACTTCTAGGAACACTCCTGCATTCATAAAAAAAAATGATTGAAACACGATTGAAGAAACAGGCCCTCTTGCTTTCAGCAGGGAGTAGGGAAAAGAAAGTAGCCATATGTAAATACATGCAGAACATTTTTCCTTTCCTTAATAAAGCCTGCCCTGAAAACAAAGTATTTTACCATACATTAAATTACTAGGATTTGTCACAGCATAATTAACTTGGATGAAATGAAATATCCAACTCTAATGAACTCAGGCTTTCATATGAAGGCAAATAAATAATTCCCTTTCACCATCTGTTCCCTTTTTCATAAAGGGAGAGGTAAACCTGAGTAACATTAGTAAAGGAGATAAACAATGGCAGAATCTCTCTCTCTCAAAAAAAAAAAGAGACTAAGACAGAATTTTAAGTAAGTAGAATGCTTACTTAACTCTCATCCTTTACCATCACATGATTAAAGAAAATTTATTGAAGTTCCTTTTGCCCAGTTCATCATGTCTAATTTTCAAATTTAAAATCATTAAAAGGCATATTTAATTGTAAAAATCACAACTTGAAGACAGAGTAATCACCACAACCAGATTCACAGTGAAGATGTTGAAATCACAGAAACTTAAACCCACAATGATAAATATGCTGAGTTCTATTGAAAAAAAAAAGAAAGTATGTTGAAATAAAACCATAAGAAACATATGGAAAAAGATAAAAATTCTAAAATGATTTCATAAAAAGCTACAAATCAAAAATATTAAAATAATAACAAATAATTTGGCAATCACATTAGTAGATTTGACATGGCAGAAGGAAAATTCAGAAATGTGAACATATTATATGGTGTAGTAAAATAAATACAACAAGATGTGAATAAAAACTGAAAAAAAAGAAAAAAAGATTGAAAAACCATGCAACATAATAATTAAGAATTGTGAGTACCTTCAAGGAGTTTAATATATATTTGATGGAAATTCTGGAAGGAGAATAAAGACAGTAAACAATCAAATAAATATTTTATTCAATAAGTGCTGAGAATTTATAAAACCCATATGCATTTTCAGGAAGTCCTAAAGCAACATGAGTGCTAAGAAATTTAACTGAAACATATTATATCCGAACTGCAGGAAATTAAGGCAAATAGAAAATCTCAAAATAAACCATACTGAAGTCGAACAATGAATCTTCCTTAGAAACCTGTGATCTGCATGGTGCATGCCTATAATCCCAGTGACTCAGGAGGCTGAGGCAGGGGGATCTAAAGTTTGAAGTCAGCCTCATTAACTTAGCATGGTTTTAGGCAAAGTAGTGAGATGCTGTCTCAGAATAAGAAAAAGTGCTGAGTACTTGGTACCAAAGGAATAAAAAATCAAAACATAGTATAAAAAGAAAGAAAGCAGTGTTCAAGTAAATAATGCAGTAAAATATTTAAAGTGTTGAGTGAAACAATCTACATACCTGAGTAAGATCTCCTGAAAAACATCAACTTCAAAAGTAAAGAGAAATAAAACCTTTCTCAGACAAAAATAGTATTCTACATTATTTTTTAAACATAAAATAAAAACTTTATTTTTTTCTTATTTTTAATCTAACAAATACTGTTCAAAAATAATGCAAACAATGTATTTGAAAATTTTAATTTATTGATCAGTGAAATGAATGATGACAGTGATATTAGAAATGGGAGAATTAAATAAGGAATAATTTAAAGTAATCACATTGTCTATAATGTGATTGAGTGTTACTTTAATGTGAATTACTTATAAATGTATATTTAACACTTAAATAACCCGTTAACAATGTAAAGATAGAAGTAAAATTTATATGCTAAGAGAGGAAAAAAATGGAATCATTCCACTGTATTTTCTAATTTTTGTATGTACGTATATGTATACACCACAGTGAATCTCACCGTTATGTGCATCCAAATTAGAATAAGATATATTCCATGCTTGTATAAATAGAACAAAATTGATTCTACTGTCATATATAAATAAAAAGAAGCATGGGGCTGGGACTGGGGCTAAGCAGTAGAGTACTTGGCTGTGTGAGTCACTGGGTTTGATCCTCAACACCACATAAAAATAAACAAAGTATTGTGTACATATACAATTATTTATATATATATATATATATATATATATATATATATATATATATAAATATACATATACAATTATTTATATATATATATATATATATATATATATATATATACACACACACACACACACACACACACACACACATATTCAATAAAAATTTTTAAAAAGTAAAGAAAATAGAATTACTTAAAATGCTCAATAAAAACTGCCTCCCCGGAAAAAAAAAATGAGTGGCAGACAAAACATAAACAAAGGAAAAGGGCAATGAATAGAAAATAATAACAAATATATTAGATATTTATCCAAATATGTGAATAAACACTTTAACTTTCAGGAGTCTAAATCAATCAATTAAAAGATAGTGATTGTCAGAATAAATTAGAATAATTTCTAATTACATGCACCTATATGTAATATGTTTTAAATATAGAAATGCATATAGATTAAAAGTAAAAACGGATGATAGAACATTTATGATCCTAATATTAATCAAGAGATGGCTGGCAGCTCTTACCATTGCTTTTAGAAACGCTATTGGAAGCCCTCCCAAATGCAATATAATGAGAAATGTAAATAAAAGAGAAACACTCTGAAGGACAAAACACAACTACTTTTTCTCACAGATGATATGATCATCTATATAAAGTTAAAAAAGAATCACCAAACTCTCCTGGAACTATGAAGCTATTATAACAAGATTACAAGATACAAGTTTAATATAAAAGTTATTCATTTTCTTATATACTAGCAAATAAAATGTGAATTTAATATCTAATATATAGTTATTTATATTAGCATTTTGTACAAAATAAAATGCTACTGTAAAATCTAACAAAATATGTAATGAATCTGATGGAGGATGACAAAAATCTCAGAAGAAAGGCAGGGAATAAGAACTAAAATATAGTTCTATTTATAGATAAAAATGCTCAATATATTCAAGATGTCCATAATTCCCCACTTTAATTTTATTATTCAATGGAGAAATAATAAAATCCTATCATCTACCTTTTGAATGTCAGCACACTGATTTTAAATTTATGTGGAAAAACAAAAGCCTCAGAAGTTTCAACTCATTATTAAAGAAAAAAATATTAGAGAAAATTTAAAAAGTCAGCCACTATCTAACTTTGAGACTTATTATAGTGCTACAATAAACAAGACAGTTTGTGATTAATTAAATAATGAACAGATTGATACAATAGATTTGAGAGCAAAGAAATATGCCTACATAAATATAGCCAATTAATCTTTAAATGCAGAGATAATACAATAGATAATTAAACAATCAATGTAGGAAAAGTAGACATCCTCCATAAAAAATGAATCTGGATACCAACATTAAATACTTCACAAAATATATCTCAATGTGTATCATAGATCTACATGTGAAATGCAAAACTAAAAACCCCATAGGAGATAACATTAGAGAAAATATAGGTGACCTTGTGCATTTCAGTGATTTTATTGATACAATGTAAAAATCATGATCCTTAAAAAAATACTGATAAGCTAAACTTCTTAAAAAGCAATGCTTTCCTCTATGAAAGACAATATCAAAATAATGTGAAGATATGTTACTAACAAAGAAAAAAATGCCAAAAGATTTATGTGATCTGAAAAATATTGAAGTACCCTTAAAACTCAACAATAATGAAATGAAGAAACTAATTAAAGGTGGGTAAAAAACTTGAACAGATACCTCATCGAAACAAATGTAGAGATATTAAGTAAGCCTATGAAAAGATGATTGACATCACTTATCATTAGGGATTTGCAAATTTAAAAAGCAATGTATAATGTCTAAACAATTATTAGAATGCTAAAATTCAAAATAATAATAATCCCAAATGTTAATAGGATTAGGGAAAAGGGAGAGCTTATTTTTTTGCTAATGGTAATACAATGTGGCCAATGTAGCAAATATTTTTGTAGGTTCTTAAATTCCAAACATATTCCCAATGAATTGAAAACTTGTATTCACACAAAAACATTCACAGATATTTACAGTAGCTTTATTATTAATCAGTAATTTCAAGAGTAATGAAGGTGTTCTTCAATAGGCAAATGCATAAATAAACTATGTTACATTCAGAAAAAGGAATATTTTTAGTGTCATATATAAAGAAATAAGCTTCAAGTCATAAAATGACATGGAGTAAATTTAGCCACATATCACTAAGTGAAGTAAGCAAATATGAAAAATCTACATATTGTATTATTCCAATTCCGTGATATAAATTATGGAAAGGACAAAACTTAGGAGACTGTAAACAGATCAGCAGTTGAAAAGAAAAAGGAAGATGTTTAGAACAGTAAAAATATTCAGTATGATACTATGTTTATTTGTCAAAACCCATATTTCATACACCTCCAAGTGTGAACACTAAAGTAAACAAGTGATATTGGGAGATAATGATGTATCATTGTAAGTGCATACTATACTACCATAGCATGGAATGTTGATAGTAGGGAAGGCTGTAGGCATGTTTACAAAGAAGCTGTTAGTCATCTTTCTTTCAATGGGACAAAATACAAATTAAGGAAGGAAAGATTTATTTTGATTTATTGTTTTAAGGGCTGTGGTTTATGGTCACCTTGCTCAATTTTTTCTATTCTTGTGATGAGGCAAATCATGGTGGAAGGAAATGGAAAAGCAAGGCTACTCACCTCAGGTTAGCCAGGAAACAAGAAAAATGACAGAATACTAGGGGACAGGAAAATATGTATCTTCAAGGCATAACCCCCTTTGACCTACCTCTTTCAAATAGGCTCAACCTCTTAAAGTTTCCAGTATCTCCTACTAGTACCACCAAGCTTTCAATGCATGAGTCTTTGGATGGTATTCCTTGCTCCAAAACTTAAAAGATGTATATTGGAACTTACTGTCATTTCAACTGCATTTTGCTGTGAATCTAAAACTGTCCTAATAATGATTATCAATTAAAAAATAAATAAAACTATAGTAGCTATAGTATCAAGAAAAATTATCATGAATAAACAGGGGCATTATATAGTAATAAAGTTGTGTAAAAATACTTGGCCAAACATATGAAAATGTAAGGAAGAATAAATACAATATTGCAATTGGACACTTCACCAGCTCTCCAATTGATTGACAAATACATCAGTTATAGAAACACTAAGGGCATAGTTGAACTTCAGTGGAATCATAAATCAGTTGATACTTCCTGACTTGGAGGCATACTATAAAGTAAAAGACAGTATATTTTCAAAGAATAGATGAATAGATCAATTGAAGAAAATAAAGCCCAGAAAAAGACCCACATACATGTATCTCAAAATGCATCATACAAATCCATGTAAAACATAAAACTCTAAAACTCCTAGAAGAAAATATGTATGTTCTTGAATTTGGTGATGATTTATTTTTGACACAATAAAAAAGGCACCATTCAAGAAGAAAATAAATAAACAATTTCGACTGCATTAAGATTAAAACTTTTTGAGTGAAAGTCTGTCAGAGGAAGAAAATAAACTACAGAAAAGGAGGAAATATTTGCAAAAGACATATCTGGACATGACATTTGTAGTAGTTTTATTTATATTTGCCAAAAATTTATATTCAACCAAGACATACTCCCATAGATGAATGGATAAACTAGTATATCTGCAAAATAGAATATTGCTCAGTACTTTTAAAAATAAGCCATGAAGCTGTGAAGACATGAATGAATCTTAAATGGACATTGTTAAATGATGTAAGTCTATCTGAAACTTCACACCATATGATCCCAACACTTTAGCAAAGGCAAACTATGAAGACAGTAAAAATATAAGTAGTTGTCAGGTGTTGGGGCATGGGAACCAAACAGAGCACAAAATATTTTTAGGGTAATGAAGCTATTAAATATGGTATTACATTGGTGTATATATTATATATTAATTAATATTCATACATAGAATTGATTTATGGCATTAAGAGTGGGCCATAAAGTAAACTATGGACTTTGGGTAATAATGAAGCATCAAAATAGGTTTGTGTCTTGTGAGAAATGGACCAGACGGACACAAAGTATTGATAGTAGGTAAGACTTCAATATGCAGAATAAGGGAGTATACTATCATATACACTGTCTGAAATTTCTGCAAAATTTTGTTTTGCATGTAAAATAGATCCAAAAATAAAGACTATTAAAAATATTTTGTAGATATAGAGTTGCTAAACAACATTATATTATTAACATTGTAATGTATATGGAATCAGAAATGTTGGCATTTCATTTCTATATAGGTAATGTGTGTATCAATCTAAGTTTTCTTTGTATACCTACTTAGAGCTTTATTAATTTTTATTTACCTTTTCAAAGACTCAACTTTTGGTTGTCTCTAATTCTATGTTGATTTCCTCTTTTCTATTAATTTCTGTTCTAATTGTTATTTTTTCTTTATTCTGCTTGTTGCTTATTTAACTCTTAAATTACATTCTTTCTCTCCTTAGGTGGAAGCATAGATTTTTTTCTTATTTTAAATCTTTCATGTTTCTAATATATTTATTAAAGGCTACAAATATTCCTCTCCCCAATAATTTGTTCTGCATCGCAACTTTGATCAGATGTATTTTTAATTTTATTGATTTAAAAGTATTTTTAAATTTTATTGAAGCTTCCCTTTTGACTCATGTTTTACTTAATGGTGTCTAATTTAATTTACAATTAAATTCTTTTTTACCTGTTATAATTGTATCATAGATTGAGAATATACTTCATATGTTTTTTTTCATATTTTAAACATGTTCAGGCATATTTTGTGGCTCATTATATATTATGTCTTGGTGATTTCTTTTTAGCTGGAAGAGCATTTGTATTTCACAGTTTTTGGGTAACGTATTGTACACTTGATCTTTAGATCAAGTTTATTGAATGAAATTGTGTTAGTCAACTTTTCATCATTGTGACCAAAATGCTTGAGATAAACAATTTAAAGGAGGAAATATTTATTTGAGCTTGTGGTTTCAGAGGTTTCACTCCATGGTTGATGGTCTCCATTGAGAACTGAACAGACACTTCACAGAAGAAGAAATACAGTTGATCAACAAGTATAGGAAAAAGTGTTTGATATTTCCAGCAATTAAAGAATTGCAAATAAAACCTACACTGAGATTCCATCTCACTCCAATCAGAATGGCAATTATCAAGAATACAAGCAACAACAAATGTTGGTGAGGATTTGAGAGGAAAAAACTGACACGCATACATTGCTGGTGGGTCTACAAATTTGTACAACCACTATGGAAGTTTGGAGATACTTTAGAAAACTTGGAATGGAACCAACACTCCTCAGTGTATGCCCCAAGGACTTAAAATGAGCACATTACAGTGAGTCAGCCACCTCAATGTTTATAACAGCTAAACTCAGGATCCAACAGCTAAACTATGAAACCAACTCAGATGCCCTTCAGCAGAGGAATGGATAAAGAAAATGTGGTTTATATACACAATGTAATATTACTCAGCCTTAAAGAAGAATGAAATTATGGCATTTGCCAGTAAATGGATAGAGTGGAGAATATCATGCTAATGAAATAAGTCAATCCCAAAGAACCAAAGGCAGAATATTTTCTCTAACATGTGAATGGTAGTTCACAATAAGAGATTGGAGATAGAGAGGAATAGAGGGAAGCAAGGCAGTGTAGGAGGACAAAAGAAGTAGAATTAATCAGACATTTTTACCCTATGTGCATATATGATTACACAACTGCTGTAATTCTACATCATTTACAACCAGAAGAATGAGAATGTATACTCCATTTCTGTATGGTGTGTCAAAATGTATCCTACTGTCATATATATCTAATTTGAACCAATAAAAAATTAGGAATTTTTGAGGACATATCATAGAAACTCTCCTTTTTTTGCCCTCCACTCTGAGGCATGATACTATTATTTGCTTTTTAATTTTTCAGTGATTTTCTGTATTAATTTTGTAAAATCTGAGGAGTCCACCTCTTGGTTTAAAATGATGTGAAAATTTTCAAGCCCAAATAGTGGCAATTACAAAGTCTTTAGCTGGCAAGTCTCTATCAGTTAAAGATGTCATCCCCATGACAATCTGGATGTGTTGCAATGCATTGCAGTCTCTGAAAGGAATTTCCATCAAGGACTCAGAACCCTTTGGCAGTCATGTTCTTAAACATAGCTGAATTCTTAGCCCAAGATCCTTCATCTCTGAGAAAATCTATTTAGGTTTCCTGCTATGGGTTTTCTCAGGTGTGTCAGTCAGGACTTTCATACTCAGGAGGGAGTGAGAAACTAAAAGATACTTTGCTCTGAATCAGTACTGATTTTCCACTGTATCCATTACACTCTCTGGCCCAAGGTTCAAAAAAATGCATGACACTTTTTGTTCCTTCGGTCGTAAGATTAATTGTTTCTATACAGGTATGTCATTCCATGTGGAAAAAATGTATGAAGAAACCTCAAATTAAACCAATTAAAATTAGACTATTGTACTTTGAAGAAACATTTGCAGAGGCACTGTTTTCTGCTAGGTAATAAAACTCAACTAACTAATATTATTCTAAGCTGATAATTTACTGATGTGACATTTTCTCAAGCAATATTTACATTTTTTTCCCTAAGGATTTTCAGTAGTTGATATTGTGCTTAGTTCAAGATTCATTTTTCAAAACTTTAAAAGAGAAAAAAAACTTTAGTTGTCAATGGACCTTTATTTTATTATTTGTATGTGGTGCTAAGAATTGAACACAGTGCTTCACACATGCTAGGTAAGCACTCTATCACTGAACCACTGGTGATTTCAAGAACATTTTCTCGTAGGTAGCTCATATTGTATAGTTTTGGAGACAAATTTACATTCTGACTTCTGGTAATCATTGGTAACTATTATTTGTAATTTTCTTCTCAATGGTTATTATGCATTATTAAACAACAAAAGAAAAAAATTTGGTATATGATAATATTTGATAAAGAATGTTTTCCCAAATAATCTTTCTTATCATATTGCCTAGAAAATTCTGATGATGGACATTTATATGTAATTATAAATGAATATATTCACAATTTTAAAAACTAATATTCTAAACTTTAGTTTGTATTTATCATGCATGTAACAAAAATTTTACATAGTGATGCTGAGGGCCATTGCCAAGTAGGAATGATGCATCGAAATTTCCTTGCCAGTGTACCCCATGTTGCTTAGAGGAAGGACTCATGGAAATGGACTTGCCTTGGACATTCGCTATGACATTGCATGTATGTTTGAGAAAGGTGACCCTGCTCAAGGACCAGGGTGGATCTGGGTTTAGGGAGGATCCTACTGGATTAGGGCAGATCCAGGTTTAGGGTGTATCCTGCAGGTTTTAGGGAGTATCCCGCTCCTTGAGTTTAGGGCGTTCCCAGTTTAGGACAATCTGGGTTTAGGGCGGTTCCAGGTTTAAGGTTATTCCTGCTGGGAATAGGGCGTATCCTGCTGCCTGAGTTCCCATTGAGTTCTAGTGGGATTCAGAAAGTATTTGGGATTCAAAGCCTGGTGGAGTACGTGAATTTGGGCCCAGAACTTGGATTTCCCCAGAATGTGTGTAGAGGCCGGTGTGAGTTCGGGAATAAAGAATTGCTGTTTGAATCTACAAAGCTGTGAGTGGCTTCTCCCCCCTTCTGATTAATTAAACAACAAGCAATGTGGCTTAAGGACCGTGCCTGGTAGGTTGTCCAATTCAACATATGGTTCTTACCCGTGATGGGAAAAACTGACCTCTAGGCCTTAGCCTCCTGTCTTAGGTTGATACCACTGCAATTGGATCATACCCGTCACTGACTACCGGTCCAGCATACAGCCATACTTGTGGATAGGCCTATGCACCAGTGGGGGGGGGGGTGAGGTTCTTGCCTCACCTCTGTTGGCCCCCAAATTTATCCTTGGTGCCAATGGGGGGGTGAGGTTCTTTGCCTCACCTCTGTTGGCCCCCAAATTTTAGACCATCACTAGTAGAAGGGAGGAGGATACAGAAATGCCATGACACCAAGCCAATTGACGGCTCCTTTGGAAAAATTGCATCACTGGTGACACCATCAGCAAAGATATGCCAGCACTACCACAATTAACATGGGGTGCACTGGCAAGGAAATTGCATCACTGGTGACACCATCAGCAAAGATATGCCAGCACTACCACAATTCAATGCACCAAACAATAGTTCACAATGCATACAAGTGATATATAGTCCAGGCAAGTTCTGCAAGTAGTTCAAAGTGGAGGAGTCTATCAATATGTCCATTTCCTCCCAAAGTAAATCGAGTCCTTGATTCAGCATTACTTGTTGAGTTATATTCATTGATGCATCAGTTTATACAGTTAACTGTAATAGCTATCATAGAAGCTGTAGTTTGGTTTTATTTTAGTCTTCACCGGCACTGGGATGGAGATGGGAATTCTGGAAATGATGCTAAAGAGACATTATCCGAACAGAATTATTAAATATAATGAAAAGGAAAGGTGAAAGTAAACAAACATGCCACGTCCGGCTAACTGGAACCGAGTCCGGCGAGGGACGATGAGGTTAAGAAATACACAGGACACCAAGGTTCTTCATCCAGGAGTCTCTCTTTATTACTAACATCCTCCCCTTATATCCCCCAAGCAGCAGGAGTGGAAAATTACTCAGAAAAGGGAGGGAGAGGGGAGAAATTCGCCTACGACATCTGCCATTGTTAGACACTGAAACTTCTCTTATCAGGGAGTCCACCAGAGCAGAAAAAGATCAAGACGTTCCTGGCGTTCCTGTGGAACACATATGTCTCAGGCAGACAAGCAGGAAAACCGCAAGCCTGCTTTCATGGCCTAGTGAGCTGGCCACTTTGACATGCATTACAAAGAACTGGGCACTGGGCCTCAGGGGCCTGGGAAAGGCCTGCTACCTGGGGTCTGGGCCTCAGGGGCCTGGGAAAGGCCTGCTACCAGCAAGTCCCCCTCTTTTGTTTTTTGCATGTCAAAGGGAATCAAGTAGCCCCTGTCTTAGGTCATCCACTGCCCCTGCACTGCTTACCCGTCTCTGGGGAGGCCCCATTCCCCTGGCTTAGGTTGCAATGCAAGCGTGGAAGTTGCCCGTCACTGGGTACTACAAGATCAGCTCGGGGTGTTATGGCCAGCAAGACATTGTTATGGTGAACGTTCAACCGCCTCCATGTACAGGACTCATGACCATCACTGTCAAATGGCAGATGTAGTTGGACCGTAAGATTAGGCAGCAAAGATTCTAGCACAGAAGGGCAGGGAGGAGAGGTATGCACAGAGGAAAGATATGGCAGAAATTCTTCTTTTAAGGAGGGTATTTATCTTCGGATCTGCCTGAAATATATCTCAGGAGGGCGATCATCCATCCTCAAGCGCTGATAATGAACCTGTATTGGCTTAGAAACTAAGATATTAATTTGATCTTTAATGAATTGTACTATCCTATTTACAATGCAGGGTCCTATGGCTATCAATAAAAGGAGGCCCAATAATGGTCCCAATAAGGGAAGGAGATAAGGCAAAAATCCATTAAGTCCAGTCCAGAGAGGGTTTTCGAATAATTCCCTCCTTCTCTTTTCTAGGTCTTCTTGGAGCTGTTTAATTTTTGTGCGAACTATACCAGATTTGTTAACATAAAAACAGCACCTCTCCCCAAGGGCCAAACAAATGCCCCCTTGGTTAGCAGTCAGCAAATCTAAGCCCCGCCTGTTTTGGAGAACTACCTCTGCTAGGGAATCTATTTGGTCCTGTAAGTCCTTAATGGTTCCCGACAGGGCTTGTACATCATCTATAAGTTGTTGAGATAGGCGGCGGTAGGAGTGTATAGCCGTGCCCAATCCTGCCGTGCCTGTGCCCACAGCAGCGGCTATCCCAAGGCCAACAAGGAGCGGCAGGGCCTGGATAGCTCTCTTATGTCTTATAACTAGGGTGTCTAGGCTAGGAATGGGTAAGGGTTCATCTCCTGAAATAATTGTTATATCAGGAAGCAATAAAGCTAGAACACAACCACCAGTCCAATTTACTGGAAGCCTGGGAAAAGCTAAGTTTCCTCCGCACATAAAAACTGTGCCATTAGGGGGACAGATGGATGGAGTAGGTGAAGAATAATTCTTTACCGTTGTGCAGTTTCCAAAGGAGGAGACTCCAACATCAACATCATAAGCATTATTTTGCATCATGCCTAGGAGGCATGACGTAAAACTACCCAGAGGCTGTACCTTAAAAGGTAGTCCAGACTGACACGTGTTATCATCATTTATGGTATAATTAATGGAGACCGCCACGGGCATAACTGCCCCCGTCGTCATGCAGAGCCAGCAATCACCAGCAAGGGTAGGATTAGAACTGTTAAGCAAAGAAAAGGTGGTTTCTAGGATATCTAATGTATTGGCATCCAAATCAGGAAGCTGGGATTTTGGCAATACCAAGGGATGATATGTAAGCTTAGGGATCTCCGGCTTTAAAAGCTTAATCACCTGAAGATGTTTAATAGCATCAGTGGGTCCTCCTCCATCAGAGACTCCGACAGGGGCCTGCATGGGCCAACAGGAGGGTTTGCCCACGGTGCCCTCACATCCCGCCTCCAGTAATTTAGTTTCAATGCCTTCTCCTCCCCAGTCACCGAGAAAAGGAGTAAAATGATAAGTGACCCCCCCTTCTCCATGGGTTTTAGTCAGGGTGGCCTCAAAATACTGTTTTCCTTGATTATTAACACAAATTGAGGCTGATTCATAACAGGCGATGTGCACCGCCGAGATATAATGACAAGTGGCGGAACAGTTTCCAAGAGTCTCAGTCGAACTAGGGACAACAAGTTTTGGCTTATTAACACATACCCATTTTGGCTGATTAAATCCTCCGATGTTTTGATTGAGTTCAGCCACCATATAGGCCACTTTAGCCCCACAGTCAACGCTTTGGGTAAAACCAGAGGGGGCCAAGTGCCGTGGCCCTCCCTTGCACTCACAAGGGGCTCCAAAAAGATACTCATGAATATTCCCAGATGGGGGGTCAAGTCCTCCTTCAACAAACCTGTCCAGAAGGAATGTCACAAGCGGGGTCCAGCTCATGAGGTGTGTCTTGGCGTTCACTTGAAGGGGTGGGAGCATCAGCGGCAGGATCAGCCATCTTGGGAACTTCATTTTTTCTTGAATTTTCATCCACCGGTCTGGTGCAGCGCTCCGGGACCCAAATGGACTTCTCAGTCCCTGGGGGAAAAACACATACAGCTCCCCTCACTCTAGCTAAGAGTGGAGCAGGAGGTTGCCACTTCCCTGTAGCCAGATCCTTCCATCTTATCTGTGCCTTTTGTATGGTGGGAGAGGAAAAGTGACGTTACGGCCATCGGCGTCAGTGAGCAAAAAATTTAAAATGAATAGGGTTATATTTAATAGTGCATGTGGTCCCTGGCAACTCTGGTATATCTCCCCCTCTTTTGTTTTTTGCAAATAGGTTTTAAGATGTTGATGGGCCTGTTCAACAATGGCCTGTCCTTGGGGATTATATGGGAGTCCTGTTTTGTGTATAATATCCCACTGTGAGCAAAATTTTTGGAATGTTTGACTGACATAAGCTGGGCCATTATCTGTTTTTATGCATCGAGGAGTTCCCATAAAGGAAAAGGTTTTTACATAGTGTTGTATCACATCTTTAGCCTTTTCTCCTGAATGTAGAGTAGCAGAGATAAAACTAGAAAATGTGTCTATACTGACATGTACAAAGGACAACTTTCCAAAACTAGGGATATGAGTTACATCAGTTTGCCAGATGTCATTTGGCTGAAGGCCCCTTGGGTTAACTCCCAGAGAAGGGGAATGGATAAAAGGTGCACAAGTAGGACATAGGGAGACAATTTTTAAAGCTTGATCCCGGGAACATCCTGAGCGGAAACGTAAAGTTTGTGCGTTTAGGTGGAATTTATTATGAAGTTGTAGGGCCTTATCATACTCAGTTATTGTATATACAAGGTTAGTGGCATGTGTGGCAGCGTCTGCCATGGCGTTGCCTGCGGCCAGAGGACCTGGAAGCCCAGAATGACTTCTAATGTGACCTATGAAAAGAGGATCTGTCCTAGCCCATATAAGAAGCTGCACTGTCTGTAGTTGTTCCATAATGGTGGATTGTTTTCCAATATAAGGTGCCGTCTCAATCGCGGAGGCAAGCCTGGCGATATAGAGACTGTCTGTGAAAATATTAAGGGGCACCGAACTATATGTCCGTAAGGCCAATATTAAGGCCTCAACCTCCACCTTTTGGGCCGAGCGATCTGTCACTCTCTTGCGGATGACCCGGTTCCCATCTGAAACGACAGCAAACCCATCTTTAGCTCCGTCGGTGAAGACGGTTTGTGCCCCTGGGAGAGGATTTTTTTTCAGGATCTTGGGGAAAATTATTGGACATGTCTTTAAACTTTCAAGTAGTCTGCTTTTAGGGTAATGATTGTCAACCTGTCCCATGAAACTACAGAAGAAGAGACACCAGAGATCATGTTCCTGTCTTAATTTAGAAAGAATGTCTTGATTATATGGTAATATGAGAATATCAAAGGTCTTTCCAAACAAGGCATCCCCCAGATATTTTGCTTTCCAAACTAGTTGTATTACCAGGTCATGGAAGGGTACCAGGACCCGAGAGGGGGATGCAGGTAAGTGAACCCAATAAATAGGACCAGTCTGCCAAAAGACCCCCGTCGGAGTGAGTTTTGACGGAAGAACGATGAATAACAAAGACTGGGAATAGTCCACCAGCATCACCTGCATCTCTTGTATGGCTGTCTCTATCAATTTAAGCGCTTTTAGGGCTTCTGGAGTAGGCTTTCGCGGGGAGGTGGGTGAGGGGTCTCCTTTTAAAAGATCATACAGGGGTTCAAGTTCCCCAGTAGGGACATGGAGAGAAGGCCGTAGCCACTGAATTTCCCCCAGAAATGTCTGCCACTGGTGCAGGGTTCTAAGCTGATTTACCTGGAATTGAGGCCTCTGGGGAGTGATCCCTATCTTGTTAATAGTGTATCCTAGGTAGTTATAAGGGAATTGAATTTGTACCTTCTCTGGGGCTATAATCAGTCCGGCTCCCTTTAATAGGGACTGGAGGACTTCATAAGACCAGAAAAGTTCCTTCCTATCAGGGCCTGCCAACAGTATATCATCCATATAATGGACGAGGTAAAAGTTTGAGAATTGTTGCCTAAAGGGTTGCAAAATTTTTGCTATAAAATATTGACACATAGTAGGACTATTAGCCATTCCCTGAGGTAAGACTGTCCATTCAAATCGCTGGTAGGGTTCCCTAAAGTTTGTTGATGGTAAAGAAAAAGCAAAACGTTTACGATCCTGGGGTGCCAGGGGAATAGAAAAGAAGCAATCTTTTAGGTCCAAAATAATGAGATGCCAATCTTTAGGGATAGCCGTGGGGAAGGGTAGTCCTGGCTGCAAAGGTCCCATGGGCTGCATTGTGTTGTTAATAGCCCGAAGATCCTGGAGGAGTCTCCATTTCCCAGATTCCTTTTATTAATGACAAAAATGGGAGTGTTCCAGGGAGAAGTGGAAGGCACCACATGTCCCATCCTAAGCTGTTCTTGAACTAGAAGGGTTGCAGCCTGTAACTTGTCCTTGGTTAGGGGCCACTGTTCTATCCACACAGGGTCATCTGATAGCCAAGTGATAGATAGAGGACATGGCCGCACTTCAGTGGCCCCTAGGAAAAATTTCCTAGCCCCTTTCGGTCCCCACCCCTTTGGGTGACTTCCTCCGTGGGATCCACAGGCGTGACCCTTCCCTCATGATTTTTCCCCAGTCCTTTTCCGGGAAGCCATCCCATATCTAACATCATATCATTAACAAATCTATTACTCCCTTTTAGGGTTTGAGTGGTAAGAATAGCTCCCATTTGTTGAAGCAGGTCCCTTCCCCAAAGGTTTGTGGGGAGTCCGGCCACCACGTAAGGCTGAAAGTAACCACTGTGTCCTTCCTCATCTCTCCATTTTAGAAAAGAGGCGCTTTTTTCTGGTCTAGTTTGCCCGATCCCCTGTAAGACAGCTGAGGGATCTTGGAGAGGCCAAGCAGATGGCCATTGTCTTTTAGAGACAACAGAGACATCAGCTCCTGTATCTAATATTCCTTTAAAGATTTTATCTTGTATCCTAATGGTTAATTGTGGCCAGGAGTCTAAATGCGCTATCCAAAAGGCCTGAGGGCTGCCGGTGGAGCCGAAGCTGCCAGCACCCCGAGTTATCTGTAAGGCTCGATTGGGCAATGGTGCTACTGGCAACAATAATAGTTGTGCTATTCTCTCCCCGGGGGAATGTTAACAATCCCCTGAGTTGCCTCAGCAACAATCTTTAACTCCCCATGATAATCACTATCAACTACACCTGTGAGTATCCTAAGTCCTTTATGGAAAGCACTACCTCTTCCAAGGATCAATCCTACAGTTCCTTCTGGCAAGGGGCCAAAAGTCCCGGTTGGCAGGGTCTGGGGGCCCATCTGTGGAGTTAGTACCGCTCGGGAGGTGGAACTGAGGTCCAATCCTGCACTTCTGGGTGTCCCTCGGGGGAGCTCCCGGACAGAAAGGGATTGGTCTGAGGAAGGTGACGAAGTCGCCCACTCCCCGGAGCCCCATTCCGTCCCTGGATTGCCCCGTACACTCTGGCTTCCGGGGCCCGGGGCGGGCCCCTGTTCCCGTTTCCCGGCTGCAAGGGGTGTCCCTGAGCATCAAACTTAGAACGACACTCACTGCTCCAATGATTTCCCTTACCGCACCTGGGACAGGGGCCAGGGGTGCCTTCTCGGCCCCGTCTATTCCCTTCGGGACAACTCCGCTTAATATGTCCCTCCTTTCCACATTGGAAGCAACCTTTGGGTCAGGCCCTTTTACCATCAGACCCTGACAATCCTGTTTTAAGGGCAGCAGCCAGGACCTGTCCAGTAATATGAGCTCCATCAATATCTTTGCAAGCTCGGATCATGTCATCAACACTCCTTGCCCTAGAAGACTTAATAGCAGTTTGGCAATAGGAATTTTCATTTTCATAAGCCAATTGTTTAATAACTGGCATGGCCTTTTCCAAGTTAGGGAATATTTTTCCTGCCACCTGCATTAATCGGGCAATGAAGTCAGAGTAAGATTCAGAGGGTCCTTGAGTAATTTTTGAAATTTTTGTCTCAGAATTAGAAAGGGGCAATGCCTTCCAGGCGTGGATTGCTGCTGTTGCAATCTGGGCGTATACCCCGGGGTCATAGTTAATTTGTTGATTCAGAGAGGCATACTGTCCGGACCCAGTCAACATCTCCAGATTACGCTGTGGGAACCTAGCATCTTGATTGATATGAGCCAATTCTCGGCACCTTTCCTGATTTTCACTTTTCCAAAGCAAGAAATCTCCTCCCGATAACACCGCCCTGCAAAGCTGTTGCCAGTCACCAGGAGTTAACTGGTTGGCAGAAAAGGCCTCAAAAAGTGTCAAAGTGAAAGGGGCATGAGGTCCGTAGTTAGTGACAGCCTCCTTCAACTGCTTAATGTCTTTAAAAGCTAAGGGAACATGCGTCCTGACCGGTGGCCCATCCTCATCACGGGTTTCTGCCACCGGAAAAGCCAGGGCATGTTTGGCGCGCCACTGGACCCCTCCCTGTCTTCGGGGATTGTCTGGATCCCAATTAGGATTATAAGGAGGGGGAGCGGTGGCAGCCAGAGAGGCAGCTCCTGGGGTATTGGAATCTTTCCAATTTGATCTACTTAAGCGACCCTCCAATTCCTCTATCTGCCTCTCTAGTTCTCCCTCCTCTTCGGAAAGAGAACTAGAGTCTCCCTCCTCCCCCTCTGGGGCGGACACTCGGAGGCGCTTTTTAGTCCTTTTCTTTGAGCCCTGGTCAGAATTCTCGTCCTTTAAGGACGCAGCCACTTGTTCTTCCTGTACCTCATTAAGGGCTTGTTCACACTCAGCAAGTTGTTCTTTGATCTTGACTTTATCTGTCAATAGAGCATCTTTTACCAATCTCCATAGGGAGAAGGTAGCAATGGGTATACTGTCTGGACCACTGTCTCTCAAAATTTTTTGGAGGTCCTGTTTTACCAGGTCCCAATCAGTATTATTAAGAAATCCCCCTGTCAGAAACCAAGGACAAGCCTGGGCTATAGTTTCAACAAATTCAGTTGCAGTTTTGGTTTTTATTCCTGTTCCTTGCTTGCTTAACAGCTCTTTAACCTCGTTGGCCAGACGAAGCTTTGCTGTTGAGTTACCCATGGTGCGCACCCCCCTTTTTCTTATATACTTATTAACCAATCCTCCCCCTTCTCCTAGAAGGTGAGCCTCATTCGCTTACCCCTCTTTCCGAATCGGTGGGACCTCCACTCTGCCACGTCCAGCTAACTGGAACCGAGTCCGGCGAGGGACGATGAGGTTAAGAAATACACAGGACACCAAGGTTCTTCATCCAGGAGTCTCTCTTTATTACTAACATCCTCCCCTTATATCCCCCAAGCAGCAGGAGTGGAAAATTACTCAGAAAAGGGAGGGAGAGGGGAGAAATTCGCCTACGACATCTGCCATTGTTAGACACTGAAACTTCTCTTATCAGGGAGTCCACCAGAGCAGAAAAAGATCAAGACGTTCCTGGCGTTCCTGTGGAACACATATGTCTCAGGCAGACAAGCAGGAAAACCGCAAGCCTGCTTTCATGGCCTAGTGAGCTGGCCACTTTGACATGCATTACAAAGAACTGGGCACTGGGCCTCAGGGGCCTGGGAAAGGCCTGCTACCTGGGGTCTGGGCCTCAGGGGCCTGGGAAAGGCCTGCTACCAGCAAAACAGATCTGTTAACCTCCATTAAAAACAATCCTTAACAGCTGTTTACCTAATTTAAATTAGTAAACAAACAGATTTGTTAACCAATTTTAAAAACAATCCTTAACAGCTGTTTACCTAATTTAAATTAAACCATTTAAATCATGTGAATAAAAAAATAATTTGGATCCATTTTTTCATGAGCGCTCCTCATATATGAAATATGGACATACACACATACAGACATACAACACAAAACAGAAGTGTGCACTCATAACATACAACACATAAGACAATAGTAAAGGCCTTGTAGCTTTACCTAGGTGAAATCTCCATTGCAATGATTAAAAACTCCACAGTCAAAAAGTAAAACTGATCAGAAAAACATTAACCTAGGTCTGTATGAGCTCAAAAAATAAAATAGAACTTTATGATGTGGGAAAAATGCAATAATAAAATAGATATTGAAAAAGCAACCCTGGTTAATCACTGTCGCAGATATAAGAATAGCCAAGCTGGAGCTCTGGATACCAGCTATTATGGATTTGAGTCAAATCATCTTCTTTATGCCATGTCATCTGTATGCCATGTGTAGTTTTATCTGCTAAATCATTGCCCAAACTAAGGGCTCCAGGCAATCCTGTATGTGCCCTAATATGTCCTATAAAGAATGGATCTTTTCTGTCCCAGATTAGACTTTGTATAGTGGAAAACAAAGAGAAAACAGTAGAAGAAGGGGAAATCCTACCAGCATCTTCAAGGGATATAATAGCATTAACTATATATTGACTATCAGAAAATAAATTAAATACAGAATCTTTGAACATCACAAAAGCTTGTAAAACTGCATTGAGCTCTACCTTTTGAGCTGATTGTTTGGGTACTAAAAATGTAACACTTTGATCAGGGGTAAATACTGCTGCTGTACCATTATTAGACCCATCAGTGAATATATTTGGAGCATTCATGAGAGGTGTTTTTCTTGTCAGTTTAGGAAAAACTACAGGATGCTTAGACCAAAAAGACAACAAAGGATTAGATGGTAAATGATTATCAAATGAAACATTAGATTTACACATGATTATTGCCCAAGTATTTAACTCATCAGCTAACTCATCAATTTGATTCATAGTATATGGAGTAATAATTTTATTGGGAGAAATTCCAAACACGCCCTTTGCTGCTTTTATTCCTTTGAGTATTAATTGTCCTACAGCCTCAGGATACCTAGTAAGAACAGTGTTAGGAGAATAAGATAAATGTATCCACAATAATGGACCTTCTTGCCAAAATACTCCTGAAGGAATATTTTTTGTTGGTAGTACAATAAATAATAAAGGTAAACTTATATCAATTCTATCCAGATGTATATTTTCCATATATGTTTCAATAATTTTTAATGCCTTTCTAGCTTTAGGAGTTAACATTCGGGGTGAATTTGGATCTGATGGACCTTTAAGAATATCAAAAAAAGGTCCCAACTCTCCTGTTGGTATGCCTAGATAAGGCCTTATCCAATTTATGTCTCCCAATAACTTTTGAAAGTCGTTAAGTGATTTGAGTTGATCTACTCGTATTTGAATTTTTGGTGGACAGACCATGGCTGAGGATAATAGAACTCCTAAATAATTAATTGGAAAATTTAATTGTACTTTATCTATTCCTATCTCTAGATTATAATTTTTTAACAAGTTTGTAAGTATGGCATAACATTCTAGCAATGTGTTTTTAACTTTATGTGCTAATAATACATCATCCATATAGTGAAATATTTTTAGTTCAGGATTTTGATTTCTAAGTGGCTGCATTGCTTTGTTAACATAGATTTGACACATAGTTGGACTGTTAGCCATCCCTTGAGGGAGTACTTTCCATTCATATCTCTGATCAGGACCTTCATGATTTAATGCAGGGATAGTAAATGCAAAACGTGGACTATCCTCAGGATGAATTGGAATTGAAAAAAAAACAATCTTTAATATCTATAGCTAAAACATGCCAGGTTTTTGGTAAAGCAGACAATTGAGGAATCCCTGATTGAGCAGGTCCCATAATAACCATCTCATTATTAATGGCTCTTAAATCTTGCAATAATCTCCATTTACCAGATTTCTTTTTGATGACAAAAATGGGAGTATTATGGGGAGATACGGAAGGTTGGATATGTCCTTCCACAAATTGTTGTTTGACCAGATCATGGGCTACTTGTATCTTTTCTTTAGTCAGGGGCCACTGAGGAACCCATACTGGTCTTTCTGATTTCCAAGTAATTTCGATTGTCTCAGTGGCCCTTTCTGAAAATCCAACCCATGTCTGTTTATTCCTTGATCTATTTGAATTGGTGCTGCTATACCTTGTTCTTGTTCTCCTAATCTTTTTTCTTTCTTAAAACCTTGTCTAGCTCCAGTAGTGGGCACATTAGGATTGATGTTATTTGTTAACATCAAACCTAGTTGATCTAGGATATCTTGTCCCCATAAATTTATAGGGAGATTATCCAATACATATGGCTGTATTGTTCCTTCACATCCTTCAGGATCCTTCCAATCTAATATCATTGCTCTTCTATGGGGATTAGTCGCCACTCCTAGGCCTCGAAGCGTTTGAGTGGCTTGTTGTAATGGCCAATGTTTTGGCCATTCTTGACGAGATATTATGCTAAGGTCAGCACCTGTGTCCAGTAGCCCATTAAACTCATGTCCTTGAATATTTAGTTTTAGCATTAGGCGAGAATCTAAATTTAAAGACAGCATAGCCCAATCTACACCTGTGGAGCCTAATCCCCTGGAACCTCTTTTTTCACTACGACTGGAGAATTTATTATGTAGGCTGGGTATTATTATCAACTGTGCTATTCTATCTCCAGGTGAAATTACTGATATACCTCTTGGAGAACTATCTATAATTTTTATTTCACCTACATAATCGGGATCAATTAGCCCAGGACTTATCATAAGTCCTTTTAATGTAGATGAACTATTTCCCAATAATAAGCCTACTGTTCCTTGGGGAAGAGGTCCTTTTACTCCTCTGGGAATGATTTGAACTCCCATCTCTGGAGTTAGTACTGCTCTGACAGAGGCGCAAATGTCCAACCCTGCGCTCCCTCGGGTTTGTCTGATGAGGGATTTAATGGACAATGTGTCCTGGGCACCACCGTGATGGTGTTACTGGGTTCTCCCACTGCCTCATATATTTGTGGTTGTGGGCCCCGGAACATTGGGCCCCCCAGTCCATGTTTTGGCAATGGAGCCTGATGCCTTTCTCCACGATATTGTGGGTAAATACCTGGTCCTTGTCAGTTTTTTGATAACGGAGTACCCTCTATGGTGGTTTGAGAACGGCATTCATTAGCCCAATGTCTCCCTCTATGGCATCGTGGGCAAATACCAGGTATTCTATTCCTGATATCTAGTTTTGTTAAACCCTCCTCCTATGGGGCAACTCCTTTTAAAATGTCCTGTTTGTTCACAATTATAGCATGTTTTTGGCCTGGCATCTAAAGCCTATTGTATTGCAGCTGTCAAGACTTGCCCTTGTTCATTAATATATCTACATAATTTAATATATGTGTTTAAATCTTCATGTCTCCATGGTCTAATAACCTCTCTGCAGCAAAGATTTGCTTGGTCATAAGCCAGTTGTTTTATTAATGGCATTGTTTGTTCTGTATCCCCCAAAATTCTGGCAACTGTTTGAATAAGCCTATCTACAAAGTCAGCATAAGGTTCATTAGTTCTCCATATTACCTTAGATAGCTGACCTTGTAAATCTCCATGTCCTTGTAAAGTCTTCCATGCCCTAACTGCTTCTGTAGCAATTTGTGCATATATAGCAGGATCATATTCAATTTGTTGCCGTTGACCCTCATAATGTCCTTTTCCTAACAACATATCTAGATTTCTTTGAGGATAACTGGCTGCTGCATTTCTCCTAGCTGTCTCCGTGCAAAATTCCTCATTGGCAACCTTCCATAACAAATATTGTCCTCCATTTAGCACAGATTTACACATGCTAGCCCAATCAGCTGGCGTCATGTCCAAGTTAGTAATGGACTCGATCATGCTTACCGTGAAGGGAGCTTGGGGACCATAGGTTGTTACAGCCTCCTTTAACTGCTTTACTGTTTTAAAATCTAAAGCACAGTGAATTCGATGCCCTCCTACCTGTTCAAGTACAGGGCATGGTAATCTTTGATAATCCCATTTATCTACGACGGAGTTTGAAGGCCACTCAGCTGTCTCCATCGGTGGGGCTGTTGGTTGAATTATGCCCTCTGGTAATAAAACGGAGTTAGTACCAGCCTCCTGTTGTGGCCTTTTTCCTAATAACCCCTTTTCCTTTCAATTTTCTTCCTCTGTCTGACTAGCTGGAGAGAACTTCTCTTTTGCTTGATCTAAAATGTCTTTCTCCATGGTCTGAACCTCTAACAATTTACTTAACACCTTTTCGGTTTGTTTTTTACTAATTTCTAATCTACTATAAATATAACGCAACCCAATAAGATAACACGAAACAAAACCGAAACTGAATGAAACAAAAATAGAATAAAAAATCGTTGTATCAATTTTCTCTTCCTCAGGGCCGACAAACTTCAAACCTTGAGCCAACTATTTTTCCCAGTTTGCCTGAGAAATTTCTAGGGACAGGCAATTTGAAATAAAAACAAAATAAATCAAAACAAGAACACATTGTTTTTTAAAATTGTCACCCATTCTCTTGCCTTCCCTCAGGGGTGAGCAATTTCACTTACCTCCAAGTTTCAGATGTTCCGCATACAGACCACCAAATGCCGCAGTCTGGCTGGGCACAAGATCAGGAGCCACTCACAGCTTTGTAGATTCAAATAGCAATTCTTTGTTCCCAAACTCACACCGGCCTCTACACACATTCTGGGGAAATCCAAGTTCTGGGCCCAAATTCACATACTCCACCAGGCTTTAAATCCCAAATATTTTCTGAATCCCACTAGAACTCAATGGGAACTCAGGCAGCAGGATACGCCCTATTCCCAGCAGGAATAACCTTAAACCTGGAACCGCCCTAAACCCAGATTGTCCTAAACTGGGAACGCCCTAAACTCAAGGAGCGGGATACTCCCTAAAACCTGCAGGATACACCCTAAACCTGGATCTGCCCTAATCCAGTAGGATCCTCCCTAAACCCAGATCCACCCTGGTCCTTGAGCAGGGTCACCTTTCTCAAACATACATGCAATGTCATAGCGAATGTCCAAGGCAAGTCCATTTCCATGAGTCCTTCCTCTAAGCAACATGGGGTACACTGGCAAGGAAATTTCGATGCGTCATTCCTACTTGGCAATGGCCCTCAGCATAGTATATTTAATATATTTTGCTTATATTGACTTATACTTTCTTATTTTTTATTTAAGTATTTTCTCCTCTTTTCTTGGTGTTATGTGAATAGAATCCAGGGCCTCTGCATGCTAGGCAATTTCTCTATGCTGAATTACATCCCAATTAAAATAAATTTCCACCTCTTTTTTTCTGTTTGTAATTTTGTACATTTTAATATATATTATCTTCATTTTCTATAAACCATTTAAGCCTTTAATGATACTGTGATGCAACATGTATTTTAATTTTAACCTATGAAGAATGTACAACTTAAATCATGACAATTGTAAAGCAATTCTTCCAATTTTCACATGTGGCATTGAATTAGTGTACGTTAAATGTCATATTTTTTTTATTTTTATTTGTTAACAGAATTTTGCAAACATGACCCTGAAAAGAAAAATATTGTTGTTTATGAAAAGGTATTTCTACCTTTCATATAATAATTTCATATTGCTAGAGCAGACTACAAAGATTTTTTATAATTCATTTATAATATATAATATCAAATCAAAAGCCCTGCTTCTATACTAGACTTCAAGATGAAAATTTTCATGAACAAAAGGTAAAACGAAGTAACTTGCAAATTTTATTTCCAAAGTACTTAATTTCAATAATTTATTTGAATTCATTATCATAATTTTCAAAGATTTTTCAAAATAATTATTTAATTTTATCATTCAAATCTGAAGTAATGATTATTGTATATACTGTATAAATTTCAAGAAAAAATGAAGAAAATAGATTATAACATTTCTATTATTGTAGGATCCAGATTTCTCACTTCTCAACTCAAGCTCATACTTAAATATTTCACATATCATTTTATATATTGAGGATTTTTACCCCTATTTTTTGTTTTAGGTGGAACATTTTTCAACATAGACAATATAAAATTGTATATATAACTTTGCTTATGTTTGAATAAGTAAGAGCATAATAATATAAAAATATATGCCAACATAAAAATGTCTGTATATAAGATTCACTATTGACTGAAAACAGTACTGATATGCAAGAGGACATTTAAATGTCATTAGAAATGAAGTCATATTTGCCTTTACTGTGTATCATAGAAATTTTCAATTTCATTCTCTACATGTGTTTATGGGTATGATTATGTTTATGTGTATATTATATATGCATGTGAATGTGTGTATGCTTGTTGGCATTTTTATACTGTTAGATTTTCCTCCTTCTAACACAATACCTAAGATAATTCTTCTCTATTAAAAGATCTTGTTATTCTTCTTGAAAACCATTTGACTATGTATATGAGGTTTATTCATGGATTTCTTATTCTATTTAATTGCTGCATATGTCTATTTTTGTGCCAGTCCACACTATTATGTTTCTTGTAACATTATTACATTTTTAAATCAGAAAGTGTCATACCTCCATGGCAAAAGTCTGCTCTGAGACTTAAGGTTATCTTTTAACTGTGAACCCTTATAAATACATATCTCCAACATAAAATGGTATGTGGTAAGCATTGCAAACCAAAAAGGAGAAATATAAGAATATAAGAATAAAAAATGAGAAATAAGACTAAAGTAATACTAAGGGCCAGTAGGAAGAACATTGAATCCTATAGCTCCAATTCTAATATCCGTGCCAAAATGCAATGCTGTGACCTCCAAAGGTCTTGGGCAGCCCTATACCTATGACTTTGCTCACTGCAACCCATATGGCTACTTTCTTGGGTTGGTTCTACTAGCTGTCTATGGTTTTCCTCAGAAGACTTTCCATATTTCTAGCATATCTATCTTCCTACCATCTCCATTGTAGATTTAGCTTCACTCTCCAAGCTTTGCACATCACCTGCTCAGGGACTATTCTCAGGTATCCCAACCCTACAACTCACTGTATAACCTCCCAGGTATTAAAAAAAAATCTAAATTGAAGCGTCCATGACACCACAACTCATGTTCTCCTTGCATGCAAAACAAGCACCACATGGATGATGCAAAATTTTGCCTTCATCTGAAATAGTACTCAGTCCCAATTGGACCATAGCTGCAGTGAGCATTAACTATATGTATTACTGAGTATGGTGAAAAAAATCCTGGAATAATGACACCCATAGTGATCTTTTGGATCAAAGAAGAGGTTTTAACTTTTATATCTTTGAGCCTGTGAGGAGTAAGGTCATGCTGATTCCTGATATGGCCTCAACATCTCTTTCCCATTGTTCCAGTGCAAATACTTGGTTTATTTGTAATAAAGCTAATCTTCTCAACAACCACACACTCTTATGCTGAAACTTTACACCCACCTTCTTTCTGACCAAATTGTAAATTTTTCAAATTTTATTCTCTATCTCTTTCTCATGGTTCTCACAATAAATCTGATTAAAAGCAATATTGAATAGACATGCAATCTCCTGAATGTTATGCTTCCTTAATATTACCTCTGGCAAAGTATATTCTGGCACCTTTAAACTCAACCTCATACAGAGTCTCAGAGAATAGATATTAGGAAGACAATTTTTGTTTTGTTTTGATTGGTTTTGTCAGAGTTTAACACATATGGTCCCTATTCCAATTTCCCCAAAATTTCTATTTCCACTTGACCCCTAATAGGACAAACTTTACTGTACACATTCCTATCAGCATTCTGGTCTTGTGAGCTCCCACCAGTATTGTTCAGCAAGTTCTGCCTAAAGTGTGCTAAGGTATCTCTATAGTGCATCTCCAAACTTTTCTAAAACTGAATTGCTCCGATAAGTGAGTTTCAAGGGCTTCTGAACCACCTAGTCAAGTATAGACAAAAGTAATGACCACTTTTCAGTACTAATTTTCTGTTAGACTTTGATCAATGTAACAAAATTCCTGAGAAAATTAACTTGAAGGAGAAATGATTTATTTTTTATTTATTTTGTGTGGGCTAGCGAGGATTCACTTGATCACTGAGCCAAATCCCCAGCCCTATTTTGTATTTATTTAGAGACAGGGTCTCACTGAGTTGGTTAATGCCTCACCATTGCTTAGGCTAGATTTGAACTAGCAAGCCTCCTGCCTTAGCCTCATGAACTGCTGGGGAAGATTTATTTTGTATTACTATTTCAGTCTAAGGCCAGTTCTCTCCATTGTTTTTGGATCTGTGGTGAGGCACTTATTCTATGTCAGAGAAAAGATGCTCATTTCATGGTAGCAAGGAGGCAAAATGGGAGCAAGCAAGAAAGGAGCCAGAATCACAATATAACCTTCAAGGACATGACTCCAGGGACTTACTTCCCAAAATAAATCCCATCATGTACAATTTTCATGACCTTCTGATAGTGTTAAATAGTTGGGAAATAAGCACTTATCATATGATCCTTTGGTGGATATTGTGCACTCACTGGGTCCAGCTGAAGCTCACCAAATAGCTGAGGAGGGTGTGGCGACACAGTCAAAAAGAGACCTCTGGAGACCAGTTTTAGAGAACTCAATCTACTTTATTATTGCATAGGCAAGCTTTTAATGCATAGCCTGTTACTGGGGAAATTAGCTGAGGACTTTAATAATCCAATGAGCTACCAACACCCTTAAGAGCGGTTACCGATGGGCTGGAAAGTCAGTGGTAAAAAGCAGAAAGAAAAGGAACAGGCTATTTGCCTGAGTGTCACCAGGTTACCACTGTAATGGGGCTTGATCATAGTCTGTGTTCCAGATCACAGATATCTGGACTTGTGTGCCGAGCCCTAAGAATCCTCACATAGGCAACATAGGCTACTTTCCAGATTATGGGCTCAACAGGATGTTACAGATCTAAACTATAATATCTTTTAATTTTTGAAGTCGCAAATTTATGAATTTGTACACTTTTTTCCAAATGTAAAACAAAACTTTTTCAACACATTAGCCTCAAATTATGTAGACAGCTGTAGAAACCAGAGTTTCTTCCTTCCCCAATGACTGCTTTTTTTCTATCTTAATTTTTCCAGTCTGTGATAAGAAAATTCTTTCTAATGAGCAATTTATAAGCAACAGAAATTTATTTTTTATAGTTCTGGAGGCTGGAAAGTCTAACATCAAGAGCTGACCAAATTGGTTTCTGGGGAGAGCTCTCTTTTTCACAGATAAAGTATTATCTTGTGTTCTCATGTAATAGAAGAGAAAAAGAAGCTCCCATGAGTTATTTTATTTCAACTTAAAGACTCCTTTTAGTATTCTTGTAGCATACATTTAGTAGCAATGAATACTCTCAGCTTTCATTTGTCTGGGAATGTTTCAATTTCCCCCTCACTTTGAGGTTCAACTTTGCCAGCTAAAAAAGTCTTGATTTATGTTGCTTTTTCTTCTTCTTACATTGCTTTAAATATATAATTTATTTGCCTTTTATACTGTAAAATTTATGCTGGAAAAACCACTGATAATTTTATTAGGGATTCTTTATATATTACAACTTACTTTTCTCTTGGAGCTTTCAAGATTCTCTTTGTCTTTATCTTTAAATATATGTGGTTTTAAAGTGTCTCATCCTGAATTTCTTTGGCTTAATTATCCTTGAAGTTATTTTAGAAATTTGCATTTTTATATTCACATATTGTATCAAACTTGAGAAATTTGTGATAATTATTTAATAAAATTACTTCTCTTTCCATTTTTTTAATCTCTGCTTATGAGACTTCCATAGTGTAAGTCTCATGATGGTAAGTTCTTAGGTTTCTTAACATTTCTTCATATTTTTGTTTGGATTCCTCAAACTTGATAGTTTAAAATTCACTCTCTTCAATTTGGAAGACTTTTTTTCCTGCTTATTCAAGTTCAGCTTTGAGGCTCTCTTCTAAATTTTTTAATACAATCATATTTTTCAGCTCCAGAATTTCTTTTTAGTTTATTTATAAAATTACTAGTGCTTTGTTGATGTTTTCAGTTTGTTCATATATTGCGCCCTATTGCTCTTCTTTCCTTATTCATGTTTTCTTTTAGCTCTTTGAACATATGTCTAATTGTTGTTTTAAATAATTTCTCTAGTATAACTGATGATCTTGTATTTAATAATGGTTTCTGCCAGTTTATTTTATTCATTTGAATATTCCATGATCTTCTTTTTGTGATTGCCTTATTCCATTTTATATCTTTTCAAAAAGTGAATATTTGGAAAAGCATTCAACTTTCATAATATTTTCAGTGGGAAAACTGTCCAACCTTTGTGATCACCCTCTGACAAATGCTGAAAATCTCTTATTTGTTGAACATGTACTTTGACTGGGATACAATGCTTACTGTTTTCAAAATTCTACTATTCAGGGCTTCTTATAAGTACCTTATCTCAAATAATCTCACTCCAGATACATCCTGGGAACTTATAAGTTATATTGTGTTCTTCAAATCATAATCTATTACCCCATGCATCTGTGGATCTGTAGTCTCCCTAAAAGTTTTACACACTCTGCTCACAACTAAATTTATGTCTTTTACCATCCTAAATCTGAGCTATGTCACTTAAAGTTACTTGTGATTAGAGTGAAGTTAAACAGTCCAATCCTTCAAAAAGCCTCCATATAATTTAAAATGCTGCATATACTGTCTGCTCTGCTTCCTACAATTTGAGTCATCTACACTGTGAAGCTAAAGGGGCAAAAATTAGGAAAAATTTCATGAACTTTCCAACAATTTAATTGTGCCTTCTTCTTATTTCTAAGTTTGTTTCCAAACACTTTAAGTATTTTCCATTATTCCTACAGGGATATTTTGCCCTATATCTTGTGGTTTGATCAATATGTAAAGGATGAATTATGTTCTGGTTCATCCTAGTCTACTATTTTCCTGACATAATACTTGAAATAGGTTTAATGAAGACACATAAACTAAAAAATTAAATATTGTTATTTAAAATTATGCATGATTAAATTTGACTTATTATGAATTAGGAAACTAAAAATAATAAGAAGCATGGAACAAAATACATTTAAAACATTTTGTGAAATGACTCAAAATAAAATTGCTGTTAACATATTTTTAAAATCTGAATGAAAATATAATATTTAGGGTTTTCTAGATGTCTTAGATCCTAGAAAAGTATAAAAAACTTGATGTATTTTGTGAATTTAGAAAATCCCCCATAAAGCAACATATTTAATAACCAGAAAACCTGATTTTTAATATGTATTCCTTTCAAAATTATGTAAAATTTTATCTAAGTGAAATTAATATTAAAATAGAACATGGTAAATAAAATTATTGAATATTGACCCATATATTTCTGTAATTAATTTTATAAATATGTCAAAATGAGAAATATATACGTAAACAATATTAATAGAGAGATAATTTGATAATGACATGCAGAATGCTGTGCTGAGAACTTCCATAAATTATCTGCTTGATTAAATGAAAGAAATTTTAGAAGTAATATCAAAATATACATTTTTAAAACTCTTGAAATTAACCAAGAATTGAAGCAAGATTAAATTAATATATTAAGGAAAAATTTCCAGATCTCACTAAGAACCTTATGTTTTATTTCATTTTATCTTAAGCTACTCCCATCCCCCTCCTTAGATCTGCATGAGCCTTGATGAGTGAGGAGAATAGCTTCCCTACCTTAGTAGCTGTGTAAACGATCAGCTTGGTAATCATTACAGGGAGTAGAGTAGTTTTGGGATTGTTCAACTAGTCCTAACCTAAGATCATTTTCACAATTTTTTCTGTCTTGTAGCTCCCTGGAATGTCTCATTTGCATGATGTTATATCTGTATATAGCAGCTCTTCAATCAGGGCATTTTTCAGACACAGTTTCAATTATTTAATACATCAGCTACCTGAAGATGAAGTGTGTGATTGAATAAAATAAATTATGTCCAAATACATTCTGGAAAACTTCAGGGATTTAATGTTCTTAGGGGTCTTTGAAGAGTTCTGACAATCCCAGAGATCTAAAAAACCTGTGTATATGGAGAAAATTTATATGACAAGTAATGGCCTAATGGAATGTAATGCTCACCCCAATCCTCAATCTAATTGACCCTGATGATCTACACATGCAAGAAGTGAGGTCTAAAATATATATTTTAAGTTCCTTGTGTTAAAGGCATGCTATTAAATACAAAAGGTCCTTATCAAATGGTGGGAAACTTATTGTATCAAAGCTTTGTAGGAAATCTCTGAGCAATCATCAGCAGAAAAGCAAATGAACATACCAGAGAATTAATTACACACACTATAGTAAATAAATACTTTATCACATTAGTCAAGGAAATTAATTAATCCAAAAGCT
The DNA here is from genome assembly GCF_045843805.1 of Urocitellus parryii. Lineage (NCBI taxonomy): Eukaryota > Metazoa > Chordata > Mammalia > Rodentia > Sciuridae > Urocitellus > Urocitellus parryii. The sequence goes on along the minus strand of NC_135547.1, from coordinate 46,830,168 downwards.
AAATAAATGGTGTACCCTTTCACTTAAGATCTTCTTATTTGTTTTGTTTTGTTGAAATTTTTGTCTTAAATTAGTCCTGTTTCATAAAATTGGCTACCTGGACTGTGGAACAACTTGTGTGGTTAATGAGTCTCAGGTTATTATGTTCTCTTATTTCTATCATATTTGAGTTGAGGGTAATATAAAAGTATATATAAAAATGTTAAGACTTATGACTAGATAAAGAACTTTAAGGATTTTACTTTGGGACTGTAATTTGAAAAAATGTTGTTTGAGGAGGTCTATATCTATCTATCTATCTATCTATCTATCTATCTATCTATCTATATATCAGTTAAACTAGTTATCAGGGAATTATGAGGACAAGAAAATTCATTTAAATGTCTTTTTTAGGAATTCAGCATTGTCTATCCTAAAACATGGGTTTTGTTATTATCACTGATGCCTTCAACTCTGAAAGAAATAAAGAATATCCTAGCAAAACCTTATATTGTTGTGTTAATGTATGTGGAGATATGTGATTTTGTAGTTAGACTATCTGTAAGGAAGGAGACAGCATATATTATTTTAAATTTAAAAAGGACAATTTATAGGTAATGGCCCAATAGTTCATAATAACTGTGAAGATGATGATTGCCAGTTTGTTCAAATGTGCTGTGTTTTGGATTATTTTTCTATGGATATTCTGGCTAAGGAGTACAACTCAGCAACATTCAACTAAACTCCATCACATATGATAGTTAGTGCACCATTCACATAGTTTATATACTCCTATTTTCTTTCACTCAGATAATACAAAGGGCTTTGCAAGTAGTTAAGACATGTGGGTGAGGCATGAGCTCCTCCAGTACTCTGCCATCCATCATAGTACTGAAGATCAGGGAAGTCAACCCTTTCTGCAAGTGAGATATAACAAAGGGTCCAGGTTTGGTTACATCATACTATGGATATTTTAATAGCTATGCCAAGCTTGAAGGATGCTATTTTTGTTTGCCTTGCTCCTTTCTTGTTGAAAAGTTAAAATTTTGAAAAGAAGCCATATTCTGGACCATACAGGAAGTTTTTACAAACAGTATAATATTGAAATAATACAGATATATACTATAATCATAGTGCAAAGGATGCACAAGTTAAGAAGTCAAAAAATTAAATAAAATATCTCAGAATGTTTGGCAGTACACTTAACTACTTAAGGATTAAAACATTCACAGTGAAATTATAAAATACTTAAAAATGTATGATAATGAAGGTACTATATATCAAAGTTGTTAATAAATGTCAAAATTATATGTGTATATATGTATACCTATGTTTTATACTGGAGCTTATTAACAATAAAGAACAGTGGATTTCATTCTGACATACAAATATACACCATAACTAGATCAATCACAATCTCCATCACCTCTCTTTATCCCACTCTCTCCATATGATCCACTTTCTCTACCTTGTTTTCCTTCTACTTTCAGGAGATTTCTTTGTTTCCATTTTTTCTTCTAGCTTTCACATGATAGAAGGAAAGTTGATTTTTTTTCTGTATCTATTGAGACGATTGTGTAATTTTAGTTCTTGATTTTATTTATCTGGTGTATTTTGTTTAATTAATTGTGAATATTGCATCATTCCTGTATTCCAGGCATAAAACCAACTTGATCATGAAGTGTAAACTTTTTAATGATTTTCTGAATTCTAATTACAGATATTGTGTTAAAGATTTGGCACTCATATTCATCAAGGAAATTGATTTCTAATTTTCTTTCCTTGATATTTTCTTATGAGCTTTTTGTGTCAGAGTGATACCCCATTTGTAGAGTGAGTTTGGAAGTGTTTCTTCTCTTCCTATTTTGTGGGATAATTTAGGGGCATTAGGGTTAATTCTTCTTAAAGATCTATAAAAGTTCAGCTGTGATTTAATCTGATCTTAGGTTTGTCTTTTGGGGAGGCTTTTTATTACAGTTTAAATATTGTTATCTCTTTGTATATTCAGTTTTCTGTATATTATTTTTTAATTTGTGAATTATAATTCTTTATAATAGTGGGCTTTGCTATTAAATATTCAAAGATGTCTTAGTGGTCATGAATTATTTTAGTTTATGTGTATATATGAAGATTTTTATTTTTCTTTCTATTCTGAAGGATACCTTTGCTAAGAAATAGCTTTGCTATGTTGGAGGCTTTTTTTTTTTTTTGGTGGTGGTGGTGTTTGTTTGTTTTGTTTCATTTCATTTTGTTTTATTTTTTCAAATCTTAAAATTTATCATTTCATAGCCTCATGATCTTACAAGTTTATTACAAGAGATGTGCTGTTTTACTGTTTGATTTCCCTTTATAAGTAACATGGTACTTCTCCCTTGCAGGTTTAATTTTTTTCTTTGTTCTGGACTTTTGACATTTTAATTTTATAGTTTTGTGGAGAGGTTCAGGCTTTTTCTTTTTTGAGAATTTTAAATTCCTTTGGAATCTTAAAGTCCTTTGCATTACACATGGTTAGAAAACTTTGGGCTATTATTTCTATGAATGTATTTTCTGAAAAAATAACCTTTGCTCCTTCTTTAAGACTTACAAGTCCTAATTGAGGTATGTTAATATTGTCACAGAGATCATATATTCTAATCTTTGTTTATTATTTTATTACTGTCTGAATGTACTAATTTATATATCTTATCTTCATGTTATGAAATAATAAATTCGGCTTGATCTGATCCATTGATAAGACAACTGTGTTTTTATTTACTCAATTGATTTTTTTCATTACCAGGATTTGTGCGTGTTTCTTTTAGACTCTCTATCTTCTTATTGAAATTGTCTTTCATATTCTGGAATTTCTTAGTTCCTTCTTTACATCTTATTTTAGTTCATTAATCTGTTTAACACTCCACATTGTAAATTTTTCATTTTGAGATATTTCAATTCAAAATTGAATGATTGAATTATTGGACAACTATGGAATGTTGGAGTTATCTTATTACCTTGGTACATTAGCCATCTTTTGTCTTTGTGAATAAAATATTTGTCAAGTACAACTTAGAAGAAGAAAAGTTTATTTTGGGTTCATGGTTTCAGAGATCTTTTTCATGGATGACTCACTCCATTCCTCTGGACCCAAACTGAGGAAGAATATCATGACATAAGGCATGAGAGAAGAAAGATGCTCTGGCCATGGTTTCTGGGAAGCAATGTGTAGGAGGAGACAGGGACAAAATATCTAATCTAGAAGGCATGCCCCCATCTACTCACTTCCACCAGTCACACCCTACCTGCCTATAATTACCACACATAATCCATTCAAATTAGTAATCCATCAAATGATTGACCCAGCAATCAGGTTGCAGCTCTCATAATCTAAATATTTAACCTCCTGCATTAACATGGGAGCTTTGGGGAACACCACATGTCCATTTCATAACACCTGTTATCTCACAATTCTGATCTTACTACATTGAAACTCAGGCATCTACTGAGATATATATCTCTTCCTCTATTATGTGAGAGATATTTTTATAAACTTTTTTCTCTTTTCAATGGGCTATGCAACAGGAGTTTTTCTCAGAGCCAAGAATTTCACACAATATGTGCATAGATCTATGAAAAATTTCCAGCCCTGCTTTGAGAGATAAGGGCAACCACTTGAAAGCAAACCACAAACTAACTATTTATAAAATATTAAAATATTCTCTATAATTTCCTTAGACTAGAAGTGGAAAAGTGGAGTAATAACCTATATTAAGCTGAAAAATGTGTATTAAAGAAAGTAAAGTATGTATTAAACTATATATAAGATGAAAATAAAAAAAGATATAAGAAGCAGAATTAAGATGGATGAGGGAGGAAAGTGAGACTTAGGAATAAAATGTGATGAGAGAAAAGAAGAAGGAGTAAATGTGGCAAAAAAAGAAGATAAGAGATAGAATAAATAAATCCAGTTAAGACATTATCACATTAAAAAAATAAAACAGCAAATCAAGGGAGTGGTGTTGCAAGAGAAACAGAAGAAGAAAAAATGGGAAGAGAAAAAAGAAAGAATATAAAAAAGGATATAGAAGGACAGTGACAGAGTGAATAACTCCAAACAACACATTACAATATTAGAGAAAAAGTACAAAAAACTAGATTAAAGTATGCAATATTAAATAGCATGGGACAGTTATCAATTCAATACAGAAGAAAATACCAGTGAAATAAAAATACTATCATTAAAGAATATAAAGTTACTCATTGTCAAAATATTTTATTGGCGATATAGACATTTCTGATTGGGACTTATTTTTTTTATTAGTTGTTCAAAACATTACATAGTTCTTGACATATCATATTTCATACATTTGATTCAAGTGGATTATGAACTCCCATTTTTACCCCGTATACAGATTGCAGAATCACATCGGTTACACATACACTTTTTTTCATATTGCCATACTTGTTTATGTTGTATTCTGCTGTCCTTCCTGTCTTCTACTATCTCCCCTCCCCTCCAATTTTCTCTCTCTATCCCATCTACTGTAATTCATTTCCCCCATTGTTTTTTTCCCTTTCCCCTCACTTCCTCTTATATGTAATTTTGTATAACAATGAGGGTCTCCTTCCATTTCCATGCAATTTCCCTTCTCTCTCCCTTTCCCTCCCACCTCTCATCCCTGTTTAATGGTGATCTTCTTCTCATGCTCTTCCTCCCTGCTCTGTTCTTAGTTGCTCTCCTTATAACAAGGCATTTGGCATTTGTTTTTTAGGTATTGGCTAGCTTCACTTAGCATCATCTGCTCTAATGCCATCCATTTCCCTGCAAATGCCATGATTTTGTCATTTTTTAGTGCGGAGTAATGCTCCATTGTGTATAAATGCAACATTTTTTTTATCCAGTCATCTATTGAAGGGCATCTAGGTTGGTTCCACAGTCTAGCTATTGTGAATTTTGCTGCTATGAACATCAATGTAGCAGTATCCCTATAGTACGTTCTTTTAAGGTCTTTGAGGAATAGTCCAAGAAGGGGAATAGATGGGTCAAATGGTGGTTCCATTCCCAGCGTTCTGAGGAATCTCCATACTGCTTTCCAAATTGGTCTCACCAATTTGCATTCCCACCAGCAATGAACAAGTGTACCCTTTTCCCCACATCCTCACCAGCACTTGTTGTTGTTTGACTTCATAATGGCTGCCATTCTTACTGGAGTGAGATGGTATCTTAGGGTGGTTTTAATTTGCATTTCTCTGATTGCTAGAGATGGTGAGCATTTTTTCATGTACTTGTTGATTGATTGTATGTCCTCCTCTGAGAAGTGTCTGTTCAGGTCCTTGGCCCATTTGTTGATTGGGTTATTTGTTTTCTTATTGTTTAATTTTTTGAGTTCTTTGTATTCTCTGGATATTAGGGCTCTATCTGAAGTGTGAGGAGTAAAGATTTGTTCCCAGGATGTAGGCTCCCTGTTTAAATCTCTTATTGTTTCTTTTGCTGAGAAAAAACTTTTTAGTTTGAGTAAGTCCCATTTGTTGATTCTAGTTGTTAACTCTTGCGCTATGGGTGTCCTATTGAGGAATTTGGAGCCCGACCCCACAGTATGTAGATCATAGCCAACTTTTTCTTCTATCCGATGCCATGTCTCTGATTTAATATCAAGCTCCTTGATCCATTATGAGTTAACTTTTGTGCATGGTGAGAGAAAGGGATTCAGATTCATTTTGATGCATATGGATTTCCAGTTTTCCCAGCACCATTTGTTGAAGATGCTATCCTTCCTCCATTGCATGCTTTTAGCACCTTTGTCAAATATAAGATAGTTGTAATTTTGTGGATTGGTCTCTGTGTCCTCTATTCTGTACCATTGGTCCACCTGCCTGTTTGGGTACCAATACCATGCTGTTTTTGTTACTATTCCTCTGTAGTATAGTTTGAAATCTGGAATCGCTATACCACCTGATTCACACATCCTGCTTAGTATTGTTTTTGCTATTCTGGGTCTTTTATTCTTCCATATGAATTTCATGATTGCTTTCTCTATTTCTACAAGAAATGCCGTTGGGATTTTGATTGGTATTGCATTAAACCTATAGAAAACTTTTGGTAATATCGCCATTTTGATGATGATAGTTCTGCCTATCCATGAACAGGTTATATTATACCATCTTCTAAGATATTCTTCTATTTTTCTCTTTAGGGTTCTGTAGTTTTCATTGTATAAATCTTTCACCTCTTTTTTTAGGTTGATTCCCAAGTTTTTTTTTTTTTTTTGAGGATATTGTGAATGGGGTGGTTGTCCTCATATCCATTTCAAAAGATTTGTTGCTGATATACAGGAATGCCTTTGATTTATGCATGTTGATTTTATATCCTGCCACTTTTCTGAATTTATTTTTTACCTCTAGTAGTTTCTTTGTAGAACTTTTTGGGTCTGGTAGGTATAGGATCATGTCAACTGCAAATAGTGATAATTTAAGTTCCTCTTTTCCTATCTTTATGCCTTTAATTTCTTTCATCTCTCTAATTGCTAAGGCCAGTATTTTGAGAAATATATTGAATAGAAGTGGTGAGATAGGGCATCCCTGTCTTGTTCCAGGTTTTAGAGGGAATGCCTTCAATTTTTTGCCATTTAGAATGAGCCTCAGGGCTTAGCACAGATAGCTTTTACAATATTGAGGTAAGTTCCTGTTATACCTAGTTTTTCTAGTGTTTTGAACATAAACGGATGCTGTACTTTGTCAAATGCTTTTTCTGCATCTATCAAGATGATCATATGGTTCTTATCTATTGATGTGGTGAATAACATTTATTGATTTCCATATATTGAACCAGCCTTGCATTCCAGGGATGAAGCTTATTTGATCATGGTACACAATTTTTTTGATATGTTTTTGTCTTCTGTAACCCATTAATCATTCAGTAATATATTGTTCATTTTCCAAGTGATGTAGGATTTTTCCTTCCTTCTTTTACCATTGATTTCCAATTGCATTCCATTATGATCAAATAAGATGCATGGTATTATCTCCACACCTTTATATTTTCTAAGGGCTGCCTTATGGCATAATATATGGTCTATTTTTTGAGAAGGATCCATGTGATTCTGAGAAAAAAGTATATCCACTTGATGATGGTTGATATATTCTATATATGTTGGTTAAGTCTATGTTATTGATTTTGTTATTGAGTTCTATAGTTTATTTATTCAACTTTTGTTTGGAGGATCTGTCCAATGGTGAGAGAGGTGTGTTGAAGTCACCCATAATTATTGTGTTGTGGCCTATTTGAATCTTGAAGTTGAGGAGAGTTTGTTTTATGAACATCGCAGCACCATTATTTGGTGCATAAATATTGATAATTGTTATGTCTTGTTGGTGAATGGTTCCTTTTAACAGTATATAATATTTTCTCTTTGTTCTGTATATTGGATATCTTCATAACAATGTGTCTTGGTGTTGGTCTACTGTGATTTTGTATGCTCAGTGTCCCTTATGCATCTAGAATTTGTACATCCATTTCCTTTATTATATCTGGAAGGTTTTCTAAAATTTTTTTATTCAATAGATTGCTCATTCCCTTGGTTTGGACCTCTATACCTTCCTCTATCCGGATGACTCTTAAGTTTTTTTTTGTTATCCCATATCTTTTGGATGTTTTTCTCGTGGTTGATTACCAGCGTTTCTAAGTTGGCTAGACTCTTTTCAAGATGATATATTTTGTCTTCATTGTCTGATGTTCTGACTTCTACTTGCTCCACTCTGCTAGTGATACTCTTGTTTGAGTTTTTAATTTGAGATAGTTTTCCTTCATTTCTAGGATTATTGTTTGATTTTTTTTTATAATCTCTATCTCCTGGCAAAGTTACTTATTTGCTTCTTGAATCTGTTTATGTAATTCATTTTCAATGTGTTCTTTCATTGTTTGAATTTGTTGTCTCATGTCCTCTTTAAGATTCCATTCCATCTGTATAAGGCATTACTTGAGTTCTTTATTTGACCATTTTTCTGAGCGTCTAGGTTCTCCTGTAGATTTAGGCTGTCCTGCATTGTTTGTACTCCTTTTCTTCCTTGCTTTTTCATGCTGCTCATGTTACTTCTGGTTCTGTTTGACTGCTGAGTGACTGTTTACTCCTATAAATTTATTTTGGTTTTGTGTATCTCTGGGGTCTCTCCTTTGTGATCAGAGACTATGACTAGAGATGATGAATTTTATTGCACTTTAAAGCAGATTCATTTGCTTCATAAAATGCATACGGATTCTGATGGCATATAGCAATCTGCGGTTTTGTCTTGGGACTTATATTTAGGTGGAGTGATGTGATGGTATAGAGGTTGGTATATCTTGGCAATCTTGGAAGATTGCTCTACTGACGAGGCATATTAACAGGAGAATGAACCAGAGTATTTGGAGGTAGCTAGGCAATTGGTAGCACTATATAATACCTCGGAATATTTACCTATACACATTTAGTAAATTACACATAAACAGCGTAGTAATACTTGGGAGGAAAGGTATTAGAAGGGGAAGGAAGAAGTTGCTGCAGTCACTGGTTTCAATAACGCTATTCCCTCCTCCGAATTCTGGTGACGTCAGTTGTCTGCCATGGTGGTGTCCAATGCCAAGGACGGCCATTCGTTCCCTTTGCCGGGTGTCCGATGCAAAGGGTGGTTCCGTTCCTGCTCTCCCAGGTCATGTTTCAATTCTGGACCCGCTGCCTATGAAGGCTCAGTTAGTATCACCTCAAAAGGTTCACAGAGAAAATGAAGAGTTGTTTCTCTATTCCGCGGAAGCATCTGTAGCACTGAGTCACAGCAGTTTGTCGGAGAGATGCAGACAATCAGCCAGAAACTACATATGGGGAGCCTGAATTCACCCACTCCAGGCTCGGTGTGGTCCACTTCAGCCCACCATTGCCAAGTTATCCTGAGAAAACAGCATTCAGTGGGTTTAAGACTCCCTTTGCCCGTGCATCTGAAGAGGTCACAGAATTGATCTCTCAGCTCCTGCCACCAAGTTGGATCTCTCTGATTGGACCTTATAGTTTTAAATTACACCAGGTATTGTGAGGTATAGTCATTACTGTAGACTTAACTGTGTGACTTCAGCATCAATCATATCTGCACTAATTTGAGAAAGAAAAGATTTAGTTCTTCACCTGTCTAATTCTGCATTCTGCTTCAAAAGCTGACCCAAACTGAGGTTCTTGCCTTTAACCACACCAACTTAAAACTGCGTACATCTTACTTGATTCTTGGATATCCTGGTATTTCTCTGGAATTTCCAGATATCTAATAAATCTCAGAATTGACAATTGGAATGAGTTAAGAGTGTCAGTGGCCTTGTGGCCAGATCAATCCTTGGCTGGGAGGATAGCTTTGTGTGCCCCATGGAAAACCCCATAATTCCAGGGCTAAGTGTGCATATAATAAACTTAATCTTTTCTGGCAAGGTAGCTCTGATAATTCTTGGTAGAATCACAGAGCTTGAAATTTCTCTATTATGTCTAATTAGACTGCCAGAATGTGGTAGGTGTGTGCATGCCTGTGTCCCTGACACTACAGTAAATACCTTATCTTGCCCTTTGCTGGGGAAGCCAAATTATATTTGAAAGTATCTTAATGAATCACAACACTTAAAATCCCTCTATTAAGAAAAAGAAAATTGTGCTGGAACGTAGCTGGGGTGTTTGTAGACACACCTAAATCTAGAGTGCCAATTTTTAACGAACTGCACTGAGCCTGCCATAGTCCAGAATTCTCAAAAAATTTCATGCCACAGTATAATTTGTGATACTGGGATCATTTTTGATCCAGACACCTACCACTCATTGTGTCTTTGGAACCCCAAAAATAAGAGTGAAAAAAATATTGCAGAAACTTTTGATCTCCTGCACAAACATCCTAGACAATGAACTTACTTTTAAGATGGATGTCCCTTCTGAGACTTCATTAATCTGTAGGAAAGTGCCCATAATGTCTTTTCCAATGCCATCTTGCTACATAGTATTTAAGTGTCTTTAAAACTCAGACAGCCTACCTGCACAGTAGTGGAATCTGCATGTTTTGAAATTTTCATGGTTCCTTCTTTCAGCATTCCACAGGGAAGCTTCCCCTCCCTGATCAAACAGCCATACACTCAGTGCTTTTTCATAATTAACTCTTGGCAATTTAAGTTTCCATAGTTATCAGGGAATTACAAATATACATGAAGAGATTATAATAAAATATTTTAGATAAGCCTTTTCATTTTCAGCATGGTACAGAACATAATAAAATGCGTTAATTTCATATAAACATAGTTATGCAAGAATAATAGAAAATAAATATATTCCATGTTTGAAAAAAAATGATTAATTATTGACTCATAATTAAACTGAGTACCATTGTTCAGCTTGAACACAAATCTCCATATTTATTGGTGTGGTGTTATAAAGCAGGATGATGAATCCAACATTAAGCTATGAATATTCTTCTAAACATAGAACATAAGACACTAATAGTGCTCCTGTCTATTTTTTATTAGAAAATTAAATTACAAATGTGAATTAAAATGTATAATAATTGTGATAGTGGAATCAAAAGCATTTTATTCATAACTATTAAATTATAAGCAGAAATAATAGACATTTACTATTTAAATGCTGAGAAATATGGTGCCATAAAAATTGCCAAATCCTAGATATCTTCTTAGAAAAATCATGATTATCATCTTTATATACATTTTGATAGGTTTTAGTTTTTTTATGTTTTAGTAATGTGTGTCTTTCTGTGTGTATATACATATATATGGGTTTATGTAAATATGTATATACATACACCACATGCACTTATAGTCAACCCTTTATATCTGTGGAGAATTATCTCCAGGATCCTCTACAGATATCAAGAACTGCTTATGCTCATTTTCTGTATAAAAACTGGCATAATATTTGCATACAATCCCCACCCATCATTCTTTATACTTGAAGTAACTTCTTGATTAGTTATAATACACATTACAATGTAAATGTCATATAAACAATTATTATGCTGTACTATCTATTAAATACCATCAGAAATTTTCTGTAACTTTCTTTTTTCAAATGTTTGACATCCATGGCAATTTCATACTAAGATGAGAAATGCACAGGTAGAGGGATGACTCCATATTTGTTTATATGAGTTTGCACATATATGTCCAATAATTGGAGATTTTTGACTTTGTTTTTCAAATTTAGATTTTAGTAAACATTTTATTTTTTCCATTGGCTGAATTCTGAAATAAGAATGTTTAATTTCCTTTTGTATTTTTTTTTTTCTACCAAATTCCTTAAAGACAGTGTAACTTAGTCATAGTCTTCAGTTTGGGCACACAATTGTCATTGGTCAGTTTCTTTCCACATTTATTATCAATTTCATGACATTTTAAAGTTCTATTCTGCTGAATGATTTCCACCTACATTGTTCCTTCTGCTTATACCAACAATTTCAAAATGTATTCCTTCCCTTATGTGTCATGGACCCATTTGTGAATCTCTCTGAGATATAGACATAGGACTGAAATGTAATTTTCACAAATATTCATATTTACCCACAATTCTCAGCTATACTTGGTGTCATCTTCATTTATACAATTTTTTAGTGTATTAAATGTATATTTGTGACTCATGGAGGCATTAATTTATAAGTTTTTAAATATTATTTGAGTCTCTGTATATATGTGTGTATATGTATGCATATGTATAATGTGATGACTCCTTTTTTAATAACTCATATACTTTGCATTTTTCTTGATTTTTTTATTGATTTGAAGGAATTTCTTGAATATTTGGGATGTTAATTGTTAATCAGTTTAGATGTTGAAAACATCTTTTCTGGTATTACTAAAATTACATTGATTATAATTGTTGTTTTCACCCTCATTCCTGTTAAATGGTTTTAACTTTCACATCCTGGTTTAATTCATCTAAAATCCACCTTTGAATATTATAATTTATTGATACAATTATACTGGAATCATATATGAAGCACCAATTTCTCAATACACAGATCAATGTAAGAAAAATGTTTTACTGTATGATATTAAAAGGTAATTTATATATGGATGCATAAAAAAGTAACTTGTCTATCATTAAATTTTATATTACCATATAAATATGGTTGTGTTATTTGGTTTATATATACAAATCAAACAACACAAATATATATATATATATATATATATATATATATATATATATATAATTGTTTGGTTCTATGACTTAGTAACTTTTAAGGTGATTTCATGCATTTGGCACCTGTTTTTAAATCTCTTATTTATAATTATTAAAATTATTTAGCATTCTTAAAAATATCTTGATTAAATTTTATTGATATTTGTATCAAGTATCACATTTTAATGTATTTTTATATTTTTAAATTAATTAATTTATTTTTATATGGTGTTGAGGATTGAGCCTAGGATCTCATGTGTGCGAGGCAAGCACTCTACCACTGAGCTACAACCCCAGCTCACACTTCAATGTTTTTATTAGCTAATGATAGTTTTATATAACAGTGGAGTTCATTTTAGCATATTCTTACATACATGAAATATAATTTGCCCCATTTCAATTCCCAGTACTTCCAGTTTTCATTCCCTCCTCACTCTCTCTGTTCATCTTTTTTATCTTAAATTCTAATGTACATTCTAATCTGTAATAGTGGTATAAGAGGGTAAACATCTATTTGTAAGTTGATGTTTCATCCAGAATATTTGTTGAACATGCGTCTTTTACAGTATACTTTTTTTTAGTATGCTGGCTATTGCATGTGAAGTGTTGTATAACCAAAAAAAAAAAAAAGACCTTCATAGTTTGTGTTTATTTTAATTTTTAAACCTATTTTTAAATACGATATGTTCTAAAGTATAAGGAAATGCATCTTATTCAATGTCAAATGGCAATGGTGATAGTAAACCTGTTTCCTCTTTCAGATGTTGATAGTATTTATTGACTACCTTGATTCTCAACAATGGGTATATGTTAGCATCTTTCATGAAAAAACATAAAAACTCTTGGAGAAATAAGTAAGATGGCCAACTGGGAAGTTCAAATACCCTTATATTCTCATAGATCACTTAAAAATTCTAAATCTGTGTAATTAAATTTATAAGTGCTCTAGAAATCAGTTAATTGTCTGCAGTCATGAAGTGAATGTCTAATCAAGAACAAGCCATATTTCATAAAATATCTCATGACCTTTTACTTAAGCTTGATTTATATTTTCCTGACATAATGTGGTGCAGCTTAGTAGAAGCATAGTAAATATTAGTTCCCCATCTGCACATTAGGCTACTGAGATTGTTGGATCTAATTCCAAAAGGATTGTTTTTGTTACTTACAAATTCACCATCTCTATGTTCCTTATAATCTCTATTCATATAGCAACTCACCATTTTTTAAAATGTTTTTTTTTTAGTTTTAGTTGGATACAATATATAACTTTCTTTCTTCCTTCTTTTCTTTTTTTCTTTATTTCATGTAGTGCTGAATATTGAACCCAATGCTTTACACATGCTAGGCATACGCTTTACCACTGAAACACAACCTCAGCCCATATATAGCACTTCATGTTTCATAGCCTCACCATATATATTAGGTTTTCCATAGCATGATGATCTCCAGGAAGTCATTTGTTTTACATGACAATTGGTATCCAGAGATATGAAGCACTCTTTAAGTCTTAAAGGAAAAGCTTAGGACCAACAGAACATAACTCATGCTGTATTCTATCAGCTAAAAAATAATATAAAGTTATACCAAATTCTTTCATTATATATATCTTAAAAAAGAATATCTAATACACACACATACGCATACACACGAACACACAGATTTAACACACAAAACTTGCAAGGAAGGTATTATTTTTCATGTAACAGAAGTTATACAATGCTTAATGTCAGTAGTTTCAGAATTTTTTGAGGAAATATTTCCAAATTTATAAAATTTTCTTTTCTTGGTTTTTATTGAAGTTACTGTGTCTACACGTAAGTGCAATGCACTCATCTGGGATTTTTCTTATATTATAATGAATGCTTGTCAATTTCATTAAATACATTTTGTTCTCCATAATTTTTGAAATACTGTTAAATTTTAAACAACTTAAAAGTCTCAGAATGAAGGATGAGCTGAACAAATCGTGATGTATCCATGAAATAAAATGTCCTGAAGTCACTTAAAATAATATTTTAGGATTAAAATAATATTACAAGATATATAAGCTTGTTTCCAATATCTAAATGCAAACTTACATATGAATATGAATATGTTTTGTACTGCATACCAGGAAGTTTTTGAAAAACTATAAATGAATCAGTTGGATTCTAAAACATTTTATTCTACATAATCTGTAAAACATTTATTTTATAGGTTTCCCAAGTTTTGCTTATAAATCAAGACAAAGCAGTACATACAGTCATGGAAAAAATAAAACAGAAGAAAATAGACAGTGGGATGCCTATATCAATGTTCTTTGATTCTATCTTGACCATGAAACAGAAATGTTCAACATTTACCTTAAAATCTTATGAAGATGTATGCTCAACAGAGAATGTAAACTGGAAAAATCAGATGTGGAACAACAAGGCAGGCTCTTCCATTCAAACTTTTTTTCTGTAACTTGTTCCTTTAAGTTCATTTTATAAAGAGAAATCTATACTAAATTCTGTCTGGTGAGCTCACAAGTCTCTGGTTAATTCCCTGAAGTGTCCATTACAGATTTTTAACACACTTAAAACTCCTAATTATCAAAGATCAATGGTAGTCTTCATTTTGAAACATTTCATAGGGTGCATTCTTTTCTTACATCTTCTCAAAATTTATTTATTAATTCCTGACAACTGAACAATACCTGACAACTGGATCCATGGTGATAATTCATATTATATCTAAAAGACTTAACTAAAACAGTTCTAGAGTGCCACTAGCTGGGGTCATGCAGATGTGAAATGTAGTATTTCCAATGCTGTCTTCTAGAAGACCAGATAAGTCTTCAAAGCATGAGAACTCAAACAGGTGCCATGTATATATGAAGATTTTCTGAATTATGTGTAGGAAGC
Source organism: Urocitellus parryii (assembly GCF_045843805.1). Lineage (NCBI taxonomy): Eukaryota > Metazoa > Chordata > Mammalia > Rodentia > Sciuridae > Urocitellus > Urocitellus parryii. The sequence continues at coordinate 46,815,137 of NC_135547.1, read as the reverse complement.
TCTAACTTAGTCATGTATAGTTTGATAAATATATATACCATTAAATGCAGATCATGTTTTATATCAAAATTTATGTTAAGCAAAACCAAGTCACTTGACCTCTGGTGTCAAAGAATTTTTCAAGTATACTTTGAGACACTTTTTCCATTTTCATAGAGTTCATTTCCACCCTTCATGACAAGAAGAGTACAGAAGACCATTAGGAATAAAACTTGGTATTGCTCAGATGGAGAGCTTCATAAATGGTGTATGGAAGCTCTCTATCTTTCCCTCTCTATTTACATTAGATTCTCCAACAGTAAATCTCCGCAAAAACATGTCAGAATTAGTCAAGTCACATCTGCACATGTCAGTGTGGTGCTCCTCTGATGCATTGAATTTGAGTTGTTCCATGACTAAGAGCACCATAGGTAAGCATTTAAAAGTTGGAGGTGCTATTCTGAAATTTTATATTTCAGTTGCTGAATGATGTGCTCCACTATTGGAAAACATAGGGTTTCTTTATAGTAACTTTCAGAGGTTAGTTTAGATTCCAGGTTACCTTCATGAGTCCTACAGAATTTCTCAGGGATTTTCATCTAAATATCAAGTTTGGTTGCCAAATTTGTTACTTCCTCAAACCAAAACTCATGATAAACTTCAGTATTTTCCATGACTTCATTGGGTTAAAGTTAAGTTACTGGAGGCAAAGAAGACATCAGAAGTTTGTCCTGGATATTTTTCCCAAAAGCTCTTGTAGAACATAAGGCATTTTAAATAACAACAATGGTAACAATGAAATCAAAGTCTGTTACTACACTACAGAGTACAAATGCCTGACCTATTATACAGTTATTACATCTAATATTTGTGTCACTATTTATATCATCTAAACATAAAACAAGCACTTGAAGGAGGTCCACTAACATTTCAAAAGTATCATGTCTGCCTGTCCACTGAGAATGGAAAATTTCCTTCAGCACTTTACTGGTTTCCTTACTTTTATGAAACAAACAAACAAACAAACCAAAAACAGAAATTACATTGTCCAGTTCTAAAAGCAGTTGTGGTGGTTGATGGAAAAAAGAACTTCCTTGATTCTTCCTAATGCAAGAGAAACCCCCGTCACAGGCACTGATTTTGCCAACCATTTGTGTAAGGCACAGGAAGAGCAGAGTGGGTAGATAGCTTGGGGATATCTAAATGTCTGGAAGCAAATTCCATTTTGGAAGAGGATCATCTAGACACAATGTAAGCCTGGATAGGACAATACTCCATATTAAGCTCCAACTTTTCAGTTATCCTGAAGCAGCCATCCCCCACTTTACCAAAAAGTCATATTTAAACTTCTCCAGGGACCCTGCCCAGAATCAAACTTCTTATCAATGGAATTATGCGAGGGGCATCAACAGGATACCAACAAGATTTCTGCATAGGGTTCTATGTGGTTTGGAGCTTCTTATTTCCTGTAAAAGGCAGGTTTCCTTTTCTTGTAAAAGTTAGTTCTGCCAACAAGCTTATTGCTGTACAAAAGTTACTGTTTCTGTTCTCATAATAAAAGCTTGTGAAAACCTCTGTCCAGCTGAAGAATATGGGACAAAAATTACTTTCATGTAAACTCCCAGTGTCATGTAAATCCCCACACTGGATATAAAATTCAAAACATTTCCAGACTTTGGGTCCAGAGATTTTTAGGCATTGCCCCTCTGGACTGCTACTGCTAAAATAAACCCGCTTCCTGCTAATTCCTTAGGTGTCCAAAATCATCTGTCCTACATCAATCCTAGTATGAAATTTTACAGCCAAAATTTCTGCATCAGTTTCATAAAGCAAGAAGCCACAAATTCTTCTCTCAATTAAGGGAAACATGGAAAAGTGCTCTTTCCTTTCTATGTCTACCGCATTGTCAGTGATAACAGAAAAGAAGAATAAGTCTCTCACTTCTTTGAAGGTTTTCTCCTGAATGCAGCTCTCACAGATCTCTAGCATCTGATTCTGTTGTTTTTGAACTCAACAACGTTTTAAACACCAAGGTCTCAAAGCGCTTTTGAGACCTTTACACAAGAATTTATCTGGCACTCTTGCAATTCTTGAAAGTTTTCAAGAGTGAAGAGACCTTCTGGGATTTCAGCAGCCTCACACCTATCCTGAGATATACTTTATTTTCCCATAAGGATCAAAACTTCAGATGATGACTTTAAGGATTTTTTTGTTTTCCTTCTCATCAAGGGTTAAACATAAAATGTTTTCATCCTGCTTATCACTCCCTTCTTTTGCACAGTGATTCTGAACTTTGCTGTTGTTTGTTTCTTAATGTTTTTGCTCCTGTTCAGAAATTTTGTCACTTTTTTTCTGTTTCAGTGTCCTGAGTTCATCTTCACTCAATTTTTTAAATTTGTTTTCTGTGTCTACTAGATGGATTGTAAATATAATTATGAACATCACATATTGTTTGTATTGCCTTATCTTAAAGAATTGTCCTCTTGACTATTTCTATAGATTAAAGAGGCCTTGAAGTGTTTCACAAATAATTTATAATGTTTATTTAGTTGAATAGATGTTTATCTTTCAAGTCAGCTCTCCTGAAATTCTCCAACCACTCTGGCATCTGGTGGGATCCTGCAGATCCTGGCCTGTGAGGGGGGCCAGCCCTATTGGCTGACTTGCCATTACACTTGCCATTACACTGATGTGGGGCAGACACCCAAGAATCCCTACAAAACATTTTAAATGTATTTTTCCCTCCTTTGATCCTGGGTATTGAACCATGAGGCTCTTTACCATTGATTCACAATCATAGCACTTTTTATTTTATTTTGAGACATGGTCTCTCAGAACTTGCCATCCTTCTGCCTCAACCTATGGAATAGCTGTGATTACAGACATGTACCACCACACCAGGATCAAATATTCATTTTCTTAAATAGCCTCAAGATACAAATGCAAGCTTTGCAAATATTTATAATATTCATTATAAACAAATAATTTCTTTCTTAATATTGCTACTGTAGTAAATATTGAGTACCAATATGTTTCAGGTTCTGTCCCAAGTGTTTTATATGCATAATCTTGTTAAATACTCAAATTCCAACATAAATTATGTCAATTTGCAGAACTGATTTGTAAATGAGAACAATGAGACAAACATAAAATTACTTGCCCAAAGTCATGTTGGCTATTAATTGAATGTGCTGGTATATTGCATAGGCAGCCTGAATTTATTAGCACTTCTTATTGCCACTATGTTCTGATGCTTATTATTAATGTTGGTGTAAAAAATACTGAAATGTGCATTTTTTTCCTCAAACTTATATGAGAATTTTAGAAAGGAGGGTAAAAAAAAAAAAATACACACACGTTTTCCTCTGCAAGATAGCAACTTTTTCCAAGCTGTTTTTAACTGTGTATTAAATGTCAACTTGTGTTTGATAAAATTCATTATCCAATCTGAGTATTGAATAAATTTGTTGATTTATAGATTCCATAAATATAAATAATTATCTCTTTGACCATTGTTAAATTGAAAGAACCTGAGAATATAAAATTTTCTTTGTAATCACCTAATTTTGAACAGAAAGCAAGCAAAGATATTTCATAAACACTTAGTTTCAATAGTCATCCTCACTCAATTTTCTTACTCATATAGTCACTTTCATTTATAAAAGATACTTGTGTATTTTTGAAAACCATATGAAATTGGAATTATGCTTAAATTGTATCAAGAAATTAACACTATATACTTCTTGTTTTTCTTGTCCTTTGCATTTAACTTTATATGATTGTATTCACAAATTTTTGAAAGAAATTCTGTGATTTAAAACAAATATAGGGAGGAAACACAACCAAAAATTTATAACATATGCTTAGCAAGCAGATTTCTAAAATTGATCTGCAGATTTCAGACAATATTTAAATGAAATTAAAACCAATTCTGTAAAAAGATAGTCACTAAAATGTAAATGTGGACAACATATATTAACTTTTCATGTAGATATTTCTATTTTTGTGACAAACTTACAATATCCTAAAATGTATTGATCAAAATGTATGTGTATGTTTTTTAGTTTCCAGAATAAATAGCCTTCTCAGAATAGCTGGGAAGCTTATGCATTGAAGTAGATTAATACAATTAAAGTTCTGCTATATGGTTCCATTTGTCAAGATTAGGTAATGCCACTGTTTTAAACAGGTTTAGTTAACATACAATGGATAACATTTAATTGCATTATTCAATAGATGTTTGCTACATAGGCATTGTTGCAAGGGCTGAAAACAACAATGAACAGAACAATCTCACTTTTTGGCATAATATCTACAATATCTATGATATGTTATTTACTCTTGCACCTGGTTCATCAACATTACAACAGTTGATCTTAATAAAATGAAACTGCCTTCATTTTAGAAAGTGAGAAAACTGAAGAAGATTTTGCTAGTAAATTGGCATAAAAATCACATAGTCAGTAAATGACAAAGCTAGGATTTAAAACATAGTATTCGGACTCAAAAATCTAAGGCATTAACCTTTATAATTTAATGACAAAGATTATCAAGTTAAACAAAAATTAGCACAGTTTTTTACCCTTTTAAAAATAAAAGTAAAATGTACTTATTATAATTAATTTAGAATAATTGATAAGAAAAAGATAATATGATAATGTTTTAGTGAATGTTTCCAGTTTTATGAAGTTACTTTCTGTTTAATAAGTTCACTCTAGCGATTTCCACAGAATGCCCTATTGTGTGGACAAGTGCATCATGCCATATTATACATTAAGGTGTTAAGCTAGGCATGTGAGTGGCAGGCTGCTTATCCCGTAGGCACAATCCTGGGCTTGAGGCCATGTGTTGCAGTCCCTGTGCTTACTCCATGGCCCACTCCTCGATTGGTCATTGCAGGCCAGTTAGCAGAATTGCATTGGTGGCTGCTTATAATCTGCTTAGTTACTGCCTGAGTATTTATACATGGCAACTGCACAATAAAATCAGACCTGCTTCCAGCTTGGTCTCCGGAGGTCTTGATTAGGTCCTCCACAGCCACACTCTCCTCTACCATGTCCTGTGAACCTCCTTGCTGGACAAGAGAACCCATAAATCTGGGGCCCAAACAGGGATCTGAGTTAAGCCTATAAGACAGGGTGTGGCCCCTCACAGAGTGGTGACATAAGGGAAATGGGAAACCTACCCAAGTTCCACCAAAGACTTGCAAAATATAGGGTTCAACATTTAACAGGCTATTGCAATATCAAGGAGTCAAATGATTATATTTGGATCATTGGGATAGCAGAAGGGACAGTATGAAGTTATTGTTTCATAAAATAGTTTTAAGGTTTTGTTCATATATTTGTTGGTAAAATAGTTAAGGGCATGCCATCTCAAAATATGTCAAGCTGGTATATCCATCACTAAGAAATCACTTAAGGAAATGTGCTATCAGAAAGAGACATTTGGCCTGTGCTTTCCTGCATGCAGTAAGCCATAAGAAATTTGGGGAGAAAAGTAAATCACACACAAAAGCTGGAAAATACCTTTGATAACCAAAGAACAATAATTGGGACTGCAATGAACCAAAAAAATTAACTCCTTGAAGGAACCCTTATCTTCTATTAGTTTGGACATCTCCCCTGATATATTTCTTGATAACCACCTTATAATTTAGTTCCCTAATCCTGATCGTCAATTGTCATGTCATTTCATCATAGTTTTATAGTTTTCTTAATTAATTGTTGTTATTTTCACATTATTCTTAGGTTATTTTTTCAAAATTACTCTCTTCTGAATATTTTCATGTACATATAAATTTAATAAAATTCTTATGCTTTTTTATTTAATTAACATTTCTTTTACTTAGATACCTAGATTTAATCAAATAATCTGAGAAAGAACTGGTTGGTAGTATAGGAGATTTTTCTCACTGTTTGATAGATCTACCTCAGTTCTAGAATATTATTCTAGTAATAAAGCAGTTTAGTCTTAATTATTTTATTTTACATGCTATTTTGCTAAATAAGATATAAACTATAAATTTGTAGCTCACAAACATTCATATAAAAGAAAAAAATTACATTGAGAGCCTTTCCCATATATTAAAAAAGTAGACCATTAGAAGCAATTTAGGAAATGAACATTTCAAATGTCAAAGTTCTCATCATTCAAATTTATTTCCTTGTCTGAACTAGACAATATGAGATTTGTATTATGCACATTTTTTCTCCTTCCTGAAAGCATATTGGAGGTGATATTTATCATTTCATATGTATTATTACTACTCCTTTCAAATATTCTTATCCAACAGTAAGAAAGTTCATTTGAGTCACATTTTCCCTCTTTATTTTATTCTTAGTGATGCAATGCATCATTTAAAATGGAAGGCTATTTCTGAAGTTACTGTTAATGGCCGTAAAGCAGGAAACTAATATGTAGTTTTACTAGAAGAACTTTATCTTGACAACATTACTAACTGTGACATTTATCCTGCTTAACCTCACACAGTGTACCCTGGGGAAATGTCAGCATGGTCTTATGCTGCTAATGCAAATGAATTATTGAAGAGTTTTGACAATATATTTGTAAAAATATATTATACTTTTGTAACAAACATCGGGTACAGGAGTACAGAATCAAAATAACTGAATATGCCAATTAAATGTAAAATGAAGCAATTATAATTTCATATGCTGTATTTTAAAAAATTTTTCAGTGCAAGAATTATTTTTCAAAATACTGTCATGTGATCAAATATTAACAATTTTATTTTTACTATTTGTATTATATATTATTACTAAATAGTTGGTGTGAATACAATTCAATTTGCAAAGATATATTGTTCCTTTTATGAAGTTTCCATTGAGTTATGCATACTACACTCAATATCTGCAAAATTGTTTTCAGAAATTGAATGATAACCTTTCATCATGAATTTTTGTCAACTTGATCTACCAAAAGGTGTAGTTCAACTTTTTTCTTTCATAAAAATAATTCCAGTTGATATTATTAGGGTAGCATACACATTCAAGAACATGCATCCCCTTGAAGTCTGTTTATTTTTTCAAGTAAATTTGTATAATGATCCAAAAAGATTAAAACTTTCAACAAAAAAGAAAATTGAGACTTGTGGAATATTAATAAAAATGTGGACATTTTTTCCCAAACACAAGGATTAATAAAAACATTTTTTCCAGAAAACAACAAATGCAAACAGAACAAAATAATACAACAAGAAAATCTAACATTCTCTAACAATGAAATGCAATCTGAATGTAACAAATTACTTGGTTTTATCTTCACTTTTTGTTTCTTGAATTAGAGATAGAGAGCCTCTATTTGGCTGTAAATTGTAAGTTAAGTGGGTGGTATTTTTTTATGTAGTCATACTGAAATGTTCTTGTACAAAGAAAAAAGAAAGGGATCTCTTTGACAGCATTGCTTCCTTTCAATCAAATATTTTCAACCTTTGAATATATCACAGGAATATATTTTAAATGTACCCAAAGTACAGAACTAAAAATTCTACATATAACGGACACACAGCAGTATATACAAGAATTAGGTTCATCTATAACACATATAAATTTTACCCACATTGCATTGCAAAATTTTAACCTTAAAAGATCTCGTCCTATGTATGCAGAGGAAAAAAGAAAAAAACAACTTGGCAGCATGATATATATATTTGGTGAAAATGCAAACATTTTATATTATATAGGTAGACAAAAAAAGAAAATTTTAGGAAAACTATTGTCTCCATCAAAATTACTAAAGTGAAAATAGCCTTTGATAGTAGAGCATAAAAATGTAAGAAAATGAGTTGAGATAAAATGTTTGCAACTGCTAGAAGAAAACATAGGGTCAACAATCCAACATGTAAGTATAAGCATTGACATCCTTAACAAGACACCTAAAGTTCAAGAAACTAAATCAAGAGTCAGTCATTTGGATGGTATTAAATTAAAAAATTTCTGCACAATGAAAGAAATAATTAAAATCATGAAGAGAGCCTATAAAATGGGCACAAATCTTCACCAATTACCCTTCAGACAGAGCATTTATGTATTCTGAATGTATAAAGAGCTCAAAAGACCTAACACAAAAAAGTAAATAACACAATCAATAAATGGAAAAATGAACTAAATGCACATTTCTCAAAAGAAGAAACACAAATGTCCAATAAATATGTGGAAAAAAAATTTCCACATTCTTACCAGTCAGGAACATGAAATCCTAGACAGTATATCTATGATCCCAAATACATAAAAATTTCTTGATTCTTACATTTAAATAATTCAAATTTATGTTTTTCTCTTTTATTTCATACTTTAATATAAGGCTGTAGCATTTCAAAACTTTACATGGAATGAATATTCCTTAAAATAAAAATTACTCAATACATAAATCACAAATTGGCTTTATTTTAAAGAGATTATTTAAGTCATACAATAAACTTTTTACAAATGATAAAGTCCATAATCTGTTCAATGTAGAGTTTCTATTTATACAGCTGTTGCATGTGTTCATTCTTTTTTGCATTTGAACTCCACAGAACTTATATTAAAATTAAAAAAAAAAACAAATATTTTTCTGTGTGAATTATAGATAACTCTCTGATAACTTCAGAACCAACACTGAAATTCAGGACATGAATATCTATTTCCCTAATCTTTGCTCAAGAAAAAAAAATGCATATATCATTGCACATCATAGGGGGCTACACTTCAGTGGTTATAATGTGATTTCAATGAGCAAAGTTTAAGTCTTCTGAGATTCTCTGCAGATAAACAGGGAGCATAATATAAATGCAAATAGAAGTATTCATTCATTTTTGATCTGGGAAATGAATTCAAAGATGACCTTATATGTTCTTTGAAAGTTAAATTCTTTTAGTGTTTTTATTGTGAAGTCTAACTTATTTAATGCAAAAATTCTGTACCATGTCTTTTATTTTTATCATTTAATAACATATCTCTGAAATTTTTATTCTATATAAAAATAATTGGAACATTATGTATCCTCTGTTTTGTCAAAGTATGACCTATAAATTACTACCAACGTTTTCTAATATGTTTGAGATATATAACATGAAATTTCTACTGACATAACTAATTTTCACAACACCTCATTCAGGTGATGTATTATTTTATGATGAGAAACAAAAAGACTTGTATTTGTATATTAAGAATATTTTAATTACAGAATTTAACTGGCAACTAATGTTTAGTCACAGAGCAAAATGTACGTACATGGATAAATATTTGCAGTGTTAACAGGCTGAAAACTAGGTAAGTTTTATTCTTCCAACAAATAGAAGAAACATGCTATTGTGCTGGTATTGTGCTCTGAGATAATGAAATTGAGGATACTACTTCTTCTTTAGGATGCTAATATTATATAAGATAATATTTGCTTTGATTTTAAAAATTTTAATGAGATCTTTAAAGAAGCAGAATTTCAAACACATACACACACTCGTGTGTGTGTGTGTGTATGTGTGTGTGTGTGTGAGTGTATAGAGGGGGGGATGAAGCACTTGCCTTTTTTAAATATTATGTTATACTTTGTAAAATATATAAAGATACAAGTATAATTATAGTTGAACAGTTTTGGTAGATACATAGTTAATTTTCTTAATGCTACCATTAATTTTTTATTTCCTTATTGAAGTTGTATTTTGCTATTGATTATTTAATGATGGGGAAAATTATCTAAATTAGTTCAAAATATGACACAAAGAAATTCAGTGTCTTGCTGTAGATCTCAATAATTTTAATATATTGAATATGTACTAATTGACAACATTTTGTAATGTGCACCTATTTTCACATTTAATGATTTAGGTATTGGAGGACTCAAAACTGGATGTAGCTGGGCTCAGTGGTTTATACCCAGCAGCTCAGGGAGCTGAGGCAGGAGGATTGCAATTTCAAAGCCAGCCTCAGCAATTTAGCATGGCCCTATGTTGGTGAGACCCTGTCTCAAAAAATAAAATAGGGTTGGAGATGCGACTTAGTGGTTGACCACTCTTAGGTTCAAGTCAAAGAAAAAGAAAAACTGTATGTAAATATAAACCAGATGCTAAATAGTTTTTTATGTCTATGTCTCAGGAATTTTCATGTTCTACCAATTGAACTCGGCTTATTTTAAGTAATTATGCTGATTTTAAGTCGCAGTGATTCTGTTTGAATTAAAGAATGTATATAAGTAAACAACTGAATATTATTTGTTGCTGCATTTCCTCAGTTTCTCAAACAGGGAAGAAAGAGGATTGGAAACAAGACAAACAAACATAAAATATAGAGAAAGCAGGATTTGTTGGACCAATCAAACTCATGATGGACTGGCCACGAGCAGGCTCTGCAACTTTTATTTATAGTTTACACATCAAAAGGATTTACTGTGAAAAGACTTCTTAAAGATAAACAAAATGAAGTTGTGAGCAAAAACAGCCCAATTAAAACTTATCAGCTTGTGCCCAAATCTATTCTATTTCTGGGCAATTGGATTTTGAAATAAAGGCCATGAGCCAATAAATCTGTGAGCTGCACAGAACACCTTTGAACAGGGCATCACCAGTGACTGAGCAGTCTCAATTGGTGTGTTTCCACTGAGAGTTTTCAGAAGGGCATCATATCTGCCTTGGTATGGTTCAAAGAAACTTGTAATCCATTTGCTGCTCCCAACAGTTATTCACATATTTCAAGATATTTTATAATTGTTATGAAGAAGTAAGAGGAATACATAAAATAACCATAAATAATTGCTGATCTATGCCTATATTAGATCATTTAATTATAAGCATCCTCTTGATCTTTAACCCTACAGGCGAAGGGTGTTGGATAAAATTTTTTTTATAGTATAATAATGAAAAATAACCTAGGGTCCAATATGAATAATTCTTAGATATAATGATTATTTTTATTTACTATACATTCATCCTCTAAATCACAGCTGGCATAATTAAAGTTGAGAGAATCCAAAGAATTTTTGTTTGGTTGGTTTCTGTCAATTTCAATTTTTTATGACCAGGTTTAGCCGGGGTACTGCAACATGTTGTTTTCATAGGATCATGAATGAGTCCCAACTGGACATTTGGAAGGAGGTACATATTTCTTTATAAATATCCTCTACCATTAAGGATGACATTTCATTTTCTGTTATCAGTACTTCTCAGAATAATTTGTATAAAATAATTGACATTAAATGAGAATTTGAACAAATAAATTCACCTGTTTTATGATTTTTAATTTTATTCTTTACTAGCTATGTGGTATAAACCATTAATTTTATGATCTCACATATAGTTTCACATGTACAATGACTGGGAAGAACTTGGATTTGTTTTTCTGTACCTCAGCCCTTCAATACAGATGTATATTCTACCTTCAAAAATCATAAGGGACTGTACTTAAAATTTGTAATATATTTCATGAAGTTGTATTAAATTTTTGTGATATGAACTCAAAATATAAGTTTTCTAACAAAGTAAAGATTATTTTTCATAACAATTGATATTTTACAATTATATAAATACAACCTGTGTATATATGTTTGTGTGTGTGTGTATCTATCTGTGTGTATTTGATTTTTTGTTTATATATATATATATATGACATGAATATGTGAGCTGAGAAATTTGTTCTAAACTATGCCACATAGACATGAGAAGATATCATATTTTATGTAATGCCTGAGTAAATAATGTTTTCATTTATTTTCTAGTATACCAGTTAAATGAAATATTTTAATGTGAGGTTTATATCTAGCTGTTTTTAATTATCTGTGTGCACATAAATGATATACTTATTCTCTGTAGAGAAATAAATTTATTTCAGAATTCAGTTGATGATACAGATTGATCCATTCTGAAGACAATTTATTTTTATCTTGATGCATGATTAGGATTGTCACTGCTTCAAATACAAAATCTTTCTAATTTAGTGTTTGCCCTTTTTTTCAGGTTCCACTTACTATTTGTAGTTTCAATTTGAGTTTCAAAACATGAACCAAAGTATCAGGTTCACATCATTCCCTAATAGAACTAGAAGGATTGATACAAATAATTTGCAATATTCACTTGAGGCAAAAATTGGTGCATGTATAATTTTTTCATTTGTTTTCATCATAACATTTCATCTTGAGGGACAATACTATGTAAAGTGAAAAATCTCAAAGTCATTATTTTTATGGATCATTTTACAAGTTGCATGGGACTTAAAGTTGCATAAGTATAAATTCAAACATCCCACTACATTAATCATCTGGGGCACTGTTTAGGAAGAGAGAAAAAAAAAACAGTACGTACAATTTATGTCTTATTTTTTCTTTAAGAGCTAGTGGTCTTGAAATTAGACAGACAGAAGGCTATAGGAGATTTGAGTAGGTGCAGCTGAGAATTGTTAACTATATATAATTTTTTAAAGAGAGAGAGAGAGAGTTTTAATATTTATTTATTTTTAGTTTTTAGCAGACACAACATCTTTGTTTGTATGTGGTGCTGAGGATCAAAACCAGGCTGCATGCATGCCAGGTGAGAACCCTACTGCTTGAGCCACATCCACAGCCCAACTATATATAATTTAAAAGAATCTGAAATGCAGAAAGCATATTATGTCACTGGTCCAGGTCTAGATATTAGGTGAATCAGAGACTCTAAGGTTGGTTAGGTATTTTTTTATCCTCTGGAGTTTGGACTAACACATTTTAAAATGGACATGTGAAAGTTCTTTATCTGGTATTCTGACACGCAATTTCAAATTTAGACACAAAATTCACAGAATAGTGCCAATATTTCTGTAACTAAGGCAAATAATATATTATGAAATAAAGTCTTCTCACATTGATTTGGGGAAGGCATAGATTTATTAGTGACTTGATTCTTAAAGATGAAAATGAAGATAATAAAATAGAGATATTTATCCTTTTCTACTGTTTTCTGACTCATGTGTTCAGAATGTAATTACCCCATTATTCAACTGCTTAATACTACTATTTTTTTTTTGTTTTTAAGAATAACAAACATGGATTCTTGATGAAAGATCACAACTCTGGGTAGTTTTAAATATTAGCATTTCCATGCAGCTTTTAATTTTATCCCATTATTTTTCTTACCAGATCATTTTTCTACAAAGGCTTCTTCATTTTGGAATCATTTGAACACAATAGGGGAAAAAAATAAAAGCAGAAAAAGGTTATGTGTCTTAGCAACAAATAACCTCCAATTAGATTGTTGAATATGTAAGGTAGAAAATAAATACATTTTTCTCACTTACATAAGAATCTAGGAATGTGAAAATAAAATATATTAACATCTGTAGCTGAGAGAATATGCTGAATATGTGTAATTAAAAAATGTATGCTCAATACAGAATTTCATATTAATTTTTTTGAATTATATAGTCAATTAACATGTTGTCAATACATGTTCAATGGACGCAAGATAAAGATGTGTTTATACATTAAATAAGCACGTGCTATGCTTATCAGTTAAATAAATTATTAATATTTCAGCCTGAATTACTTTTTACTATTAACCATTGTGGTTTTCAACAAACTCATTTATGGAATCTTGATTTTGAATTATAGTATCAATCTAACTTACATTTTGTTTAGTCTATATTTAAACAGTTTTATTGATCACAGTTTCTTGAAGAGCTACTCACTACCTAAACTATCCTCATAATGACTTCTTAATTTTTCTCTAAGAATTGTATACTTGATGAAAATTGTTATTTGATGATGCCTTGTTAGCCACAAGAATATTCATTTTGTATTTGTTCCTTAAAAATATAATAGTATAGAAAGAAATGTGGAAGTTATGAATCAATTTATTAATTCTACCTGTGAAAAAATATCAAATTGGAACATCAAGGCAAAATATCACCAGAAGTAACTGAGGCCAAAGCAAACACACTACCAAAGGAAAACAAAAATACTAGTCTGTGTGGACAGGCCCTAGAATAACTGCAAAAATACCCACTTCCTGGTATGCTCACAATTGAATAATAATAAAATATGACAAAGTGATGGGATGTTACTATCATGACAATGTTATAATATATATGACTCTACTTTGCTGGATTTTTTCCTTTGGGGCTGGAAGAAGTAATTTGCAATGTTGTAAGTGGGCGTATGGAGAAGGACACATAGAAAAAAATTTTGACACAACTTCTTTAAACTGAGAGTGACACCCACTGATATCCAACAAGAAATTAGAAACTTCCAGCATAAAATCTCAAGAAAATAAATTATTCTAAAATCTGAATGATCTTGGAATTGGCTCTATCCATAGTGAAACATTTATATGAGAACCCAACCTTGGGCAACACAGTGATTGCAGTCTTTTGGAAGACAGTGAAACCAGAGTTTCTTTTCTTCTGCTGGTGGGTGGGGTATGCATAAGTTTTTGGCTCTGAAGACAATATATATATATATATATATATATATATATATATATATATACATATATATATACACACACACACACATATATATATATATATATGTGTGTGTGTGTGTGTGTGTGTGTGTGTGTTGCACCTCTTAATGGTGGAATATACATGCCAATGTTGCAGCAGATTCTAGCATCTCACTGCCATTTTCTTTCTTGATTTTTGCCTTGCAAATTCAAGGGAAGAAATTCACAGACAATGGAAAGCAAATGCAAAAGGACAGAAATTTATTCAAGAACAGAAATAGAAATTTCACAGGCTAAGTGGGGACCTGATAGCAGGTGCTAGTTTAGGGGTTTTATAGCACTTGGGTAAATGCTCGTGGTCCAAATTTATGCTTATCAAGTTTTGGAAAAGTACTAATACAATTGGTTAAAATTTTACTAATCAAAATTTGGAAAAATATTAGCACTATTGGTTAACCCTAGGGTCTGAACTTTCATTCAAATCTGACCCACTTTCATTTTTTCACTGTTTCCATTTTCATACTGCTTGCCTGAAATCTGAGCTTCCCAGGATGTTGAAGTTGACAGATCATGGATGGTTGGTGGTTTGGAGCTGTAGAACTGTGTGGAGCAGACCTCCGCACAAGCTTCAGCCTGACCACCACAGGATGAAAGATCATTGCATATCCCCTTTCCCCATTTCTGCCTCTCATCCCGAGTATCTGGCAACCATCACTTACTCTCTATTTTTATATGTTCAACTTTGAAAACATATGTCAAGGAAATTGGATACTTCAAGTTATAAAATCTCAAGAAAATAAGCTCCGGACAGAGTTGCCCCACACGCCTGCAGGGTAGGCGGACCTGCGACTCACCAGCAGAGCAGGTCCAGCGGCCTGCTGAGGGGCAGGCCTGCCCCTTCCCCCCGTGCCTCAAGGTAGGCGGAAATCTGACCACCGGCAGATCAGGCCCAGCGGCCTGCTCAGGGGCGGAGCCGCCCCCTCCCCCCACACCTTCAAGGTAGGCGAACCTGTGACCCACCAGCAGGTCAGGCCCAGCAACCTGCAGAGTGACAGAGCTGCCCCACGCGCCTGCAGGGTAGGCGGACTTGCGACCGACCTGCAGAGCAAACCTAGTGGCCTACCAGCATGTTAGACAGATCACCCCAATTGGAGGAGGATCACAGCCACTACCTGCCCTGCAAGGGAGTTTTTTCAACTATACAAGAGCAATATAAATAAATAGACGGAAAATTTCAAAAACACAACAGTTTCACCAAGCAGAAAGAAACGCAAGCAGTATGAAAAGACAAGGAAAGAAAGGACCACAAGCAATGCAGGTCAACTCAACTCTAGAAGAGGTAATAGCTGCAACAGATGGAATGTCAGACAAAGAATTCAGGATATACATGCTTCAGATGATCTGGAGTCTCAGGGAAGACATGAGAAAGCAAAATCAGACAATGATAGATCACTTTGACAAGGAACTACATAAACAAATCCAAGAAGTAAAAGATCAATTTCACAGGGAATTAGAGGTAATAAAAAACAAACAAATAGAAATCCTAGAAATGCAGGAAGCAATAAACCAACTTAAAAACTCAATTAAGAATACTACCAGCAGAGTAGATCACGTAGAAGATAGAACATCAGACAATGAAGACAAAGTATTTCAACTTGAAAAGAACATAGACAGCTCAGCAAGTCTGCTAAGAAACCATGAGCAGAACATCCAACAAATATGGGATAACATAAAGAGACCAACCTTAAGAGTCATTGGGATACAGGAAGGCATAGAGCTCCAAACCAAAGGAATATACAATCTATTCAATGAAATAATACGAGAAAACTTCCCAGACTTGAAGAATGAGACAGAATCCCAAATCCTAGAAGCCTACAGGACGCCGAATGTGCAAAACCATAAGAGATCCACACCTAGACACATTACAATGAAGATGCCAACATACAGAATAAGGAGAGAATTTTAAAAGCTACAAGAGAAAGGAAGCAGATTACATTTAGGGGTAAACCAATCAGGATAACAGCTGATCTTTCAACACAGACTCTGAAAGCTAGAAGATCCTGGAATAACATATTTCAAACACTGAAAGAAAATGGGTTCCAACCAAGAATCGTGTATCCAGTGAAATTAAGCATCAAGATGGAAGATGAAATTAAAACCTTCCACGATAAACAAAAGTTAAAAGAATTTGCAGCTAGAAAAAAACGTCTCTTCAAAAAGTCCTTGGCAAAACATTACAGGAAGAGGAAATGGAAAATAACAATGAAAACCAACAGTGGGAGGTAGGACAGTAAAGGGGGAAAATAATCAAAGAGGAAAACAAATCAGGTTTAGTAACATTAATAAACAAATATGGCTGGAAGAACAAACCATATCTCAATAATAACCCTAAATGTTAATGGCTTAAACTCACCAATTAAGAGACACAGGCTAGTTGAATGGATCACAAAACAAGACTCAACAATATGCTGCCTACAGGAGACGCATTTGATAGGAAAAGATATACATAGACTGAAGGTGAAAGGTTGGGAAAAATCATATCACTCATATGGACTGCGGAAACAAGCAGGAGTATCCATACTCATATCTAATAAAATAGATTTCAAGCCAAAGTTAATCAAAAGGGAAAAAGAGGGACACTACATACTGCTCAAGGGAACCATACACCAACAAGACATAACAATCATAAATATATATGCCCCAAACAACGGTGCTGCTATGTTCATCAAGCAAACTCTTCTCAAGTTTAAGAGTCTAATAGACCACCATACAATAATCATGGGAGACTTTAACACACCTCTCTCACTACTGGACATATCTTCCAAACAAAAGTTGAATAAGGAAACTATAAAACTCAATAACACAATTAACAACCTAGACTTATTTGACATATATAGAATATACCAACCAACATCAAGCAGCTTCACTTTTTTCTCAGCAGCACATGGATCCTTCTCAAAAATAGACCATATATTATGTCACAGGGCAACTCTTACAAAATGTAAAGGAGTAGAGATAATACCATGCATCTTATTTGATCATAATGGAATGAAACTGAAAATCAACGATAAAAGAGGGAAGGAAAAATCATGCATCACTTCTAGAATGAACAATAGGTTACTGAATGATCAATGGGTTTTAGAAGACATCAAGGAGGAACTTAAAAAATTCTTAGAGTTAAATGAAAACACAGACACAACATATCGGAATCTATGGGACACATTGAAAGAAGTTCTAATAGGAAAATTCATTGTTTGGAGTTCATTCCTTAAAAAAAGAAAAAACCAACAAATAAATGATCTCATACTTCATCTCAAAATCCTAGAAAAAGAAGAGCAAAACAACAGCAAAAGAAGTAGAAGGCAAGAAATAATTAAAATCAGAGCTGAAATTAATGAAATTGAAACAAAAGAAACAATTGAAAAAATTGACAAAACTAAAAGGTGGTTCTTTGAAAAAATAAATAAAATCGACAGACCCTTAGCCATGCTAACGAGGAGAAGAAGAGAGAGAACTCAAATTACTAGCATACGGGATGAAAGAGGCAATATCACAACAGACACTTCAGAAATCCAGAAGATAATCAGAAATTATTTTGAATCCTTATACTCCTATAAAATAGAAGATAGTGAAGGCATCGATAAATTTCTTAAGTCATATAATCTGCCAAGATTGAGTCAGGAGGATATAGACAACCTAAATAGACCAATATCAATTGAGGAAATAGAAGAAACCATCAAAAGATTACCATCTAAGAAAAGCCCAGGACTAGATGGGTATACAGCAGAGTTTTACAAAACCTTTAAAGAGGAACTAACACCAATACTTTTCAAGCTATTTCAGGAAATAGAAAAAGAGGGAGAACTTCCTAATTCATTCTACGAGGCCAACATCACCCTGATTTCGAAACCAGACAAAGACACTTCAAAGAAAGAAAACTACAGACCAATATCTCTAATGAACCTAGATGCAAAAATCCTCAATAAAATTCTGGTGAATCAGATACAAAAACATATCAAAAAAATTGTGCACCATGATCAAGTAGGATTCATCCCTGGTATGCAAGGCTGGTTCAATATACGGAAATCAATAAATGTTATACACCACATCAATAGACTTAAAAATAAGAACCATATGATCATCTCGATAGATGCGGAAAAAGCATTCGACAAATTACAGCATCCCTTTATGTTAAAAACTCTTGAAAAACTAGGGATAACAGGAACATACCTCAACATTGTAAAAGCAATCTATGCTAAGCCTCAGGCTAGCATCATTCTGAATGGAGAAAAATTGAAGGCATTCCCTCTAAAATCTGGAACAAGACAGGGATGCCCTCTCTCACCACTTCTGTTCAACATAGTTCTCAAAACACTGGCCAGAGCAATTAGACAGAAGAAAGAAATTAAATGCATAAAAATAGGAAAAGAAGAACTTAAATTATCACTATTTGCAGATGACATGATTCTATACCTAGTAGACGCAAAAGGGTCTACAAAGAAACTATTAGAGTTAATAAATGAATTAAGCAAGTGGCAGGATATAAAATCAACATGCATAAATCAAAGGCATTCCTGTATATCAGCGACAAATCCTCTGAAATGGAAATGAGGACAATCACTCCATTCACAATATCCTCAAAAATAATAAAATTTTTGGGAATCAACCTAACAAAAGAGGTGAAAGACTTATTCAATGAAAACTACAGAAACCTAAAGAGAGATATAGAAGAAGACCTTAGAAGATGGAAAAATATACCCTGTTCATGGATAGGCAGAACTAACATCATCAAAATGGCGATATTACCAAAAGTTCTGTATAAGTTCAATGCAATGCCAATCAAAATCCCAACAGCATTTCTTGTTGAAATAGATAAAACAATCATGAAATTCATATGGAAAAATAAAAGACCCAGAATAGCAAAAACAATGCTAAGCAGGAAGTGTGAATCAGGCGGTCTAGCGATACCAGACTTCAAACTATACTACAGAGCAATAGTAACAAAAACAGCATGGTACTGGTACCAAAACAGGCGGGTGGACCAATGGTACAGAATAGAGGACACAGAAACCAATCCACAAAATTACATATTTGATAAAGGGGCTAAAAGCATGCAATGGAGGAAGGATAGCATCTTCAACAAATGGTGCTGGGAAAACTGGAAATCCATATGCAACAAAATGAAATTGAATCCCTATCTCTCACCATGCACAAAAGTTAACTCAAAATGGATCAAGGAGCTTGATATTAAATCAGAGACGCGGCATTGGATAGAAGAAAAAGTTGGCTATGATCTACATACTGTGGGGTCGGGCTCCAAATTCCTCAATAGGACACTCATAGCGCAAGAGTTAACAACTAGAATCAACAAATGGGGTTTACTCAAACTAAAAATTTTTTTCTCAGCAAAAGAAACAATTTAAACAGGGAGCCTATATCCTGGGAACAAATCTTTACTCCTCACACTTCAGATAGAGCCCTAATATCCAGAGTATACAAAGAACTCAAAAAATTAAACAATAAGATAACAAATAACCCAATCAACAAATGGGCCAAGACCTGAACAGACACTTCTCAGAGGAGGACATACAATCAATCAATAAGTACATGAAAAAATGCTCACCATCGCTAGTAGTCAGAGAAATGCAAATCAAAACCACCCTAAGATACCATCTCACTCCAGTAAGATTGGCAGCCCTTAGGAAGTCCAACAACAACAAGTGCTGGAGAGGATGTGGGGAAAAGGGTACACTTGCTCATTGTTGGTGGGACTGCAAATTGGTGCAGCCAATTTGGAAAGCAGTATGGAGATTTCTTGGAAAGTTGAGAATGGAACCACCATTTGACCCAGCTATTCCCCTTCTCCGTCTATTCCCTAAAGACCTAATAAGAGCATGTTACAGGGACACTGCTACATCGATGTTCATAGCAGCACAATTCACGATAGCAATATTGTGGAACCAACCTAGATGCCCTTCAATAGATGAATGGATAAAAAAATTTGGCATTTATACACAATGGAGTATTACTCTGCATTAAGAAACGACAAAATCATAGAATTTGGAGGGAAATGGATGGCGTTAGAGCAGATTATGCTAAGTGAAGCTAGCCAATCCTTAAAAAACAAATGCCAAATGACTTCATTGATATAAGGGGAGTAACTAAGGACTGGGTAGGGACGAAGAGCTAGGGAAGAAGATTAACATTAAACTGGGATGAGAGGTGGGAGGGAAAGGGAGAGAGAAGGGAAGTTGCATGAAAATGGAAGATGATCCTCAGGGTTATACAAAATTACATATAAGACCAAAGGAGAGGTAAGAGAAGAATAATACAATTTGAAGAAATTTTTACAGTAGAGGGGGTGGAGAGAGAAGAGGAGAGGGGAGGGGAGGGGAGGGGGGATAGTAGAGAATAGGATAGACAGCAGAATACATCAGACACTAGAATGGCAATATGTAAATCAATGGAAGTGTAACTGATGTGATACAGCAATCTGTATACGGGGTAAAAATGGGAGTTCATAACCCACTTGAATCTATCTGTGAAATATGATATATTAATAACTGTGTAATGTTTTGAACTACCAACAATAAAAAAAAGAAAATAAGTTCCTCATACCCCATAAAAATAAATAATTTTATACCCCATGAATATATAAGATAATTATTGGTCAATCAAAATTAAGAGCAAAAAATACATAATCTTTAAGTTCAAAATAGAGAAGAATCTTTTATTTATTTGTTTGTTTGTTTATTTTATGTATAAGAGCCGAGTGCATTACAATTCTTATTACATATATAGAGCTCTGTCTTTTTCCAGTTTTTAGAGAGAATGCCTTCATTTTTTCCTTCATTTAGTATAATGTTTTCCTGGGGCTTAGCATAGATAGCCTTTATGATATTGAGATATGTTCATGTTATTTTTAGTTTTCCTAGTGTTTTTAACATAAAGGGGGGCTGTATTTTGTCAAATGCTTTTTCTGTGTTAATTGAGATTATCATATGATTTTTATCTTTAAATCTATTTATGTGATGAGTTACATTTATTGATTTGCATATGTTGAACCAAACTTGCATCCCTGGCATGAAACCTAATTGATCGTGGTGCACAATCTTTTTGATATGATTTTGGATTCAATTTGCCAGAACTTTACTGAGAATTTTTGCATCTATGTACATTTGAGATATTGGTCTGAAGTTTTCTTTTTTTGATGTGTCTTTGCCTGGTTTTGGAATCAGAGTGATATTGGCCTCATAGAAGGAGTTTGAAAGTGCTCCCTCTTTTTTTATTTCCTGAAATAAATTGGAGAGTATTGGTATTAGTTCTTCTTTAAAGATCTTGTAGAACTCAGCTGTGTATCCTTCTAGTCTTGGGCTTTTCTTGATTGGTAGACTTTTGAGGACATCTGCTAATTCATCACTTGAAATTGATATGTCTAAATTGTGTATATCATCATGATTCAATTTGGTCAAATTATATGACTGTAGAAATTTGTTGATACCTTCAATATTTTCTATTTTATTGGTGTACAGGTTTTCAAAATAATTTCTAATTATCTTCTGTATTTCTGTAGTGTCTGGTATGATATTTCCTTTTTCATCACATATGTTAGTGATTTGAGTTTTTTCTATCCTTCTCTTCATCAGCATGGCTAAGGGTCTCTCAATTTTATTTATTTTTTCAAAGAACCAACTTCTTGTTCTGTCAATTTTTTTAATTGTTTCTTTTGTTTCAATTTCATTGATTTCAGTTCTGATTTTAATTATTTCCTGTCTCCTGCTGCTTTTGGTGTTGATTTGTTCTTCTTCTATGTCTTTGAAATGTAGTGTTAAGCCTTTCATTTGTTGACTTTTTCTTCTTTTAACGAATGAACTCCATGCAATGGACTTTCCTTTTAGAACTACTTTCATAGTGTCCCAGAGATTTTGATATGTTGTATCTGTGTTCCCATTCACCATTAAAAACTTTTTAATATCCTCCTTGATTTCTTCTGTAATCCATTGTTCATTCAGTATTGGTGTGGATTTTATTTCTTCTTTTATCATTGATTTCTATCTAATTTCATTCCCTTATGATCTGATAGAATGCAGGGTAGAATCTCTACTGTTTTATATTTGCTAATAATTGTTTTGTGGCATAGTCTATGGTCTATTTTAGAGAAGGATAGATGTGCTGCTGAGAAGAAAGTATATTCTCTCATTGAAGGTTGGAATATTCTATATATGTCAGTTAAGTCTAAGTTATTGGTTTTATTATTGAGTTCTATGGTTTTTTTGTTCTGCTTTTGTCTGGAAGATCTATCAAGTGATGAAATAAGTGTGTTAAAGTCACTCAAAATTATTGCATTGTGATCTATTTGACTCTTGAACTTGAGAAGGGTTTGTTTGATGAACATAGCTTCTTCATTGTTTGGGGCATATATATTTAAAATTACTAAGTCTTGTTGGTGTATGTTTCCCTTGAGCAAGCAGTATGTAGTGTCCTTCTTTATCCTTTTTGATTGAGTTTAGTTTGAATTCCACTTGGTTTGATATGAGGATAGAAACCCTTGCTTGCTTCCACAGATGATGTGAGTGGTATGATTTTTCCAAACCCTTCACCTTTAGTCTGTGAATGTATTTTTCTATGAGATGAGTCTCTTGGAGGCAGCATATTGTTGGATTTTTTAATCCAATCTAATAGTCTATGTCTTTTGATTAGTGAGTTTAGGCCACTAACATTCAGGGTTGTTTTTGAGACATGATTTGTATTCCCAGATATTTTTGTTTATTTTTGGTATTTAACATGACTTGGTTTCTCTTCTGGTTAGATTTTCCTTTAGTGTGATCCCTCCTTCTGCTGATTTTCATCATTGTTTTTCATTTTCTCTTCTTGGAATACTATGCTTAGGATGTTCTGTAGTGCAGGTTTTCTAGTTGTAAATTTTTTTAAACTTTTTTATCATTGAAGGTTTTTATTTTATCATCAAATCTAAAACTTAATTTTGCTGGATTTAAGATTCTTGGTTGGCATCCATTTTCTTTCAGAGCTTGGTATATGTTGTTCCACCATCTCCTGGCTTTGAATGTCTGGGTTGAAAAATCTGCTAATAAATGAGTCAGTCTCCCCCTATATGTGATCTGATTCCTTTTTCTTATGGCTTTTCAGATTCTTTCTTTGCTCTGTATACTAGGCATTTTTATTATAATGTTCCTTGATGTATATCTGTTGTAATTTTGTACATTTGGTGTCCTGTAAGCCTCTTATACTTGATTTTCCAATTCATTCTTCATGCTCTGGAAATTTTCTGATATTATCTCATTGAAGAGATTGTGCATTTTTTGGTCTGAAACTCTGTGCCTTCTTCTCTCCCAATAACTATTATATTTGGTCTTTTGATGCTGTTACTTAATTTTTGGATGTTCTCTTATTGGTTTCTAACTATCTTCACTGAGTGGTCCATTTTATTTTCCAAATTGTAAACTTTGTCTTTATTATCTGGCTTTCTTTCTTCCAAGTGATGTAGTCTGTTGGTTATGCTTTCTATTGAGTTTTTATTTGATTCAATGTATCCTTCAATTCAAGGATTTCTTTTTTTTTAAGGTCTCTATCTCTCTCTTTAAGTAATCTTTTGCTACCTGTATTCTCTCTCTTATTTCATTATTGGAATCATCAGTTTTTCCTTGTATTTGCTCATTCAGGTCATTCTTTAATTCACAGACTATTTTAATTATGAACCTTCTGAACTTATTCTCTGACATATTATCAACTTTGCTGTCCATAGGTTCTGTTATTATAGTGTCCTGGTTCATTTGGGGCATTTTCCTTCCTTTTATTTTCATGTTGTCTATGTGTCTTCCTTTCTTGCAGTGTAGATCTGAGATATTACAGTTTCTTCCCTATATTCTTGTAGTACTCCTGCAGATTTTCTGTACCTCACCTTGATTTTGGACTTCCAGACCCTGCTGATATCCCTCAATGAATGCTACTGCATCATGGATCTGTGACCTGCATAAGTTGGAGTGGGTAGTTCTGGACACTGGGGTTGACCTCCCATGGTATTCTGCTGGTGAGAAGGCCCGGTTCTGAACCAGAGGCTAGGCTCTGGCAAGTGTTTGCCCTGCTGACAAGGCACTGGACCAGGCATGCTGTATGCCTAGGGCCTGCAGAGGCCAGTGTGGGTGGATATGGGCCTCTGGGCTTGACTTCCCACTGTAGTCTGCTGGTCAGAGAGAGTGGTGTTGTACCAAAGGCTAGGCTCTAGCTGTCTCTGCCCCACAGGGGGAGGGGTGGATCAGGAGTGTTGTGTGCCTGGGCCCTGCAGAGGCCAGTGGGGGTAGGTCAGAAATATAGTTTTAAGCAATAAAGAAAACAAACAAACAAAAACAAAAATCTGTGACCAGATATTTAATACAATGTGTACTTAAATCACAGTGTAAGACTGGATAAAATCCCAAGAATCATATTAAGCAAAATAAGCCATACTCAGAAAGCCAAGGATTTCATATTTTCTCTCAAATATAGGAGAAAAGAAAGGCAAAATATGGATCCTATAAAACAAAATAATAATAATGATAATAATAACAACAACAACAATAGCAGTAGAGTAGAGGTTGGGTATGAGGGGGAGGGAGTAGAATAGAGAGATCAGAGGTACTGGGGAATGAAATTCATCAAATAACATTATATGCATGTACAAGTATTTCAAAATGAGTCTCACTGTTATGTATGATCATAATGGACTGATAGAAAATTAGAAAACTAACTAATAGTAGGTCAAATAACAAGGTTTATTCAATCTCTGCTCTGATCTCATTTAGAAGTTCTGTTTCTACTCCAAATAAAATATATTTCACAGACACACACACACACACATACTCACATTCATACACACATACACACAACAAAATTTATGTTTTGTGATAGTTTAATATAATGAAAGAGAGTCAGGAACATATCCTTTTTCATAATGATAGTAATAATAATGCATATTTTTATAAATATCAAAATTAATTCAAGTTTATGTACACATAATATCAAAATGCTATCAGAAGAAATAAAAAATAATAGGCATGTGGATACTCTATTAACAAAAAAATTAAAATATCAAGAAGATGGTATGTATTCATGTCTGTAAACTTTTTGACTTTTTTTTAAACTCAAATATGATAGTACTGCACTGTATATAAACTATTCTTTTCAAATCATTTTACATTTTACAACATCATTTTCATATACAGAAAACCCTTACAAACAAATTTAAAGCCCTTATAGTAGGTAATGCAGATTCTTCAAATCAGCACATACTCAAATATTTATAATTTTATTCTCAATGCTACTATTTTTTTTTTACTCTGGATAAAAGATATATAAATAGGTAAAATAATAGTTTATGACTCCTTGTTATATAAATATTATTACTTGTCAAATGAAACTTCTGGTACAAAATTAGGCAGATTATTTGTAATGTACTGAAATAGAAATTGCTCATTTGGGAGATTTCCAAAGATATTTTTAATAGAGTTTATTTTTTTGACCACAAGTGATACTTTTATTAAAATATTATTTTATAAATGTTAAAAATTAAATTATCTGAAATGTTCAATAGCACCAGTACAGTTTTAGACTTCATTGAGTTTTAAGTTTTGAGATAAATACAGGTAGAAAATCAGTTACAAATTAAGAAATACTTAGGTTTTCAATGCAATCTAATGTCAGTCTATACTTGTGTTCACAGCTCAAAATGTTTTGACTTAACTAGAAACTTATATTTTCCAGGATGATACATGAGGAAACACATGACTATCTGTTCTAAGTAAACTGCTAAAGTCTGGTAGAAAGTTTGCAAGAAAGTCAAGTTGAAAATAACAAACTCAACTGATTTATCTGACATTGTTCTCTAGTTTTACTGGAAGAAAAATGATTTAATTATTATTTCATTGCCTCTTACTTGATTTCAGATAGCCCCTGGATTATATCCAAAAATTGATTGTGTAAATATACTAGTTCAGTTTATGAAGAGAGAAGACAAAGTCACAATGAGTATCCTGGTGATTTGCCTTGTCAGCTCAATGCAAAGTATGAAAAGTATTAAGCATACTAAGGAAAACATAAAATGCTGGGAAGCAATTACATTGTTTGCTGAGGAGATTGTGTACCACTATTGACAAGTGTAATTTACCTAATGAACTGTATATAAATATTTCTGTAAAGCTTAAAGAGATTAAAACCACTTTTTCTTTAAATTAACATTTTTGCATCAATAATTCTTGATGATATAATTGGTTCTAATCTTTTATTTCTTTCCTTTTTCTTTTTTTGGTACCAAGGGTTGAACCCAGAGGGATTCAATCACTGAGCCATATCTTCACCTCTTTTATTGTTTCTTTAATTTTTTCAAGACAGGGTCTCACTAAGAGCCTAAAGCTAGGTTTGAACTTGTGATCCTCCTGCCTCAGCCTCCTGAGCCTCTTACATCATAGGTATGTGCAAATGATTCTAATATTGTTTGCTTTAAACACTTTGTGTAAAATGAATCTTGACATCTTAACTGGTTTTTACCTAATTAGAAAAAAAAACGGTTTTAGAGTATTTTGATGCTTAAAATAATTTTTAAAAAATATTTGGAGGAAACCTCACATTTTCACTTCAATGTAACTGTATGGATGAGAGCTGATTAATACTTCTGAAAAGCTATCTTTCTGACCATGAAGGAAGGAAATTCTACATGTTCCTAAATCCCATTCTAAGTATTCATCGAGTTATTTATTTTTATTGTTAAGCATAAAAATGATGTATCTGGTCATGAAATCTCCATTTTCTCACACATACTCTACTTACCTCTTTGAGGGATGTGGCTTCTATTTTACCATTCTACTAAAATGCTAATTTTGGGGAATGGGTGGTACTAGGAATTGTACCCAAGGGAACTTTACACTGAGCTATATCCCAAGTTGGTTTTATTTTTGAGACAGGGTCTCATTAAGTTGTGGAAAGTCTGGAACTTGTGATCCTCCTGCCTCAACCTCCTGAGTTGCTAGGATAAAATGCTATCCTTTGAAAGCCAACTTTCCTCTCTTTATGGCTCTGTAGCACTTAACAGTTTTGAAAACTTCACTCTTACTAAACATCATGGAATTTCTACTTTCTGAACTTCACACACATTGGAAATAGAAAGAGTTTCTATTTTTGAAGGCACACACACACACATATTCACAAGCATATGCCATAAAAAAAGGCTTTTCACAAAATACGATTTTAAATATTTGTAGTTCAGGTTTAATATTGTTTACAGGCATTATTATTTCTGATGATGGGATATAATTAGTTTGCTCATTTACATTCAATTCAGAATTTCTATGCCTTCTGTCTTTGAACTTCATGTATATTTGTGTTTTGTCTTTAATCCCATCCTCATTTCTTGGCACCATGTATACTTACTTCCCTTTATTCTTTACTGGTATGGTAACTTGAAAAATAATGGTAAGCTTGTATTTCTTAGTGAAAACAAGCAATGGATATGCCATTATTCTCTGATTCTCATATTTTTAAATTTTGGAGGGATTTTATTGATATCCTACATATAGAAGATAACTATACAGTGGGAGCAGGATACGGTTATCTCTTCTCAGATATTTTGCCATATTTATTTACCTTGCTTCTTTTCTCTTTTCCATCCTTTATTAAAAAAAAATTATGTATTTGGGAGGGGGGCATTATCGTGTTTCTCCTTTATTGCAAATGTTTGAAATTTTTCTTGGTTTGCACATGAAAATTAATAAGGACACTGGCACTTTAAAGAAAAAATTATAGAAGTATGATGTATCAGATTTTTTTGGTAACTTTCCTAAAGAAATGGATAGCATTATTTCAGATTTCTGGGTCATGAAATCAACAGATATATATATATATATATATATATATATATATATATATACAGAAAAACCCATATATTCCATAATAATGTGTGTATGTATCTAACATATAAACACATGCACACACATACACATACACACACACACACACACACACACACACACACACACATATATATATATATATATAATATATTTTTACAGGGTGTTATTCACATAGAATTTGTTCAATAAATATTTAACACAAATATTTTCTTATGAAAAATCACTAACCTGAAAGTGTTATTGCTACTTTCTATTAAAATATTGCAGTAATCATTATATTTTGAATATTTGAATATATTAAATCCTAGACCAAATATTTTGTCATTCTTAACAGTAAAGCCATAGTGTTTAAAAAAATTCAAAAATTAAGCCATTTGCACTCATATTTCATCAGTTTCTAATGTTGAACTTCAATGCAATTTCAAAATTCTGTAATATAGATTATTAGCTATTACAAATATTGTGATTTTGTTGTAATGAAAAGGAGACAAAAAGCTATCTTAAATTATGTCAATTTTATTGACCTAGTTTATGAAAAACATCAGGGAATTTCCTCCACAAATTAAAAATATCATATGGTTTAGAAATACCAACACTGGCTATATATATATATATATATATATATATATATATATATATGGAACAAAAAATGACTTACTAGAAAAGACATTTGCACTTCAATTTTTATTATGGCAGAACTGACATTAGCCAAAACATATTGTGGATGGATGGATTAAAAAATGTGTTACATATACAAAATAGAATACTCTTCAGCAACAAAAATGGTGAAATTCTGTCATTTGTAACAATATATTGGAAATGATGATCCTTAGTTTAATTAAATAAACCATGTATAGAAAAATAATAGTACATGATCTGACTCACATGTATGCTATTAAAAAGTTTGTCATAGAACCTGAGGTAGAGTTGGATGGGGGAAGGAAGGTGGTGATGAGAGTTTGATCAATGAGTACTAAGCTATACTTAGATGAATATAGATGTCAATTATAATTGTACTACATATTTCAAAAAGATAAACAGGAATAAATTACTTTGGAATTTTTCACAATAAGTCATAAAAGTCTTGAAGACATAAGTATTAATAACTTGCTTGAAACATAATGCAGTATATACATGCAATGAAACATATCATGGTACACCCTCAGTATGTAAAATTTTATGACATTGTATATCAGTTAAGATAAATGTGAAATATCAATGAAAAAATTTTACCCTAATTTTTATATAACTTTCAAGTTAAACCTGTATATGACTAGATTATGTGTTACAGAAGTCTTTAAAAAGTTGAAAATAAAAACAATTAAGTTTCTATACTGTAAAGTTGAGACCAAGAGTCAAATAGAGTTACCCTAATCTACTCCTTTTAAATATTTTATATTTTATCATTCTGATCGACACTCTAATTATATGTCAAATAAATACTCCCTTTAAGAATGAAAATATTTTGAGCATATAACATGTACTAAACACTATTATAATGATAGCAGATGCATAGTGATAGGAGAAAAGAATGTAGTTATGATCCTTATTGAGTTTTTAGTTCAGAGGGGAAGAAAGACATTAATAATGCATCAGAATAATCATATAATTAAAACTATTAAAATGTGTGATATTTTCAAAATAATTATTTCATTTCTATAACAAGTTTAACAGCACAACTTCAAAATTAATTACGAATGTCACCTCTATCTTTTCAAATATTTAGAGGATTCTGATTATATTCCACTGTTACTCATAAAAATCAAATAACTCTTCCCTTTTCTTAAATCATGGATCTCACTGGATCCTCTCAATTCCTTTACCCAAATTAATCTTTAGTCCACTCCATACTAATCCCATTTTACTCCAATTTTTTCCCTTAAGTGCCACTCTTCTGTGTTGACAGAACAAATCACATTACACTACCATACACTTTCAATTATGAATCAGTTTCTTCTTTGGAACATTTTAATGTTTGCCTTTAAAAATGTTCAAATTAAAAATATACCCAAACAGACAGCATAGATATATATTTCTTGTTGATGATGAACGAAACGGACTAGGGCAATTGGGAAACATTGTGAACTTCATGCATTAATATAATCTTGATTATTATACTTTATCTTTGTTCCTGAGTTAAGCTCTGTACTTATGTGTATCCAAAACTCCAAACCCACCACTCAACTCCAGACATATATTGCTTTTCTTGGTCCATGTGAGAATCTTCAAGGTGGTTTTATAAGTGGTACTGTGGATAAGATTACTAATTATAATGCATCATGGAAAAGATTGGTAGAAGGAGGCACTAGAAGTCTCTCATATGATGCCATCACTAATGTGCATTATTTCTTGCTTTATTGCATTCACAAGTGAACCTATATAATTCTTTGGATGTGCAGGTACTCGGTTATATCACTCTTAATTTTACTGACATAAGCACTTTTTGTTTGGTAATCACTGGTGAGCAATTATAAATATATGTAATTAATTCTAATCACTATAGATCCCATTCTTTTCTTTTCTTAAGGTGTGGTAGTCTTGTAATAAATTTATTGAAACTTTTGGTCCAATATTCACTATGGGACCTTGAAGAGTATTATACAACTTTTAGCATCCATATGTACCCATATGTGGTCATCTTTGTATCATAACTGTGGTACTAGCTTCAACCTAAAATTACTTTCTGTAGATCCAGAATATTATACATTTTCATGTTTCAAATAATGAGTAGAACATGCCAAAGATTCCAGTGCCTTCTCATTTATAATTCTCATAGTCTTGGACACATTTTGAGAATATGGTAATATCCAATGGCACCATATGTTTGTTTGTAACTATTCAAATTAGATCTGACAGAAATCTCCTCTAAAATTCTAAAAAAAATCAGTTTATTTTAAAAATTTGATGACAAAAGCAATGCTGTGAATCAGCAACAATAAATGGCATTCAGGGAAATATCAAGGTGGTAGTGGATTTGTCTTTTTTTCCTTTGAAATATTTATTTTTTAGTTGTAGTTGAACACAATATCTTTATTTTACTTATTTATTTTTATGTGGTGCTGAAGATTGAACCCAGGGCCTCACACATGCTAGACTAGTGCTCTACTGCTGAACTACACCCCCAGCCTGAGCTTTGTCTTTAATCTTGCTATAGTTGGCCTTGAAATAGGTGAATAAATAAATATAAAAACAAATAAATAGTGATAATAAGGAGAATTATTTTATTAAACATAATAAATACAAGTATTTCAAGACAAATTTGAGATATTATCTTATTATTTTTAAGCACATATATTTTACAAAATTCCTATACATCCTTGGCATTGAAACTAGAGATCATTCTTTTTGGGTATTTTAAAGTCAAGACTGGTTAATAGGGGCTGGGGTTTTGGCTCAGCAGTAGAACACTCACCATCATGTGTGAGGTGCTGGCTTCAGTCCTCAGCACCACATAAACATAAATAAAAAAAATAAAGGTTTTGTATCCAACTACAACTGAAAGAAAAATTATTTTCAAAAAGACTGGTTAATAACATTTATGGATTCACTTGGTTATGTTAGTAGTTGGTACTTACATCATGCAGAGTAAGAAACTATAAAAGCACATGACTCTCTCTGATTTTATAATTAGGGTGCATGATTTAACTCTCAGTGTTTTATCCAGTTAGCAGTAATAAAAATGAGAAAAAAACGGAAACTATATGTTGCACAAAATGATAAAATTTCAAAGTACAAGGAACTATGAAAATTTAAAAAGCTGAAGAAATCTTGTCCAAGGAATGAGAAAAAGTTTGTCTAAAGAATTTACTTTCCATCATAGTTCTGATAAATAAGGGAAGTTTAAACAGTAATAAACATTTTAAAGGATAGGGAGGCATTATATTTCATAATATTATATATGCCATACTTTTATATCATTAAACATATTTTACTATTTTAAAATTTTGGTTACTTAAGGTATCTCTTGATTAGGTAGAACACTATTCTTCATCCATTATCAAAAAATAGTCAAATGATGTAGATGTAAATAATAAATATTTGAACATCACCTAATAACAATTTTGTGACTGTACTTTTGCATAACATTGTTCATTTTTATTCAGTTTTAGGCATATGCTTTCACTTGATTGCACAAAAGTTCTAAGTGTGTAAGGAAATCTGAAGTTTCTCTGCAGCCTAATGAAAATGTATAATAGTTGGAGTTTCTGATATGGTCTTTTATTTGTCATTGATAAGTCAAGATAGAATAAGTTTTACCTATATAATACAATTTGAGGGAAATGAGAAAGCCAACTTCAAAAATATTTATGATAAAATTCCTTCTCTTAGACAAGTACTAATTGAAGTCATAGAATATTTCCTGTTAACCTGTAAATATTATACTTGAAAAGTGTCTCCTGGGGATATTAAAAAAAAAAAAGAAAGGAAGTAAAAAGAAAGAAATCTCTCTCTGGAGTCATGACAGTCTCAAATATTTCCCAGAGATGCATATTTCATAATATTTGCACAGTGTGAGCTATATATTTACTTATCTGATATTATAATTGGACTCTAAAATCCTGAAGGTGAAGGTAATCATTGAATTATATTTGTTTCTATACCTCCATTATGTAACCTGATATCTGGTAAATAAGAGATACTAATTAGTTATGTTTGAATGAATATTGGTGTATAATATACTAACACTAAAATGTAAAAAATATTCTAGAAAAAACTGATCTTATTCCAGGTAATTCAGGGCCAAATAAAAAACAACTCAGGAAAATCTATGTTTATATTTATAATTTTCTGAAGATATCTTTCCACATGTAAATCCATGTGGAAAGATATCTTCAGAAAATTTTAAATGATATAATGTCAAGGAGTAGCATGGTCCTACTAAACTTAAGTGTGTGTTGGTAGCAATGTTAAAGAAAAAAATAGAGAAAGTAAATAACAATGTGCCACTTTGCCTTTGAGAATTCCAAGTCCTATATTTGGACAGTTTTTCTAAAGCAATCTTAAAGTACTGAGGTGATATATTCATTGTTGGTTGCATGGATTCTATTTAGGAATTGAAATTTTTTCTTCTACATTTTGTACTCAGTTTGTGCTCTCCTGTCTGATGTTAATTCTTTTTTATTATATATTCTATAAACAGTAAATAATATGTTTGAGTTATCAAGTACTTATTAACAGAAATAGTGTTTCTTGACATTTCTAATCTGAACTACCATCCTTTGTCCCAATAACATTTGCAAGAAACACATAATCAAAAATTGTCTTTGAGTTACAGATTACAGAAAACTAACCAATAATTTTTCATATTCAAAATAGAAATAATACTTGTCACAACGTCCATTGCTATAGAAACTTCAGTAAAAATTGTATGCCAATTTTGTTCTCCTATATCTAGATTAAAATCTCATACTTGCCCAGTGTTCATCCATTACACCTGACTGCCTATTATTCACTAAGATTTTTAATGCTCTATTCAGACCTACATTAGTGAAGTCAACACGTCATAGAAAATGTAGTGAGAAATAATTACCAGCTGCCCAAAACTACTGTTATGCAGCATGAAGAGGGATGACAGTTTGACCAACAAATGCTCTACATCTCCCAGATTGCAAACCATCATCAGGAGAATGAAAAGAAAGCATGTAACTGATGTGATTCTGCAATCTGTATTTGGGGTAAAAATGGGAGTTCATAACCCACTTGAATCTAATGTATGAAAGATGATATGTCAAGAGCTTTGTAATGTTTTGAACAACCAATAAAAAAAGGAAAAGAAAGCATATACTGATGGTTGAGGAGGAAATAACTTTAAGACAACATGGGGTTAATTGCTGTTTCTGTCTCCCATAATGACTTTCATTAATGTAAGGCAGATTAAAGACATTTACACAAAAACAGTTTTGTAGAGAAAACAATGCTGGTTTTAAGAATAAAACACAAGTAAGTTTGCTAGTGCTAAACCACGACTGTGACATATTAAAAATAGAAGCAGAACAAATTAAATTAAACTATTCCATTCCAGAAAGATTTAGAATGGATTGCTAAGCTACTCTGGAACCTAATATTATTGATTTTCTATCCAAATGGAATGAAAACTAACAGAGACAAAAAAGGATTTAGTATAAATACATATACTTTTCTCACCATTATTCTCTCTTCTTCTGAAAGAGATGTCTTATCTATATAAAATCTAGGCAACTCACCAATTGATCAAAATATCTTTAAACTCTCTTATGGAAGAAAAAAGTTACAGGATTATCACATTGACAGAAAGATCTCCATATTTCACAAAAATTAGCCAAGGGCAAAGAATTAAAAGCTAGCCTTTTTAATACCTGAAAAAAGGGGCTGGGGATGTGGCTCAAGCGGTAGCACACTCGCCTGGCATGCGTGCACCCTGGGTTCGATCCTCAGCACCACATACAAACAAAGATGTTGTGTCCGCCGAGAACTAAAAAAAATAAATATTAAAACTCTCTCTCTCTCTCTCTCTCTCTCTCTCTCTCTCTCTCTCTCTTTAAAAAAATACCTGAAAAAATTTCATATCTTCAGGTAATTGAAACTAAAGTTCAAGAACTACTTGATCAATGTTGAAATAATATTAAAACTATTGGACACTGTCTTTTAAAAACATATGTGTTGATTTGATGTTATTGACACTGAGTATAATCAGACCTATGATATAGTTAAGATTTATAAATTTCATTATTATATCCACAGAGGAAACAACAAAAACACCAATAAAATCTTTTCAGAAAGAATGAAGTGTGTGTGTGTGTGTATGTGTGTGCGCACACCCACAGAGGCCCACATGCATAATCAGAGGATACCATAACTTGTCATTGTTTGTTCTTCTATATACTTACCTGACTAGTGCTAATAAATTGGTTTGGTAAGTCTGTCAGCAAGTCTTTCACAATGTCAGTAGAGACATCTAATAGTGAATTCATCTTAAAAGATAGGATGTAGAACACAGCAAGCTTTTAAGTCAGAAGGGAGTAGTAATTTTGAAGAAACCATTCTGGGTGTCCATCAATTTATCATTTATTTAATTCTATGAAAATGTGCTTAGATATTCTGAAAAACACATGTATTATAGATAAAAATTAAATAAAATTCTTGGAAACCTCTAAAATATTAGGACCTAAAACTTTGCTTTACATCCATGTAGGATAGAGGCGATTTATTTCTCATTTCATCCAAGAACTCTTTAAAGTTCTAGCCACCCCATGGTTCCAGAAAGTTAGTGTTGGTAACTGAATTTAACATGGACATTCTCATTACTATGCAGTGGGCATAGTGATAGCCAGGAATAGGGGCAGCAAAACCTGGAAGCTTATAATTGTTAAAAACAGTTGCCTTCGCTACTAAGTCCAGTAGAGATAGTTTTGCCCAACACAAGCTTCATAATACTAAGTTGAAGCAACCACTCCCAGGGAATGCTTAGATACATTTGTAGAGAGGCTAAAGCATGCTCTGATTTTGCATTAACAGATAGGGCAATATCCAGAGAGATATATTCCATAGTGTTGAAGATATTTTATTTTTAACTATAAAGTTTAAAATAATAGGGTACACACAGAAGTGAGGCTTCAGATTCCAACTGTTTCTTACTTTGTTTAATTCCTCTTCTTTTCATCTCACTTTTTAGCCCCTTTCCTCTTCTCTTTTGAGAAATGCTTCTTATGTTTCCAAATTAGCTTACTTACTTCTGGAAAGAATTTAGAGATACAATGCAGAACAGTATGCCACTTGGGGGCGGGTGGACATGGAATATAGAATATTCTTTGCCGATTTGGAATATTTAAAACCATACCCATAAAATGATCTGTAAACATTGTTAGCAATAAGTACCCAGAAATATCTGTGGAATTTTAGAACTCATATAGTAATCATGAAGAAAAATAAGATCCAATGAATTACAGTGACATTTGTAAAATAACTGAGGTTAACTAATGTGTGAAGAAGTAGTGTCAAACCATACCTTTAGTCCAGATGAAAGGTAGTGACTTTGGTTTTTCTCTCTAATCTAATAGTTCTCTATAGTTAAGAAATATGATCAAGATCTCCTTAATTTTAAATACAAATAATACTTGTGTGAAACTTGTAAAAACACTAATTAAAATTAATAACAATTTGAAAAGTTATGCATTTATTTATAAAAACAGATTATAGTTCATAGGTTAGTACAGTTATTTGTTTTACATAACACACTAATACTTGGAAAACATTGCTTGTATTCTGTGAGTTAATCACAAATATAAATATGTCTAAATAACTATGACTTTAAATCATTTATATTTATTCAGGAGAAATCAGAAATATGTATGATATTTGATATTCATTCTAATAATTTAACATCTTTTTTTTCAATTTTTTTTAAAGAGAGAGTGAGAGAGGAGAGAGAGAGAGAGAGAGAGAGAGAGAGAGAGAGAGAGAGAATTTTTTTTAATATTTATTTATTTTTTTTTTTAGTTCTCGGCGGACACAACATCTTTGTTGGTATGTGGTGCTGAGGATCGAACCCGGGCCGCACGCATGCCAGGCAGGCGCGCTACCGCTTGAGCCACATCCCCAGCCCCTAATTTAACATCTTAACCACAGAGACAAAACAGTAGTTTAAGTGTTAATCCCCATAAACATAAAATTAGGACAAAATGTCAAATGTTATACATAGCTTAGTGGAGCATATTAAGATAAATGCAGTTCATTTGTGTTGGCTTTATAAATTCAGCTTTCCCGACAGTTTGCCGTCTCTGTTTTGTTATGAAAAAGAATTACAGCAGTTGTGCAAATTTATGCTCTATATCTAGGCAAAATCTTTATGAAATGACAATGTTTTGTACCACTTATTTTAATGCATAAATATACATATTTGGGGGAAAATTTCAGAAAACATTGTATTACCCAATCAGAAATATTTATTTTATTAAACTTACATCTCGAATATTTCAAGTATTTCATACATATTAAGATGAAATAGGCAAAAAAGCAAAGTTTGGCAAGACCTGAGATTAATGTGAGTTAAGATTTATTTAAGATATCACTTATTCTGGGTCTAGAGTATCCCTAAGGAATGAATCAGTGTTTAAGGTGGATTTGTCATTCTGATACCCCATTAAAGCAACTTGGTTTCCAATCACCACATCTTGATATCAAAGGTGATACAATCAACCTCCAAGAAGTGAAACATAATTATTTCCACTCAGTTCATTAAGCGTATCTATTCACCTAACTTAAACAAACTATAAGGTCACTAGTAAATGTAGAGGATGACATGGATATTCTACATATATGAAATGTTTTTACCACATTTCTCTGGGACAGTAATCCCCAAATGCAATGTATGCATAAATTACTGGATGGTTTTGTTAAAATGCAGATGCTATTCTTATAGAGGTGTCAACTAAAATTCTTCTTTTCTAACAACATTACAACTGATGCTGATACTTCTGTTTTAAATATTTTTTTTCAATTTTAGTTGGACACAATATCTTTATTTTATCTACCTACCTACCTATTTATTTATTTATTGTGTGGTGCTGAGGATTGAACCCAGTGCCTTGCACATGTTAAGCAAGTGCTCTACTGCTGAGCCCCAGCCCCAGCCCCATGATTCTTCTGGTTTTAATCCATACTTTTGGTATCAAGATTCCAGGTTATATATATTTCAATTTCTTAATAATGGTGCTTGTGAATGCTCCATTTAGCAAACAAGTTCAAATAATTTGCCAAAGTATTTCTTTCTTTTTTTTTCTTTTTTTTCCTCTTTTTTTATTGGTTGTTCACAACATTACAAAGCTCTTGACATATCATATTTCATACATTAGATTGAAGTGGGTTATGAACTACCAATTTTTACCCCAAATGCAGATTGCAGAATCACGTTGGTTACACATCCACAATTTTACATAATGCCCTAAAAGTAATTGTTGTATTCTGCTACTTTTCCTATCCCCTTCTATCCCCCCTCCCCTCTCCTCACATCTTCTCTCTCTACCCCATCTACTGTAATTCATTTCTCTCCTTGTTTATTTTCCCATTCCCCTCACAACCTCTTATATGCAATTTTGTATAGCAATGAGGGTCTCCCTTCATTACCATGCAATTTCCCTTTTCTCTCCCTTTCCCTCCCATCTCATGTCTCCGTTTAATGTTAATCTTTTCTTCCTGCTCTTCCTCCATGTTCTGTTCATAGTTGCTCTCAATATATCAAAGAAGACATTTGGTATTTGTTTTTTAGGGATTGGCTAGCTTCACTTAGCATAATCTGCTCTAGTGCCATCCATTTCCCTGCAAATTCCATGATTTTGTCATTTTTTAGTGCTGCGTAATACTCCATGGTGTATAAATGCCACATTTTTTTATCCATTCATCTATTGAGGGGCATCTGGGTTGGTTCCACAGTCTAGCTATTGTGAATTGTGCTGCTATGAACATCAATGTGGCAATATCCCTGTAGTACGCTCTTTTAAGGTCTTCAGGGAATAGTCCGAGAAGGGCAATAGCAGGATCAAATGGTGGTTCCATTCCCAGCTTTCCCAGGAATCTCCATACTGCTTTCCAAATCGGCAGCACCAATTTGCAGTCCCACAAGCAATGTACAAGTGTACCCTTTTCTTCACATCCTCACCAGCACTTGTTGTTGTTTGACTTCATAATGGCTGCCAATCTTACTGGAGTGAGATGGTATCTTAGGGTGGTTTTGATTTGCATTTCTCTGACTGCTAGAGATGGTCAGCATTTTTTCATGTACTTGTTGATTGATTGTATATCCTCCTCTGATAAGTGTCTGTTCAGGTCCTTGGCCCATTTGTTGATTGGGTTATTTGTTATCTTATTGTCTAATTTTTTGAGTTCTTTGTACACTCTGGATATTAGGGCTCTATCTGAAGTGTGAGGAGTAAAAATTTGTTCCCAGGATGTAGGCTCCCTGTTTACCTCTCTTATTGTTTCTCTTGCTGAGAAAAAACTTTTTAGTTTAAGTAAGTCCCATTTGTTGATTCTTTTATTAACTCTTGTGCTATGGGTGTCCTATTAAGGAATTTGGAGCCCGACCCCACAATATGTAGATGGGAGCCAACTTTTTCTTCTATCAGACGCAGAGTCTCTGATTTGATATCAAGCTCCTTGATCCATTTTGAGTTAACTTTTGTGCATGGCGAGAGAAAGGGATTCAGTTTCATTTTGTTGAATATGGATTTCCAGTTTTCCCAGCACCATTTGTTGAAGATGCTATCCTTCCTCCATTGCATGCTTTTAGCCCCTTTATCAAATATAAGATAGTTGTAACTTTGTGGATTAGTCTCTGTGTCCTCTATTCTATACCATTGGCCCACGCGCCTGTTTTGGTACCAGTACGATCTGGGGCGATCATTCTTTCTTTTTTTTTAATATTTATTTTTTTTTAGTTGTAGTTGGACACAAAACCCTTATTTCACTTATTTATTTTTTTTATGTGGTGCTGAGGTTCAAACCCAGGGTTCCACATGTGCGAGCCGAGCACTCTACTGCTGAACCACAACCCCGGCCCATGCCAAAGTATTTCTTCCAATGCATATCCTTGCCATTGATTTATAGTTTTCTCTTGGATTCACAATCTCATCAATCTTGTTTTCAGATATCTTTATTTTACATCTAATGGGTATATTATTGGGCCTAATTGTAAAATTGCTTTACATTTCCATGACCATTAAAGATTTGCTTCATTGCATATGTTTGCTTGCCATTTGCTCTTCCTTTTTAAAAAAAAAATGTTACTTTGTCTTTATTTTAGTTTTACCTTATGTTACTATGTTTTTCATCACTGCGACTTAACTGACTTAACTGTGACCTGGAATGAACAAATTAAAGGAGGAAAGATTTATTTTGGCTCTCAGTTGCAGAGGACTCAGTTCATGGTTGGCTGGCTCCAAGGGGAAAATGTCATGGTGGAAAGGCATTGGAAAGGAAACCTTATCAATATGCGGTAGCCAGTAAGCACAGAGAGAAAAAGAGTGAGAGGAGAAGGGGCTAGCAAAAAGATAAACAAATCCAGGTTATGTGCCCAGTGACCTATTTTTCCAAATGTGTCCCATCTCCCAGTAGTCTGTTCAGTTATCAATGGTGATGGATTAATCCACTGATGAGATTATTTCTCAGTTTTCTTCTTCTTCTTTCCTTTCAGCCAAGCAAAACTAAATTCTTCAGCCTGCGAATTTTCAATCGAAATTTCAGATTTTGACTATAAGAAATGAAAGCATATTAACAAAGTTGTGCATAAATAAACATGGTAGAGGTATATGACACAATATGGATGGAATAGTACTAGTTTTCTTCCCATTTTTTATTTAGGAATTTATCTCAGATTTGCGAATTTTAAGTATTGTGGATAGTGATCTTTTCTAAGTTTCAAGTATCTTCTTAAAGATGATTATGCTTTAATTATTATTAATTATTATTATGTTATAGATGAATAAATCTTATGAACATTTTGTTAGATAAAATAGCCAATCATAAAACACAAAATATTTAGTACTGGGGTTGTGGCTCAGAGGTAGAGTGCTTACCTAGCATGCATGAGTCACTGGATTCGATCCTCAGGACCACATTAAAAAAATAAAAAATATTTTTAAAAACACAAAATACTTCATGATGCCTTTTATATGCAATATCCAGAGTAGACAAATTCATAGATATATAAATTAATTTATTCAATTGGCAAAATATGAGGGAAATTTGGTATGACTGTGAATAAATGTGCCTCCTCCACAAATAATAAAAATATATCCTGGAATTAGTTAGCAATAATGATTGCATATCTCTTGGAATAGACTAACATAATTTAATTTTATACTGCAAAAGAGGGAATTTTATGATATGTGAATTATATCTGAATAAATCTGTCATAAATTGCATTAAAAAGGAAATAAAATACTTATTTTAAATAGATATCCACACTCATATGTTTGTCATTACAATATTCACAATAACCACGGTATAGAGTCAACTTAAGTGAGCCTTAATGAGTAAATAAATATGTACATATGCATAATAGATTATAATTCAGTCAAAAATAAAAATTAACTACTGCCACCTATAAAATTATTGTTTAACCTGGAGAGAATCATGTTAGATGAAATAAGACACAGAGAGAAAAAAATACTACATGATCTCATTCACATGTGAACCTTAATCTCATGAAAATATAGATAATAATGAGTTAATTTCATAAAAGTTAATTTCATAAAAACAGCTAATTTCATAAATGTATAGGTAATAATTGTGTTTATCAGAAGCTAGGCTGGTTAGTGAGGAAAATGAACTAATAAGATCTTTATTAAAAGATACATAGTTAAATTTGATAGAAAGAATAAATGTTAAGAGATCATGTCTACAAGATTTTAATTAATGTTAATATATTCTATTCTTGGAAAATGTAAAGTTGGTGCATGTTGAGTACTCCCATTACAAAAATAGCCAAATGAGCATTTGTAAATTAGTTGATTTAATCTTTTCACAATGCAGAAATACTTTAAAATATCATATTTTACACAAAAATACAGTATTATCTGCCAATTAAAAATCACATGATAAACTTTAAATATACACAGTAAAGAGAGATGAAAATTTGACAATAACAACAAGCTGAATTCTATCGTATTAATTGGGAATCATTCATATTTACTAAAGTAAAATAATAAATTGAGAGCATAATGAAATGGATATTTACATGATCTAAAAGTACATTCATATAAATGCTTTCAAATTACTTAAGAAAAATAATTAACTGCATCATATAAGCCTGTCAAGTGATCAAATTGGTATCCTCTGCATCTTAATAGAACACAATAAGAAAGACTCCATATTACTTTTTGTTACCCCTGGTAAAGAAGTATATCATGAATATAGTCATAAGGAAAGTGGTATCCTCAGATACCAAGCCTGTATTCATAAAAATCACAAAAGACTGAGAGCTAATTCATGAAAGAAATTAAAGAAACATGAAAAATAAATTCAACACATTATTCTGAACTCATTACTATAAAGGAAAAATATTTGGGGGACAATTAGTTTACCTTGAATGAAGTCTGAGGATTATGTGTTTATAATATATCCATTATATTATATAAATATGATATTAAATAAATATTTTCACAAGTGATGGGTCATGTTTTAGAGCCTATAATTAACTGTTTCAGGAAAAATGTTTATTATATGATACTTG
The DNA here is from genome assembly GCF_045843805.1 of Urocitellus parryii. Classification (NCBI taxonomy): domain Eukaryota; kingdom Metazoa; phylum Chordata; class Mammalia; order Rodentia; family Sciuridae; genus Urocitellus; species Urocitellus parryii. Next base: position 46,772,647 of record NC_135547.1, on the reverse strand, counting down.
CTACTTTTCTTTAAATTTGAGATTCTTTCAAAGTTAAAAAGTGCAAATGCAATACAGACAGAAAGTTGTAAAATTTGAATGTTACTTTAAATTCTAATCCCAGTGGTCAGCTAAAAGAAGTTTAAGCAATTTACCAGCTTTTCCAAAGTCAATAGTGAAATAAGAACCACTATTATATTTCCTGAAGGAAAATATATCTGTTTTTTTTTTTTTTATCAAATTTTGTCAGTATATATAATAGAATAGATTATTTATTTATTTGTTTGTTTGTTTGTTTGTTTATCTTGAGACAGGGTCACACTCTATGCCCAGAATAGTTTATCAAGTGCCTGGGCCCAACTGATCAAACAGCCTCAGCCTCCCAAATATTTGAATTCCAGATAAATGCTGCCAGGTCCATCTTATTTCTCTACAAGTTTAAAACAACACACATCCTTAGTTTTGTGATAATGGAAAAAGTATATTATTGTTATGGACCAGGCTATATGGGGAATGATCAAGCAGATTCCATTTTGCCCTGATGCCGCAGTCTGGCTGGGCACAATTCACTAGCCACATGTCAAGCAGAAATGAACTTTAATTTTGAACACACACGCCGCACCACACAAGCTCTTCAGTAATTCAGTCAGAGCCCACCGGCTAACCACAAGCCTCTCAACCTCCCCCACTCCTCCTTCTCTTGAGGCCGATTGGCTGTGTTGCATGGGAGCAGCCAAAAGAGTCCCCCAATGAGCAACTCCGTGGTCTGAAAGGGCCGGGAAAAAGCCCAATGAACATCACCACAGAGGAGCCAATCAGCTGGCAGCTTGAAGTTTGCTGGGGCCATGGTTAGCCAATCAGCTGGAAGTTTACTGGGGCCGCTTCGGCTGTGGCTCTCAATATCGCCCCTTCTCTGTTTAATTAAACAACAAGCATGTGGCTTATGGACCGTGCCTGCCTTAGGTTGTCCAATACTACATATGGTTCTTACCCATCATTGGATGAGATGACCTCAAGGTGTCAGCCTCCTGTCTTAAGTTGGTACCATTGCAATTGGATCTTACCTATCACTGACTACTTGTCCAGCATACAGCCACACCTGTGGATAGGCCTTTGTACCAGTGGGGGGGTGAGGTTCTTTGCCTCACCTCTGTTGGCTCCCAAATTTTAGCTGAATGATCATCACCAATTGATGGCTCCTTTTGGAAAAATTGTACCACTGATGATACCATCAACAAAAATACCCCGGCACTACCACAAGTCACTGCAACAACAAATAGTTCACAATGCATACAAGTGATACATAGTAGAGGCAAGTTCTGCAAGCAGTTCAGTGATAACTATTGAAGAAGCTGTAGTTTGGTTTTATCTTTGTCTTCACCAACACTGGAATGAAGATAGGAATTCTGGCAATGATGGCTAAAGAAAAAATTATGTAACATTCCAGCAGGGACTAAAAGAAAGCAATTTTCTGAACAATTTACATTATCCTGAATAGAATTATTAAATATAATAAAAAGGAAAGGTGAAAGTAAACAAACAGATCTGTTAACCTCCTTTTTTGTTCACATATTAAACAATCTTCAATAGCTCTTTACCCAACTTAAATTAAACCATTTAAATCACGTGAATAAGAAAAATAAAGATTTGGATCCATTTTTTCATGAGCGCTCATCATATATGATATATGGACATACGTACATACAAACATACAACACAAAACACAAGTGTGCATGCATAATATAATACATACAACACATAACATAATAGTAAAGGCCTTGTAACTTTTTACAGGTGAAATCTCCATTGCAATGTTTAAAAACTCCATAGTCAAAAAATAGAACTGATCAGAAAAATATTAACCTAGCTCTATATGAGCTCAAAAAAACAAAATAGAACTTCATGATGTTGGAAAGGGCAACAATAAATAAATAAACAATAAATAAATAAAAAAAGCATCCTGGTTTCATTAGCCTCCAGGTGAGGGAGAAACACTGTCACAGATGTAAGGATAGCCAACTGAAGTTCTGGATATCAGCTGTTAGGGATTTGAGCAAAATCATCTTATTTTTGGTCTGTAGAAATCGCTTTAGTTAGTCTCTCTGGAATCAAAATCGGCTGCTGTTCTTCCTGTGGAAACACACAAACAGACCCCCGACTCAAGACAATTACTGGGTCAGGACTTTTCCATTGTGCTGTTAGAGTATCCTTCCAAAGTACCTTGGGCTTATGTACATTTTTGGACACATATGCCATTCCACAACACTAAGCCCTGATGAATCCAAATTTAAAGTTTAGAGTAAAAAGAGTTATTTTAAGTTTATCTTTGGGGGATATGTACCCCTTCCCAATTCCCTCTTTTTGCTTTAATAAGTACATTTTAATAGTTTGATGAGCTCTTTTGACTATGCCTTGTCCCTGTGGATTGTATGGCATTCCTATTATATGAGTAGTGCCAAATAATGAGGAAAATTGTTTAAAAGAGTTAGAGGTATATCCAGGACCATTATATGTTTTTAACTGTTTTGGAATGCCCACAGTGGCAAAATTTTGTAAGCAATGAGCTATAATATCTTTAGGTTTTTCTCCAGCATGAAGGGAGCCCATCAAAAATCCAGAAGAAGTATCAACTGTAACACGCAAATATTTTAATTTTCCAAATTCTGGCAAGTGTGTGACATCCATCTGCCAAAAATGGTTAGGTATCAGTTCTCTAGGACTGACTCCAAGATTAACTTGTGGTAAAAAGGTCACACAATTTTGACATTGTTTTATTATTTGTCTAGCTTGTTCCTTAGTTATTTTAAAACACTTTTGTAAAGTATTAGCATTGACATGGAACTTTTTATGAAAATTTGTAGCTTCTTCTAGTGTAGAGAAAATATGTATGCCATGTGTAGTTTTATCTGCTAAATCATTGCCCAAACTAAGGGCTCCAGAAAATCCTGTATGTGCCCTGATATGTCCTATAAAGAATGGATCTTTTGTGTCCCAGATTAGACTTTGTATAGTGGAAAACAAAGAGAAAACAGTAGAGGAAGGAGAAATCCTACCAGAACCTTCAAGGGATACTATAGCATTAACTATATACTGACTATCAGAAAATAAATTAAATACAGAATCTTTAAACATCACAAAATCTTGTAATACTGCATTAAGCTCTACTTTTTGAGCTAATTGTTTGTGTACTAAAAATGTGAATGTTTGATCAGTTGTAACTACTGCTGCTCTACCATTATTTGACCGATCAATAAACATATTTGGAGAATTCATAATAGGTGTTTTTCTTGTCATTTTTGGAAAAATTACAGGATGTGATGACCAAAAAGACAACAAAGGATTAGATGGTAAGTGGTTATCAAATGAAACATTAGATTTGCACAAGATTATTGCCCAAGTATTTAACTCATTAGCTAACTCATCAATTTGATCCATAGTATATGGAGTAATAATTTTATTGGGAGAAATTCCAAACACTCCCTTTGCTGCTTTTATTCCTTTGAGTATTAATTGTCCTACAGCCTCAGGATACATACTAAGAATAGTGTTAGGAGAATAAGATAAATGTATCTATAATAATGGACCTTCTTGCCAAAATATTCCTGTAGGAATATTTTTTTGTTGGTAGTACAATAAATAATAAAGGTAAACTTATATCATTTCTATCCAAATGCATATTTTCCATATATGTTTCACTGATTTTTAATGCCATTCTTGCTTCAGGAGTTAACAATCGGGGTTAATTTGGATCTGATGGACCTTTTAGGATATCAAATAAAGGTCCCAACTCTCCTGTTGGTATACCTAGATAAGGCCTTATCCAATTTATGTCTCCTAATAACTTTTGAAATTCGTTAAGTGATTTGAGTTGATCTAGTCATATTTGAATTTTTGGTGGACGGACCATGGTTGAGGATAATAGAACTCCTAAATAATTAATTGGAAAATTTAATTGTACTTTATCTATTGCTATCTCTAGATTATAAATTTTTAATAAGTTTGTAAGTATGGCATAACATTCTAGCAATGTGTTTTTAACTGTGTGTGCTAATAATACATCATCCACATAGTGAAATATTTGTAGTTCAGGATTTTGATTTCTAAGTGGCTGGATTACTTTGTTAACATAAATTTGACACATAGTTGGGCTGTTAGCCATCCCTCAAGGGACTACTTTCCATTTATATCTCTGATCCAGACCTTCATGATTCAGTGCAGGGATAGTAAATGCAAAACGTGGACTATCCTCAGGATGAATTGGAATTGAAAAAAAAACCTTTAATATATATAACTAAAACATACCAGGTTTTTGGCAAAGCAGACAATTGGGGAATCCCTGATTGAGCAGGTCCCATAATAACCATCTCATTATTAATGGCTCTTAAATCTTACAATAATCTCCATTTACCAGATTTCTTTTTGATGACAAAAATAGGAGTATTGTGGGGAGATATGGAAGGGTGTATATTTCCCTCCACTAATTGTTTTTTGACCAGGTCATGGGCTGCTTGTATCTTTTCTTTAGTCAGGGGCAACTGAGGAACCCATACTGGCATTTCTGATTTCCAAGTAATTTTTATTGTCTCAGTGACCCCTCCTGAGAACCCAATCCATGTCTGTATGTTCCTTGATCTTTTTGTATTGGTGCTGCTATACCTTGTTCTTGTTCTCCTAATCTTTTTCCTTTCCTAAAACCTTGTCTAGCCATAATATTGGATGCATTTGAATAGATGTTATTTGTTAATGTTAGTCCTAATTGATCTAGGACATCTCGTTCCCATAAATTTACAGGAAGATGATCCAATACATATGGCTGTTTTGTTCCCTTACATCCTTCAGGATCCTTCCAATCTAATACCATTGCACTTCTATGGGGATTAGTCACCACTCCCAGGCCTCGAAGTGTTTGAGTGGCTTGTTGTAACTGCCAATGTTTTGGCCATTTTTGATGAGAGATGATGCTAAGGTCTGCACCTGTATCAAGTAGCCCATGAAATTCATGTCCTTGAATATTTAGTTTTATCATGGAGTGAGAATCTAAATTTAAAGAAAGCAAAGCCCAATCTATACCTGTGGAGGCTAATCCCCTGGAACCTCTTTCTACTGTATGACTGGAAAATTTATCATGTAGGCTGGGTATTATTAATAACTGTGCTATTCTATCTCCTGGTGAAATTACTGATATTTCCCTTGGAGATCTGGCTATAATTTTTATTTCACCTTCATAATCAGGATCAATTACCCCAGGACTTATCATAAGTTCTTTTAGAGTAGAAGAGCTGTGTCCCAATAATAAGCCTACTCTTCCTTGGGGAAGAGGCCCTTTTACCCCTGTGGGAATGATTTGAACTCCCATCGCTGGAGTTAGTACTATTCTGGCAGAGGCACAGATGTCAAATCCTGCACTTCCTCTGGTTGGTCTAGTGAGGGATTTAATGGATAATGTGTCCTGGGCACTACCCTGATGGTGTTGCTGGGTTCCTCCACTGCCCTGTATATTTGTGGTATAGGCCCCGGAGCATTGGGCCCCCCAGTCCATTTTTTGGCAATGGATCCCAATGCCTTTATGGACAATATCGTGGGTAAACACCTGGTTCTTGTCTGTTTTTTGATAACAGAGTACCCTCTATGGTGGTTTGAGAATGGCATTCATTAGCCCAATGTAATGGAGTACCCTCTATGGTGGTTTGAGAACGGCATTGATTAGCCCAATGTCTCCCTCTACGGCATCGTGGGCAAATACCCGGTATTCTACTCCTTTGATACCTAGTTTTGTTAAACCCTCCTCCTATGGGGAATTCCTTTTGAAATGTCCTGTTTGTTCACAATTGTAGCATGTTTTTGGCCTGGCATCTAAAGCCTGTTGTACTGCAACTGCCAAGACTTGCCCGTTTTCATTAATGTCTCTACATAATTTAATATATGTGTTTAAATCTTCATGTTTCCATGGTATAATGACCTCTTTGCAACAACAATTTGCTTGCTCATAAGCCAGTTGTTTTATTAATGGCATTGCTTGTTCTGTATTCCCCAATACTCTGGTAGCTGTTTGAGTAAGCCTATCTACAAATTCAGCATAAGGTTCATTAGCTCCTTGTATTAACTTAGATAATTGACCTTGTAAACCTCCATGTCCTTGTAAAGTCTTCCATGCCCTAACTGCATCTACAGCAATTTGTAAGTATATGGCAAGATCATATTCAATTTGTTGCTGCTGACCCTCATAAGGTCCCTTTCCTAACAACATATCTAGATTTTTCTGAGGATAACCAGCTGCTGCATTTCACTAGCCATCTCCTTGCAAAATTCCTCATTGGCAACCTTCTATAACAGGTATTGTCCTCCATTTAGCACAGCTTTACACATACTAGTCCAATCTGCTGACGTTATGTTCAAGTTGGTAATGGATTCGACCATGCTTACAGTGAAGGGTGCTTGAGGACCATAGGTTGTTACAGCCTCTTTTAGCTGCTTCACTGTTTTGAAATCCAAATCATAGTGAATTCACTGCCCTCCTGCCTGCTCAAATACAGGACATGCTAATATTTGAGGTCCTATCTCAGGATCCCATCTATCAACTATGGGGTTGGGGGCGTCCCAGCATATGGAGGAGAAGCTGTTGATTGGACACTTATGCCCTCTGGTGATAGAAAGGTGTTAGTAGCAGTCTCCTGTTGTAACTTTTCCCCTGATGGCTTTTTCTGCTCTAAACTTTCTTCCCCTTTCTGACTATCTTTATAGGCCTCCTCTTTTACTTGATCTAAAATGTCTTCTCCTTGACTAAGTAAACAAGATTGTACCATCGTCCATAACAGTAGTGTGTCAACTGGCAGAGTTCTTGGGCTTTTCTTTTCTATCCTTTTTAAATCTTCAACATATGCCCTAATTGTTCTTGATATTACTGGGGTGCCTCCTTCCTCTAACAATTTACTTAACTTTTTTTTTTATTTGTTTTTTACTAATTTTTAATTCCATATTTCCGTGACAAAGATACCCCTCACTAAGATAATGCAAAACAAAACAGACAAAATGAAACAAAAAATGGAACAAAAATTCATTATGATAGCCTTTCTATCCTCCTGAAATGTACATCCGTCCTTTCTCCTATGTGTTCCTCAGATGCAAATAGTTTTTCCTCAGAAGTGAGCAGTTTTTCTTCCGTCTCACCCATCTCCAGGGATAGGCAACTTAAAAGCAAAACAAAATGAAAGACGAATCTTAAAATGGCTACCCATCCTCTCGCCCTGCCCTCAGTTGCAAGCAGTTTACCTTATCACTTACCCTCAGTCGTTCCTGTGAGGACAACCAAATGCCGCAGTCTGACTGGGGCACACTCCATGAGCCACTTGTCAAGCAGAAATGAACTTTATTTTTAGAACACACACGCCGCACCGCAGGAGCTCTTCAAGAATTCCCTCAGAGCCCAACTTCCACCACCGGCTTCCGGCAATCCTCTCAACCCCCACTCCTCCCACTCTTGAGGCCGATTGGCTGGGTCACATGGGCGGAGCCAAAAGAGTCCACCAATGAGCAACTCTGTGGTCTGAAAGGGCTGGGAAAAAGCGTAATGAGCATCACAGCAGAGGAGCCAATGAGCTGGCAGCTGGAAGTTTGCTGGGGCAGCAGTGAGCCAATCAGCTGGAAGTTTGCTGGGGCCACTGTGAGCCAATCAGCTGGAAGTTCGCTGGGGCTGCTTCAGCTGTGGCTCTCAACACCCTGAGACTCTACATCATGTAAGAAATGTTTCTCCCATTGGAACCCCGCCTCTGTATCCATCAACTGTTGCTTAGCATAGCATGTTTGGCAACACATAATGGCAATTCTTATCTAATGTAAAGTTGTTCTCTTTTTGGTTCCCATTTTTCTTGGACAGTGTACCATATCAGAGAATGATTGTCTAGCCATTAGTAAACAATCTTTAACTTGTACTCAACTAGGGTCATTTTGACCCACTTCCCTTTCTGCTTATGATTTTAGAGTTCATGATGTTTGTTCATGATTTTGAATAAGAACAACAGCCACTTATGATTACTATCTCTTTGGAATATAAAAGGTGTCCTCAAACCTCAGGAGAGAGTCAAAGGAAGTAGACTTGCAGCCTGAACCCTGGCCTGTCAGCTGGTGTATCTGGATTGCTGGCTAGTGAGTAAAGGTTCTGTCTCGGGCTTTAAGATTGACTCAATGATTTATTGCAACCAGTCCATAACATTATAAATTCCCTGAATCATTATATATGTGAGTACATTCTTACCTCAAAGTGTTTGCATATATTTTTCCCTCTGCTTGGAATGTCCTCTCAGATATACAAATGCCTCACTCTCCTTGCATTATTCATCATTCTTCTCAAAGACAACTTCCTTATAAAAGCCTTTCCTGACACTAACCACTAGAAATATTACTATGATGCTTCATTTTTCTTTATATAATTTATAATTACCCAAATGTCTAATTATGCATCTTTCATTTATTTGTGTTTATGTTCTACCTCTTTAGAATTTATGTGTCTCGTGGGCCAATATTCTTTTTAACCATAGTATTCTAAGAATCTATAATGGAATTCCATACACAGTTGATGCTCAGTAAGTTTTTATTACATAAATAACTAATCATTATTGTGGAAGGAACAATCATGCTATTGCCAAAAAGAACTGCTATCCATTGTAACTGGGTAATAAGATTAGTATACAAAATAGAGACAACTTTCAAATTATGAATTAAATTGCCACAAAAAGGTGTGAGAACAAATATTACTAGTATTTATAATAGGATCAATGAGCCTGAAAGCAAATGAAATTATGCTTCAGCAGTTAGTACTATATTTATATTTGTAACAGTAATTTAGTTTCATCGAAGTCACATCATATAACCTATTAAATTTATTAACAAATTTAAATTACATCAATTTTGATGTTTCTCTTTAGTTGGTTTGTGAATATTTTCATTCTCTAATTGTTTAAGAATTATGAGTGTAAGGAATAGATATTATACAACATTTTATGCTGAAAATAGTTGTATTACATTCTAATTAAAAATAATGTGTGTCAATGTTATATGCATAACATAATTTTCCTTTATTTTTCAACACCTCTCATCCCATGAGATTTGATTTTAAAATTATAATCAAGCATTTTCAAACATGACAATTCAGGACTGTCCTCATGAACCTTTCATGAGGAACTTATTAGATGATTAAAGTCTTCAAACCAAGAGATGAGTATACAAATTTTAGCAGAAGATTTTATATTCATTCAATTGCATATCTCACAGTAAAACCTATGTGGACACAGTAGAAGAAGGAACAGAAAATGTGGTACCCAAAACATGCTAGATTACCATAGACTAATAAGTGAAAATTTAAAAAAAAATCATTAATCAAAACTGACAAATAATAATAGAAGCATAATAATGAAAGATTACTAAAGATATTCTACAAATAGTAATATAAAACTAAAATTTCAAAGAAAAATTTAAAAAACTTCTAATTTTGGAATACACACACACACACACACACACACACACACACACAAAGAAAGAAAAATAGACTTTTTGAAGACTTTTCTATGCTCATATTTGCTCTCAGTATGGGCACCTACTGATCCAGTGACATGTAGGGCCTAATTGGATTTCTGGGCATGTGAATATTCAAAAAAAAATATACCAAATACCAGATAATATATTTAATCTTGTTGGAAGAGTGTTTTCCCTCCTCCACTGATCCACAGCATGCTTGACACTGGCACATTATGTTGTATTTATTAATTCTGTATTTTAGAACAAATATTTTTGGTTTTCTCCTGGTTGCCAGTTCATTGTGGTGCCTCCATGCTTTTCCTAATCATTTTCCTTTTCTTGAATTTGATACTCCAGAACATCTGATTTAATTCCTTCTTGGAAAATCTATGCAGCACTGTGGGCTACTCTGATCCACCATTTTCATCCCACTTCTTTGTCATTTTAATGTTTTCTTTCTGAATTCTACTTTCCCATTGTTTACCGTTACTTTGTATATCTTTGTCAATTGTTATGCATTAATATTCCTCATGTGTAATTTTTGTAATAGTCATGCAGTTGCCTCATTAAGACAATCTGAAAATGTCTGCTTTGTTAATGTGTGTTAAAAATATTTATATTTATTGATGTTATCCATATATCTGTTCTCAACTCAAGTATTTTGTGTTTTTTTTTCTTTGAAAAGCAACAACAACAACAACAACAAAAAAAAAATAGAAAGGAGACCATTAGAGGATAGGATGGGAATTGTGTGGATGGAGGAGGTGAAGAAAATGAAAGGTACCAGGAGATGACATTGATCAATTTATATTATGTTCATGTAAAAATATGGCAAAAATTAATGCCACTATTATGTATGATTATAATGTATTAATAAAAATTACAAACATACTTTCTTTCTATTTTAATCAGCTGTTGCAGCTTTGTGAAGAAAATACCTAATAAGAAAAACCTAGAGGTTTGGGGTTGAAGCTAAGTGGTAGAGTGCTTGCCTCACATGTGGAAGGGTTCATGCCTTCCACGGGGTTCAATCCTCAGCACCACATACAAATAAAATAAAGTTATTAAAACAAAAAGAACAACTTAGAGGTGGAAAAATTTATTTGTGGCTTAATCAGCCAATTCCATTTTTCTGGGCCCAAAGTGGGGCAGTACATCCTGCAGGAAGGCCCAACAGAGGAAAGCCACTCAGTTCATGCATGGAGGAGTCAGAAAGTGTGTGTGTGTGTGTGTGTGTGTGTGTGTGTGTGTGTGTGTGTGAGAGAGAGAGAGAGAGTGAGAGAGAGAGAGAGAGAGAGAGAATATTAATAATGTACAGTGGTATGTGTCTTTGGAAAATACCTGTGTGCTTTTATTTTTATTTTTTTATTTTTTTTGTAGCATTCTAAGGAGCCTATTTCCATCCTTATCCCTTTTAGTTTGGGTTTCAATGACAATTTGTGAGATTCTCATTGACACCTCCTCTATGTCCTTGCAAAATATGTTTACTATGGATGTGTGGGTTTATTTCTTTATATCAATATTATTTCATTGCTGTTTGCTAACCACGTGAAATAATTCTAATACTTTTTTAAATTACTTAAGATTTTCTTTTTTTTTTTTTTTTTTTTTTATTGGTCGTTCATAACATTACATAGTTCTTAATACATCATATTACACGGTTTGATTCAAGTGGATTATGAACTCCCGCTTTTACCCCGTATACAAATTGCTGTATCACATCAGTTACCCTTCCATTGATTGACATATTGCCTTTCTAGTGTCTGATGTATTCTGCTGTCTGTCCTATTGTCTACTATCCCCCCTCCCCTCCCCTCCCCTCCCCTCCCCTCCCCTTTTCTCTCTCTACCCCTTCTACTGTAAATCATGTCTTCCATTTGTATTCTCTTGACTTACCCCTCCTTACCTCTTATATGACATTTTGTATAACCCTGAGGATCACCTTCCATTTCCATGCAATTTCCCTTCTCACTCCCTTGCCCTCCCACCTCTCATCCCTTATTACTGTAAATATTCTTCTCAAGCTCTTCGTCCCTACCCTGTCCTTGTTTACACCCCTTATATCAAAGGAGTCATTTGGTATTTGTTTTTTAAAGATTGACTAGCTTCACTTAGCATAATCTGCTCTAATGCCATCCATTTCCCTCCAAATTCTATAATTTTGTCATTTTTTAATGCAGAGTAATACTCCATAGTGTATAAATGCCACATTTTTTTTATCCATTCATCTATTGAAGGGCATCTAGGCTGGTTCCACAGTCTTGCTATCGTGAATTGAGCTGCTATGAACATCGATGTAGCAGTGTCCCTGTAGCATGCTCTTGTTAGGGCTTTAGGGAATAGACCGAGAAGGGGAATAGCTGGGTCAAATGGTGGTTCCATTCCCAGCTTTCCGAGAAATCTCCATACTGCTTTCCAAATTGGCCGTACCAATTTGCAGTCCCACCAGCAATGAACAAGAGTGCCCTTTTCCCCGCATCCTCTCCAGCACTTATTGTTGTTTGACTTCCTAATGGCTGCCAGTCTTACTGGAGTGAGATGGTATCTTAGGGTAGTTTTGATTTGCATTTCTCTGACTGCTAGCGATGGTGAGCATTTTTTCATGTACTTGTTGATTGATTGTATGTCCTCCTCTGAGAAGTGTCTGTTCAGGTCCTTGGCCCATTTATTGATTGGGTTATTTGTTATCTTATTGTCTAATTTTTTGAGTTCTTTGTATATTCTGGTTATTAGGGCTCTATCTGAAGTGTGTTGGATAGGCAGAACTAACATCATCAAAATGGCGATATTACCAAAAGTTCTCTATAAGTTCAATGCAATGCCAATCAAAATCCCAACAGCATATCTTGTAGAAATAGATAAAAGAATCATGAAATTCATATGGAATAATAAAAGACCCAGAATAGCAAAAACAATACTAAGCAGGAAGTGTGAATCAGGCGGTATAGCGATACCAGACTTCAAACTATACTACAGAGCAATAGTAACAAAAACAGCATGGTACTGGTACCAAAACAGGCGGGTGGACCAATGGTACAGAATAGAGGACACAGTAACCAATCCACAAAACTACAACTATCTTATTTTTGATAAAGGGGCTAAAAGCATGCAATGGAGGAAGGATAGCATCTTCAACAAATGGTGCTGGGAAAACTGGAAATCCATTTGCACCAAAATGAATCTGAATCCCTATCTCTCGCCGTGCACAAAAGATTTTCTAAATATAATATATAATCAGTGGATAGAGATGTTAATTCTTTCAAATCTGAATGCATTTTATTTTATATTTTTGGTTTATTGTCTTGGATAGCACCTCCAGTAAAATGTTGAATATAACAAGTCCCTGACTTGTTACTGATATTAAGGGGAAGACATTTACACTAAACAGTAATCCATGTTGGCTGTGGGTCTTTCATGTGATGCCCTTCATCACCATGTAGAATTCCTTATGTTTTAAATTGTTTTGTAATTCTTTTTTTTAAATCAGTGTCTTAAATTGTAAATATTTCTTGTGCTTCTTTTGAGATGATAATATGATATTTACTCTATTAATGTGATGGGTTATATTGTTTTTCAGATGTTATTAAAGAAATCTTATATCTCTGAAATAAATTCCACTTATTAATGATATTTTTCAGAAGTTCTTTATCAAGTAGACATGGTTCTTCCTTTGTCCCCAATCTGTTTAAAATTTTTATAAAGAATATGTACTACTTTCTCTATTTTTCTTATGTGATTGTAATGTTTTTTCATTAGAATTTTGATAAGATGGGATATATTAATTTGTTTTGAGTGTGTGACATGAAAGTAGCATTATATATTTTGAGTAAGTCACTTTATTAATGAATTAATCTATTTCCATTCAAAATTCTATCAGTTTTTTCTCATATATTTTGATGTTCTATTATTAGGTGTAAACACATTAAAGATCCCTGTAGACTTATTGAAAGATGATCCTTTTAAATTATGATGATCCTCTGATAATTTTCCTAGGTTTGAATGATAATTTTCTTAGCTTATATTCACTTTGGTCTGAAATTATTATAGTTGATTCAGGTAACTTTTGCTCAATCTTTGAAATGTGGATCTTTATTCATTTACTTTAATACTATCTAGGTCTTTAGAGTTGAGGTTTTTCTTGTAGACAGCATGTAGTTTTCCAACAGAAGAATATGTAATCCTACTCTACATTCAAATGACACTATGCTGTTTCACAAATATTTTAAGTAATTTATAACAGATTTTATGTTTGCTGAATTTATTCCTTCTCTAACTCTGTGGAGATACAAGTTTTAGACAATACGAATTTTACTTTCTGCAAAGGACTCCTTTAATATATCTTCTCAGGTGAATATACCAGCAATAAAATTTCTCAATTTTTCTGAGAAAGACTTTATTAATTCATCTCTTTGTAAATATTAACTTCACTGAATACAAAATTCTAGGTTTGGGGTTTTCTTCATTTAATATTTCACTCTCTATTTCTTTTCATGTATGGTTTCTGAAAAAATGACTAATATAAATTTATATTGTTTCTTTGTTGTGGCTGTTTAATGTAAGTGTTCATGACCTCCTCACTGGATTCTTTCAGGATTTTCTCATTGACTTTTTGTGACAATTGAATGTGACATGCAAGGGTTCAAATTTTTTGTTTTTAAGTATATTTTTCTATTTGATGTACATCATTAATTTTGGAAAATATGTAGTCATTATAACTTCAAGTAATTTCTCTTTTCTCACTTTTTCTTATTTTGATCTTTATTTTTCATTAGTAAATATTATACTTGTTTTAATTTTCTCAGTTTTCTTTACTACATTTTCTCTTTCCCATCTTTTTTTAGGTTTTTATCTTGGAACTTCAGTTCCTGAAGGTTATATTGACATTTACTTTTACTAATTGATTTTTTCCTATTTCATGTCCATTGATGAGCCTATCAATGGCTTTAATTTTTTTTCCATGATTTTCATTACTAAAACAGCTTTCAATTCTTTAAAAATATAGTGTTTACGATTTAACCAATCTGTTCTTCCATGCTGCCTACATTTTCCACATAAGCCCTTAGAATATTAATCATAGTTTTACAATTCATCCTGATAATTTTAATATCTCTGCATATCTTATGTCACTTTTTAGATTTTGCTTTCTCTTAAAACTATGATATTTTTTTCAAAACAATACTTGTCAGAAAATAATGAATTGGATTCTCCCCAAAATATCTGAATCCTAAATCTATAATTTCCTTAGCTCTGTCAGAAATAAAGAAACACAAAAACTAAAGATATGTATGTTTGTTTTTGTGACTTTCAGGTTCTTAGCACATTGTGAAAAAAAGCCCCTAGTATTTAACTCAAAATAAATTTTAACAATGAATCTTCGTAATACTATATTTAACTTTTAGCCTAACAATTGCATTTCTCATAGGTGGCAACAACAGAAAAATAGCAAGTACAATGTGATGAAAGAAATTCACACAAATCCATCCCTATTGCCTCTATAGAACTTGATGAAATTAACAATTCTCCACAATACCAATTAAGAACTGCTGATGAAGTTTTCTTGAAAGACTGCCTGGATCATTTTAAACCTTCCAATTTTGCTCTATAGCTATTACTTTCTTTTAAAAAAATTAGCAATACTCAAAACTACATCTCACTGAGAAAAGAAACATTACAAGAAGCAGTTTAATAAGGTATTTTTTAAATTTTTAATATTTATTTATTTTTTTAGTTCTCAGCAGACACAACATCTTTGTTGGTATGTGGTGCTGAGGATCGAACCTGGGCTGCACGCATGCCAGGTGAGCACACTACCGCTTGAGCCACATCCCCAGCCCAGGTATTTATAATATATTTTTAGGGAGAGACAATTTTGAAAATTACCTCTTTTTAGGTTTGTCTTTAGATTTTAGCCTTTAAGAAAAAAATCTGAACAAATTACATTCTAATGCATACACACAATGCTGTAGATTTGTGACCAGGATTTGTTTTGTGATGATACCAGAACTCATTTGATTTATGTATATTTTTTTGTAATAGTGGTAAAAAATTCTACATTTCCTTCTATTCCTGTATGAATAAGGCCACTTCATTGATTTTAGAACATCATCTCTGAAAGAACTAATCTTTATTTCCCAATCTCAAGTATCTTCTATAATTTCTTAATAACATAGATTAAAATAGGATTATATGGCAGATGAAATTACTTTCTAAGAGAGTAGCAGTGAAGACATTAATTATTCCATAAAGTATGGTGTATTGTAGAATCATTTCAATTCTAAAGCTGATCCAAATAAAAAATGAGGTGTTCTGAATGTTTCTTTCCTTTAAGTTGTTAATAAAGTAACACTGCCTTATTTGTTTTTTAAATGGTAAACACTATATTTTTGTCTAATTGACTAAACATGTGAGTAAATACATATTAGAGAAAAATAAGGAAAAACTATGATATTTTTGTTTCTGTGTGTTGTTTTTGTTGTCTATTAATAGGACTTTACATTTTTGTTGAAAGCCAGAAAAGATTATTGGGCATAAGGAAATATATTAGTGAGGGTTGTCAAGAGAAACAGAATCAAGAGGAAGCATAATTATAAAAAGAGAATTTATTAGATTGGCTTACATGACAAGAAGCTGGATAGTTCACAACGGCTGTCTGCAGGCTGGAGAGCTGGAGCAATCAGTAGCTATGCTTTCCAAGAGGCTGAACCTTCAGAACAAGAGGGATCAATGATGCTACCCCAGTCCAAGACTGAACGCTTTTGGAAACTGCCTGGATAATCAATGGCAGAGTCCAATTCGGAAGAGTGTAGGTGTGAGATTCTGATACCATTCGGAAGAGTGTAGGTGTGAGATTCTGATACCCTCGTGCAATCACAGAGGCAATCAAGAACCCATTTAATAAGACTTAAGCTCATTTCTGTTGCTGCTTCCTTGTTATTCCAAATTTTGTTCCATTGAGTACACCTTCCTATTGGATGGTGCTGCCCACACTTGGAGAAGGTCTCCAATTCAGTTCACTAGCCAACATGCCAAGCATTTCTAGATAAACCCTCATTGACACACCCAGAAACCTCATAATCTTTGGCATATCTTTAATCCAATCAGCTTGACAATTAAAATTAGCCATTACAGGAATATTATCATTACAGGAACTGATGTAAAAGGATGAGTGGTGTAAGGTTTTATGTTATTCTGCATAAGAGTTAAGCTGTATTTACTCTTTTCTGTAGCCATGGTTTTCAAATGCCAAAATCCCTGTTGTCTGTCTTCTCTGTTATTTTTTAGTTTTCCTAAGACCTTCTTAAATAAAGCCTAAGAGGTATATTTCTTCAAGTTGTAATCCTCTACTGTCTTACTGGAACACTTTGCAGTGGTGGTATGGTATGGAAGGAGGAAAAACAGCTCATGGTTCTATGAACAATGTCAAAATATTTAATGAGTTTGTGTTCTTGGCTCTTATCATCACAAATCTTTCTCATTTTTCTGCTAGGGGAGAGGGCAAGGAGATATTTCTATGATCTTCACTGTGAGATCTTAATACTGCTCTATAGAATAAAACTCTTGAATGAATACCTCCATCTCATCATACCCATTGAGTGTTTCATTCTTAAGCTTATCCACATTGAGTACCCAAGAGTTTGACAATTACACTTTGCATTTTCCTACACCAGTCTTTGTTCTAGTGACCATTTCTACTCCTGCACTTATGCTTCATGAAAACCTATCTCTCTATTTCTTCCTGTCTTTACCTTCAAAATTTTGGGCAACAATTTGGCCTATCACCCCAATTCTCTAAGACATTAAGAAGGTTTTTTTGATTTTCAGTTGGCTTTAAGTTCTTTTTAAAGAATGAGTATGAAGACTTTCAAACTTTGTACACATTGCATATGAAACTAGGAGTCCAAAATTGTGCTTTTTCAACCTTAATAATTGTACATTCATCAACTTTTAATACAAGTGGAAGAAATGATTTACAGTAGAGGGGGTAGAGAGACAAAAGGGGAGGGGAGGGGAGGGGAGGGGGGATAGTAGAGAATAGGATAGAAAGCAGAATACATCAGACACTAGAAAGGCAATATGTCAATCAATGGAAGGGTAACTGATGTGATACAGCAATCTGTATACGGGGTAAAATTGGGAGTTCATAACCCACTTGAATCAAACTGTGAAATATGATATATTAAGAACTATGTAATGTTTTGAACGACCAACAATAAAAAAAATTTAAAATGTTGTCTATTTTCTTTCTAGTCTATTTAATATCAACACTTTTAACCTCTTCCTCTACTCCACTGTTCACCCTTCTATTTTTGTGGAATAACCCCCTTTTATTCCTTATTTGTTTTAGCTTCCATATATGAGATAAAACATTTAACCCTTGAGCTTCTGAATCAGGCCTTATTTGACTTAGAATGATGTTCTACAGTTCCATCCACTTGCCAGCAAATGTCATAATTTCTTTCTTCTTTATGGCTCAGTACAATTGAGAAAATAAATCTGAGTAAAAGTATAATTTGTGATATATGTAGGTTTATATATATATATATATATATTATATATATATATGTTTTATATATATATATATTATATATATATGTTATATATATATGTTATATATATGACAGCATTAAATTATATATAT
This sequence comes from Urocitellus parryii, assembly GCF_045843805.1. Taxonomy (NCBI): domain Eukaryota; kingdom Metazoa; phylum Chordata; class Mammalia; order Rodentia; family Sciuridae; genus Urocitellus; species Urocitellus parryii. The sequence goes on along the minus strand of NC_135547.1, from coordinate 46,754,520 downwards.
ATATATATATATATATATATATATATATATATTCATTTTATTCATTCACTTGCTGGTGGGAACCTGGGCTTATTCCATAACATGGCTATTGTGAATTGAGCTGCTTTAAACATACAGTGCCTGTATCACTATAATATGCTGATTTCAGTACTTCAGAATTAATATCACACAGTGGGATATCTGGTCATATGATGGTTCCATTCTTAATTTTTTGAAAATACTCCATATTACTTTCCAGAGTGGTTATGCTAATTTGCAGTCTTAGTGACATACTGTATAAGTGTTCCTTCTTCCTCACATCTTTCCTGCATTTATTATTATTTGTTTTTTGATTATTGCCATTCTAATTGGACTGAGATAAAATCTCAATGCAGTATCAATTTGCATTACTCTGATTGCTAAGTATATAGAATTTTTAAAAATATTTGTTGGTCATTTGTTTTCTTCTATTGAGAAATGTCACTTTAATTCCTTTTTCTACTTATTGATTAGGTGGGATGTTTTTTATTTTTACATTTTTTTAGTTCTGAATATATTCTTCATATTAATCTTCCATTGGAGGAGGAGGTAGCAAAAATCTCCCATTCTGTAGGCTATCTCTTCAAGCTCTTAATCATTTCCTTTGCTATTCAAAAAACTTTTCATTTGATGTTGCCCCACTTATTGATTCTCAGTTTTATTTCTTGAGCTAGGGATTAAGAAAATTGTTCCCTCTGTCAATATTTTGGCTAAAATTAGGATAAGCTTACATTTACTTCTAGCAGTTTCAGAGATTTTGATTTAATTCCTAGGTCTTTAGTCAGTGTAGTTTTTGTTGTTCATTCCCCATTTTGCTGGAGAATGTGAATATTTTTTGTATATTCATTGGCCATTTGCATTCCTTCTTTGGAAAAATGTCTGTTTAGTTCTTTAATTCAATAATCCCCATAAAAATTTCAATGATTTCACAGAATTAGAAAAAAAAAGTTAGTTCTAAAATTCATTTGCAAGAATAAGAAACCCAGACTAATCAAAGCAATCCTGGGCACAAATACCAAGTCTGAAGACATCGCAGAGATAAAGTATCAAAATCAGCAAGGTATTGCCTTTAAAATTGACAAGAGGACCAATAGAATAGAGTAAATGAAATGGATATTATAAAGATAAAGTTTTATCATATTCAACACATAAAAAGTAGACAAAAATACTTTGGAGAAAAAAAATCACCTTTTAAAAAATAGTTCTGAGAAAATTAGATATTCATATGTAGAAGAATAAAACTTTATCCTTATCTCTCACCCTGCATGAAAGTCAATTCAAAGTGGATTAATGACCCAGGAATTAGACCATAAACTCTGCAACTGCTAAAATGTAAGCTTAACACTCAAACATATTGTCACAGGCGTCAACTTTCCTAACAAGACTCCTGAAATAAAAGAACTAAAACCAAAAATCAGTAAGTGGGACAGCATTAAATTAAAAAGCTTCTGAATATAAAAAGAAACAAGAGTGTAAGGAGAGAGCCTAGAGAATGGGAGATTTTTGTCATTGCTTCTCAGAGGATTAATACAAAAAATGTATAAAGGGGAGCCTCATTAAAAGGGAAAGTTACTTTTGAATAACTAACATGTAAATGCACCTAAAAAATGGGAAAAAACACCTAAATTTATCCAGTCATGTCTTGGACTAAAAGGGAACATTAAAAATAGTATCTCCATATTATAAATGAAAGCACCATTATGCCGACCAAAATTTTATGTTAAAAACTTAAGGAATCATTACTAAAAGAGAGAAGGGCTTGGATTTTTTTGTTTTGTTTTGTTTTGTTTTGTTTTTGTTAAAATAGAACATATATCTGTTCTGGTAATGAACAATTTCTCCAGGAAATACTATGATTTAAGGTTGAAATATGAGAAATATATAATTTTGTATGCCTGAATTTCAAACATATTTGTAGATTTATCTTTCATTTTCCTTTAAAAGAGAATCCATATATGCCAATATCAGAACCAGGACAGTATCATTCTTATAATTGAATTTTCAGATTCTAGAAAGTAAGTAAGACCATTTCAAGAATGAGACACCAAGTGTACCCAGAATAGCAAAAGCAATTCTAAGCAGGAAGAGTGAAACAGGCGCTATAGCGATACCAGATTTTAAAGGATACTACAGAGCAATAGTAACAAAAACAACATGGTACTGGTACCAAAACAGGCGGGTAGACCAATGGTACAGAATAGAGGACACAGAGACAAATCCACAAAATTACAACTACCTTATATTAGACAAAGGTGCTAAAAGCATGCAATGGAGAAAGACAGAATCTTCAACAAATGGTTCTGGGAAAACTGGAAATCCATATGCAACAAAATGAAATTGAATTCCTTTCTCTCACCTTGCACAAAAGTTAACTCAAAATGGATCAAGTAGCTAGGAATCAAACCAGAAACTATGCTTCTAATAGAAGAAAAATTTGGCCATAATCTCCATCTCGTGGGGTTGGGCTCCAAATTCCTTAATAGGACACCTATATCACAAGAGTTAAAATCAAGAATCAACAAATGGGACGTATTCAAACTAAAAAGTTTTTTCTCACCAAGAGAAACAATAAGAGAGGTAAACAGGGAGCCTACATCCTGGGAACAAATTTTTACTCCTCACACTTTAGATAGAGCCCTAATCTCCAGAGAATACAAAGAACTCAAAAAGTTAAACAACAAGAAAACAAATAACCCAATCAACAAATGGGCCAAGGACCTGAACAGACACTTATCAGAGGAGGATATACAGTCAATCAACAAATACACGAAAAAATGCTCACTATCTCTAGCAGTCAGAGAAATGCAAATTAAAACCACCCTAAGATACCATCTCACTCCAGTAAGAATGAGAGCCATTATGAAGTCAAACAACAACAAGTGCTGGCGAGGATGTGGGGAAAAGGGTACACTTGTACATTGTTGGTGGGACTGCAAATTGGTGCAGCCAATTTGTAAAGCAGTATGGAGATTCCTTGGAAAGCTGGGAATGGAACCACCATTTGACCCAGCTCTTCCCCTTCTCAGACAACACCCAAAAGACCTAAAAAGAGCATACTACAGGGATACAGCTACATCAATGTTCATAGCAGCACCATTCACAATAGCTAGACTGTGGAACCAAACTAGATGCCCTTCAGTAGATGAATGGATAAAAAATGTGGCATTTATAAACAATGGAATAATACTCAGCACTGAAAAATAAAAAAAAATCATGGAATTTGTGGGGAAATGGATGGCATTAGAGCAGATTATTCTAAGTGAAGTTAGCCAATCCATAAAAAACAAATGCTGAATGTCTTATTTGATATAAGGGGGGAGACTCAAAACAGAGCAGGGAGGAAGAGCAAGAGAAGAAGATTACCATTAAACAGGGACCCAAGAGGTGGGAGGGAATGGGAGAGAGAAGGGGAATTGCAGGGAAGATGGAAGGAGACCCTCATTATTACACAAAGTACATGGATGATGATGTGAGGGGAAAAAAAGAAATGTGTCACATTAGATTGGGTCGAGAGAAGTGATGGGATGGGAGGGGAGGGGAGGGTGGATAGGAAGGGGATAGGAAAGGCCACAGAATACAACAGACATTAGTATGCCAGTATGTATAAATGTGGCTGTATAACCAATGTGATCCTGCAATCTGTACACGTGGAAAAATAAAAATTCATACCCCATTTGAATCAAATGTATGATATATGATATGTCAAGATCATTGTAATGTTTTTGAGCAACTAATAAAAAAAAGAATGACATACCAATACAAAAACTATGACTGCAGAACTGTCAATGATTTATGACCAAGGAAGCATCCCCATAGGAAAATGGTAAAATCCCTGATGATAAAGTACTGCAAAAAAAAATGGACAGTGAAACATATATGATTTTATTTGTACCTCAGTTTTATGAAAGATGTTATTTTAATTAATTTTATATTGGTAAAATTAATTGAAATCAAGTTTGTTTTCTATGCAAAAGATGAGAGTTATTTAGCTTCATTTAATAATTTTGTAACAAGCTATTTTTATTTCTTGCTTTGTTTCATTTTCAGAGATCAACATGGAACCCAGGACCTTGTTCATGCTAGTCAAGGGATCTACCACTGACCTCTAATGACCTACTTTGCCAACCTCTAATCCAGTGGTTCTTAATCAATCTCCCACTTGATATCACTCAAAAAGTAAAATACACTATCATTTGTCCATTTTTCTAAGGGATTGCTGTCATAAACACCTACAACTATTTCTTACAAAGTATCATTATAATATGGAGCATTATTCAATGGCCCATATTACTAACAAACTTTCAAGTTTTCATTTATTCCTTAAATTTTCAAAGGTATCATAATGTCTTTTTTTTTATTTGAAAATAGAGGCTGAGGAAGGAAGATCATGAGTTCAGAGCCAGGCTCCACAACTTAGTGAGGCCCTAAGCTAACATTGCACCATAGTTAAACACCTGGGAATCCTGTAGATTAAAGGGCTAAAACTTCATCACTATATATGATTGCATCAAAACAGCAAACCATATTCTCAGACACGCAGGCAGTCTCCACCACCATAAATTTAACATAAATAATACAAACAGTACTTGAACTATGATTTCATGGTGGAATCACACAAAATATAAATATAGCACAGTACTAAAAGAATGTTTTTCACCCTTTAAGGACACATTATACTTCCATTTACCATGAAAATTTTAAACATACCTTTTGAAAGAAGATTAATTTGTCACAATTTGTGTTTTAATACTGGATACATTTTTCTTCAAGTATCACAGAAAGATATTCAGATTAGCTAGTTTAGATCAGATATTACATCTGCAACTTCCTTTAAAATTTATAATTATTATGCAGATTTATATACAGATGAAAATACATTCATAGTATTTGTTTTAGTCAGTATTTTTTTACTGCTGTGACCAGAAAACCTGAAAAAAAAAAACAATTAGAAGAGGAATAGCCAAACCCTACTAACATGTAGTTGCCTTTGAAATGATCCCTATCAGGGGATTAGTTCAAAGATTGGAATAAGGCTCTCCCAACCCAATCAATTCAGCTCTAAACCTTGCATTCTCTCACACATGAGCTTTTTGGAGACTCCTAACATTCAAACTATTACAGCATATATGGCAGGGTTATTAAATCAAAGAAAATAAAATTTAAAACACCACTGGTACATAGCAATGGTAATCAAAAAAGTATATATATTGGGGATGGGGATGTGGCTCAAGTGGTAGTGCACTCGTCTGGCATGTGTGCGGCCCGGGTTCGATGATCCTCAGCACCACATACAAATAAAGATGTTGTGTCCACTGAAAAACTAAAAAATAAATATTAAAATTCTCTCTCTCTCTTTAAAAAAATTATAGATAGATGTATCTATCAATCTATCCATTAATACATATATATGTATCTACAGATGAATATATATATATATTCATCTGTATATAAATCTGCATAATAATTATAAATTTTAAAGGATATATATATATATATATATATATATGCACTATTGGTATAAGGATAGATATATACATCAATGAAATTATTTGACTTATCTCAACAAAACTGTTAAATATACTACAAATAAATGATCCTTAAAATGTTACCATTTTCATATTCTCCAATTTATATTCATAACACCTAAATGTATGGACTTATTTCTTTATCTTTTTGATTTTGTGATGTTATAATTAATTGTACTTGACAGTAGAATGCATTCTGATATATTGTACACAAATGGAGCACAACTTTTTATTCCTCTTGCTCTACATGTAGCAGGGGCACACTGGTAGTATAGTCATACATGCACATAGGGTAATAATGTCCACCCAATTCCACTGTCCACCCCCAAACCCCTTCCCTCCCCTCATTTCTCTTTGCCCAATCCAAAGTTTCTTCATTTTTTCCCTACCCACCCCCATTATGGATCAGAATCTTCTCATCAGAGAAAACATTTCTCATTTTTTTATTTGGCTTATTTCATTTAATGATATTATCCAGCTCCATTAATTTACCAGCAAATATCATAATTTTCTTCTTTTTTAAAGCTCAGTAATATTTCATTGTGTATATATAACACATTCTCTTTATTCATTCATTACTTGAAAGGCATCTAGTGGGTTCCATAGTTTAGCTATTGTGAATTGAGCTGCTATAAACATTGATGTGGTTACATCAGTGTATTATGCTGATTTTAAGTCCTTTGGATATAAACCAAGGAGTGGGATACATGGATCAAATGGTGACTCCACTCTAACTTTTCTAAGGAATCTCCATACTGCTTTCCGAAGTGGTTGCACCAATTTGCAGACCCATCAGCAATGTATGAATGTACCTTTTCCCCCACATTTTCATCAACTCTCATTGTTGCTTGAATTATTGATAATTGCCATTCTGACTGGAGTGAAATGAAACCTTAGAATAGTTTTGATTTGCCTTTCTCTAATTGCTAGAGATGATGAACATTTTTTATGTGTTGATTGATTGCATTTCTTCTTTTTTGTAGTGTCTGCTATTTTCCTTAGCACATTTATTGATTGGGTTGTTTGTTTCTTTGGTGTTAAGTTTTTGTTTGTTTGTTTGTTTGTTGTTTTACTTCTTTATATATCCTGGAGATTAGTGCTCTATCTGAGCTGTATGTGGTAAAGATTTTTTCTCATTCTGTAGGCTCATTCTTTACATTATTGATCATTTCCTTTATTGAGGAGAAGCTTTTTAGTTTGAATACATCCTGTTTATTGATTCTTGATTTTACTTATTTGCACTTTCATAATCTTGTTAAGAAAATCAGGTACTCATACCTAGGAAGATGGCGGCGAAGGGAGTGCATCACCCCAGGGCGCCTCGTCACTAAGTGGGAGAAAGACGATGCAAAACGGCTGAAGGATATCTTTGGGAAGTTCCACTGAAATTGAGGTGCTCCAGAATCTAGTGGACAGATTTCCATCGTGCGAAGTTTGGCTCTGAGAGCTCCATTTCCCCGCACGGAGGGTCGCATAGCCTGACAGGCGATCGCCCGGAGGCTGGAGTCTGAGGCGCGTGCCGGGGAGCGGCAGGGTGCTGGAGCGGGGGAACAGCGATACGGATCCGGGGGGGCTCCCGCCAGTGGTACATCGGAGCCCTTAGTGCTGAGTTCTGGCTTTGAAACAGAGGAGAGAAGCGGCCCAGTTTGGTTCCAGACACCGGTCGGACCACACTGGAGGACAGCAGCCGCCATTTCGGAGAGATGATGTAATCATCCCCGTGTTCCACTGATCTCAGCCCATTCAACTACGGAACAGGTGATATCAGGCTGGTATTTGCCTGCGTTTAGCAGACAGATTTCTTGCTCAGGCTCGGGTGGGGGTTCTTGTGGAGAATACTCCTAGAGACGCGTGCTGGGCAAGGCGTGCGCCGGGCACTGAGCAGCTGGATTCGGGTTCCCGGGGCTAACCTGGCCCAGGTCTGAGGAAACTGCGGAGACTGCCGGTGGAGGCCAGCTCCAAGTGGAGCGTGCGCTGAGCTTGGGGCGACTGGGTTCTGACTCCCGGAACAGTTTTGGCCTGGGGCTGGGGAACCCGTGGGGGTCGCTCCCAGGAGTCAGCTCCCAGCGGAGAGTGTATCGGGATTGGAGAGGTGGGGTTCCGGCTACCTAAGCTGCTTTGGCCCAAGGCTAGGGAACCGGCGGTGACTGCTTCTCAATCAGGGTCCGGCGGGGTGCTGTAGGGGCAGAGTGGAGCTTTCACCTGCACCCAGAGCAGGCCAAGTGACCCTCCGGCGTGGTACCATGACACCCCAAATGCAGCTGGGGCTGAAGAGAGCAGCCGCCCACGCCTAGAATAGGACCAGCGATTCTACAGTAGCCAAGTAACCTCATTTGGAGTAGGGGCTGTGCAGAGCTGACATCCGAGCAAGCAGGGCAGGCAGACCTGCCGCCAACTGGCAAGACAGGCCAGGTAGCTTGCCAGCGTGGTGGACACGTAACACCGAGGCAGTTGCGTCACACTGGTTGGAGTGGGGGTGGAGCAGGGTCGCCGACCGGGTCCGGAGGGGGCTCAGCGACCCGTTGGAGAGGTAGACAGGTACCCCCATTGGGAGAGGGGGCTGTGCAGAACTGCGACCCACCGGCCTAGAGGTCTGCCAGCGCGGTAGACTCGACACACCAATTGGAGTGGGGGCAGAGCAAAGCCACCACCCGTGCCAGCAGCGGGGGCAGACCTGCAACCGATCAGCGGGGTAGACAGACCACCATAATTAGAAGAGGAGCACAGCCAATACCCGCCCTGCAAGGGAGACTTCCCAACTATACAAGAGCAACAAAAATAAATAGGGGGTAAATTTCAAAAACACAACAGTTGCACCAAGCAGAAAGAATCGTGAGAAGTATGAAAAGACAAGGAAAGAAAGGACCACAAGCAATGCAGGTCAACTCAACTTTAGAAGAGGTAATAGCTGCAACAGATGGAATGTCAGATAGAGAGCTCAGGACATACATGCTTCAGATGATCTGGAGTCTCAAGGAAGACATGAGACAGCAAAATCAGACAATGAAAGATCACATTGACAAACAAATCCAGGAAGTAAAAGATCAATTTCACAGGGAGATAGAGGTAATAAAAAACAAACAAATAGAAATTCTAGGAATGCAGGAAACAATAAACCAACTTAAAAACTCAATTGAGAATATTACCAGCAGAGTAGATCACTTAGAAGAGAGAACATCAGACAATGAAGACAAAGTATTTCAACTGGAAAAGAACACAGACAGCTCAGCAAGTCTGCTAAGAAACCATGAGCAGAACATCCAAGAATTATGGGATAATATCAAAAGACCAAATTTAAGAATCATTGGGATACAGGAAGGCACAGAGCTCCAAACCAAAGGAATAAAAGTCTATTCAGTGAAATAATACGAGAAAACTTCCCAGACTTGAAGAATGAGACAGAATCCCAAATCCTAGAAGCCTACAGGATGCCGAATGTGCAAAATCATAAGAGATCCACACCTAGACACATTATAATGAAAATGTCCAACATACAGAATAAGGAGAGAATTTTAAAAGCTGCAAGAGAAAGAAAGCAGATTACATTTTGGGGTAAACCAATCAGGATAACAGCTGATCTCTCAACACAGACTCTGAAAGCTAGAAGATCCTGGAATAACATATTTCAAACACTAAAAGAAAATGGGTTCCAACCAAGAATCGTGTATCCGGCGAAATTAAGCTTCAGATTAGAAGATGAAATTAAAACCTTCCACCATAAACAAAAGTTAAAGGAATTCGCAGCTAGAAAACCATCTCTTCAAAAAATCCTTGGCAAAACATTACAGGAAGAGGAAATGGAAAATAACATTGAAAACCAACAATGGGAGATAGGACAGTAAAGGGGGGAAAGTAGTCAAAGAGGATAACAAATCAGGGTTAGTAACATCAATAAACAAATATGGATAGAAGAACAAACCATATCTCAATAATAACCCTAAATGTTAATGGCTTAAACTCACCAATTAAGAGACACAGGCTAGTAGAATGGATCACAAAACAAGACCCAACAATATGCTGTCTACAGGAGACTTATCTAATAGGAAAAGATATTCATAGACTGAAGGTGAAAGGCTGGGAAAAATCATACCACTCATATGGACTGCGGAAACAAGCAGGAGTGTCCATACTCATATCTAATAAAATAGATTTCAAGCCAAAGTTAATCAAAAGGGACAAAGAAGGACACTTCATACTGCTCAAGGGAACCATACACCAACAAGACATAACAATCATAAATACATATGTCCCAAATAATGGTGCAGCTGTGTTCATCAAGAAAACTCTTCTCAAGTTCAAGAGTCTAATAGACCACCATACAGTAATCATGGGAGACTTCAACACACCTCTCTCACCACTGGACAGATCTTCCAAACAAAAGTTAAATAAGGAAACTATAGAACTCAATAAAACAATTAACAACCTAGACTTAATTGACATATATAGACTATACCACCCAACATCAAGTAGTTACACTTTTTTCTCAGCAGCACATGGAACCTTCTCAAAAATAGACCATATATTATGTCACGGGGCAACTCTTAGACAATATAAAGGAGTAGAGATAATACCATGCATCTTATCTGATCATAATGGAATGAAACTGAAAATCAATGATAAAAGAAGGAAGGAAAAATCAAGCATCACTTGGAGAATGAACAATAGGTTGCTGAGTGATCAATGGGTTTTAGAAGACATTAAGGAGGAAATTAAAAACTTCCTGGAGTTAAATGAAAACACAGACACAACATATCGGAATCTATGGGACACATTGAAAGCAGTTCTAAGAGGAAATTTCATTGCTTGGAGTTCATTCCTCAAAAAAAGAAAAAACCAACAAATAAATGATCTCATACTTCATCTCAAAATCCTAGAAAAAAAAGAGCAAAACAACAGCAAAAGAAGTAGAAGGCAAGAAATAATTAAAATCAGAGCTGAAATTAATGAAATTGAAACAAAAGAAACAATTGAAAAAAATTGACAAAACTAAAAGCTGGTTCTATGAAAAAATAAATAAAATTGACAGACCCTTAGCCATGCTAACGAAGAGAAGAAGAGAGAGAACCCAAATTACTAGCATACGGGATGAAAAAGGCAATATCAAAACAGACACTTCAGAAATACAGAAGATAATCAGAAATTATTTTGAATCCTTATACTATAATAAAATAGAAGATAGTGAAGGCATAGATAAATTCCTTAAGTCTTATGATCTGCCCAGATTGAGTCAGGAGGATATTGACAACCTAAACAGACCAATAACAATAGAGGAAATAGAAGAAACCATCAAAAGACTACCAACTAAGAAAAGCCCAGGACCAGATGGGTATACAGCAGAGTTTTACAAAACCTTTAAAGAGGAACTAACACCAATACTTTTCAAGCTGTTTCAGGAAATAGAAAAAGAGGGAGAACTTCCAAATTCATTCTACGAGGCCAACATCACCCTGATTCCGAAACCAGACAAAGACACTTCAAAGAAAGAAAACTACAGACCAATTTCTCTAATGAACCTTGACGCAAAAATCCTCAATAAAATTCTGGTGAATCGGATTCAAATACATATTAAAAAAATTATACACCATGATCAAGTAGGATTCATCCCTGGGATGCAAGGCTGGTTCAATATACGGAAATCAATAAATGTTATACACCACATCAATAGACTTAAAAATAAAAACCATATGATCATCTCGATAGATGCAGAAAAAGCATTCGACAAAGTACAGCATCCCTTTATGTTCAAAACTCTAGAAAAATTAGGGATAACAGGATCATACCTCAACATTGTAAAAGCAATCTATGATAAGCCACAGGCCAGCATCATTCTGAATGGAGAAAAATTGAAGGCATTCCCTCTAAGATCTGGTACAAGACAGGGATGCCCTCTCTCACCACTTCTGTTCAACATAGTCCTGGAAACACTGGCCAGAGCAATTAGACAAAAGAAATTAAAGGCATAAAAATAGGAAAAGAAGAACTTAAATTATCACTATTTGCAGATGATATGATTCTATACCTAGCAGACCCAAAAGGGTCTACAAAGAAGCTATTAGAGCTAATAAATGAATTCAGCAAAGTGGCCGGATATAAGATCAACACGCATAAATCAAAGGCATTCCTGTATATCAGCAACAAATCCTCTGAAACGGAAATGAGGACAACTACTCCGTTCACAATATCCCCCCAAAAAATAAAATACTTGGGAATCAACCTAACAAAAGAGGTGAAAGATTTATACAATGAAAATTACAGAACACTAAAGAAAGATATAGAAGAAGACCTTAGAAGATGGAAAAATATACCCTGCTCATGGATAGGCAGAACCAACATCATCAAAATGGCGATATTACCAAAAGTTCTCTATAAGTTCAATGCAATGCCAATCAAAATCCCAACAGCTTTTCTTGTAGAAATAGATAAAAGAATCATGAAATTCATATGGAATAATAAAAGACCCAGAATAGCAAAAACAATGCTAAGCAGGAAGTGTGAATCAGGCGGTATAGTGCTACCAGACTTCAAACTATACTACAGAGCAATAGTTACAAAAACAGCATGGTACTGGTACCAAAACAGGCGTGTGGACCAATGGTACAGAATAGAGGACACAGTAACCAATCCAAAAAACTACTACTATCTTATATTTGATAAAGGGGCTAAAAGCATGCAATGGAGGAAGGATAGCATCTTCAACAAATGGTGCTGGGAAAACTGGAAATCCATTTGCATCAAAAAGAAGCTGAATCCCTATCTCTCGCCATGCACAAAAGTTAACTCAAAATGGATCAAGGAGCTTGATATTAAATCAGAGACACGGCATCTGATAGAAAAAAAAGTTGGTTATGATCTACATACTGTGGGATCAGGCCCCAAAATCCTCAATAGGACACCCATAGCGCAAGAGTTAACAACTAGAATCAACAAATGGGACTTACTCAAACTAAAAAGTTTTTTCTCGGCAAAAGAAACAATAAGAGAGATAAACAGGGAGCCTACATCCTGGGAACAAATCTTTACTCCACACACTTCAGATAGAGCCCTAATAACCAGAATATACAAAGAACTCAAAATATTAGACAATAAGATTACAAATAACCCAATCAATAAATGGGCCAAGGACCTGAACAGACACTTCTCAGAGGAAGACATGCAATCAATCAATAAGTACATGAAAAAATGCTCACCATCTCTAGCAGTCAGAGAAATGTAAATCAAAACTACCCTAAGATACCATCTCACTCCAGTAAGATTGGCAGCCATTAGGAAGTCAAACAACAATAAGTGCTGGAGAGGATGCGGGGAAAAGGGCACTCTTGTTCATTGCTGGTGGGACTGCAAATTGGTGCAGCCAATTTGGAAAGCAGTATGGAGATTTCTTGGAAAGCTTGGAATGGAACCACCATTTGACCCAGCTATTCCCCTTCTGGGTCTATTCCCTAAAGACCTAATAAGAGCATGCTACAGGGATACTGCTACATCAATGTTCATAGCAGCACAATTCACGATAGCAAGATTGTGGAATCAGCCTAGATGCCCTTCAATAGATGAATGGATAAAAAAAATGTGGCATTTATACACAATGGAGTATTACTCTGCATTTAAAAATGACAAAATCATAGAATTTGGAGGGAAATGGATGGCATTAGAGCAGATTATGCTAAGTGAAGCTAGTCAATCTTTAAAAAACAAATACCAAATGACCCCTTTCATATAAGGGGAGTAAACAAGGACAGGGTAGGGATGAAGAGCTTGAGAAGAAGATTTACATTAAACAGGGATGAGAGGTGGGAGGGAAAGGGAGTGAGAAGGGAAATTGCATGGAAATGGAAGGCAATCCTCAGGGTTATACATAAGGACATATAAGAGGAAAGGATGGGTAAGACAAGATAATACAAATCGAAGAAATGATTTACAGTAGAAGGGGTAGAGAGAGAAAAGGGGAGGGGAGGGGAGGGGAGGGGGGATAGTAGAGAATAGGACAGACAGCGGAATACATCACACACTAGAAAGGCAATTTGTCAATCAATGGAAGGGTAACTGATGTGATTCAGCAATCTGTATACGGGGTATACTTGGGAGTTCATAACCCACTTGAATCAAATTGTGAAATATGATGTATTAAGAACTATGTAATGTTTTGAACGACCAACAATAAAAATAAAAAAAAAAGAAAATCAGGTACTAAGTTGATATGATAGATTTCAGACTATTTTTTTCTTCTATTTGGTGCAGGCTGTCTGTTCTTGTGCCTAAGTCTTTGATCCACTTTGAGTTGATTTATATGCAGAAACAGAGGCTAAATTTTATTTTGTTACATATGGATTTCCAGTTTTCCCAGCACCATTTGTTAAAGAGGCTATCTTTTCTCCAATGTATGTTTTTTGTACCTTTTTCTAGGATGAGATAACTGTATTTATGTGGGTTTGTCACTCTGTTTTCTATTCTGCAGCATTGGTCTATGTGTCTATTTTGGTGCCAATGCCATGTTGTTTTTGTGACTATTGCTCTGTAGTATAGTTTAAGGTCTGGTATTTTGAGGCCTCCTCCTTCACTTTTTTTTGATAAGGATTGCTTTGGTTATTCTGGGTCTCTTATTTTTTTCAAATGAAAATCACTGTGTCTTCTAGTTCTATAAAAAATGTCTTTGTAATTTTAATAGGAATTGCATTCATTCTGCCTAATGTTTTTGGTAGTATGGACATTTTTGTAATATTAATTTTGCCTATCCAAGAGCATGGGATATCTTTCCATCTTCGAAGAACTTGTTCAATTTCTTTGTTTATGTTCAGTAGTTTCCATTGTAGAGGTCTTTCACCACTTTTGTTAGGTTGGTGCCCAAGTATTTTATTTGTAAGGCTATTGTTAATGGGGTAGATTTTCTAATCGTTTTCAGTGAATTCATCACTGATATATAGAAATTTATTTATGGGTATTTATTTTACATCCTGATAGTGTACTGAATTCATTAATGAGTTCTAGAAATTTTCTGGTGAAATTTGTTGTATATTCTAAATGCAGAATCATATCATCAGCAAATAGTAATAGTTTGATTTCTTCTTTTCCTATTCATATAGTTTAATTTCTTTTGTCTGTCTAATTGTTCTGGCTAGAATTTGAAGGACAATTTTGAATAGAAATGGTGAAAGAGGACATCCCTTGTGTTGTTTAATTTTAAGAGGAAATGATTTCAATTTTTTTTCCCATTTAGAATGATGTTGGCCTTGGGCTTAGCAGAGATAGATTTTAAAATGTTGAAGCATTTTCATATTATCCCAAGTTTTTCTAGTGTTTTGAACATGGAGAGGTGCTGTATTTTGTAAAATGCTTTTTCTTCATCTATTGAGATGATCATATGATTCTTCTGTTAAGTTTGTTGATGTGATGAATAATGTTTATTAATATCCTTATATTAAACCAACCTTGTGTTCCTGGAATGAACCACACTTGATAATGGTGCACTATCTTTTTAATATGTTTTTGTATGTGATTTGCCAGAATTTCATTGAGAATTTTTGTCTATGTTCATCATGGATATTTGTCTCAAGTTTTCTTTTCTTGATGAGTCTTTGTTTGGTTTTGGTATCAAGGTGATAATCACCTCAGAGAATGAGTTTGGAATGGTTAACTTCTTTACTATTTCATGAAACAATTTGAGGAGTGTTGGTGTTAATTCTTCTTTGAACATCTTGTAGGAAGGCTGAGAATATGTCTGGTCCTGGGCTTTTCTTGGATGTAGGCTTTTGATGGTATCTTCTATTTCATTGCTTGAAATTAATCTGTTCAACTTGTCTAAGTCCTCCTGATTCAGTTTGTGTAAATTGTATTTCTCTAGAAATTTGTCAATAACTCTGAGATTTTTATTTCTATTGGAATATAAACTTTCTAAATATTTTCTAATTATCTTCTGCACTTCAGTAGACTTCAAACCATATTTATTTAGAAGGTGTAAAGAGGACATTTCTTACTGCTTGAGGGAATCAAACATCAATAAGATATAACATGTAATATTTCCCTTTTAATCACAAATTTTAGTAATTTTAGTTTTCTCTCTTTCTTTTGATTAGCATAGCTAAGGGTTTACCAATTTTATATAGGTTTTCAAGGAACCAACTTTTTGTGTCAATTTTTTGAATTGTTTCTTTTATTTCAATTTCATTGACTTCAGCTGTGATTTTAATTATTTTCCATCTTCTACTGCTTTGGGTGTTGATTTGTTCTTCTTTTCCTAGGGATTTGAGATATAATATTAGGTCACTTATTTGTTGATTTTTTATTCTTTCAATGAATGAGTTCCATGCAATGAACTATTCTTCTTGGTGCTGCCTCCATAGTGTCCCAGAGATTTTGATATGTTGTATCAGTGTTATCATTTACATCTAAGTATATTTTTTACTTCCTCCATGATATCTTCTGTTATCCATTATCATTCAATGGCATGTTCATGTTACATAGACTCCAAATGTTAGAGTAACTTCTTTTTTTAAAAATTTTATCATGGATTTATAGTTTCATTCCATTAGGATCTTATAGAATGCATGGTAGTATTTCTATTTTGTTTTGTTTTTTGTATTTGCTAAGAGATGCTTTGTGGCATAGCTTATGGTCTATTTCACAGAAGAATTCAAGTGCTTCTGAGAAGAAAGGGCATTCATTCATTTATGGATTAAATACTCTATATATGTCTGTTAAATCTAAATTATTGCTTATATTATTGAGCTCTGTAGTTTCTTTGTTTCATGTTTGTTTGGAAGACCTATCCAGTGATGAAAGAGCTATGCTAAAGTCACCAACTATTATTGTGTTGTGGTCTATTTGCTTCTTAAAATTGAGAAGGGTTTGTTTGATGTATGTAGGTGCTCCATTGTTTGGGGCATAAATATTTATGACTGTTATGTCTTGTTGATGTTTGATTCCCTCAAGCAGTAAGAAATGTCCTCTTTACCCCTTCTAAAAAAATTTGGGTTGAAGTCTACTTTTTATGATATGGGGATGAAAATTCCTGCTTGTTTACTCAGTTTATGTGATTGATTTATTCATTTCCTGAAGACAGCATATCATTGGGTCATTTATTTTTTTAAGTCCAATCTGCCAGTCTGTGTCTTTTGATTGATGAGTTTAGGGCATTAACATTCAGGGTTACTAAGCTAATTACATCTTTATGGAATTATAAAATATACAACTAAACCTCTAATATAAATAATAGTAACTATGAATAACAAAACTGTGCCAGTATAGAATAAGAAAATGTGAATTTCTATCCTGGGCAAATGATAGTCCAGAAATAATTTTTTTTAATGAATGTATGAATGAATGAATAAGAGTTATTGGAAGTCTTAACCTGAGATATAATTTCAGAATTATTAAAAGTAAATCATTAGTATAATTTGGATAGAGTTTAGGAAAAAATAATAGTTTAAGAGATAATTCGATTTATTTTTCTAGGACATATAACTTTATTCTTCATTTTTAATTATATGCATGTTCTTGATTCAGAATATTGGGTTCAAATTCTGTCTCTATAACTTATTAACCATATAGCCTTAAGCTGTGTTGACCTTAGTATTCTTATATGTAAAAGAAATATAATGATAACAACTATTATATTAAAATTTTGTGTAGATTATATGACGTAATACATGTACAGTCTTTAACACAGAGGAATTAATCTGTGAATTAATATTTTATGATCATTAGCTTTTAATCTACTTAGTAATGATGACTGTAGACAATTATGCTTATTGAGTGTCTAATATGTATCAATCATTTGGAATAGGAAGTTGAATTAAATTCAGTTCTTGTCCACCAGTAATTTGCAACATACCAGAGAATCAAAATGCTCTAGCTATGGGTTGGAGTTGTGGTTCAGCAGTAGAGCACTGACCTAGCACATACAAAGCCCTGGGTTCAATCCTCAGCACCACATATAAATAAATAAAATAAAATAAAGATATTGTGTCCAACTACAACTAAAAAATAAATATTAAAAAATGCTCTAGCTTTGAGAATGATATTCTTGAAAGACAGGAAAAAATAAAATGAAGTATATGGCAAATACTGGGTGAATGGATGGAGAGCACATCTGGTAGAATTGCATACTTCAATATTATTTAGGATATTCAGCTAGTTTTTTTAAGGAAGAATTGTAAAAATTGAATAAATACTAAGTATGCATGTGGTTCAGAATCAGAAGTGACCTGAAAAATCACCTATTACCAACCTCTCATTCTTTTTACAAAAGGAAATAAGAAGTGATTTTAAAAAGTGACTTCCCGAAATGTACACAGTAATAAGCTCTAAACCTAGGATCAATCTATGCCTTGATTTATAGGCTAATGCTCTACTGACAACATGGTGTTTTTATTCCATATCTCATGCTATTGACATCATTTTGTTTGACATAATTGAGAGGGCTCTGTGCCTTACTGAAAATAGAATTAACCTATTAATTTAGAACTGTGATCTAGATCAAGAATTTTTATTATGTTACTTTCCCTTGCTTCAGATATTGCAAATAAAAACAGAAAAATAATACTCCAGATTCATTTGAATTTCTGATATTTGATAATATAGTCTGCATTAACTACAGAAAATTGAAATCTCACCTTTTACAATGCCTTTTATAGTGGCATTTACTGATGATTTAGAAGCACTAATTTGGATATAGTGGTTTATTTTACTGTTTTTCTTCAGAGATTAGGAAGATCTTTGTCCTTCTTTTGTTAAAACATCACATAATAAATAATATATTATCATGAATAATTATTTTTAACATTTTATAATAATGTTTATATGCTATTCTCATTCATTACATTAAAAATTACACACACACACACACACACACACACACGTACACAAATACATATATCATTTGTAGATAGCTAATGAATCCCAAAGGAGGAAATCACCAATATTCCTACTGTATTTTCTTTTCTTTTCTTTTAAATATTTATATATATATATATATATATATATTTTTTTATTGGTTGTTCAAAACATTACAAAGCTCTTGACATATCATATTTCACCTACTGTATTTTCTATTTTTTTCTGGATAAGGTATCCAGTATTTCTACAGCATCTCTAATCTCTTTAACATTCACACCTTCCTTAGACCCAGTTTTACTAACATATTTCTGGCCAAGTAAAAAATTTTTCAAATCTTCTGCTCCTGATTATCACAGTAAACTTGTCTATCAGATGCCAGAAATATCTGTGACATTGTCTGAATGCTATGCTTCCATGATCTTTTCTCCACCAGATTAATTAGTCCATCACCTACAAAAGCAGCCACATAAAAAGTCTAAGGACAGGGCTAGGGATGTGGCTCAAGCGGTAGCGCGCTCGCCTGGCATGCGTGCTGCCGCAGTCTGGCTGGGCACAATTCAGGAGCCACTTGTCAAAAGAAACAAACTTTATTTTTAAAACTACAAACACCAAACAAAACAGCTCCTCAGGAAAAACCCTCAGAGCCCAACTGCCACCACCGGCTTCCACAAGCCTCTCCCCCACACACACCACACCACCTCCCACAATCCTCCTGCTCTTGAGGCCGATTGGCTGGGTCACGTGGGCGGAGCCAAAGAAGTCCCCCAATGAGCAGTTCCGTAGTCTGAAGGGCAGGGAAGCTGGGGTTGCTGGGTTCCTCCAGAGCTCCGTATATTTGTGGTTTGGGGCCCCGGAGCATTGGGGCCCTCTATCCGTTTTTTGGCAACGGAGCCCGATGCCTTTGTCAACGATATTGTGGATAAAAACCTTGTCCTTGTTCGTTTTTTGATAATGGAGTACCCTCTATGGTGGTTTGAGAACGGCATTCATTAGCCCAATGTCTCCCTCTACGGCATCGTGGGCAAATACCCGGTATTCTATTCCTTTGATACCTAGTATTGTTAAACCCTCCTCCTATGGGGCAATTCTTTTTAAAATGTCCTGCTTGTTTACAATTGTAGCATGTTCTTGGCCCGGCATCTAAAGCCTGTTTTACTGCAGCTGCCACAATTTGCCCTTGTTCATTAATGTCTCTGGCATCTAAAGCCTGTTTTACTGCAGCTGCCACAATTTGCCCTTGTTCATTAATGTCTCTGGCATCTAAAGCCTGTTTTACTGCAGCTGCCACAATTTTCCCTTGTTCATTAATGTCTCTGGCATCTAAATCCTGTTTTACTGCAGCTGCCACAATTTGCCCTTGTTCATTAATGTCTCTGGCATCTAAAGCCTGTTTTACTGCAGCTGCCATGACTTGCTCTTGTTCATTAATGTCTGTACACAATTTAATATATTTGTTTAAATCTTCCTGTTTCCATGGTCTAATGATATCTCTGCACCAACGATTCGCTTGGTCATAAGCCAGTTGTTTTATTAATGGCATTGCTTGTTCTGTATTCCCAAAAACTCTGGTAGCTGTTTGAATAAGCCTATCTACAAATTCAGCATAAGGTTCATTAGCTCCTTGTATTATCTTAGATAATTGACCTTGTAAACCTCCATGTCCTTGTAAAGTCTTCCATGCCTTAAGTGCATCTACAGCAATTTGTGCGTATACACCAGGATCATATGCAAGTTGTTGCTGCCGATCCTCATAAGGTCCCTTTCCTAACAACATATCTAGATTTCTCTGAGGATAACCAGCTGCTGCATTTCCCCTAGCCGTCTCCTTGCAAAATTCCTCATTAGCAACCTTCCATAACAGGTATTGTCCTCCAGTTAGCACAGCTTTACACATATTAGCCCAATCTGCTGGCGTCATGTTTAAGTTGGTAATGCATTCGATCAAGCTTACAGTGAAGGGTGCTTGAGGACCATAGGTTGTTACAGCCTCTTTTAGCTCCTTCACTGTTTTGTAAAATAAACCCTGGTGAATTCGCTGCCCTCCTACCTCAAATACAGGGCATACTTGAGATCCTGTCTCAGGATCCCAACTATCAACTGCGGGGGTTGGGAGCCTCCTAGCATATGGAGGTGGTGCTGTTGATTGGACACTTATGCCCTCTGGTGATAGAATGCTGTTAGTAGCAGTCTCCTGTAGATGTGGTGCTGTTGGTTGGACACTTTCACTCTCTAATAGAAAGATGTTATTAACAGTCTCCTGTTGTAACTTTTCCCCTGATGGCTTTTGCTGCTCTAAACTTCCTTCCTCTACCTTTGTCTGAACTGAAGGCTTTCGACTAAGCAAACCAGATACTAGCGTCCACATTGGCAATGTGCCAACTGGCAGAGTCCCTGGGCTTTTCTTTTCTATTCTTTTTAAATCCTCACCATGATGGTTCCATTGTGATATATCTAACAACTCCTCCTTAAAAAGCCATGGGCTATATTTTTGTATTATATCAACGTATGCCCTGACTGCTCTTGATTTTACTGGGAAGCTTCCTTGCTCTAACAATTTACTTAACACTCTTTCGGTTTGTTTTTTATTAATTGCTGATCCCGTATTTCTATAATACAACCCAGCAAGATAACAGCAAACAAAACCGAGACAGAATCCAATAAAAATGGAACAACAAAATTTCATTATAGCCTTTCTATCCTCCTGACATGTGTATCCGTCCTTTCTCCCTATCTGTTCCTCAGACGTAAATAGTTTTTCCTCAAATGTGAGCGGTTTTTCTTCCGTCTCACTCATCTCCAGGGACTGAAATGTCCATCCTTCCTTTCTCCCTATCTGTTCCTCAGATGCAAATAGTTTTTCCTCAGATGTGAGCGGTTTTTCTTCCCTCTCACTCATCTCCAGGGACAGGCAAGTTAAAACAAAAATGAAGCAAAACAAAAGAGTAAACTTAGAATGGCTACCCATCCTCTCGCCCTGCCCTCAGGGGCGAGCAGTTTACTTACCCTCAGTCGCTCCCCGTGCGGGCCACCAAACCAACAGATAGTTCACAATGCATACAAGTGACACATAGTTTAGGCAAGTTCTGTAAGCGGTTCAGTGATGGCTATTGCAGAAACTGTAGATTAGTTTTATCTTTGTCTTCACCGGCACAGGGATGAAGATAATGGCTAAAGAAAACATTGTGTAACATTCTAGAAGGTACTAAAAGAAAACAATTTTCTTAACAATTTACATTGTCTTCACTAGCACTGGGATGAAGATAGAAATTCTGGCAATAATGGCTAAAGAAAACATTGTGTAACATTCCAGAAGGCACTAAAAGAAAACAATTTTAAAACATTGTGTAACATTCCAGAAGGCACTAAAAAAAAACAATTTTCTTAACAATTTACATTATCTTCACCGACACTGGGATGAAGATAGGAATTTTGGCAATAATGGCTAATATTAATAATTGTATAACATTCTAGAAGGCACTAAAAGAAAACAATTTTCTTAACAATTTACATTATCTTGAAAAGAATTATTAAATATAATGAAAAGGATAAGTGAAAGTAAACAAACAGATCTGATAACCTCCTTTTTTGTTAATAATTCTTAACAGTTATTTACCCAATTTAAATTAAACCATTTAAATCGCGTGAATAATATAAAAAAATTTTTGGATCCCTTTTTTTTTATGAGCGCTCATCATATATGATATATGGACATACGTACATTCAAACATATAACACAAAACACAAGTGTGCACACATAATATAATATATACAACACATAACATAATAGTAAAGGCCTTATAACTTTTTACAGGTGAAATCTCCATTGCAATGTTTAAAAACTCAATAGTCAAAAAAAGAAAACAAATAGAACTGATCAGCAAAACATTAACCTAGGTCTGTATGAGCTCAAAATACAAAATAGAAATTCATGATATGGGAAAGGGCAATAATAAAACAGATATTGAAAAAAGCATCCTGGTTCGATCCTCAGCACCACATACCAACAAGGATGTTGTATCCGCCGAGAACTAAAAAATAAATATTAAAAATTCTCTCTCTCTCTCTCTTTCTTTCTCTTCTCTCTCTCTCTCTCTCTCTCTCTCTCTCTCTCTCTCTCTCTCTCTCCTCTCTCACTTTCTAAAAAAAAAGTCTAAGGACAGGGATAAAATGTTGACAACTATTTTGTCAGAATGTAACATGAATTGCCTCTCTACTCTTAGTAGTCATGAGAATCCAACCCACACCTTTAAAAATTAAAAGAAAACTCATGCAAATATTTAACTTCAATGCTCATTTGTACTCCTTTCTAGATAACATTGGAACTCTGAAACATCAGCTGTTGGGAGCTGCAACATAGGAACTGAGCTCCTCTTAGCTTTGAGAAGTGAGAGAGTAGAGATGTGGCAAGCCAGCCATGGGCTGTGTGTGTGTGTGAACTTAAGCATTGAGTGCACAAATTGGACTGAACCTACATTGCATCCCTCTAGGTGGGCGACATATGTGTCTTTTCAATTGCTCAGCCTATGATCCCCACATAGCATCTGAGATAGGTGTTGCCTTCCTAGATGTCACTAAACCTGCTGACAGCAATACATCAGGATGATAGACTCAAATCCCTGAAACCTGACCCCTTTTCTCATTTGAATTGTTTCTCCCCAATAAAATAGTTTAGCAGGTGCTCCTAGCACTCTTTCTTGCCTCCCTTGCCCCCTTTGTGGGAGCTGCAGCTGAGGAATGTTCACTGAACACAAAGAAAATGTACTTTCTGTGTTTTTGTCTTTATTTAGTCCCAAAATTCACTTGGAGTGACCCTGAATGGTTTAGTCTTGTGACGCAACTCCAGGCAGGGTCTTTGCCTCTTTATAGCAAGAATGGCTTTTCCATCACTACCTCATTAACATGTTTTTCATTTCCATCTGATAGTTCAGCAAAATGGTCATTAAACATTCATGTTTCTATCAAAGGTCTGTTAATGACCATTGTATATTCTCTAAGTAACTTGAGACTTTCTCTAGAGCTCTCCTCCTTTCCTTTGGAGGACTCAACAGAATCACTCTTTAAGGTCTGTTTGTATTAATGCACACTTGTTCTAGTGTACATGTCAAAACTATACTAGCTGCTACTCATTACCCAGTTTCAAAGTCTTGTTCATATTTTTAGGTATTTGTTACAATGTCATACACACTTCTTGGAATCAATTTTTTTCTTAGTCAATTTGTACTGCTATAATAAATATCATATATTGGTTGATTATGAACAATAGAAATGTATTTCTCACAGGATGAAGTTTAGGATGTCCAAGATCAAGGTATCAGTAGATTTACTGTCTGGTCAGGGCTCACATCCTTTTAGATAGAATACTTTTCACTGTGTTCTTTTAAAAAGGCACTTACCCCAAATATAAAGGCTCTACCATTATGATGTAATCACCTCACAAAGGCATAGCTTCCTGAAATTATCATGTTAGAGGTTTCAATATGAATTTTATAAGGATACAAACATTAAGGTCATAGGAAACGTTCAATATAATTTTTAGAACTGTTCAATTCATCTGCTAAAATTTAAATTACAAGGTTGTTAATGTATTTTGAAGGGTATGGAAAAGATCTTGCAGAGCAAGAATATGGAAGGATAATGGACTTATAAAATGTATAGAAACAAGTTAAGCAGCAAATAATGCTGAGATATATAATTAAATCTCAAGTTAATCTGCACAATATGATTTTGTAATTTTATCTAGGGATGCTCAAAATCCAAGGTGTTAAAGTGAGAGTTACCAGTGGTGGTGTGTTATTCACATGGAGTTTGAATGATTGGAGTGCAAGGGGCTGATGCAAAAGCATCATAGTCTCTGCTGACAATAGAAATTTATAATGGCTAGCCTACTGAATTACAAGTTACTGATTTCTATTTTTGAGTGTCATTCCTCATCAAAGGGATTTACATTCCTTCATAGACTCTCAGTGAGAAAGGAGTTAATTGTCTTTGCTTAATTGACAACAGGATTTTGCCCTTGACTTCCTTTGACCAACAAGATGGAAGTTGAGGAATCAGAGCATAAATTTAAAGAAATATCATATAATTCAACTACTTTTATTAATCAGCCATGGAAATTTTATGTTATACTTAAGGGTTTCTCACAAACTGTGCATCCATCAGTGAGGAAGACTTATTCACAAAACTTTGTTAAAACCCAAAGTAATTGATAATATGTTCAAGAAACAAACATGTGGGCTGGGGTTGTGGCTCAGTGGTGGAGAACTGGCCGAGCATGTGTGAGGCACTGGGTTCAATTATCAGCACCACATATAAATGAATGAAAAAATAGAGGTCCATCAACAACAAAAAAAATATGCAAAAATAATTTTTAAAATGAACCAACATGTGTGTGAACTACATAGATAAAGAGGCTGTCTACTAATACATAAGTGCTAACAAAGAACAAAATAAAACTGTTAGGAAGTCAAGAGAAAGCAGGATGGGATGCTTATACTTTCCAGCAAAAAGAAGCACTAAAATAATGTAATAAGAGTAAATAGGGTAAAGAAGCTGATGGTAATTAGATTGTAGATACAGAGGTAACAAGATGGAAATGTTCTGAAAAATATATTTATGTCCAACGCAACTGAACTAAAAATATTGTAAAAATTAAGTTTCTTAGTATCTTTAAATAGTCATTAATGAAGAAATAAAAGAAATGAGTCCAGAAAAGTATAAAGTCATCTTGGGTGATCGCAGTGGATGGAAAAAAGAGAAAATCTCTGGTCCAGATGCAGAAGACTTTTGAAAATGCTCTAGGGAATTCTTATGAAATTAAATGAAATTAAACCCCTATTTTCACCATGTAGAAAACTCAAATCAAAGTTGATCAAGGACCTAGGAATTCAACCAGAGACCTAATAGAATAAAAAGTATGTTCAAATCTCCATTATATCAGATTAAGACCCTACTTCCTTAATAAGGCCCCTATAGTGCAAGAATTAAAATCAAGAATTAATAAATGGGATAGATTCACACTAAAACATGGTTTCTTAGCAACAGAAATAATCAGTGAGGTGAATAGAGACCTACAGTTTGGGAGCAAACTTTTACCACACATACATCAGATAGAGCACTAATCTCTAGAGTATATGAAGAACTCAAACATCTAACACCAAAAATACATATAACCCAGTCAACAAATGGGCCGAGGAACTGAACAGCAACTTTTCAGAAGTGGATATACAATCAATCAACAAATATATGAAAAAATGTTCAAAATCTCTAGCAATTAGAGAAATGGAATTCAAAAATACCCAAAATTTTCATCTCACTCCACTCAGAATGGCAACTATTAAGACTACAAATAACAATAAGTGTTGGCTAGGATGTGGGGAAAAAGGCACACTCATACATTGCTGGTGGGACTGCAAATTGGTGCAGCCAATATGGAAAGCAGTGTGGAGATTCCATGGAAACCTGGGAATGGACCCACCTTTTGAACCAGCTATCCCACTCCTTGGTCTGTACCCAAAGGACTTAAAAACAGCATACTATAGGGACACTGCCACATCACTGTTTATAGCAGCACGATTCATAACAGCTAAACTGTAGAACCAACATAGATGCCCTTCATTAGATGAATTGATAAAGAAAATGTGGCATATATACACAATGGAATATTACTCAGCAATAAAAGAGAATAAAATCATGGCATTTGAAGGTAAATGGATGGAGCTAGAGAATATCATGCTAAGTAAATTTAGCTCAATCCCACAGAAACAAATACCAAATGTTTTCTATGACATAAGGATGCTGATTCATAGTTGGGTTGGTAGGGGGAGTATGGGAGGATTAGAGGAAATCTAGTTAGTGCAAAGGGGTGGGAGGGGAAGGGAGGGGGCATGAGGTTAGGAAAGATGGTGGAATGAGATGGACATCATTACCCTAAGTATATGTATGAAGACATGATTGGTGTGACTATACTTTGTATAGAACCAGATAGATGAAAAATTGTGCTCTATATGTGTGGCTTGAATTGTAATATATTCTGCTGTCATATATAACAAATTAGAATAAAAAATTAAAAAAATAATTTAATGAAGAAGAGAAATGAGTCCAGAAAAGTATAAAATATCAATTATTAAAATGAATATCATGGGGCTGAAGTTGTGGCTCAGTGGTAGAGCACTTGCATAACGTTCAAGGTACTGGGTTCGATTCTCAGCACAGCATAAAAATAAATAAATAAATAAAATAGAGGTATTTAGTCCAACTACAACTAAAATAAATAAATATAAAAAGTGAATATCACAAGAACAGGGCATTTGGAATGATATTGCCAGACTTTTAAATACATTCTAAGAGTGACAGTGGGACCAAAGTGTCAGCTTTCCATGCCCCTTATAAGATTTCATGATGAGTGTAAATATATTTATCTTTGGGTAAGAAATGCTGTTAGTTGGTTTAATGAATAAATATGTATAATTGATGTATTCACCTTCAATTCAAAACTATCTCCACTCCTGCTTCAACCAATTTGATTGAACAATTTTTTTTATTAACTAAAAGTTCAATATTTGCAGGTGTATTTAACTTGTTCTTTTACTCAATCTTTCACACATATGTGACCAATAAGGAGGGTCATTTAATTCTTCTTTCAAAATATTTCTAATTTTACTCATAGTGGTACTTCTCCCACAACTATGATATAGATCTTATAACAATACAAGAATATCTAATATGATACCTATATATCCTTGAGAGAAGAGTTTTTGTTCAAAGAGGAAATTATCACAGATAATTTGTTAAGTGAGAAGGGAGATAACCTTGTATTCAAAATTTTATTTTACTTGTATATTCTGTAAACCACTTGTTTTCTCTATTCAACATACTTATAATGTCTAAGAACATGGAAATTATGTAGTCTATCAACATAATTTTACAGATTAGAAAATAAGCCTATAGAGGTTAAGTGGCTTATGTGGAATATTTACTTTGGACAAAATTGCCTATATTTTTCTAACAGATTTACTTTCCATATAGTAATTATGACTTGATTTCATTGGAAAATTATCTGTACATGTGTGTGCGCATGCATATACTCTAACCCATGCGCATGGGTGCATGCACATTCATATGCCTCTATGTATATTTACATTTTAGTATTTCATGTCCCTAAAAACTATCAATTATGGCATCATAAAACATTAAATCGGTGGGCTTGGGTTTTGACTCAGTGGTAGAGCTCTTGCCTAGCATGCATGAGGCAATGGGTTCAATCCTCAGCACCACATAAAAATAAAATAAAGTTTTATATCTACCTACAACTAATATATATATATATATATATATATATATATATATATATATATATAAATTCTGACCGAAACTTGTGTTTTAGATTACAATTTTCATTCTGTTTATTCTGTATACCTTCCTCTGAATTTAATTTTCCAAACAGAGTATTTCTACAAATTTTACTTTACATCACTATCCAATTACAGTGGTTTAAAAAGTGTTTAATTCACTCAAAAGCAATCTTTAACATATGAAGATTTTCTAGAAAGCTCACAGTTTTCTAAGGGCTTGGACAATTAATAATCATGATTTTATAAGATACAATAGTTAAACTCAGAAATATGTACTTTCTAGACTTTGACCTTTTCCAATATTAATTTCTCCTACTCATCTACAAGTTCTTATAACTAGCAAATAGTTCCCCTTCAATGACTTCACTCACTTTCAGAACCCTAGGAAACAAACTATTTGGTTTCATAGGTTTTAATACACCAAGAACAATATAATTAATGTTTCACTAGGTATAACCTTATGCTACCATAGTGGTATATATTCAAAGTCTGATTATTAGTAACTGGTCAGAATAGTTATAAGTTAAAGGAAAAAATGCAATAACTCTTTTTCAATTCTGTCTTTAATACTCAAATTGCTTTCTTGACATGATTGCTTTATTTTTTTGAACATGTAATATTTCTTCTTTCATGCCTGACTGTGTATGCCAATAGTAGAAAACTTTGTATTTCCTCCTTTAAATAAAGTCATTCTACTTTTATTGTTTCTGCTTTTATAAATCATATTCAGGAAGATTTTTCCAGTCACCTCTTAAAAATTTCCTTTAGAAAGGAAAAATTTTGTGGGCATGAGAGTGCACACCTATAATCCCAGCAGCTTAGGAAGCTGAGGCAGGAGGATGTAGAGTTCAAAGCCAGCCTCTGCAAGTTAGGGAGGCACAAAGCAACTCAGTGAGACCCTGTCTCTAAATAAAATACAGAAAAGAGCTGAGGATGTGGCTCAGTGGTTAAATGCCCCTGAGTTCAATCCCTGGTACTAAAAGAAAAAAAAGGTCAAAGCAATTCATCAAAACAAAAATGAAGAAATAATGTAATTTCCTTTTAATGTTCGCTAAATTGTGAAACATGAGTGGGGTTTCTTGGATTGAGTTTTTTCTACTGAATGGATAAAAGGTCCAACACATTAGATTCATAACTATTGGTCTCTAATATTTAATGTCATCATTTAACTCATTAAAACTAATAAAAATTTTAATTTGTGAAGCCCATACATTTTAATTTGTTTTAAGCACCTAAACTATTAAAATAATCTTCAACTGCAATTTTTTTCTTTTATTCAATGTGGTGAATTTAAATAATTACATATACATACAAACACACACAAATATATAACTATTACTTCATCAAATCCTATTTTCTGCTGTGTCTATGTATTTTCTATAGTTTATCAGAAACCATAGTAAATTATTATTTTCTCTATAATTTACAGTTATTTTTGTTTAATCAACAGTTCTAATAAAGCCAGAGATTAAATTATTTTATCCAAATGTCCCTAATTGTCCATGTTTCCTTTTTGATATTTCTATATCATCCTGAGCATTAAATACAGTTTTATTTGTTGTGATTTATTTGTCATTTGATATATTGAAAGATTAATTATGTCCTTCGGCGATTCCTCATAGTCCACATTTATAAATTCCTCATAGAAAATATATTAAATTACTATTACTAAAAGAATTGTTGAATTCAAGAATGATGTAAAATGCAAACTGAATGAAGAGTTTTCTTTATAGATTATTCTTAAATTTCCCACTATTTTTAAAGAACGAGTTGACATTTTCCCTTGCTTTATAACAATGGGACATTGGGACTTAAAGCCAAACTGAGCAAGGAGTTTTTAATTTAACAATTAAGACCACCTGTGGGAGAAGACTTAATTATCATTTTGTCTTCTATTTTAATTATATTAAAGTGATGAGATGGTCTTAAATAATAGAAGGATTGATTTTACAAATAATAAGATCCTTGTAAATATCCCTTTATTTACACTCAGCTGATCTAGAAAAGAAAACAAAAAGATAACTGATTTTTGTGGAAGTTGATATTAAATGAACTGAGAAAGATTTACATTACTGGGTGCTGCATTTATATTTTCAGAGCAAAATAATCACATACAAAAGAAAAAAATCTAAACCAGTAGGCAAACACTCGGTGTGTGATTGTATTTTATATTTCACTTGGTATTAAAAGGTTATATTTCAAATAATCTTTAAAACCATGAAAGCCACATATATAGAGACTTACCTTGTGGAGATTAAATTCTTTTGCACTACAAGGTTTTTATAGCAGTGCCACAACTTTGCTTCGAACATCTGAAGATTGCATTATAATATACAACTTCCAATCATGTAGGAGAATGTGAGTAATAAAACTTAGGGCTCATAAACTCTCTCAGACTATATACCTGTACTGCATTTTAATATGATTTCTCTACTTGCTATATAATTAAGTCTGACATACCAACTTTTATTCTCTGTAGTCATGTTTTTAGGATGAATGCACACTAAATATGAACCTTCAGTGAAGATGACTTCCCCTTGATACTGTACTTTTTTTTTTTGCTTCAATTATCTTCAGTGCTTACCCTGTTTCAACTAACTGTGTAACATCTGATAATAAAGTCCTATTGCTAATGATGGACATTTGTAAGACAACAAAAAAGACTTTTGAAATATATAACATTAAACATGTATATGACCATAATTAGAGGTGAATGAAGAGAGCAAGAATTAAAGTGCTTAGTAAACAAGATTAACAATAGGAATTATAATTTTCTTCCCAATATTAATTACCATTTTTTTCCTTTTTTCCTTTCTGTCAAGAAAGATTTTTTTAATCTAAAAGAATATTGGGCCTTCCTAAATTATAAGTCAAAATTTATATAACCATATAAGGTGTATGTGGTATTCAATTTTTTTAACCTACATTGTAGATATTAGTGACCATGTGACCATGTTCTATAAATCTACCATGGTTACTTTTGGAAAAGCTTTTTTCTTTCCAATTTAAGAAGAAAAAATATTACACTTTCTTCTCCCATTCTTTTGCATTGAGTACTAATGCAATGTCTGTAACAACAGCAGCTATTTTTCTACCAATAAGGTAAAACACAGAGACAACAAGAGACACCTAATGAATATCAGCAGCAACCATTAACTCTTTTAACATTTTGATGTTTGAGGTAAACTTACTGATTATTTAAACAGTAGTTGACTATATTGTGATTCTTATTTATAACTGAAAGGCACATAAATATTTTTCAAATGCAATATATAATACAGCTTTTACTGGAGTAATAAGTAACCCGCTAATCTACTATATTGCAAAAAATAAATAGGTCTCAATCCCAAAAGTTTAGGTTGGTTATAATTGTGTGACACTTTTATCCACTGACTCCTTCAAATTAGTGCTTAAGATGGTATCAAGTAATGCTATACATGTTTTCCATTTTCAGGGCACAGAAATAATTATTAACTATTATGTATAATATTTTATTCTGCAGGAATCTGTCAGAAATTCTTCAGTAGTGGTAGTAATTATTATTTATTAGATATTTTTTAAGAGAGAATGAGAGAGGAGAGAGAGAGAGAGAGAGAGAGAGAGAGAGAGAGAGAGAGAGAGAGAGAGAATTTTTTTTTAACATCTATTTTTTAGTTCTCGGCGGACACAACATCTTTGTTGGTATGTGGTGCTGAGGATCGAACCCAGGCCGCACGCATGCCAGGCAAGCGCGCTACCACTTGAGCCACATCCCCAGCCCATTTATTAGATATTTTGAAATCACATTTGTTCACGTACAGTTAGCTTTTTTGCCACTATGGTTAAAATATATGACAAGAACAAATTTAATGGAGGAAACATTTATTTGTGGGCTTATGGTTTCATAGGTATCAGTTCATAGATGGCTGGTTATGAACCCAAGGTGTGGCAGAAAATCATGGCAAAAGAGTATTGCAGAGGAAACCAGCTCTATCAGGGAATTAATGCATTGATTTGGTAAAGGCCCTCATAACCAATCATTTCACCTATAAACTGTCTTGCATTGTTTCACACTTGATCCTTTGCAGGACACCAAGTATCTAAACAATAAAACAAATAGATATCCAAACACAATATTTAGGAGTACGGAAATAAAGTCTTCCTTCTGTAAAGGGAAAACAAGGAGTGAACATATTTTGAGCAATTTGTAATTTATAAAAAATGACTTTTATTATGGAATTATTACACTATATGAGTATAAATTTATCTTTTTTGTAATTACCTAGTCTCATATTCCCAAAGTAAGAATAATACTTACTTATAATGTTTTTATGATGTTTTTTAAATCCTAAATAAATATGGTACTATATCAAGAAAAAATTATAATCAATACAAGAAAAATCAATGGCTGAAATTGTAGATTAGCAAATTCATCAACAAATATAGCTATTTATGGGTGACTGTGTGTGGATATGTTTGTGTATTTCTAAAGAGCTTGGAGACTCTGAAGATATCAATTTAAATATGCAATTTGGGAAAAAAGAATCTAGACTATCTTCCAATCTCTTATCTTCAAAAACATTTTTTTCAAAAATACACCTCACTCACATATTGAGAAATATTAAACAAAGAGTAAAATATATATACGTGGTGGTGACTTACACTATATAGCTCTAATAGCAAAAACATTATGGTATTAACATAAAAACAGACCACTGGAATTCAATAGATGACACAAAGACAAATGAATATAGATACAATCTTTTGATCTTTGACAACATTTCCAAACTTGTATTTTGCAGTAAAGATAACATTTTTTTCACAAATGGTGCTGGCAAAACTTGATATCTATATGTAAAAGAATGAAAGTATTTCCCTACATTTTCTACATCTCAAAATATACCCCAAATAGCTCAAAGTGTACAAAATGGTTCGAAATATGGCCAAAAACCCTGAAGCTGTTAGAAGAAAACATAGGTCTACACTCCAGCATATTTGCACTGGCATCAACTACCCTAATAATACTGCTAAAGATCAAGAAGGAGGGCTGGAGATATAGCTCACTTGGTAGGCTGCTTGCTTTGTATGAAAAAGAAAGAAAAAAGAAAAAGAAAGAAAGAAAGAAAGAAAGAAAGAAAGAAAGAAAGAAAGAAAGAAAGAAAGAAAGAAAGAAAGAAAGGACGGAGGGAGGGAGGGAGGGAGGGAAGGAAGAAAGATCAAGAAGGAAATCAACAATCAGCAAGTGGGATGTCAATGTCATCAAATAAAAACAAAAGAAACACAAAACAAACAAACAAAAAGAATAAAAAAAAACAGTTCTGTAATGGAAACAAGAGAATAAAGAAGAAACCTAAAGAATTAAAAAAAAATGTCTTTGCAAGTATTCTTCTAACAGGGAATTAACATCCAAAGTATGTAAAGAACACACACACACACACACACACACACACACAAACTTAACACACATACCCCCCAAAATTAATCCAATCAATAAATTGGTAAATGGTCTAAGCAGGCATTTCTCAAAAGAAGAAATATTAATGGTCACCAAATAAATGAAAAAAATCATTCTTAGTAATCAAGGGAATGAAAATCAAAATTACACTGTGATTTCATCTCAATTCAGTTGGAAGAATAATTATCAAGAATAGAAATAACAATAATTACTGGTGAGGGTATGAAGAAAAGTGTACACTTCAAATTTTGGTAGAACAGCAACTAATAAAACCACTTTGTGAACCATTATGAAGATTCTTTAAAAATATAGGAATGAAACCACTATATGATCCACCATCCCTTTCCTTAGATATATACAAAAGAACTAAATTGTGAGGGCTTTCTCTTGTCCAGTGAGGAGGTCACCGGAGGAGAGTGTGGCTGCAGAATCTGGAGACCAAGCAGGAAGCAGGTTTAATTTTATTGTGCAGTTACCATGTATATATACTCAGGCAGTAGCTAGGCAGTATACAGGCAGCCACGAATGCAATTTATGCTAACTGTCCTTGAAGTTACCAATGGAAGAGTGGGCCATGGATAAGTGCAGAGATTACAACACCCGGCCTCACTCCTAGGGCTGTGCCTACAGGGTAAGCGGTGGGCCACTCACAAACCTAGCATGAGAGAGTGGTTTGCCACTCAGATGCCCTTATATGTATGCCATGTATGTAGTACTCTATGCACTTGTCCCCACACTAAATCAGCATTCTTTGGTGATATATAAACATCAATATTTATAGTAGCTCAATTGACAATAACTAAGTAATAATACAAGCCATAAACAGAAAATTGGATGAAGAAAATGTGATACATATACACAACAATGTCTTACTCAGCCATAAAGAATAATTAAGTCATATTGTTTGGTGGTAATGGGATGGAACTGGAGAACATGATGCTAAGTGAAGAAAGCTGGACACAAAAAGTCAAGGATCTAATACTGTTTCTCATATATAAGAGCCAGAGAGTTAAAAAAAAAAGGAATAAAAAGAAATGTCACAAAAAGAGAAAGGAGACCAATAGAGAAGAGAAAGTAGATAGAGAAGGAAGTTAGAAAAAGAACAAAGTCTACCAAAATATGCTATGCTCATGTAAGAATATTCCAAAATAAACTTTTCTATATCATTATAATGTGTAAATTGGAAAAACTAGGACTGTAAGCGAAACTAGTAGAGTGGAGCAATGTAATCATGGTGGTGGAAGGAGGTGAGGGAAATGAAAGGTACTAGGACATGAGATTTGTTAACTTATTTTATGTGCATGTATTTATATGACAAAAGGAGTATAATTAGTTTGTATAATTATAAATGCACCAATAAAAACATAAAATAAATAAAATTTAACAAAAATGAATAGCCAAAAAATGTATTAAACAGATTAATATGTTGGAATGGTGGGAAGACACATCAAACAAGATATAAAATCATTTATAATACAATAATAAAATTGTGAAGGTAGATCATGGATAGATAGATCAGCAGAATGCACCAGAGTCTAGGAAGAGACTTCAGTTCATTTGTCAATTTACACATAAAAATATATAATTTTATATCTGCTGGGAAACTTGGAAACAATGAATCACCTAATAAATGTCAATGAAATGTCTGGAATCCAACTGAAAAAAAATATAATTGGGGAGTTGTATTTGAAATTAACCAAATTTTAAGTGGTATTTGAAACCCTGATGATCCTTGTACTATGCACAAAGTGTTCATCATAATGAACCTGAAAGTAGCATGAATATTTTGTGTGTGGGCTGGGGATGTGGCTCAAGCGGTAGCCTGCTCGCCTGGCATGCGTGCAGCCCAGGTTCGATCCTCAGCACCACATACAAACGAGGATGTTGTGTCCACCGAAAACTAAAAAAAATATATTAAAATTCTCTCTCTCTCTCTCTCTCTCTCTCTCTCTCTCTCTCTCTCTCTCTCTCTCATATCTCTCTCTTAAAAAATATTTTGTGTGAAGTTGGTTAGAGTCCACATAGACAATAGAAAGAATGTTCATAGAGGTTAGACAGATGGGAATATAAATATTCTTGAAACCAGTGGAGGAATTATTCCATAGTCCTTACTATGAACAATATAAAATAAAAAAGGCGGAATATGTAAAAGAATATAAAGTTTTCACTAGAAAATCACCAATAATGTGATATAATTAAAAGAAAAATAACATTTATTTAAAAGGTAGTTTTCCATTTCAACATTCACCAAGTATCTATTTCCCTCTCCTTATTCTGTTTCCTATGTGCTATGGCTCATCCTTTTACGTTTTTATTTATTTGGGATTGGTACTTTATATATATATATATATATATATATATATATATATATATATATATATATATATAAAGGTGACATTCCCTTTGGTACATTTATGTATGCATATAATGCAATTTTATTAAATTCATTACATTTTCTCTTCCCTTCTGCATTCTTCCTCCCTCTAATTCTCCTACACCAATGATCTTCCCTATATATTTACAATACCCAATTTCCCTCACATCTTTATTTCCTTTATGTAACTCTGTCTTCCAAATATGAGAGAAACCATTTGACTTTGATTTTCTGAGTCTGGCTTATTTCACGTAGTATGATGTTTCCCATTTTCATCCATGTACAGGTAAATGGCAAAATTTCAGCAATTTACAGGCAAATGCAAAAATCCAGCTATCCCATTTCTTATTACTCCCCTGTGGAGGGACTGCTCTGGGTGGTGCCCTGGCTATGTCAGCAGTTGTGGTGCTGGGGATTTTTTTCCCTTATTTTATTATATCCAACCTCCTGAGTCCCTGATTTGCTTGAATGTACAGTATTAAGTTACAGCAAAACCCCACCCCCACTTTATTTTGTCATTCACCTACCTTGCTGAGAAGCTGCCTATCTGCTTTTCTTGGATTCCCACCATTGAGCAACTTGGAAAGCCTTCTTTTTTACTTCTGAATATATTGTGTTCTTCTCTTTGTTAGTTTGGTTAAGGGTTTATAAATCTTTTTTCTCATAAAAACAAAATTCTTTGTTGTGTTCATCCTATTAGTCAATTTATTTATATAAATACATTTTGTTGCTTGTTCATGGACCTTTATTTTATTTACTTGTTTATATGCAATGCTGAGAATTGAACCCAGTGCCTTGCACATGCTAGACAAGCACTGCAGTACTGAGCCACAACCCTGGTCTCTGTGTATTTATTTTATTCTCATTTTTTTTCATTTTGACCTCCTCATTATGATATTCTATCTTCTACTGATTTTTGAATTATTTTGTTTTTCCTTTTCTAAGTTCATGAGGTGAAGTATAATTATATTTATTTGGAATCTATTTTTTTAATCTAGGCATCAGTGCTATAATTTTCTCTTTATAACTGTTTTCATACTGTCCCAGAGATTTTGATATATTATATCTCTGCTCTTATTTGTTTCTAAGAATTTCTTGAATAGTTTCTCTCATTTCTTCTTTGACCATTTTTTTCATTTCATTACATTTTTATTATTCAATTTTCATATGTTTATGTTTTTTCTATTATCTTTGCTATGTTTATTTCTAGCTTCATTCATTTATGATCAAATAGAATTTATGGGATATTGATGTTTTTCCTCCATTTTCTAAGACTTACATTGTGACCAAGAATATGTTCTATTTGGGGAAAGATTTCAAGAATAATTGAGAAAAACATGTATTCAGCTCTTTGTAGGTGAACTATTATATAGTGTCTATTAGGTCCATTTAATTTAAATAATTATATACATCGCAATATCATTATTGATGTTATGTTTCTATGGTCTGTCTATTGGTGATTAAGGTCTCCCAGTATTATTGAATTGAGATCTCTCTGTAATTTAAAGCCAATATGTGTATATATATATATATATATATATATATATATATATTCAATTAGATGGAGTGCACTGATATTTGTGGCATATATTTATTATCATTATGTCTTCATTTTGGAATGTTCACTTTAAAAGTACATAGTGAAATTCTTTGTCACTTTTGATTCTGGGCATGAGAATATATCTTTCAGCTTGGTTTTAGTCTCCATTTGTGTAAAATATTTTTCTCCATAGTTTTACCTTTAGCCTATGAATGACTTTGATTATGAAATGAGAATCTCCAATTCATCTGAATTTTGTTTTCTGATCCATTCTTTCAGTCTGTGTCTTTTAATTGGGGCATTGAAACCATTTACATTCAATGTTACTATGAATAAGTTTTGGAAGCTTCCTGCCACTTCATTTTTTATATATTTAGTTCTGTCTTTATTCTCATTTTGTTAATTATTCTTCTATTAATCTTTACCTATGCTGTAACTTTGGGATTTGTTTATGTGTTCTTCTGTGTGAAGTTTATCTTTGATTATTCTTTTTAGTGTTTACTTGGTGGTTTTGAATTCTTTTATGTTATTCTTGTCATTGAAAGCTTCTATTTATTCATTTAATTGGAAAGAGACACATGCTTGGTATAGCAATCTTCGTGGCCAGTTGTTTCTTTTAGATGTTAGAATATCTCATTCCAGGACCCTTTTGATTTTAGGGTCTCATTTGAAAAGTCAGATATGAGCTTCAATATTTAGGATAAATACTGAGTAGTGGTATAGCTAGTTAGGAAAAAAGAAAGGAAAGATGGACCTGAGTGCATGAAAAGAAAACAAAAATAAGTAGAATAGAAGAAGGAGACTGGAGGTGGAAATAGGGGAGGGAGTAGAAAATGCTGGAAAGGGATATTAATCAAATTGCATTATTATCTTGTGTGAATGAACTAATATGTAACAACAAATCCCACCATTATGTATAAATATAATGCATCAATATAAAGAAAAAAGTGACTTTTGTTGATCTGCCTCTAAATTTGACCTGATGTTTCTATATTGAAGTTTTATTAGTTTTTGTTTCCTTATATTCTATGTTAGGAATTTTGATGATGATGTGTCTTGAAGAGATTGTTTTATGATCTGGTCTATTTGGATCCCTAAAGCCTCCTACATATGAATGTCTATCTCTTTTCTGTTATGAAGACACTTTTTTTTTAAGAGAGAGTGAGAGAGAGAGAGAGGGAGAGAGAGAGAGAGAGAGAATTTTTTTTTTAATATTTATTTTTTAGTATTCGGCGGACACAACATCTTTGTATGTGGTGCTGAGGATCGAACCCGGGCCGCCCGCACGCCAGGCGAGTGCGCTACCGCTTGAGCCACATCCCCAGCCCTGAAGACACTTTTTATTATGATCTCTTTAAAAATGGTTTTACTCTTTTTAACTGGTATCTCAATGATTATCCTAATGACTCTCAGATTTGGTCTCTTCATGTTGCCCCAGTGCTCTTGTATATTATTCTCAGTATTTATCACTTTTCCATTTATTTCATATGGTGTACTCAAATTTATGTACCCTACCTTCCAGGCCTCTAGTTCTGGCTTTGACCACTCAAGTTTTATTTTCTACATAATCTAGTCTGCTGGTGATGCTTTCACATGAATTTTTGAATTGATACATTGCGTTCTTCATTTCCAGAAATTCTGATTGCTTTCTTTCCAACATTTCTATTTTTTTATTAAAATGTCCTTTTCATGTTATATATTTGCTCACTGGATTTATTCCTTAGATCTTCTCTTGTTTAACATTTTAACAATAAGTTTTTATACTTCTTGACTATAATTTCATCCATTTCCATATTTGTGAGATTCTAAGTTGGGGGTTGTGAATTTTGGGGGGAGATTTGTTTCCCTGTTTCCTTATATTTTCAACGTTCTTAGACTTGCAAATCAATTGAGATGGATTCCTCTTCCCCTTTAGTATGCACATCCATTAGTGTACAGTTCTCTCTCTCTTTTTTTTTTTTTTATTTTGGGACTTCTTTTTGTTTTTGATATGAGTAAATGTCAAGGGATGGAGCCAGAACTTCCCTTCTAGTTGCTCCTCCTTGAGGCCTAGTTGTTGAATTGGGTTTTTTTCACCCCAATTCTATGAGTTGAATTATTTTGGGAACTCAGATGGAGGTAAATAATGTGTGGGGTGAGACTCACTGTTGCTTGCCAGAGTTATGTGTATTTCTCAGTAGCAAGATATCTACTCTGTGGTCTTGATGTGTTCTCATGACTTTCCAGCCTCTTTTGGTAGGGT
This sequence comes from Urocitellus parryii, assembly GCF_045843805.1. Taxonomy (NCBI): domain Eukaryota; kingdom Metazoa; phylum Chordata; class Mammalia; order Rodentia; family Sciuridae; genus Urocitellus; species Urocitellus parryii. The sequence continues at coordinate 46,715,209 of NC_135547.1, read as the reverse complement.
GTATAGGACAGAAAAAGCACTAATATCAGTAACAGATGTGCAGCCTTAAGATAAATGTCCAGTGTCTAACCCAAACTTAACTTAGAAGATTTACATGATAATTTCAACCTATAATTTGTCATATGTGAAAATAATTTCCCTCTATAGCTGAAGTTAGCATTTAACATCAGCACCAACAATTAAAAATTGTGAAATAAATTAGGCGTTTGGCAGAGGTGTTTACTATGTCATCCATTGTGTTAATAATCAAATAACATGAACAGTGTAAGGAATTACATAAACTAGACAATTCAATTATTTAGTGAGATTTGTAGTTTCTTAAGTAAAGTGCAAATAGATTAGGAATGTGAGAGACCATTTAAAATATTTTAAAAAGTGGTCAGAGGACATGTAGGAGATAAGTAGCAGATGTTGGGTGTAAAGAAGGAATAGCAAATTAACTAAAGATAATAAGAAAGAGAAGAAAAAAGAAAAAGAACAATTTAGCTATTAATGGGGTAAGAGAGTGAAGAAGGGGAGATAAGAAAGAAAAGAGGGGCTGGGGATTTGGCTCAACTAAAAAATAAATATTAAAAAAATTCTCTCTCTCTCTCTCTTAAAAAAACTAAAGCTGTAATGCATTCCACTGTTATACATAAATTAAAAAATATATTTAAAAAATTAAACCACAACTACTGAAACTTCCAATTTAAAACTCTTAACTACACTGTTCTACAGAAATATGCCACATTTCAGCACCTAAATCATGTTATCCAACTTTATACTGGGAGACTGGAAATTGATATCTTAGATTTTCCTCCTAGCCACAATGACTGGCAGTTAAGTAAGAAACACAAATATGTTGGACGTCTCAACCCTCATCTCTCCATTCAAGAATTACAAAGCCAAAAACAAATAAAAACACTGAAAATCTACTAATGCCTACAGTTTTGACCACCTCAGTAGAAAGAGATAGGCCCACCCTTTATTTCTCAGTATGATTCTTTTCCTCTTTTTTCCTGTTTTGTATTTTAACTTATTTCTTTCTCCTCCATACTGACATTTCTTTTTACCTATCCTTCTTTTTAACAGTTTAACTTTTGAAAAACTTTAAACATTCTTTAATCATATTTTATTATTTTATCTTTTTCCATTTTTCATATTTGTGTGTGTGCATATATGTGTGTTCTTACTGCATAGATATCCTCCAAAATATCTGTATATTTATATGGTTTTACTATCTCATTAATTGATTTTTCTTCACTTATTTATTATTTTACCTTCATATAACTTAGGTGGGGTACAATTATATGAGGGCTTGAGTTGTCTGAATCTTATATTTGATTATTTATTCATACCTTGGTTCTTTTCTTTTTTTTAAGAGAGAGTGAGAGAGGGGAGAGAGAGAGAGAGAGAGAGAGAATTTTTAATATTTATTTATTTTTTTTAGTTCTCGGCGGACACAACATCTTTGTTTTTATGTGGTGCTGAGGATCGAACCCGGGCCGCACGCATGCCAGGCGAAGCGCTACCGCTTGAGCTACATCCCCAGCCCCACATGCTTTAGTATTAAGCAGACTTTTGAGTTTTGATCCAACCCTCCTACAGCTCAGAAGATGCTGATCTCTGAAGAATGTCTGGATTTCTTGGACCTCCAGTAATATTCACTTTTAGGGCATAGTGACTAAACCTCTACAGATTTCACCTTCACTGCTATGGAAATGAATATGTTCTGGAAAGTAGATGCTTCTGTGTGGCTGCTATAGGTGTCATACAGGGCACCAAGAAACAAAGGGAGCTTTCTATTTTGGTACCCAGAGCCTGAGTGGTCCAAATGCAATTTGTGTCCATTTCAGTGTTCCTGGTTCAGGCATCTTCTGGGATTTGTTTTTGTTTTTGCATTTGTTTTCTTTTTTAGTGTACTGCTGGTAACTTCCTTTATAATTTTCCAATCACCTGTCTTTGTTTGCAGCTATATAGAATGTACAAATGTTTCCTGCTCCATGACATGACTGCTTTTTCAGCCCAAGAGCATTTTCTGCACCTGCTGTAATTTTCCAAGCCCTGAGACAAGTTATTTTTGCATTTGCTTTACTGAACTGTTTCCCCTACCAACCCTGTGTCCATCAAAATCAGTCTTATCTTATTCAAAGGTTTTCCCAAATTAAATATTCTTTCTTTTTATTTTTTTATTTCTTTATCTGCCAATGGCCATGGTGTCCTGTTTCCCTGTGCTCCCTGTAGGGCAGGCCCAAAATGACTATACTTAGGCTGGCTTGCCTAGGCTTCCAGTGAGCTATGTTTTCAGTGTGTAGTCAAGGTCATAAATACTCTGATTAAATGTATGAATTCAAGGTCATAAACATTTGCTTGTAAGCATCCACCCACTGATGTAACCTGTTGGAAGTGTGCCTTCCTTAAATGGACTGCATATTTAAGAGGCCAATGGAAATGGCTTAGGGGACTAAAGCTTGAGCTGGGTGCTGGCTAGAGGCTGCTGACACCTCTAAATAAGGAATTTCTACTATCCCAATGGCATCTTGCATGTTCTTCCATTTACTGGTTTCCCAAGTCTGTTTCCCAGTGTCTGACCTCCACCCTCCCCTTAATACCTGCCTCCATCACCACTAGTGGCCAAACTGGTGTGTCTCTAATATATCATTCTTATATTATTTTCATGTATCTGACTCTTTATTTCTCTATGGCTTCTTTTATATTCTTTTGTTAAGTTTAATGGAGATTTCTCATTTACCCATCTGACTGAGAAAGAAACTCTCTGTAGGTCTGGTGCTGAGGAACTTCTTGGAAGTACACCCTTCCCCTAATCTACCATGTTCTATCAACACAGTATTTTTATTTATAATCATGCCAAAATTCCCTTTTAATAAATATGATCTCATCTGGCATATTTATAATACTAAGTGGTTTCAGTTATGTACTGTTAATTTTTCTTTGGACTGAAAGAAAAATTAGGTAATTCTTACTTTATAATGTTAAGTTTTATGTAATAAATTACTAATGCCAAAATTAATTAAGTTATGATTTTTCTCTGCACATTATATTACTTTATAATCTTAAATATAATAGCCTGTGTTATGTTGGTATTTTTACTTCCTCATTCTAGGAAGTCTCAGAGAAAATTTTCTGAACTATTTCAAATATAATCCATTTTTTGTAAAATTTAATTTGCTTCCTTGGTTTGACAGTATATGAAATAAAAATGTGAGAAAAAGGTCACTTTGGTTTCAAATGAGGAATAATTAGAAGTCTTTATATTGTTCAGACCCTTGACTTAGCAATAGCACACCTTTATCATCTCTCATGTAGTGATGTATTGTTATATACTTTAATAATTTATGTCAATTTAACAAAAATGAATAGAAAATAATTGTATGCATTGAAATCACCATCTTGGAATTTGGGTATTTCTTTACTTTCTATTTTCCTAGTACTTAATCATTAGAAAAAACACCAAATAACTGCATGCTGCTTGAAATCTGACCATAACATAACAAGTTAAACTGAAGTAGAAATATAAGAAAATTAGTGTAAGTTAAAATAATCTAAGTAAGAATATTAATTGTTACATCATATATGAAAATTTCTATAATTTTGTTTAATAAAATATTTAATAAATGTAAAAAATGGTGATTTACTTAAAAGAAAATGCAATCTTGTTCTGCATAGTATCAGTGGTTATATAAACTTAGGTAAATGTCACATTTTATTATGTGCTAGACAAACTACACCTAAAGTGTTATACGTATTATTAATAATGCATTCAAGAGTAAATGCTAGAATATTTTCATATGACATTTATGGTGAAGAATTCTAAAATACCATGTAATAAGTGTGCTAATTTTATTCAATAGTTATAATAGTAAATACAGCAGGACAAAGTCTTAAAATAACAAGGATAATCTGACAGTGATGGGAGAAAATACTCCAAAATTTTAAGTGTAATTTATTGAAGACAACAACTATATAAGAATTTATTAAATAATGAATGTCATTTTCCAATAAGAGGATTTGGTCAATTAATTGTTATATGGCAATAATAAAAATGCCATGAAATTTATAGTTTGATCATGCCTTATTCAAGTCTCAGTTCTTCTATCTTCTATCTTGGACTCTCTTGCAGTCTTAAATTATTCATTTATAAGGCTTGACTAATAATATTACTTACTGCCTGTATTGTCATAAAACGTAAATGGAATAGTAATCATGAAAATCCAACACGGTATCTGGCATATAAATTGTTTTCCATGTATATTAGATTTTTCTCAATTCTACATTCCTACCAGAATGTATGGTATTAACTGTTATATTAACTCTCATTGTTTCTAAGACAGGAAAAATACTTATAAATGCTTGTTCAATTAATTGATGGATAACTGAACGAATGAGATTAGAATGGGAGTGAGTTTCTTCTGAATTTACAAAGAAATAAAAATACATGAGTATTTCTGGGCATGGTGGTATATGCCTGTTATCCCAGTGGCTCAGGAGCTGAGAAAGGGGGATCATGAGTTCAAAGCCAGCCTCAACAATGGTGAGGCATTAACCAACTCACTGAGCCCCAGCCTCAGCAATGGTGAGGCATTAACCAACTCAGAGAGCCCCTGTCTCTAAATAAAATACAAAAAGGGCTAAGAATGTGGCCTAGTGGTCCAGTGCCCCTGAGTTCAATCCCAGAATCCCAGGCACAAAAAAAAAAAAAACAATACATGAGTATTAAAAGAATTAAAGAGGAGGATCAATCATTCTCCAAGGCTGTAATAGAAATGTACCCATACTGTTAGGGAACTCTGGTACCAATTCCTGAGCTTTTGTTATTATTTTATTTAGCCAGTATTTCTTGAGCATTTACTATATACCAAGATATATTTAGTGAAATATATGTACTTAAAATAATGCAGTACAAAAACAGACATAAATATCTACCTTCATAATGTTGACATTTTATTTGAGAAATATAAACATTAAAGAATTTTAAAATGTTAAATATACAGTCTGATAGACAGTAATAGATGGTATACCTAAAAAATGTAGCAGAGATAAATAGAGGGTAAGGTAAATATTGGCATTTCTTATAGCATAACCAGGAAGGGTTTTACTTAGAAGATATTTGAGAGGATATCTCAATGTGAGGAAAGAGATCCAGATACCTTGAAGAAAATGTTCAAAAGAAGAGAAGACCTAGTTTAAAAATGGAAGAGGTTGTTTAAGGTACATATGAACATGATTGTGGTTACAGTGGATTAGCAAGGAGAAAAATTTGAAATGAGATATGAATGAAAACAGAACAATATTTTAGACTCTAGTCAGTCATGATGCAATTGATTTTATCATGAATGTGATGGAAAGTTATCAACAATCCTGGATAGAAGAGTGACTTGATCCAAATTTTTCTTAAAAAAAAATTGTTCCCACTACTCTATTGATGACTGAAGTGATTCAAAATTAGAAAAAAGGAATGAGAACTTAAATAAACATATATTCTCATTCCTGTGTTTTCATCTTTATTGGATTATTAAGTGCTTCCATTGTGATGATCTATAGTATTGGTGAGAGACAACATAAATTGACACATAACATTAACTATCACACCTCCAGAATTTTTACACTGTCTCACTAGGACACTCTAGCCTTTTAGCAGCTACTGTATTTTTTTCTCACACCTCGGGCATGTGGCACAGATTTAGAGGCAAGCCATAAGTAAAAATTTTAAGTTCTGGCCAGGCTGCATTCCTTTCAAAGGTTCTAGGGGAGAATTCTTCCTTTCCTCTTCCAATTTTGTGATTGAAGATTTTTTTTTTTTGGCTTGACTGTTGACTGTTATTTATGCCTCACTCTTTACCTAGCTTTCTCCTTCTTTACCCTGTTATGCCTCTGTCCTTAACTAAATCTTCTGTATTTTCCCCCAAATAAGGCCATATTTACAGTGTCATTTGCAAGGATATGGATTTACATTTTTGGATCTACCATTCAACCCACTAGAATCTCCCATATCACCCTCAAATTTCATATTTATCCAACATGCAAAATGCATTCACTCCATTCCTGTACCTTAAATAATTAGAATAACAACTCTAAGTCTTAAATTAAATCTAAATAGCATAAGTTTATTATTCAAACCTCATTATTTAAATTATCATGCAAATCGTCTAAGTATGGATTATACTCTGGGAAAAATATACTTTCTACCTCTAAAAATGGAAAACAATTTATCTCTTTCTAAAATCAATGGTAGAATAGACATAGAATACACACACAAAATCCAAAAAGAGAAATGCTGCAGTCTGGCTGGGCACAAAATCACAAGCCACTCAAGCAGGAACAAACTTCATTTTTGAAACTGCCACCAATGCCCCCGTACACTCCCGGGAAATATGCCGAACGACACCCCCAACAGGAAATCCCTCCTCCGGAATTCCCTCCTACCACACTTCCCCAAACAATGGGAACTCTCCAGGAGTCCCGTAGTAGGCTGAGGTGGACAGCAGGGTTCTAATATCCATATGAATACAGATCTTAACATAATCATATCATCTCAATGGCTGGCTGGTGTCACCTTTCAATCAAAAATGCCATGCATCATACTACTTGGCTATGGCTCTTAGCATCTCCCCCCTTCTGTTTAATTAAGCAACAAGCAATGTGGCTTAGGGACCCTGCCTGTTGGGTTGTCCAATTCAACATATGGTCCTTACCCATCATCTGATGAGCTGACCTCTAGGCATCAGCCTCCTGTCTTAGGTTAATACCACTGCAATTGGATCATACCCATCACTATATGGTCCAGCATATAGCCATACTTGTGGATAGGCCTATGTATCAGTGGGGTGTGAGGTTCCTTGCCTCACCTCTGTTGGCCCCCAAATTTGGCCTTGGTGCCAGTGGGGGGATGAGATTATTTTCCTCACCTTTGTTGGCCCCCAAATTTAGACCATGACTAGTAGAAGGGAGGAGGATACAGAAATGCCATGACACCAAGCCAATTGACGGCTCCTTTGGAAAAATTGCATCACTGGTGACACATCAGCAAAGATATGCCAGCACTACCACAATTTGCTGCATAAACAGATAGTTCACAATGCATACAAGTGATACATAGTCCAGGCAAGTTCTCAAAGCAGTTCAAAGCAGAGGAATCTATCAATATGTCCATTTCCTCCCAAAATAAATAGACTCCTTGATTGAGCATTACTTCTTGAGTTATTATTCATTGATGCATCATTTTATACAGTTTGTTGTGATAACTATCGAAGAAGCTGTAGTTTGGTTTCATCTTTGTCTTCACCGGCACTGGGATGAAAATAGGAATTCTGACAATGATGCAAAAAAAAAAATTATGTAACAGTCCAACAGATACTAAGAAAACAATTTTCTGAACAATTTTCATTATCCTGAACAGAATTATTAAATATAATGAAAAAGAAAGGTGAAAGTAAACAAACAGATCTGTTAACCTGCTTATTTGTTCACATATTAAAACAATCCTCAACAGCTGTTTACCCAATTTAAATTAAACCATTAAAATCACGTGAATAATAAAAAAAATTTGGATCCATTTATTCATGAGCGCTCCTCATATATGATATATGGACATACACACATACAGACATACAACACAATACAGAAGTGTGCACACATAACATATAACACATAAGACAATAGTAAAGGCCTTGTAGCTTTACGTAAGTGAAATCTCCATTGCAATGTTTAAAAACTCCACACTCAAAAAATAAAACTGATCAGAAAAACATTAACCTAGGTCTGTATGAGCTCAAAAATAAAATAGAACTTTATGATGTGGGAAAAGGCAATAATAAAATAGATATTGAAAAAAGCATCCTGGTTAATCGTTGTTGAAAATGTAAGAATAGCCAAGCTGGAGCTCTGGATATCAGCTGTTATTGATTTGAGTCAAATCATCTTCTTTTTGGTCTGTAGAAATTGTTTTGGTTAGTCTCTCTAGAATCCAAATTGGCTGTTGTTTTCCCTGTGGAAACACTCAAACAGAACCCCAACTCCAGACAATCACTGGGTCAGAACCTTTCCATTGTCCTGTTAGAATATTCTTCCAAAGTACCTTAGGCTTATGTACATTTTTTGGATACATATGTCTTTCCACAGCACTAAGCCCTGTTGGATCCAAATTTAAAAAGTTTAGAGTAAAAAGGGTTATTTTAAGTTTATCTTTGGGGGATATATACTCCTTTCCAATTCCCTCTTTTTGCTTTAATAAGTACATTTTAATAGTTTGATGAGCTCTTTCAACTATGTCTTCTCCCTGTGGATTGTATGGAATTCCTGTTTTGTGAGTAATGCCAAATAATGAGCAAAATTGTATAAAAGAGTTAGAGGTATAGCCAAGACCATTATCTGTTTTTAACTGTTTAGGAATGCCCACAGTGGCAAAACTTTGTAAGCACTGAGCTATAATATCTTTAGTTTTTTCCTCCAGCATGAAGGGAGCCAATCAAAAATCCGGAAGAAGTATCAACTGTAACATGCAAATATTTTAATTTTCCAAATTCTGGCAAGTGTATGATGTCCATCTGTCAAATATGGTTAGGTATCAATCCTCTAGGATTGACTCCAAGATTAACTTGTGGTAAAAATGTCACACAATTTTGACATTGTTTTATTATATGTCTGGCTAGTTCCTTAGTTATTTTAAAATGATTTTGTAAAGTATTAGCATTGACATGGAACCTTTTATGAAAATTTGTAGCTTCTTCCATTGTGAAGAAAATATGTATATCATGTGTAGATTTATCTGCTAATTCATTGCCCAAACTAAGGGCTCCAGAAAATCCTGTATGTGCCCTGATATGTCCTATAAAGAATGGATCTTTTGTGTCCCAGATTAGACTTTGTATAGTGCAAAACAAAGAGAAAACAGTAGAGGAAGGGGAAATCCTACCAGCATCTTCAAGGGATATTATAGCATTAAATACATGCTGACTGTCAGAAGATAAATTAAATACAGAATCTTTACACATCACAAAAGCTTGTAATACTGAATTAAGCTCTAATTTTGAGCCGATTGTTTGGGTACTAAAAATGTGAAAGTTTGATCAGGGGTAACTACTGCTGCTGTATCATTATTTGACCCATCAGTGAATATATTTGGAGCATTCATGATAGGGGTTGTTTTTGTCATTTTTGGAAAAACTACAGGATGCGAAGACCAAAAAGACAACAAAGGATTAGATGGTAAGTGATTATCAAATGAAACATTAGATTTACACATGATTATTGCCAAGTATTTAAATCATTAGCTAACTTATCAATTTGATCCACAGTATATGGAGTAATAATTTTATTGGGAGAAATCCGAAACACTCCCTTATTGCTCTTATTTCTTTGAGTATTAATTGTCCTACAGCCTCAGGGTACCTAGTAAGAATAGTGTTAGGAGAATAAGATAAATGTATCCCCAATAATGGACCTTCTTGCCAAAATACTCCTGTAGGAATATTTTTTGTTGGTAGTACAAAAAATAATAAAGGCAAACTTATATCAATTCTATCCAAATGCATATTTTCCATATATGTTTCAATGATTTTTAATGCCTTTCTTGCTTTAGGCATTAACATGCGGGGTGAATTTGGATCTGATGGACCTTTTAGGATATCAAACAAAGGTCCCAACTCTCCTGTTGGTATGCCTAGATAAAGCCTTATCCAATTCATGTCTCCCAATAACTTTTGAAAGTCGTTAAGAGATTTGAGTTGATCTACTCGTATTTGAATTTTTGGTGGATGGACCATTGTTGAGGATAATAGAACTCCTAAATAATTAATTGGAATATTTAAGTGTACTTTATCTATTGCTATCACCTGTAGAGCCTAATCCCCTGGAACCTCTTTCTACAGTACGACAGGAAAATTTATCATGTAGTTGGGGTATTATTAATAACTGTGCTATTTTATCTCCTGGTGAAATTACTGATATACCTCTTGGGGAACTAGCTATAATTTTTATTTCACCTTCATAATCAGGATCAATTACCCCAGGACTTATCATAAGTCCTTTTAGTATAGAAGAACTGCATCCCAATAATAAGCCTACTGTTCCTTGGGGAAGAGGTCCTTTTACTCCTGTGGGAATGATTTGAACTCCCATCTCTGGAGTTAGTCCTGCTCTGGCAGAGGCACAGCTGTCCAACCCTACGCTCCCTCTAGTTTGTCTGATGAGGGATTTAATGGATAATGTGTCCTGGGCACTACCCTGATGGTGTTGCTGGATTCCTCCATTGCCCCGTATATTTTTGGTTGTGGGCCCCGGAGCATTGGGCCCCCCAGTCTGTTTTTTTGGCAATGGAGCCTGATGCCTTTCTCCATGATATCATGGGTAAACACTTGTTCCTTGTCCGTTTTTTGATAACAGAATACCCTCTATGGTGGTTTGAAAACGGCATTCATTAGCCCAATATCTCCCTCTACAGCATCGTGGGCAAATACCCGGTATTCTATCCCTTTGATACCTAGCTTTGTTAAACCCTCCTCCTATGGGGCAACTCCTTTTAAAATGTCCTGTTTTTTCACAATTGTAGAATGGTTTTGGCCTGGCATCTAAAGCCTGTTGTACTGCAACTGCCAAGACTTGTCCTTGTTCATTAATGTCTCTACATAATTTAATATATGTGTTTAAATATTCATGTCTCCATGGTCTAATGACCTCTCTGCAGCAACGATTTGCTTGGTCATGAGCCAGTTTTTTTATTAATGGCATTGCTTGTTCTGTATCCCCCAAAATTCTGGAAGCTGTTTGAATAAGCCTATCTACAAATTCAGCATAAGGTTCATTAGTTCCTTGTATTACCTTAGATAATTGTCCTTGTAAATTTCCATGCCCTTGTAAAGTTTTCCATGCCCTAACCCCATCTACAGCAATTTGTGCGTATACACCAGGATCATATTCAATTTGTTGCCGTTGACCCTCATAAGGTCCTTTTCTTAACAACATATCTAGATTTCTTTGCGGGTAACCAGCTGCTGCATTTCTCCTAGCTGTCTCCATGCAAAATTCCTCATTGGCAACCTTCCATAACAAATATTGTCCTCCATTTAGCACAGATTGATACATGTTAGCCCAATCTGCTGGCGTCATGTCCAAGTTGGTAATGGATCCGACCATGCTCACAGTGAAGGGTGCTTGCGGGCCATAGGTTGTTACAGCCTCCTTTAATTGCTTCACTGTTTTGAAATCTAAAGCACGGTGAATTCATTGTCCTCCTGCCTGCTTAAGTACAGGGCATGCTAATCTTTGAGGTCCTGCCTCAGGATTCCATCTATCAACTACGGAGGTTGAGGGCCATTCAGCTGTCTCTATAGATGGAGCTGTTGGTTGAATTATGCCCTCTGGTGATAGAACGGGGTTTGTAGCAGCCTCCTGTTGTAGCTCCCCCCGGATGGTTGTTTTTCCTCTAAGCTTTCTTCCTTTAAATTTTCCTCTGTCTGACTAGCTCGAGAGACCTTTTCTTTTGTTTGACCTAACGTGTTTTCTACCATAGTCTGGACCTCTAACAATTTACTTAACAGTCTTTTGGTTTGTTTTTTACTAATTTCTAATCTCCTATAAAGGTAACGCAACCCAATAAGATAACATAAAACAAAACCGAAACAGAATGAAACAAAAACTGAACAAAAAAAATCCTTGAATCAATTTTCTCTTTCTCAGGGCTGAACAACTTCAAACCTTGAGCCAACCATTTTTCCCAGTTTGCCTGAGAAAGTTCTAGGGATAGGCAGCTTGAAACAAAAACATAATAAATCAAAACAAGAACACATTTTTTTTTGAAATGGTCACTCATTCTTTCGCCTTCCCTCAGGGGCAAGCAATTTTACTCACCTCTGAGCTTCAGGCTTCCCCGTATGTGCCACCAATTGCTGCAGTCTGGCTGGGCACAAAATCACAAGCCACTAAAGCAGGAACAAACTTCATTTTTGAAACTGCTGCCAAGGCCCAGTATGCTCCCAGGAATACTACTTGGCTATGGCTCTTAGCAGAGAACCATCAAGTAATAAAGTGGTCATTGATTGCAAGCAAGTTCAATATACAGCAGCACAAATTGCATTAAGTTTCAAAGCCTTACAATTATCTTTTGTGACTTGATGGCCTGCCCTTTTAGTCTATTGTAGTGCTCCCTTCTGGACTTGCAATTGTTCCACTTCACTTTAAGGCATGGTTCTGTTGACTTCTAGTGCTTTCATCATTAGTTTCTATGACAACTCCATCAGCTTCTGCCTCTGTACCACAGTGGAATAGTTGGATTCTACTTTGGTCCTTACTTCTCCAGATTTCTCTCATTGTGTTTTCCTTTCTGTGTCTTGAAATACAAGAGGACAGTTTTTCTGCTGACACAGAATTCTCAGATTACTGTAGGTCTGCTCGTACATATAATGGGTTCCCTTGTCATTAGACAAGAGGAGCATCAACAGAATTTTTCTCTATAGTTCCACCTTTATTCCTGGATTCAACCAAGATGGTTGATTAGAATTAACCTGCAAAAAATTTACAGAGAAACCCTTGACTTTTCTCATGCGAATGTTTCCCTAAAAGCAAATTTTGTAATTTTGCCATCCTTTGTAACCTGCACTGGCCAAGATTCTTCTAAATCATGTAGTTTTGGTTTCTTATATTTTAACCATTCTATTTCTAATTTATCTCTTTTTATTCACATTTTATTACAAGCACCAAGAAGAAAACAGCCTGCATGTTCAACACTGCACTTGGAAATCTCTTCAGATACATATCCATGCTAATTTCCCATAAGTACTATGTTTCACCTAACAACAGTACAAAATGCAAATTTCTGCCTCTTTAGAACAAGGTTAGGCTTTTCTATAATTTTCAATGACATTTTTCTTACAGGCTTCTGAGCTCTCAGTAGAAACATCTTCAGCATTCATATATCTATGAACATTTTGTTTATGATGATATATTGTTCACTACAGGATTTTTCTATGTTACTAACTTTCTTATAAGCCCTTCAAGGAAGCATATTTCTACCATCAGTTTCTTTAAGCAATGTAAGTTTTTTCTATCATACTTCTCAAAATTCTTCCAGTCTCTACCAGTTCTTAAGTCTGAAATAAAGGTATTCAAATTTTCTAACAGGTACTATATTACATTTACCTTTTTCACTTTTCTTTTTCCCATCAGGCACTCTATTGCACAACATATATAACAGCTGGTTACTCTATAAAATAGCTATGCAATGAGTTTAAAAAATATCTTAAATTCACAGTCATTCTATTTTTAAATTATGTTGAATTGAGTAATGCTTTTCCTGGCTTTTCAATGTCATCTGAGAAGCCAGATACCTGATGACATATGTTAATAATAATAACAACAACAACAACTACATGGAGTTTTATTAGCAATGAGGTACCACTATTACTTGGTTTCCCAAGGATGAAATATCCCTACATAAAGAACAATATGATCAATTACAAGTTGTGTTTTAAAAATTCAGTTGTTGTAATCATATTTCAGCCTTACAGAACATATTTGTACAATTTTATTTACTCTTTATTTGGGAGGGGAGGTACTGGGGATTAAACCCAGAGGTGCTTAACCACTGAGAAACATTTTGTATTTTGTTTAGAGGCAGAGTCTTGCTGAATTGCTTAGAGGCCTCTCTAAGTTGCTGAAGATGGCTTTTAATTCATAATACTTCTCCCAAAGCCTTCCGAGATGCTGGTCATCTACTCTTCATGCCAGTATAATTTCATATGGAAATTACCCTATTGAGAAAGTAATATTTGACTGTATTACAAGACAAAAACATTTTCTTAATATTTACACTACTCGGACTGGGGTTGGAACTCAGAGGTAGAATGCTTGCCTAGCACATGTGAGACATTGGGTTGGATCCTCAGTACCATATACTGATAAATATATTAAATAAAGGTTTTATGTGCATCTACAACTAAAAGTAAAAACTATTTACACTACTGGCTTCTATTGATTTTTATTTTTCTCAGTTAAAAACAAAATTAATTATGTACAATAGTTGTCATGATTGGGATTTTTAGGACTTTTAAATATATCTATGCTTATATTTTATTATTATAATGTGGTATGATAAGCATATGAATATAAGTACTTGAAATATATTTTAATACTAACTTAAGCTGCAGTATGCCTGATGAAGAAATAATTCCTATTTCAATATGATCACTATTGTTACAAGAAATTTTTTAGGTAAAATTTTCCTTCACTTCCTTAGAGCATGCAGATAGAGGATTATATAAGTCATTTTCATATGTAAGTACCTGATATCTAAAAACACAAAACTTAAAATTGTCATATTATCATGTATTATTCTCAGTAAGTCCTGTAGTCAAACATAATGTCATTTGATTTGCTTACATTTCATTGTCATACATACATGCATTTTATCAAATTCACCCTAAATTTATGTTTAAAATTAAAACATCTAGTCTTAACATACAAAATTTACATTGAATATCTTTATACTACAAATTCATTTAATTTTTGCAGTAGCACATAAGCACTAACTGCCACATCAATCTTGCATAATTTTTCTTATTGATAACACTTAAAAAGTTTGAAACATCAGACATATACATTATTATTCATTTTCCTAAAAGGAAAGACTAGAAGATATTTGTTATCATTAAACACTATTTTTCAAATATATTAATTCCATAAATTTCTAAACAATTATGTAATTAATGAGGTTTCCAGTATCCTCAATTCACTGTATGTACCATATATTCCTTTTCATAGAATCCTTAATTTTCTTCATGTCTTTTAAAGCAGGTGTATTTACATTGGGAAATAGAATATATTCAGATATTGTGTGTGTGTGTGTGTGTGTGTGTGTGTGTAATCTTTCAAACATGTGACAGATTTACTTTGCATGTAAAACAAAGTAGCTCTGTGAAAATCATAATCTTCGAGGAAACCAGGGGGACAGTTCACGAGATTAGTAGTAAGGAGATAAGTGTCTTAGACATGTTATAAATTTTTCCTTTCTATACTCAAAGGGATCAGCAGTGAAGTTAATGAGCTGTGCCTTCAAATAGCTCCCCACTGATCTAGGGAAAATTGTCCAACAAAATTTGCATCACAGTATTAGTTTTAATAATTTTTATTTAAAAATTTTCAAATTTATCTAGTAATCCAGCCAACAATATTAGGAAATTGATTAATTTCTTTTTCAAAAGCCTTATTTCATATTAAATGAAATGAAACTTTGAAAAGTGTATACCTCTGCTTAAAGTTCATAAACTTTATGAGTCACAAGTTATTTTCCTATGCAGTGACATTCTCTCCATCCACTCTCAAGGGGGGGAAATAATTTTGTAATTTGTTTAATATTTGTCTGTGTGAAGGGAATTATCAGTTAAAATAACAAATAATCTGGGTGCATATAAGTTAAAGTTGTTTTATCAAAATACAGCTTATTTTTAACATATTATTTATAAGAAAACAGAATTTTTGTTTTGTTAGTGCCTTTGCTATTGTATTCTGTATTTTTCATTTATTTAAAAAAAACTAAAACTTTACATCAAATTTAATACTTGAAATATATTTATTTGGACTGAAGTGGAACAAATTATATTCAATTCTTGTATGATCATGGCACAATGAACCCCAATATTATGCAAAACTGTAACACACTGGTAGAAAATGACTGAAATTAAAGTAATATCCTCACTAAAAGCAATACAAAAAAAACCCTTTAAATCTTAGACCTCAAATGTTTCTGAAAGTCTTTAGTACTTAGATATATCAGAGTAAATAAGATGTCTGCTATATTTTGAATTTCTGTAAATATGTTATGCACAAAACATATTTTGTTTATAGTACTGTTTTGTTTATAGTACTGTTTCTCAAAGAGAGTAATTTAAAGTTCCTCATTTCAAAAGCCAAGTTAGAGGGCTGGGGCTGGGGCTCAGTGGCAGAGCACTTGGCTAGCACATGAGAGGCCCTGGATTCGATCCTCAGCACCACATAGAAATAAATGAATGAGATAAAGATGTTGTGTCCAAGTAAAAAATAAATATTAAAAAGGATACAAGTCATAATTTTTAAAAAAGCAAGTTAGAGTTATTTTGTTCTTTTACAATTTCCAAAAGATCCATGTGAATGAGGAAAAGTCATGTAAGAAAGTCTAATTGATTTTATGTTTATAAGAATATTATTTACACATTTCATATTTCATGGCAATTTATAATCATGAAAATGTCTATCGATAACAGTATACCACCACGTTTCTATTGGTTATTGTCTGTTTAAAAATTTGATACATAATGTCATTTAACCTTGTGACAAGTCTATAAGATGGGTCATTGTCATCTTTATTTCATGAATGAAAATACTAGTTTCAAAGAGGTAGAACAGTCTGAAATGTTTATATGTTGTCAAATGTTAGTGTTATGAATGAACTTGGAGAATGCATGATTACAGATATTCTACTGTCATGTGTATCTAAAAAGAACAAAATTTAAAAAGTGCTTAAAAATACTCTACAATCACTGCATTTGGGATTCATCACATCTTCTCTTCAATCCTGGGAGTAAAAATTATTTTTCCCCCTAATGTACTGAGGAGAAGCTGAGATTCAGGTTGTTTCAGTTTTCTAAATAAATATCAAGCTAAAATAACTGGTAAAAGTGAGACTTGAAGTCAGTCCTGTTGGACTTGAAGTTCTTTGCCTTTCCCTTCCAGGCCTTGGGTTCACTGTAGGTAAAAGCTTTTAGTCACATATACTGGTAAACATTCAAGTACTTTGTAAACACTGTACCCACTGATAAATAGTGTTTACTTTCTATCCCTTTACACAATTTTTCCTGGTATATATGACTATTAGATCTTTATAGGTATACTTTGATATATGAGCTTCAGGTATTTTCTTCATAAATAATGATGATGATGATAATGATTTTTACTTTCTGCCATGTACATAAAACCCCATTCAACATGAATATGAGTTCTTGTTTTTATTTATTTATTGTACTGCAAAGATAATATGAATTCCAATCTGAAACTTGAGTCAAAACCATTCTCTTAATGTAGATTCTAAATGGAGAATTTGTTTCCACCTACATCTAAAGTCAAGGCTGAAACAGGCATTCTCCCTTAATTTCTGCCTCTGTGAAGAAATAGAGTCATCCCTGACTTCCTTTACAATGTTGTAAAAGCAATGCACATTCAGTATAAACCAGAAATTGAATTTTGATCTTTTCTCAGGCTAGCCATATATGGTAAAATACTTGCTAGTAATATGCAGTACAATACTTCCTTATGATACCAGGTAGCTGCAGCATGGTGCACCTCCCAGCCAACTACCCAGTCAAGTGAGTAACATGTCCACACTTTACTGTGTTGCTATGCTTTGTGCTTATGCATCCCATCATGTCTACAAAATGTGCACATCTGTAAGCACATGAGATATTAAACATTTCATTAAAAATATGCTTTGGGATAAATGTTTATTTCCCAGTTGTAAGTGGCATGAGTGTTACGTGAGTGTGTTTATGTTAGGCTAGCCTAAGCTATGATATTTGAAAGGTTAAGTGGAAATACTGATTGGGGGGTGTGTGACTGGCAACTATCCTTTTCTTTCCTAGGCACACACACTATAATATTTTCAGGATTATATTTACCTATTAAGATTAATATATTGAGGGTATAAAGACATGTTAGTTGTATTAAATGTAATTTTGACTCAATGTATTTTAAATTTATGATGGGTTTTTCAGAAATTCAGGATTATCTATGCTCTCTTTCATTGAGGCTTGAGTTTATCATGGTTCTTCACCAAAGGGTAAACTATTTCAGTTTGACAGGATAAATAAATAATAAGTGTTTAATTTGATAGCTATGCTTGATTCATTGATTCCATATTATACACAAATATTGTAGTATCACTTTGTTCCCATAAGTATATATAATTATGTTATGGTTTAGATACATAGTGTTCCCTATAAGCTCATATGGGACACAGTGCAAAAAATATCAGAGGTTAAATGAGTAAAATATGAGAGTTGTAATATAATCAGTGGAAAAAATCCACTGATGTGGATTAACTGGAGAATAACTATAGGCAGATAAGGTGTTGCTCGAGGAAGAATGTCTCTGGGACATAACTTTGGGGTATACATTTTGCCCCTGATAAGTGAAACTCTCTTTTTATCTCTGCTTGTTGACATACCCGAGCTGCTTTCCTACTCCATACATTTCTAC
This sequence comes from Urocitellus parryii, assembly GCF_045843805.1. Lineage (NCBI taxonomy): Eukaryota > Metazoa > Chordata > Mammalia > Rodentia > Sciuridae > Urocitellus > Urocitellus parryii. The sequence continues at coordinate 46,696,993 of NC_135547.1, read as the reverse complement.
CTCACTTAGGACACAAAGCTATGGGGTTGACCACTCATGGATTGAACCTCTGAAACTGTGAGCCAAAATGAAATCTTCCTCCTCTATGTTCTTCTTGTCAGGTCTTTTGGTCATATCAAAGGAAAAGATGAATAAAACAAATTATAGTCATCCAATATCCCATAAATAAATAAAAAATAGATAAATAAATAGACAAATCTCTATGTATGTAAGCCCTAAATATTATCTCCTATCTTCCACGTATATGTTCCATTGACATCCAAAGGTGCAGACTATGAAAAATATGCAAATGACCTCAATAACTACTGCTAGGACTGGCTGTGTTTTCTTTTAATATTTTGCTTTCCAAACTTTTTTAGCTCCTTGGGTTTTCGTCAGTTCCCTTGCCATATCAAATATAGATGCCTGCTTTCTTTAAATATTCTCTAATACATATCTTAAATTACCTAACCTATATTTTGTACTTTTTTACAAATCAGACTTTGTAAATCATATATTAGCTGTGTATATACTCATATTACATGATATGTGCCTTAACATCAGCAATAATTTACTCTTTCACTTATTATCCAATTGTATGTGGCAGAAAAATGCCTTTGAACATCTCAATAAATTATCTTTGCTTTCCTACTTTATAAATATAAAACATTATCAATTTTATAATGTTTTTAATGTTTCAAAAGGCTACATTTTTGGCGTAAAAGCAACCATATTTTTCACTAACTTCACTTCTATCAGAACTATTAATAGATGGTATAATTGGGGGCACAATTTTTTGTCATTTCTATGTCTTTGCTCTCAGAATACATGTGGTATGTGAATATTGGTGGGTTAATGGATTCAGCAGTATCTGCCTTCTCTATATTAACTATAAAATGAATTTACATCTCATTAAAATTACAAATTACAATACACTTATGTGTTGAAGTTTTCAGGCCCACTCTTGAGAAAACAGACTACTAAAATCACTAATATTTATGAAATAATGCCACGTAATTTTTTTGTTTTCAACATAAAAATATCCATTGTGACCTGAATTGAAGCACTCTAATAGCAATTTTGAAATTTTTAACAAAATTGAAAACATTTTAAACCCTTAGACCAAAGCATTCAATACAGTCTCTAATATAAATGTCTATAGAATAAAAATGAGTATATTATGTTTTCTATAGTGTGTTAGAATTCACTACAACAAATGTCTCATTGAAATTGGAATTTTGAGATGACACTAAATTTTCCACTTGAACAATTACCTTCTGGCTTCTTGTTTCATAAATTAGAAGAATAAAAGCCATGGACATACATCAATGGGAAGAGCAAACAGAGTAGGATATGAAAACAGAACTCTCATGATGCAGGAGAGGGCATGATAGCAGTAAAACCCATTTTGTATGAAAGCTTAGTGATTTACATGGTTTGGAGGTATGAGTATTGATTAAACAGGCATTATATCAAGTATCAAGGCTATTGGTTGTGCTCTTTGGCCTGAATTTTAATCATTCATATAATTCCAATTCCTTCCCTTTTCATCCCTCTCTGGGACAAAGGATCTAGTTTGAGGGTTCCCAGAGGTGAATCCCATGATCTTTTACATTTGGAAAAGACCCAGAGGGTTCACAGAAATATTTCTACTGTTTAGCCTCCTTGTGTGGTTTCTGCATTTGAAGAAAACCTCAATTTGGGCCCATCACCCTGGTTGCTGAACATTGACTATTTTTATTCATTTCCCCCTATGAAGATTTTATTCCAACTGTTGTTAGAAGAAAAAGGGATGAAGACCAGTCTGGCTACATCAGGCTGAAATGGGGTGCTGAAAGAGAACAACAATTAGGATCCTTCTGCAGATTCCTAACTACTCCCAGTAGAAGTGGAGCTTGATTTTGGATTCCTTGTATAAGGCCATTTGGAGCTTGAGCATCTCAGACATCAGGGCACTCCAGAGGTCCATGGTGGCAGTTGGCAGGTAGCTAGACAAGGTTTGTATAGGGAAGGGACCATGTTAAGACAATAACCAATACAGTTATGCATTGTTTTCTGTAAAAAATTACTAGAAAGGTAGTCAGTATTATTATCCATTCCCTGAAAACTATGAAGACAGTGACTCATTTAATCTTAGAATGTTGTCTAACATGATACTAATTTGTGAATGAAGGACATTTAAGACTTTGGAAATATTATCAAAGTTGTTAGAAATGTATAATATTTAGTGTGTATAATAGCTTAGTTATCTTTTTGAGCTATAGTGCCACCTGATTTCTAGTCACAAATATCTAGTGTGTCAACTGTATTGTAATAACCAGAAATAATAACAGTTGTTTTTTTGCCAATTGTGGAAATATAATTTCAAAGACTTTTAAACAGATGCAAACTCTACTAAGTTTCCCTAAGTAATAAAACAACAGACATAAGAAATTTTCTTGATAAGCATATAAATGTTTTAAGAAACCCTGTTTTTAAACCTAGAGATTAGACTTTGGTCTGTATCAGTACATTGAAATTTGACCTTAGTAAACTATGTTAATTATTGTCAACTTAATCACACCTACAAACTCTTTGTGATTTACCCCCCAAAAAACTTCTGTAAGTTAGAAACTCTACAGCTTGTCTACCCTGTAAAGTAACCAAAAGAATTTCGGTGCTATAACTCCTCTCATGTCTTTTTTAGTTGATGACTTTTAAAATTTACACTCTGAAACAATCCTTATAAAATTTCTGAATTTAAATTAGTCCTTTTTATAAGATGAAATGCTTTATACTTTTTACAGTACTTAAAATAAGGCTGAAATATTTTATATTCTTTGCATATAGAATTACACCTGTTAGAATTTCAACACTTAGTAAATTTGTTTTCAGTGAAGATACAGAAAAAAAATCAATTTTAAATTGTTTTCATTTACCAAAACTTACGAACATATTTAATATACCCCAATATATAATCTTATAAAACTTATAATTCAAGAAACCAAGAGTACTTGCATTTATATTTAGTATCTGATATTTGATTATTTTAACTTTGCAAATTAATCAGATGTTTATTCTAACAAAACATTTATAAAAATTAATTCCATTTATAGAAAAATGAGAAATTATACCTATATTACATATCAAGGTGCATAAATGCATTCTACTGTCATGAATAACTAATTTTAAAAATTTAAAAAAATTCAAAAAAAAACTAATTTACTCATTTTTAACTTAGGTTACCCATGAAAACCAAGTATCACTGAACTATAATTAACATTTTAAGTCAGTTATTTCTGCCAAATAAAAATCCTTAGAAGCAGTGGACATTGCACTTTAAACACTTTATAGAAACTAGTACTTTGGCTGGTCACCTAAAAAAATGAGAAGGTTAATTTCAATGATATCTTCACTTTTTCCAATGTAAATTGACCCTTTTGTTAAAGTTTTATTTAAGTCACAAGTAGTGAAAAGACATTTGATCCATTCATTATATTTAGGAGTACTCATTTATCAATAAGCCAATTAATATTATGTTCATGATATGGAAAAAAAACACAATACATAGGTATACACAGATACAAAAAATGGACAGGAAACAAAGATCTTGTGGCTTTTTAGCAGATGCTAAACCTCCACAGGTAGAGACAACCTGACAATCTTTAATAAACTGAAATAGGGCCTATCACAGATTATACATTTGCACTCAATCATAGGGCAGGCCAGTACAGTTGGAAATGTTAGTTGTAGAGTCCTCAATGTGGGTATGATTCACTCCTATCATCACCATTGTTTATTTTCCTCCTTAATACTCTTGGAATATTAGATTATTTTCCCAATGTATACTGAGAGTTAAACCTTGAAAAATTGTCCTTTAAATAAATAAATAAATAAGCAGGATAAAAAATAAACAGGCAAAAAAGAAGACGAAAAATAAACTCTAGACAAAACAAGAGATATTGAGGGGAATTGAGGGGAAAGTATATATTAATTTAGATACACAGAATCAAATGTGAATTCATCAGAAAAACAGAGCTTAAAAAGATACCCTCCCCCCAATGAGACAGCCATAATTAATCTACAAAAGGAGCACATAGAGTACCTTTATTAAACCAGAATGCACATTTGGATCAGATTACAGTTAGCCTAGATATTGAAAAAATGTGGGAGCCAATGAAATCCTTAGGAAAAGTTGATTTTAGAAAAGGAAACTTTTACAATAGAGGTCTTTCCATTTTCTTCCCTGTGTCCATCTAAAGATAAGCTAAAACTCAGTGGGAATTAGTCTCCTGATATTCTCAGGCCTGTCATGTCATCTTCCTCGAGCCCTGATGAATTGTCCTCAGAAGTTCAAGATTGTAGACCTCTTGAGTGTCCTCCACATGCTTGGAACCTAGAGCAGCTGGCCTTTTCAGATCCCTTTTCCTTTTGTCTCCCCTTTCTCTAACTTATCAATTAAATAGTGCCCCAGAGTATGGAAAAGTGCCATGGTGGTTTTGATTTAAAGGGAACACTTTTTTTTTCTGGGCTTCAATTGGTTCAGGTAATTGCTTATGCAAGTCTGGCTTTAGGATGCAGTTATAGTTTATGATTCCCTCAAGAGCCATCTCTCCTTGTCCTCCAAATAGTATTTGGGCCAAGCTTGAGTACAGAATATGTTAGGCATTTTTCCTCAGAGTTTGATAGTCAAAAGAATTCTAGTGTATGGGTGCTTGTGCCATATGGAGTGTTACTCATAATAAAGACAAGGGGAAAGAAGGCATCTTTTACTATCTGAACTGTCTGAACTACATCGAGGCATCCCTGCATCCCATGTGGACCTCAAAGCTGTGGGTAACTACCCTTTGAGGCCTGCTTGAGACTCTTGAACTGGTTGGATTATTTGCCCCTAACTAACACAACCCACAAAGTCTCCTCATTGCAAGTTTCCTTTATAGCCTATGATCTTCAAAATGTCAGCAACCCCATATTGAGGCCTAACTAGGATATGGGCAGGTGGGGTTTAGTCACTGCTTACCAACACATGATCTAAAATTGCTTTTATTTTCGTTATTTCTCTTTTATAATGGTGAAACCTTAGTCTTTCTGTACTGTGTTTATCCCCAATTATGAAAGCACTATTGACAGGTTGAACATCCCAGAGGAGACTGACCAACAGCTTTCTTGGCTATTGTTGTGCTGAGGGAAAGACATGTTCCTGAAAGCTATGTGCCCTGCACAAATTTTAGGCCTTTCCTGATGTTTGGATTTGTCATTACACTCATAATCAGGGCCACTAAATTCCTGTCCAATTTGTTGTATAAAGGAATATAATTTATAGAGATAAGGTTGTTGTTCCCACTTTAACAGGCCCAAAACTTGAAACCCACAGAAAAAGAGAAGGAGTAGATGATAATGGACTTTGCTATCCTTATTTGACATTGTAGGTAGTGGGGAAATGGCACAATATTTTAGAGCAATTGAAATAATAAGAGCATAGGTCACTTATTTTTCCTGGTTAGAAAACTAATGACCAACATACTATTCTTCCCAAAGGATAAGATGATATTTCCCTGTGGTGAAGTATAAACTAGCAAAAACAAGGTTACTGGGATAGAGTCTGACACTGGGCTCCATATTTCCTAGGGTGGCGGGGGGCTACTGGAAGGCAGATAGAGAAAGAAAAAGGGACAATTCACTCATGCACTAGTAGATTGATGGATAGAGCTCTGTTTCTGAGTTATCAGATCATTCTGAGAAGTTACCTCAGCCTGTGATCCAAAGAACTATCAGAGTGAGGCCCTTCCTGTACCATTGGGTGAGAGAACATTAAAGGAAATTAAACAGGAGATACAGTTTTCATGTTGATCAATTAGTTTTCTGCCATCTCTAGACACCCTTCATTCACACCAGGGAATAGCACCAGTCAGAGATTTAGAATGCTTCTAAGAGAGAACTCAGTTTCTTGATCAAATGGATTGCTATGAAAGGACACTGAATCAAGATCAGATCAACATTCTCTTCCCCAAAGGCAGAGAGGGATTGCTACATTTCACTCCAGCAAAGCCTTTCCCCTCAATCTTGAGTGTAGCGGCTGCACTAGCCACTTTTAAATGCCTGACAAAGGGGTATTTTTGATAGAAGCAGAATGTATAAAATGGAGTATATGATTCCTGGAAGAAAAGCAAAGTGATACAGCATTAGTATGTTTCACTTACCCTTCTGAAGATCCCCGTTCCAGCCACCAAGATGATACGGAGTTTTGAGATGAGACTAGATTCCCTGCTGCACAAATTTCCTTCTGTGTTCTTGTGTCACAAATTTGAAGATTAAAATCCATGGACAGTAATGGAAAGGAAGAGTAAATGGAGTAGGATTTATTTAAGTGAGAAAAGATAGAATTCCCATGATGCAGGAATGCAGGAAGGGGCATAGTATCAGGAAAACCCATTTTGGTGTCTTAGTTTAAGGACTTATATGGTCTTGATTAAAATTCATGTTAAACTGGCATTGAAAAAGTATCAAGGTTGGTCCTTGGTCATGTCCTTTAGCCTGGGTTTTAATTCTTAATAAAAACTCCCATAGGAGATCACTCCCACCTTCATTTTTCCCCTGCTCTCTGGAACAAAGGATTGGTTGGAGTGTTTTCACAGGTGAGTCTCAATATATATATATATATATATATATATATATATATATATATATATATATGGCTTGGATGGTACTTATTGATATTTCCACCAGTTAGCTCTAGTGAGGTCTCTTCCTTTGAGTAAGACCTTAATTGGAACCATTGACTGACTGTTATCTCTTCTTATTCATTGTAAAGGCAGAGACTATATTTTGTTTTTTTTAATTGTTAGGATACATTTTTTTGGTAGTACTTGGCATGAAACTTAAAGCTGCATATAAGAACTCTGCTTCCTAACTCTGCCTAATCCATGTACCTATACTCTTAAAAACTGGAAGAGAAGTTGGCATATAGGAGGGGCTCAAGAGTATTTGTTAATTTGATCACTGATTAATTAAAGGTTGAGCAAATTTTACTTATTTAAGATAGCTAATGGTTGCTAGCCAAAAATAATACTCTAAGAAATATCTTCACTTTGTCAATGTAATTGACTGAAAAGTAAAATAAATATTAAGCTGCAAAAACAAAAGCAGCAGCTGAGAGGGTGACTGAGAGTGGAGGGAGCTGACTGGGGCCCTACAGCTCCCAACATCGAGAATGGCCTAATACATTGCTGTGGGCTGAGGAATTTGCCTGCCACCACCTACCTGAGATTCAGCATCATAAACTCTCAGACCCTCTCTGTCACTGTTTATCAGTGCTGAACAGCAAGCCTCAGCTTTGAAGATTGAGTAAGAAGGGACTCACAGTGTCATATCATCAGGCTACTTACCTTGAGGAAATGAGCAAGTTAGACCATCCTCTGAACTTGCTAGTATTCACTGGTTCTTTCATAATTGCCCATCCACTGAACTTCCCTCCAGAAGAAGGGCAGGACACCCTTCTCAGCTGAGAAGACTCTCAGGCACAGCAGAGGTATTTGTAGTTAGTCCATGGGACAAGTTAATTCACTCAGCACACATAACTGCTTTTACCAGCTAGGAAGGAACAGACAGCAAGACTGAGAACACTTGGTAACTTCCATCAACCCATCCTAGGAGGTTTTCAGTGACTAAGAATGCCATAAGAAAAACCTGTAGCCACAAAAGTTTACACCAGAGGATGACAGGTGGAGGTCAGCATGTAGAAGTACAATAACTTGAATATGGGGAAGACTTTGAAGCAAATGTCTGATCTAGAAAGGTCCAACAATAAACACAGTATGGAGTGGACCTGTGAAATTTTCGGCCATACTCAGTGTCACTCTGAGGTTACACAGGGGAGGACTAAATATCTATGAGATCTCGCAATACCAGATGGAATACAAATTAGGAATTTTCACTAAGAATGCCCTTCATTTCAGAAACATCTTTAATGTTGGCATTTTTAATCCATTGCTATAATTTTTTGTACTGATTTAAGAACCAAAAATGGGTCAGAGAACAAATGAGGAACAAATTTAAAAAAATAAAACAAAACAAACAAACAACAACAACGACAAAAAAAAAAACAGAAATGCAGCACATCGAAATCTCTGAGACACTATGAAGGCAGTTCTAAAAGGAAAATATATAGTATTGAATGGCTGCATAATAAAAGCAAAAGATTCTAAATAAACAATGTAATATTACATTTCAAAGCTCTAGAAAAGCCAGAAAAATATAATTTCAATACAAGTGAAATACAAAAAATAATTAAGATTAGAACCACAATTAATGGATTTGAGAATTAAAAAAAAAAAGCAATTCAAAGAATCAATGCAGCAGGAGGTCAAGCCCAGAGGCCCAGATCCACTTACACCAGCCTCTGCAGGGCCTAGGCACACAACAAGCCTGTTCCAACCCTCCCCTGGTGGGGCAGAGACCTCCAGAGCCTAGCCTTTGATGAAAGACCACCCTTTTAAACCAGTCGACTTCTGTGGAAGGTCAAGCCCAGCAGCCCAGATACACTCACACCAGCTTGTGTGGGGCCCAGGCACACAGCGGGCCTGATAGACCCCTTTACTGGCAGGGCAGACACTCAGCAGAGCCTAGCTTCTGGTGCAGGGCTGCACCCCTCTGACCATCAGACTACCACAGGAGCCATGATCCAGTCCAGACTGCCTACATCAGTCCACACAGGAACCAGAATCTCAGTAGGCATGGTTCACCCCTCCCCCAGAGCAGCAGACACTGCCAGAGCGTAGCCTTTGGTGCAAGACCAACCCTTCCAAGGAGCAGACTTCTGCAGGAGGTCAAGCCCAGTGGCCCAGACCTACACACACCAATCTCTACAGGTCCCAGGCACAGGACACACATGGGACCCCCTCCAGCTACAGGGAAGAGTCTGCCAGAGCCTAGTCTTTGGTGCCATTCTGCCAGCTCGGACCAGCAGATTACTGTGGGAGGTCAAGCCCAGAGGCCCATACATGGAAAATAAAGTTGACCACACAGTGAAGAAAGTTAGAAACCATGAACAGAATATCCAAGAATTATGGGACAGGATGAAAAGACCAAATTTGAGAGTTATTGGGATAGAGGAAGGCACACAGTTTCATACAAAGGAATTCAAAATTGCTTCAATGAGATAACATCAGAAAATTTCCCAAGCATGAGAACAAATTGCAAAACCAAATATAAGAGGCTTACAGGACACCAAATGTACAAAATTACAACAGATATACATCAAGGCACATTATAAGGAAAATGCCCAGCATACAGAGTAAGGACTGAATCTTGAAAGCCACAAGAGAGAGAAATCAGATCACATACAGAGGGAGACCAATTTGTATCTCAGCAGATTTTTCAACCCAGACTCTCAAAGGCAGGAGATGGTGGAACAACATATACCAAGCTCTGAAAGAAAATGGATGCCAAACAAGAATATTATATCCAGCAAAACTAAGTTTTAGATTTGATGATAAAATAAATTCTTTTAACCATGATAAACAAAGGTTAAAAGAATTTACAACTAGAAAGCCTCCACTACGGAACATCCTCAGCAAAGTATTACAAGAAGAGGAAATGAAAAACAATGATGAAAATCAGCAGAGGGAGGGATTACACTAAAGGAAAATCTAACCAGAAGAGAAACCAAGTCACGTTAAATACCAAAAATAAACAAAAATGCCTGGGAATTCAAATCATGTCTCAATAATAACCCTGAATATTAGTGACCTAAACTCACCAATCAAAATACATAGGCTATCAAATTGGATAAACAAAAAAAAACAAACAAAGAAAGACCCAACAATATGCTGCCCCCAAGAGACTCATCTCATAGAAAAAGACATTCACAGACTAAAGGTGAAGGGTTTGGAAAAATCATACCACTCACATCGTCTGTGGAAGCAAGCAAGGGTTTCCATCCTCATATCAAACAAAGTGGAATTCAAACTAAACTCAATCAAAAAGGATAAAGAAGGACACTACATACTGCTCAAGGGAAACATACACCAACAAGACTTAGCAATTTTAAACATATATGCCCCAAACAATGAAGAAGCTATGTTCATCAAACAAACCCTTCTCAAGTTCAAGAGTCAAATAGACCACAATGCAATAATTTTGAGTGACTTTAACACACCTATTTTATCACTAGATAGATCTTCCAGACAAAAGCTGAAAAAAGAAACTACAGAACTCAATAATAAAACCAATAACTTAGACTTAACTGACATACATAGAATATTCCAACCTTCAACAAGAGAATATACTTCCTTCTCAGCAGCACATGGATCTTTCTCTAAAACAGACCATAAACTATGCCACAAAGCAACTCTTAGCAAATATAAAACAGTAGAAATTCTACCCTGCATTCTATCAGAACATAATGGAATGAATAAGAAATCAATGGTAAAGGAAGAAATAAAATCCACACCAATACCTGGAGACTAAATAATATGCTACTGGATGAACAATGGATTATAGAAGAAATGAAGGAGGATATTAAAAAGTTTTAGAGGTGAATTGTGTTCCCATAAAACATATCAAAATCTCTGGGACACTATGAAAGTAGTTCTAAAAGGAAAGTTCATTGCATGGAGTACATTCATTAAAAGAAGAAAAAGTCAATAAATGAATGGCTTAACACTACATCTCAAAGACCTGAAGAAGAAAAAAACAACACCAAAAGCAGCAGAAGACAGGGAATAATTAAAATCAGAACTGAAATAAATGAAATTGAAAGAAAAGAGACAATTGAAAAAAATTGACAGAACAAGAAGTTGGTTATTTGAAAAAATAAATAAAATTGACAGACCCTTAGCCATGCTGATGAAGAGAAGGAGAGAGAAAACTGAAATCACTAACATATGTGATGAAAAAGGAAATATCACAACAGACACTACAGAAATACAGATGATAATTAGAAATTATTTTGAAAAAAACTGTACTCCAATAAAATAGAAAATACTGAAGACATCTACAAACTTCTAGAGTAATATAATTTGCCCAAATTGAATCAGGATGATATACACCATCTATACAGATCAATTTCAAGTGACGAAATAGCAGACACCATCAAAACTCTACTAACCAAGAAAAGCTCAAGACCAGAGGGATACACAGATGAGTTCTACAAGATCTTTAAAGAAGAACTAATACCAATACTCTCTAATTTATTTCAGAAAATAGAAAAAGAGGCAGCACTTTCAAACTCATTCTATGAGGCCAATATCACTCTGATTCCAAAAATCAGGCAAAAACACATCAAAAAAGAAAATTTTAAACCAATATCTCTAATGAACATATATGCAAAAATTATCAATAAAATTCTGGCAAATTGAATACAAAAACATACCAAAAAAGTATTGTACCACAAGGAAGTAGTTTTCATCCCCGGGATGCAAGGTTGGTTCAACATACAGAAATCATGAAATCTAATTCTTCACATCAATTGATTTGAAATTAAGAATCATATGATCATCTCAATAGATGCAGCAAAAGCATTTGACAAAATACAGCACCCCTTTATGTTAAAAACACTAGGAAAACTAGAAATAACAGGAAAATATCTCAACATCATAAAGGCTATATATTCTAAGCCCCAGGCCAACATCATTCTAAATGGAGAAAAACCCAATTCACATTTCCTTCAAAAACTGGAACAAGACAGGGATGCCCTCTTTCACCATTTCTATTTAACATAGTTCTTGAAACACTGGCCAGAGAAATTAGACGAAAAAAAAAAAAATAAAGGGATACATGTAGGAAAAGAAGAACACAAATTGGCATTAGTTGCTGATGATATGATTCTATACCTGGAAGACCCTAAAAGTTCCATCAGAAAACTTCTAGAACTAGTAAATGAATTCAGCAAAGTAGTGGGATATAAAATCAACACCCATAAATCAAAGGCATTTCTGTATATCAGTGACAAATCCTCAGAAAGGGAAATGAGAAAAACTACCCCATTCTCAATAGGCTCAAAAAAAAAATACTTGGGATTCAACTTAACAAAAGAGATGAAAGATCTATATAATGAAAATTACAGAACCTTAATGAGAGAAATCAAAGAAGACCTTAGAAGATGGAAAGTTCTACCTTGCTCTTGGATAAGCAGAATTAATATCAAATTGACCATAATTCCCAAAGCACTACACAGATTTAATGCAATTTCGATCAAAAATCCATTGACATTCCTCATAGAAATAGAAAAAGCAATCATGAAATTTATCTGGAAAACTAAGAGACCCAGAATAGTCAAAGCAATCCTTAGCAGGAAGTGTTAAGCAGGTGCCTTCACTATACCAGTCTTTAAACTATACTACAGAGCAACAGTAACAAAAGCAGCATGGTATTGGTACCAAAAAGACTGGTTGACCAATGGTACAGAATAGAGGACACAGAAACTAACCTTCAAAGTTACAATTATCTTATATTAGATGCCAAGAACATGCATTGGAGAAAAGATAGCCTCTTCAACATATGGTGCTGGGAAAACTGGAAATCCATATGCAACAAAATTAAATTAAATCCCTATCTCTTGCCATGTACAAAACTCAGCTCAAAATGGATAAAGAACTTAGGAATAAAACCAGAGACCCTGTGTCTAATAGAAGAAAATGTACACCCTAATCTCATTAATGTGGGATTAGTCCCCACCTTCCTTAATAAGATACCTGTGGCACAAGAATTAAAACCAAGAATCAATAAATAGGATGGACTCAAACTAAAAAGTTTCTTCTCAGCAAAAGAAACAGTCTGTGAGGTGAATAGAGGGACTATATCTTGGGAGCAAATTGTTACCCCTCACATATCAGATAGAGCACTAATCCCTAGGGTATATAAAGAACTCAAAAAGCTAGACACCACAAAAATAAAACCCAATCAATAAATGGGCCAAGGACCTGAAGAGACACTTCTCAGAAGAGGATATACAATCAATCAACAAATACATGAAAAAATGTTCATCATTACTAGCAATTTGAGAAATGCAAATCAAAACTACCCTAAGATATCATCTCATTTCAGTCAGAATGGCAGCTATTATGAAGACAAACAACAATAAGTGTTGGCAGGGATGTGGGGGAAAAGGTACACTCATACATTGCTGGTGGGACTGCAAATTGGTGCAGCCAATATGGAAAGCAGTATGGAGATTTCTTGGAAAATTGGGAATGGAATCACCATTTGATCCAGCTGTCCCTCTCCTGGGTCTATACCCAAAGGACTCAAAAACAGCATACTACAGGGACACAGCCACATCAATGTATATAGCAGCACAATTCACAATAGCTAAATTGTGGAACCAACCTAGATGCCCTTCAATAGATGAATGGATAAAAAATGTGGCATTTATACACAATGGAGTATTACTCATCAATAAAAGAGAATAAAATCATGGCATTTGCAGGTACATGGATGGAGTTAGAGAACATAATGCTAAGTGAAGTTTTAGCCAATCTCAGAAAAACAAATGCCAAATGTTTTCTTTGATTTAAGGAACGTGATTCATAGTGGGATAGGGAGGAGAAGCATGGGAGGAATAGACAAACTCTAGGTAGGGCAGAGGGGTGGGAGGGAAAGGGAGGGGGCATGGGGTAATTAATGATGGCTGAATGTGATGATCATTACTATCCAAAGTAAATGTATGAGTATATGAATTTTTGTGAGTATAGTATGTATAGATCCAGAGATATGAAATATTGAGCTCTATATATGTAACAGAAGTTGTAATGCATTCTGAAGTTATATATAAATAAAAAATGAATCAATGCAACAAAGTGTTGTTTCTTTGAAAAGATAAACAGAATTGATCCACCTTATTATGGTTTGACAATTTGATATCCCCTAAAAGCTCATGTTTGTGATAATGCAAATATGTTCACAGGTCAAATAAATGATTAGGTTATGACATATGTAACCAAATCAATGATTTAATCCTCCAATTTGGATTAACTTGATGATAACTACAGGCAGATATTTTGATGTTGAAGGAAGTAGGTCACCAGGGGCATAACTTTGTTGTTTTTATTCTCTCCTTGGTGAGTAGCGCTCTTTGCTTCCTGATTGCCATGTCTGAGTTTTGTTTTTTTCTCCTGTTCCAGGGGTATATCCCATGGGTGCTTAAACACTGAGCCACATTCTTAGCCCTGTCTTATATTTTATTTTAAAGACAGGGTCTCTCTGATTTTCTTAGGGCCTTGCTAAATTGCTGATGCTGGCTTTGAACTTGCTATCCTCCTGACTCAGCCACCCAAGCCACTGGGATTACAGTTGTGCACCACCACTCTCAGCTGTCCTGTGCTATTTTCCTTCACCACATCCTTCCATCATATTACTGCCTCACCTCAGGCTCAGAACAATGGATTTGGTCATCTATGGATTGAAACTTCTGACACCATGAGGACCAAATAAAATTTTTCTCCTCTTAAATTGATTTTTAAGTCCTTTTGTCACAGTGGGACAAAAGGATAATAAATAAATAAATAAACAAACAAACAAACAAACTTACTTAAACCGAACTTGGTATCAAGAAATGGGGTCATCACTGTGACTAACCTGACTATGTGATTGAGAAGCTATTGGACATTTCTACAGTTTCTGGGAGGAATTTTGAGATTTTTAAAGAAGCATGCTGGAAAAGCTTTAGAATTTGTAAGCAGAGCTTAATGAGATATTCCAATTTAGAAGACCAGAATGCTGAAAGGAATGTGAACAGAAAAGACTGAGTTCATGAGATTTCAGAGCAATAGAACTCTTTTGGAAATTAAACTAGAGGCCATTCAAGTAATGTTTTGGTAACAAAGTTGTCTACCTTTTGTCCATGTCCTAGCCTTTCTGTTAGGATGAATTTAAAGGCAATAAACTAATTGATCTGACAGAGAAAATTTCCAAGGAGCAAAGCATTCAGGCAGAGGTGTTGATATTGCTGGTGGTTTTTAGTTACGTTTTCTCTGATAATCAGGAGCACAAAGCTGAGAAGAAAGATTTGAAAAATTTGCAGTATGGCCAGAAAACTGCAAGTAATATAGAGATTAAAGAAGATGTGGCTGTTAAAGAGATGAGAGTAATTAAATGAAAGCTAAATTCTCTACTCAGAGACAATAGGAAATATGGCTTGAGAGCATATCAGGAATTGGCAAGAGCATATCCACTGCAGGCTCAAGAGTGTTAAAGTAAAAATTCCTTTGAGAAGAGATGGGGGCACCCTGCTTAACAAGGGGGACCTAGGAAGTTTATCATCATCTTCAGCCACTGAGACACTCAAAGTCTGCTGCAGTCGTAGTGCTGAGAGGCTTTGCTATGGCTCAAGATGGTGGCAGACTGCATTGTCAATCATGTGGTGCTGGTTCTGCAGGAATGCAAGATTCTGGGGTTACGAGATCATGGAAGCTTCCACGAAAATTTCTTAAGAAGGCCTTCAAGGCCAGACAGAGTGTAGTCTGGTGGGCGTCCCTGTAGGCAGCCTCTAAAAGAGTGATGCATATGGGCTGGTGATGTGGCTCAAGTGGTAACGTGCTCGTCTGACATGTGCAGGGCGCTGGGTTCCATCCTCAGCACCACATAAAAATAAAATGGAGATGTTGTGTCCACCAAAAACTATAAATAAATAAATAAATAAATAAATAAATACTTTAAAATTCTCTCTCTCTCTCTCTCTCTCTCTCTCTCTCTCTCTCTCTAAAAAAAGAGTGATGCATAAAGATGTGAAAAGAAATTCAAAGCTGCAGTGGACAATCCCAAGATTATGAGATGTCAGGAGAGTGGAATGTTTGTCAAGGAAAGTTACAGCAATTGAATGGAAACAATTAAAGAGTGAGGCCACATTGGTTGCAATGAGAAAAGCCACAGAAGCAGAGCTACATAAGCCCTTTTGAGAAAACATCACTATGCCATTTGCCAACATGCTAGAAATACAGAACTAGTTTCTCTAGCTGAATTTTGGACTTACTTTTGTACCACTCCTTATTTCTATGCTTCTATATTTTTTTTCCTTATGGAATGGAAATATTTACTCTGTGCTATTATATATTGGATACATGCAAATTCCTTTTGTTTTTACAGGGTTTTACAGTGAGAGTTTACCTTGTTTCTCAAGGAATAATTGAGACATGGAATTTGGATAATGTAAAACAAGTTAAGATTATGGGATTCTTGGGAATGAATTAAATTTATTATGCATTGTTCATGAAATTTTGGGTGCCATGTAAGAATATTGTGGTTTTGATATCTGTGATCCCAAAAAAGCTCATGTGAGAGACAATGTAAGAATTTTCAGAGGCAAAAAGATTAAGTTATTACCTAATCAATGCCTTAAAATTTGGATATATATATATATATATATATATATATATATATATATATTAACTGGGTGATAACTCTAGTCAGGTAGAGTGTGGATGAAGGAGGTAAATCACTAGGGGTATGCCCTAGGGTTTATATTTTGTCCCTGGTGAATGACACCCTCTGCTTCCTGATTTCCATATACTGAGCTACTGTCCTTCTTCATAAACTTTTGTACAATGTTCTGTCTCACTTCAGGCCCAGAGAAATAGAGTTGGCCACCTTTGAATTGAGACTTCTGAAACATGAGTGCCTAATAAATTTTTTCTCTTCTAAAATAATCATTGTCAGCAATTTTGGTCACAGTATTGAAAAAAGCTAAAACAAACCAGGAGGGAAACTAAGAAAAGGGAAGAAAAAGAAAAAACAACTCAAGAAAATTTAAGATAAAAAAAGAGATATCACCAAGGACATTGCTGAAACCCAGAGGATCATTGTGAGTCATTTTGGAAACCTATACTTCAATAAAATGGAAAACCTAGAAGATCTTGAGAAATTTCTTAACACTTACCCAAATTAATCAAGAGAATATAAAAATATAAACAGACACATATCAAGTAATGAGATCAAAGCAGTATTGAAAAGCCTCCCAATGGAGAAAAGCCCAAGATAAGATGAATTCTCAGCTGAGTTCTACTACCCCTTTAGAGAAGAAGTAATGTCAAACTTCCTCAAATTATTCCTTGAAATAAAAAGGGAGGGAACACTCTCTAATTCATTCTATGAAGTCAGTATCACACTAATATCCAAAACAGATAAAGATACATCAAAGAGAAAAACTATATATCAATATCCCTGATGAATATAGATAAAATTGTTAATTAAATATTAATCCACATTCAAAAACACATTACAAATATTGTACATCAAGTTCATTTTGGTTTCATTCCAGAAAAGCAAAGTGGGTTCAATATATGCAAATCAAAAAAAGTAATTCATCACAGAAAGAAAATCAAGGACAAAAATCACATGATCACTGAATAGATGCATAAATAGCCTTTGATAAAATCCAGCAACCAATCACTGTTCAAAAAACACTGGAGAAGCTAGGGATAAAAGGAATATACCTCAACATAATAAAGAAAATATATGACAAACCCAATGTCAGAATGATATTATATGAAGAAAAAACTGAAAGAATTTCCTCTAAAATCAGAAACAAAACTAGGTTGTTCACTCTCACCACTCTTATTAAATATAGTTTTTGAAATTCTAGCAAGAGCACCCAGGAAAAGAAGGAAATTAAAAGAGATACAAATAGGAAAAGAAAAAGTGAAGTTACCACTGTTTGCTAACAACATGATTTTATATTTAGCAGACTCAAAATACTCCAACAAAAGACTTCTAGAGCTGATATAAAAAATTCAGCATAGGAGGATACAAAATCAACAAAAAATAATCAGTGACTTTTCTATGCTCCAACAATGAATCTGCCAATGAAGAAATTAGAAAAACTATTCTATTCATAGTAAATTCAAAAAAAAATTTTGAGAAAAAAAGCTAACAAAGAATTTGAAAGATATCTATCATACAAATTATAGAACAAATTGAAAAAAAACTTAGAAAATGGAAAATACAACCTATGTTCTTGGATAGGCAGAATTAATATTATTAAAATGGTCATATTAAAAAAATAATCTAATTCAGATTCAAAGTGACCCTCATAAAAATAACAATGACCTTCTTTTTTAAATAGGTTTTATTCTAATTTGTTATATATCACAGCAGAATGTATTCATATTACATATACAGAACACAATTTTTCATCTCTCTACTTGTATACAAAGTATATTAACACCACTGGTGTCTTTTTCATACATGTACTTAGGGTAGTGATGTCTATCTCATTCCATCATCTTTTAACAATGAACTTCTAAATTGACAAAAAGTAAAAACAACAAAATTTATATGAAGCAATAAAAGACCAAGAATAGCCAAAGCAATACTAAGAAATAGAAATGATGCTGATGGCACCACAATACCTGACTTCACATTATAATTCTAGCTGTATTTAAAACATAGCGTAGTATGGGCATAAAAACAGACATGAAGACCAAGGGAACACACCTAAAGCACAGAGGCAAATACACATAGATACAATCTTCTGATCCCTGACAAGGTTGCCAAAAAAAATACATTGGATAAAAACTTGCAGTTAAAAAATGGTGCTGGGCTAATTGATTATTCATCTGCAGAAAAATAAAATCGAATTTATGTTGTAGGAGTTCTGTGTTTGGGATTGGGGTCTCTGATAAACTTCTTAATTGTGGCATGCTTGGTGACTAGGAAGTTTCAATGCAAAGACACAGAATGCTTGGCTGCTAGGAAGTTTCTGTGCAAAGACATGGAATGCCTGGCTGCAGAGAAACTCCTGTGCAAAGACACAGGATGTCTGCCTGCTATAGCAATGTCCTTCACAAGGAAACTCTGTCTTCCACCCTTGGAATGCCTAGAAATTTCTCTTTGGAGATACTAAGATAACTATACTGGTGCACTAACTAGTTACTATGTTAATGTCCTTAGAGAAAAGGGAGCTGTGTCTTAATCAGCCAAGACTTTAATCTCAATTACCTAGCACCTGGGATTAAAAGAATACTAAATAATAACACAGTCATGGTATTAACAACCTAATGTAACTTTTGATATAAATAAATGTGGCTGCTTGGAGGAGCAGCCACTCTTTCATTCCCTTTCCTGCCTCTGCATCTTGTCTCTGTGTCTTCTTTTATTTTCTTTACATTCTGACTCTCACAATCAATAAATGAGCAAATGAAGTAATCAGACACTTCTTTAAAAAATGCAAATATATGAAAAACACTGTTGAAAATTCTTAAAAATTAGAAAAATGCAAGTCAAAACTACTCTGGGATTTCATCTTACTATAGTTAAAATGTGAGTCATCAAAATAATAAGTAACAATAAATGCTGGTGAGGATGTAGGGGAAAAGATACATATGCATTGTTGGTGGGAGTGAAAATTAGTACAACCATATTGGAAAGCAGTATGGAAGTTCCTCAAAATACTAGGAATGGAACAACCATATGAGACAGCTATTCCACTCCTTGATATTTATACAAGAGAACTAAAGTCAGGATACTATACTCATACATGTATACCAATGTGTATAGCAGTATAATTCACAATGGTGGATTTATTGGACTAGCCTAGATCTATCTCAATAGTTAACTGGGTAAAGAAAATGTGGTATATATACACAATGGAATTTTAGTCATAAATAAAAATGAAATTATGTTATTTTCTTGCAAATGGAAGAAACTGCAGAACATCATGCTAAGAGAAGTAAGACAGATTTGTGAAGTCAAGAGTTGAATATTATCTCTTATATGTGGAAACTAGATAGATATAAAGAATTCAAATAGGGGGATGAGACCTCATGAAAATAGAAGGTAGAACAGTGCAGTAAAGAGAATTGATGGGGAGGGAAGAGGGATTGGAATTCAGAGGAAAATAGAATGAAATTAACTGAAGTATTCCTTGATTATGTATGAACATATTACAATCAATTTCACTTTAATCTATAATTATATCACACCAATTAGAAAAATCAGAAAATAAAGATGCTGGATGACCTTCAACTATATGGAAAAGTAGTTACAAAGGAGCAAGTCTAAAGACTTCTTGGGCCTGTATTCACTTTGGGGTAATTAGTGTGAATTCCATTAGGTCAACAGGTTTATTCCATAGGGCAATTACTATGGTTTTTTCATGTATTATTTTGAGTAAAGGACTTATTTTAAAATTATAATAAGATTTGGACAGTTTAAAATTGCATAGAACAGGGGCTGGGGTTGTGGCTCAGTGATAGAGCGCTTGCCTAGCATGTGTGAGGCACTGGGTTCGATTCTCAGCACGACATATAAATAAATAAAGGTCCACCAACAACTAAAAAAATATTAAAAAGAACAATTATCCCTACATGAATATAAATTTGTTTATTAGAAACAAAAGTTCTTCTTAGATTCTGTTTTTTTCTTTTTATAACCTGAATAAAAATACTAGGAAGTGGAAGGATTATTATTGCTTTATTTTAAAATTTAGATACAGGAAATTATTTATCTGTTAAAGGATATTCCCATAAATTTTATCAAACATATAGATTTGCATACTACCCCTGTAATCATTATAGTTATATCACCCACTAAACTATATCATCCTATCACTTTACAGCAGCAGTTTTCTTCCTTACCCTTTTTCCTTTGCAACTGTTCATCTTATTTCCATTCCTATATTGGTGGTTTTTACTTTTTTGTTTAATTTTTAGAAAGTTATATAAAGAATCACACACTATGAATTCTTTTGATACTGCACACACTATGAATTCTTTTGATACTGGCTTATTTTATTCAGCCTAATGCCTTTCAGATTCATCCATGTTTTTTATGTATCAATTGATCATTCCTTTATATTGTTGTGTAGTGTTTCACTGCATGTACATACAAATTTATTCATTCACCCAATGAAAGATATTTGGGTTTTGAAATTAATTAATACATTTTCTATAAGCATTAATATATGTGTGGTTGAATGAAAGCAAGTTTCTATTTCACTTGAATAGGTTCATCCCCAGTATATATCTTATGTTTGGTCACATAAGAAACTGCCAAATTATTTCTAGAGAGTCTGTTCTATTTGTGTTATTACCAACAAAGAGTTCTTTGTATTCTGCATCCTCATGAGCTTTTTTTTTATCTATCTATTCATTTTTTGCCATTATAATAGGTGTGTATTGTATCTCATCATAATTTTGCATTTCCCCAATGGCTAATGATATTTAATATTTTTCCATGTGCTTCTCAGCAAATATTTGTTGGGACAATTTCTAAATATAAGAGAAATATGGGCAATATAAAGCAAGGAAGACTACTGTATAGCCAATATTGGAATAGTCAGTCACTGGGCTTAAAAGAGGCTCTGGGAGCTTAACAAGGAACAAGAGAAGAGAATAAAGATATAGTTTTTTATCTTTTCTTTGTCTTTATATTTGATAGTTATGTATGGATTTTTATATCCTTGCTAATATACTTGTTAATGAATAAAACTCAGTAAATTTATGAAAGTCCTTGCTTTCCATTTTTCTTTTCATCCTTAGAATTTAAGATTTTGTTTATTGTTAATTATCTTACAGGAGTGTAGTAGAAATAATATGATGATTAAATTAGTATTTTACTAAGATTAATAGAAATTCTGTTGTCCTTTTAAAGTCTCAGACTTCTAGGACAAATACAGAGATATTTCAAGAGAAATTGCTAGCAACATTAAGATGAATAGTTTATCATAGAATAAGCACTTTTTGTCAACATGCAAGGTGAGCACTCAACCATTGAGCTACAACCCCAGCCCCACAAACATTATTCTTTGACTGAATAGGTAATTCTCTCTTTATTAGAAATATTATTTTGGTAGTATGGAAAACAGAACTTAATATCGAGAAATCAGACACTTATAATGAATCAAGTGCTTTCCATTGTCTTGGAATTTTAATAAAATTCTAGTTACCAAGATTTGGCTGAAATAATTTCCCTTTGCAAAGGCAATGAATTTACTTTACAGGGGAGTGTAAGCATTTCTAACAGCACAAATGTATTTTCACCAATTTATTCATAATCCTTATATTTAGTATCTACAGAGTAAAGTGACTTTCAGAATGTATCTTCTACACAGTCTACAGAAGCTTTAAGTGTTTTGTCTAGCTAGAGAATGGTGCATATCAAGAGGATAATATAGAAATTAAAGTAAATCAAAGCATTTGTGGGTCAACTATAATTAAACATTAACTATCTTCTGGATAATGCTGTATGTGAAATATTACTTAATTAGTCTTTACAAAATTCTTATAAAAGTATTACTTTCATCATTCATATATTACAGATAAAAAAACCAAAAAGTAATGAAAAAGATATTAATCAGCTCAAATTAGGCCATGCAGTAAATGGTACAGTCAGGATTATACATAATCTCATACCAGTTTGAGCTTTTATACCAAGATACTATTCTCTTTTTAATAAGTTTTTAGTTGTTTATATACCTTTATTTATTTTTACTTATTTATATTTAGTGCCAAGAATTGAACCCAGTGCCTCACACATACTAGGCAAGTGTGCTACCACTGAGTCATAGCCCGAGCACCACCCCAAGATATTATTCTTAACTCTTTGTGATTGTGTAATAACTCAATGGTATTGTGATTTTTCAAATCCAAGTAATCGTAAGACTTTCTGCTTTTTTTACATACATGAATTAATATTTCTATCCAATTATTTTAGTCTTAAATTGAATTAATTAAAATATAAAGTGTTGAACAGACACTAAATATCAATTACTATAACTTTTACAGAAAAATAGACTTTTAGAAAGTATAAATAAACAGCAAGGGAAAATGAGGATGCAGACAAAATTAAAACAGGAAAATAAGCTTTTTGAATTTGTATTAATAATAATCATCTAAACTTTCCTATTTCCTTTTTGTCTATATGAACCTCAATAAGTTCTTTGGGAAACATTGGATCAAAACTTTAGGGAAATTATTTCAAATGGGATTTCACTTCAAAGTTGACTCCTGATTATCCACATTTGGGTTTTCCTCATTGCAGGGCTGGGAAAACTGTTATGTTCAGTGGGAACACAGCTTGCCTCCAGTTGGGTAAATTCTCATTTGTTTTAATTATCTAAACTAATATCATTACTAATTTATACATTGAGTCAAGAAATAACAAGACGTCAGTTTTAGAATTTGTCCTCTGAGATTTGGACATGGAAACAGTCATTAAAGACTGTAAAGAAAGTTATACTATGTTCAAATATTTTGAGCTTTTATACCAAATTTGAGGGCTTTTATACCATGTTACAGAGCTACAATAACAGAATTTACAGAAAAAGACTTCTGTGTATTTGTTCTTCCTTGCAGTAATTTTGTTGCTTAATTTCCTTTCCATGTCTGATGATTGTAAATATCCCTTAACACAATATGTACTCTCTCTTAACCCTTCCAATTACATGTCAAAGTCAGCTTTTCAAACTAGACAGTTTTTTTTGCTTTTTGTTTTTTTTTTTTAAGAGAGAGTGAGAGAGGAGAGAGAGAGAGAGAGAGAGAGAGAGAGAGAGAGAGAGAGAATTTTTAATATTTATTTTTTAGTTCTCGGCGGACACAACATCTTTGTTGGTATGTGGTGCTGAGGATCGAACCCGGGCCGCACGCATGCCAGTCGAGTGCGCTACTGCTTGAGCCACATCCCCAGCCCTCAAACTAGACAGTTTTGTTAAGAAAATGTGTACTTTTTATTTAAAATTAAAGAAAATTACCTTAAAATACATAATGATAGATTACGTATTGATATTAGGGGAAATCATTGGGGAAAATATTGGATTTATGGCATTGGGATTTGTAAGATATGCTATTTTAAATAATCTTAATTTTTTAAAATAACAATAATATGAATATTTGAACCTATCCACAATGTACCCTAACAGATATACATGTATATATGTTTAAGGAAGACAGGTTTAATGCAGATACAAAGTTCCAGTGTTCTATGTGAAATCATCATTTTAATGACTACAATTCATGTTGAGAAAGGTACTTTACCTCCTATAATGTTTTAAAATTGGGAGTCTTTAATAAAAACCCATATTGGGATGAATCAGCAATTTCAGAGAAGGTTTAATATGAATCTTGGAAATTAAGAAGAATTTTGAAGAAACATGAAATATAGTTGTATAATTTCATGAAAGGGGAAAATATACAATGTTCCAATTAGACATGAAAAAGTAAAAATATGCACTTTCAACACAATGAAATATTGACAACCAACAAAAAAAAAACATGTGATACTCTTGTAAGATGATAGTGGATGAATTTCTTTTTCTTCTATTTAAGTTTATCAAATGTCATTCTTTGGCAGTAGAGACTTTGAACAGTTGCACTTCAGTAGAAGCTTTTGAACATTCTGACATGCCTTTACACCCTTTTGGAGTGCTGATGTCACTTCTCGGAATTCCCAAATCTTTGTATGATATTACATTTTGGTCATGTACAGGGACACAAACTTATGCTTTATTTTTCCAATAGATATTATAACAAACAGTTCTTTGTGATATTCTGTCAGTAAACCATTTACTGCTAAATCACATAACATGTTTAAAAGAGATGTCTGAATGTATAAAGGTAAGAAAAATGAAGCACTTTTTAAAAATTTTCAGTTACCTCTCTATATATCTAGTACAGTCATTAAATTAATGATACCATTTAAAACACTGGGACTTTCTGTATTAAATTTGCTTTCTTAAACAATCATATCACTATAGGGGTAAATCATGGATATACTTCAACATTCACACTATTGAATAAAATAGCAAATTTTAGGAATCTCAATGCCCAATAAATCTTCCTTTACAATTTTAATGATACTCTGAGCAGATTTCATGATTTTACCAAATAATCCTTAGTTGAGTCTCTGAAAGTAAATGAAGACTACCAAAATGAGAACAAGTAAAGTCTTTGTATTAAGAAACAAAAACAAAATAGCATTAACTGAGTAGATTATTAACATCAGAGATTATTTTTCCCAGTTCTTAAAACTAGAAACCTAAAATTATGGTTCCATCATGATCAGATTTTGATGATGGTCCTCTTCTGGGTTGAAGATGACTGACTTTTCATTGTATCTTCACATAGCAGAAAAGATGTGAAATAGTTCTATGGTCCATTCTAATAAGGGAACTAATTATTTTCAAGAGGGTTCTAAACATAGGATCAAATTATCTTCCAAAAGCCCCACCTTTAAATACCATCATACCATACTCCTCAACATATAAATTTTAAAGAATGCAAACATTTTGTCCATAACAGAATGTATTTAGAATTTTTTTATAGCAAGTGATTCAGTCATCCTTCTTTGCATAGTTTGGCCTGGGTCCTGCACAGGCCGTTTTGGGCAGATCTCTTCTTTTCATATATGATCTGGCCATTGTCCACTTGAAGAAATGGGTACAATATTCAGTTTCTCATTTCTGATTTATGGAGCACTGTAATGGGGTCTGGTGGAAACCAAATATGATTAATTTTGAATTCTATTACAATTCAGAAGAGTGAGGAAGACTTCATGGATGAAATCACAGTTGAAAAAAAAAACAAAGTTGAGAGAGGTAATCACATGAGCAAAAATGTCACAGCTAGACAATACTCTGTATTAGAAGGAGCAAAAATAGGGACAAAATTGAAACTATGAGAGTACAGATGGGGCCCAGAGCAGAGAAAAATGCCAATTATAAAATAGTGCAAAATAAAATATGTGTCAGCTTGAGTTTTCCCCAGGAAATAGAAGCAGAAACAAATGATTGCATACAGATAACTTATTTTGGAAAGTAAAACCCATAAAAGAGTGGCAATTCTTTGAATATAATGGGGGATATCCCAATACAAGACCACATTTTTAAATGGTTGCCCCTGTGAAAAACTAAGGTCCATGCCTATCAGAATATTCTGTGAAGCTATGTATAATCTTTCTTCCAAAGATCTTGTCATGATAGTCATTTATAGCCATTCTCATAAGAGCAAACTCAGGGTAAAATTAAATATATATATATATATTATATATAATATATGTGATATATATAATATATATGCATATATAATATATGCATATGTAATATATATGCATTTATACTATATTATATATGCATATATATTGTATATAATATATATATATATTATATATAATGTGTGTGTGTGAGTTGATAGAAAACAAATAGAAAAGAACCTTCTTTCATAAAGTTTGACATTAGAAGAAAAATAAAGATGAAGCAGCATGAGAAGGAGGCTGCATTACGAAATTTAACTCTTGGAAGACAAATTAATATGCAAGAATATTTTACACCCAGGGAAAAAAGCCAATGATAAGTCAGAGATTGAGTGTGTGTATGTGTGTGTTTGTGTGTGTGCGCACACACTGCGCGCATTCATGCAAAGGATAATTGGAAGCTATAAGACAAGATTAGGAACATGAATGATTTCTATTTGTTTTGTATCATCTCTCTCTCTCTCTCTCTCTCTCTCTCTCTCACACACACACACACACACATATGAATATATATATATATGAATATATATATATATATATATATATATATATATATATATTCAATTTTACCTGTGTTTTCTCTTTTGAGAGTGGCTATAACCCATTTTCAAGACAAGATCTTTGGAAGAAATATTATACCTGGAAAAGTGTTAGGTTATTTTATTTTCTAAAATTAGAAATGAAAATAACAAGAGGTGTAGATATGGAGAAAATATGGGACAAAAAGTATAAAATTGAAGAATATAAGAATGTTTTCTATTAATGTTTGCTAGCTTATGAGTAAAACTTATCCTTCATGTAGCATATTTGCTGTGTAATTGAGAAAGCTTTAGCATAGAAGAATTCTAATTGGCATAAGCATAATAGCATTAGAGTAAAATGATATGGCAAATGGATGAACCTCAGATGTATATACCAGAAAATGAAAACTAAAAGTACAAGTGTTTATTTTTCTATATAATATAACTGCATGTCCATATTCAGGTTGTATGTCATTTTTGCAATGTCTTTAGCCAGCCATATTAATTTAAAATTTCTTCTCTACTATTTATTAACCATTCTCATAATATGGTTTCCTTACCAGAACTGACCTCATGGCTTGAAATGGGTTCTCAAATTTCAGCCTTCTAGTAATGAATAAGAAAATGGAAAAGACAAAATGGTCATCCTCTTGGCTAAGTCAGTTTAATATTTCTTTAAAAATTTCTTAGTTATATATGGACACAATATCTTTATTTTCTTTATTTATTTTTATGTGGTGCTGAGGGTTGAACAAAGTGCCTCACATATGCAAGGCAAGAGCTCCACCACTAAACCAAAACACCATCCCAATTTATTTTTTCAGTTTTTGATGATAACCTCTAAGGTCAATTTTTATTTCTACAAAATGACAATCAAAACAATATAATACACATTAAAAGATATTATTGAGTGAGCATCAATGAAGCTTGACTATGCAAAGGCTGTTTAGTTGCAAGAGAAAGGGAAGGCCATCTTGTTCCTGGGTTGAGCCAGTGGCTGCTCAGAAGGAATGGGGCAGCAGAGACCCCAGTTACCCCAGATTGGTGTCAGCTACAAAGATGAGTCCTGCCAATTCTGATCCCTCAAAGATTCAAACTGTGCTAAGGAAGCACTGTTGTGTGGCTGCTGTGCTGAAGACCTTTGTGGCACATTCAGATGGACCTTCGAATTTCAAATGGATATTCTGGCTTTTACTTTCCCTGCCATGACCAGTGGATCTTCTAACATGGCTGCAGGAAGGGGTGTTGGTATTCACCCTGATCAGGAATATTTCTGGTGAGAAATTTATTATACAAGTGCACAGCATCCTTGGCTGGAAGGCCCTCCATCCGGGCTCACCACAGACCTGGCATTAAAGGGTTTCCCTGCACAGGCGAGTCAGGCCATAGTTCAATCATTACACAAACATTAGGGTTAACCCATTTAATCCACACTGTTGTGGAAACATTAGACAGATTGGAGTGGACCTCCCTTTACACAATCTTTTTTGTGTGTGTGGGGGTGGGTGTTGCTTGTTTTTTAATTTTTAAAATGAATGTTATAAATTTGCAGCAGGGGAATTTGAACTAATTCCCACACGGAGCAGTGTGACACTGAAGAAGAAAAGCCACCAGAGACATTTCTTCTTTTTGGAGCAGAGGGGATTTCGTTCTGGAGAAGTAAATCCTTGAAAAATAAACTGAATGTGAGAAAGTAGGAGTTGCAAGGGCAGGGAAGAAAAGGGTACTACCACCTTATTTTTTTTAACCTTATGGGCTAAATGTAACTTCAAGATTTGGAGTAAATTGGAACAAAAGAACAACATTCTTTTGAAGTAGATTGAAGAAGTGATTTTTAAAACAAAGAAAGCAGAACTATAAAATCTGAAAATTTTAATCCTTTCTTTACAGGTTAACTAGACCACCCTTGATTAAGAAAACTGTAGAAAGTTAGTAACTGCCACAACAAATGCCAGGCATTGCCACAAATCAATTTTGCAGAGTCCTGCTTTTTGTGGTATCTGAATGCACTGTTTAGGGACATTGCTCACATTTGCTGGAATCACTTGAAGTGAATTTTAGTTCACAGGTCTCTTTTTCCTATATTTCTTTATAAATTCTTCAGCATTCTTAGAGAATGTTTTATGTTCTTAACTGTATTCTGCAGGTCGGTCAGCCGTGAGTGGGTACTCAGGCTGGGAGTCATTCACCAGAGCTATGAGGGACTGGATTACTTGATGGTTTTGGTTGCTGGCTTCTAGTTCTCAGCAGTAATCACTGACAGGCAGATCTTCCCTTTTTCATGGATGATTGGGTGGTAGATCTTTATTTTAAATGTGATCTTCAGTGGTTTGAATGGGTATTTGGCTGGAAAGTTGATTTCAATTCTGAAGTCCCTCTTATCATATGGAGGATTGTCAGGAACAATAAACCCTTGCCAAGTCAAAAAATTAGTTTCATCACCCTGAATGTTAGGGAAGTTTTTTATTCCATATCCGAGTCAGTTTAATTTGAATAGCCTGCCAAGAAGTTACCTAAAGTGAATTATATGGGCATAATAGACCAGACATACATTGTTTGAACACATTTTCCCTTTATAAAGTATTAAGTTTTACTTTCTAAGGAAGAAGGGACAAAATATATTAAGCAACAAATAACAATCACTAAACAAACAGCAACATAAAATTCTCTCGAAACTATATGTAGAAGGTATGCTTCCTGAGGTGAAGCAAGGGAGACTATAACTGGAGAAAAGTAATAAGTTGTGCAATTTCACAGTAAATATAGAGTGACCATCTGAAGATGAAATATTTTATTCTAGCTTCTATTTCCAAAGTTGTATTTGTTTGCAAGGAAATATTTTACCATTATTCTTTATTAATTTCTTCCTGTTTTAAAATAGCAGAGTATACATACTTTTAAATACAGCTCCATAATTAGGATTTAATCCCATATCATTTAATTACACATATTTTTGTGGATGGAAACCAAGTAAAGACTTTTTTTTTTAAACAGAGGTATAAATCCAAAAGTCTTATTATGTTTCAAATTCATCTGCTACCAATTTTAATATAAACTCTTTCAAATAAATCAAATTTATATTCTATAGCACGTAATTTAAAGGTAAATAAGTAATGCATAAGCATATATAATTTATCAATATGTGCAACATATTTGACTTATGTGCATCCTATATGTTGTTGAAGCAAATTGAGAACGAAATTGACATGCATACATAACATAATAATAAGTGAAAATTCCCTGGATTAAGTGAATTATTTAATCTATTCATATTTTGGAAGGCAAATGTGAAGAAGTGGAATAAATACTTTTTTGGCAGTGTGTGACAATTTGAATAAAGCATGGTATTTTACATGACAGTGTTTCTGAATCTATGATCCTCAGATTCTCACAATTCTTAGTATGACCAATGGTCCACTGTTTCAGTGTGTGTGTTGGGGGGGGTGAAGTGTGCAAGGTTCTGAGATTCTTACCATACTACTAACTGGATGACTGCCTGTTTCAAATATTTTTAAATGTCTGTAATAAATTGCTACGAAATGTGAATAGATCTTCTAAATTTTATCACCTCTGTTAATATAATCAAAGAGTATGTTATCTTTACATGTCTTATTGTTAATATATTAGTAACATGGTAATATCCAAGAAACAGAATATTTCTCCCAGACTATGTACAGTGTTTTTATTCTTGAGTGTGTACATAAGAAAAATCTTACACAAGTCTGACACAAGTGATTGGTGTTAGTGGTAAAGTTTGTGGTTACACATTTATAAAAAAAAAGGAATCTGTGGGATAATAAACTATATAATTATTAAAAGGTAAGCTGTTTGATGATTTCATATACATTTAATTAATTATATAAAGGTAAGCTGTAGCATGATTTCACATTATTAGCATTCCAAACTATCCCACTACTTTCCATGTTAGCCTGTGCATAAGAATCAACTTTTTTTAAAGAGAGAGTGAGAGAGTAGAGAGAGAGAAAGAGAGAGAGAGAGAGAGAAAGAGAATTTTTAATATTTTTATGTTTTAGTTCTCTGCGGACACAACATCTTTGTTGGTATGTGGTGCAGAGGATCAAACCCGGGCCGCACGCATGCCAGGCGCTTGAGCCACATCCCCAGCCCTAAGAATCAATTTACTAAACATATTTCTAAGCTATTCCCCAAGAAACTTGGGGTTAGTAGCTTTGTGACTAATTCCAAATTCTTTTGATCAGAGTTGTTGAGGGTACAATGCAAGTAACAGACTGTATCCATATGCTTTAATTTATGGGAAATTTGAAAAGAATAGCAAGTTATATAATAAGTATCCATATCTTTTCTAGCTTCAGATATAACCTTTGGCTTTCTTCCATTGGTGACCTAAATAGTTAGAGAATTTTGCCATTGACACTAATTAATTTGATAGAACCATTTATACATCTGTAGGCAGAATCATTAAACCATATTTATAGACAGTAAGCAATCTACATAAGACAAAGAATATGCTGTTAGGATGTAGAGAGTATTTTATGTGTGTTTGAAGGACAAAGCCCTTAATGAGGATAAGGACAATATATATATGTACATAGTTCTGTAAGATCATTTTCTTTTCTGATGGTTCTTACAAAAACAAAATAAACCAATAACAAAGCAAACACAAAATGAAACAAAACACTAAAATAATTTAAAAAATCCTTTTACTATTTTCAGGCAAACATTATTACTTTGTATATAATAAATGTAGAATTATATTCTTTTTAAGATGGACCCAATTTACAGCAGAAAACACACATCAGTAAAACAAAATATATTGTGGTAGCACACACCTGTAATCCCAGCAGCTCAGAGGCTGAGGCAGGATGATTGTGAGTTCAAAGTCAGCCTTACGAAAGCGTGTCACTAAGCAACTCAATAAGAACCTCTCTCTCTAAATAAAATACAAAGCAAGGCTGGGGATGTGGCTTAGTGGATTGAAGGACAAAGAGTTCAATCTCTGGTACCCACCCCCCAACAAAAATTAAATTTTATGTTACTCCAAGATATATAAGTCACCTATTGACTATAAGATGAGAAATATAAGATGACAAATTCTGTTTTATAACATGTAGATTATGGAGGCACCCAGTGTTTCTCCCTGTTGTTGGTTTATAACCAATCCATCAATAAACACATTTTGAACTCCCATGATATGTATAGTCCATATGGTATTGATTGATACAGTACTAAAAGTTAAAAGAGGGCTGGGGTTGTGGCTCAGTGGTAGAGTGCTTGTGTAGCATGTGTGAGGCACTGGGTTTGATTCTCAGCACTACATATAAATAAATAAAATAAAGGTCCATTGACAACTAAAAATATTTTTAAAAAATATTAAAGATTTAAGTGCCTTAAATAACATCTTTTTTATCATTTACCATATAAATATTATTTTTTTTCTTTTGGGAAATTTAAAATGTGGCTGTGTTATATCATCACACTGTTTTGTTTTATTGTGTGTTCTGTATGGTAACCTTAAGTTTTTTGATCCATATTTTAGCATTTTTAATTGAATATCCAGATTATAACATTAGATAAAACACCAAAAAAGTATTGATTTGGGTATAGTTAATAGTGTAATTTATCAAAATCAGTGTTATATTAGGGTTTTACCTGATAAGTAACAAAAAGCAATATTGTTATTGGATTTGATGACACGTAAACTATGCACAGAATTGTTTTTATTGTTACTGTTTTTCCCAGAGAATTATTTTCAAATCCTTTGTTGGTTCTAAGCTTTCATCATCAATAACCCAATCCCATATAAGAAGAAACAATAGTATGGAATAAAAGAAGGCATTGTTAGACAGGCACGGTGGTGCACACCTGTAATCCCAGCAGCTTGAGAAACTGAGACCAGAGAATCACGGGTTCAAAGCCACCATAATCAAAAGTGAGGTGCTAAGCAATTCAGTGAGACCCTGTTCCTAAATAAAATACAAAATAGCACTGGGGATGTGGCTCAGTGTTCAAGTGCCCTGGAGTTCAATCCCTTGTTTAAAAAAAAAATCCAAAAACATAGTCATTAATCTTGAGTTCTATAGAAGCTGTACCATCAAAAAGAATATTGATAGAATCAGTGAATAGTAATCTCATTGTCTCTCCAGACACAATAACATTCATTAAGACATAAAACATTAATAATTTATTTAATATATAATTTGACATTTGATTGCAAACAGAAGCCCTGATTTTTAAAAACGATGCTGAGGTCTTTATAATCACTGGATTTTCAGTATATTAGATGGCACTGGTATAGAAATCATTTCTTAGCATTCTAGAGAAGAACAGAAGCATACAAATTAATGGCCTAGATACTGAATTTAGAGAATGGTAGCTTGTGTCCCAGTTTTGTCCCTTATATGTTACATAATGTTAACCAAATAGTTTAACTCCTCTAAGCTTCATTGCATTTATGTATAAAATGAGGATTATAAAATTATCCATCTCATATGGTTGTTGCTGAGACAAAAATGAACTAATGCAGGTAAATTTCTTGATGAGGGAATTGGTAAATGATGGAACCTCTTTTGTTCTCCAAACATAATATCTGCAATATCACACATAAATCCTGTCCCCAGATATTCCAATGAGAGATCTCTCTCAAATCCATAATATTTTGTACATATTTTTATTGATCAATATTTAAGTAACTGATTTACTTATTTCTTTGAAGGGACTGTGGGATTATTGATATCAGAGACCATCTCTAGACACACTTTGAACCACTGGTACATTATACAATTCTTGATTCTTAGTAGGCATTTAAAATACAGTTTATGATTTAATGAATGGATTGGCAAAAGTCCAGCCATTGTTGGTCCTGTTCTATATGAATCTATCTAGGTAAATATCGGAATGACCTATAAATAACACAATGTAACCTCTTAAATTCAATCTCTGGTTATTCTAAATATGAAAATGAAAAATGTGGTCTTCAGTGAAAGGATAAAAAGACACAGTTATGTTTGATGACTAAGTTCTGGAGATCTAAGAGAATACATAATGACTATGACTGATAATACTGTATTGTATACTTGAAATATACTAAGAGGGTTGATTTCAAGTGTTCTTAACACATGTCCACGCACACAAAAGTAACTTTATAAGATGATGAATAATTTAATTAGCTTGTGATAATTTCACAATGTATACATATATCAAAAGTTTACATTGTACACTTATGTGCATGTAATGTGCACAACATCAAAGTATCTCAGAAAAAAAGAGACATTTTCCTTCCTCTCTGAGACAACTCATTGTTTTATATGGGGAAACAGGTATATGAAAAAAATCATTCTAAAACAGTAAGTTAAATTAAACAACAAGTGAGTTAACCACTACAATGGACGAAAAAGAAAGATGTAACTAAGAAAGTATGCACAAATATTCTGAGCTCATTTGGTAGATGTGGAGGAAACTACTTCTGGTGGAAGGAAACAAAACATACAGAGATCCCAAGGTGAAGAAAACATAAGATTACCAATTTTAGCTTGATGTTATGTATAGCTTTTAGGAGAATATTTCTGCAATTCATTTATTTTAGAAATAAAGTATTAGTGAAAACAGATGTATTAGTTTGTTATTGCTACCATAACAAATTACCACAAACTGGGTAGCTAAATAACAGACATGTATTTTCTTTCAATGTGGGAAACTAGAAACCTAATTTCAAAGTAAGGACAGAGATGGTTCCTCCTGAGGGCCCTGTGACAAGAATATGTTCCAAGGCTCTCTTCTTGACTTACAAATGGTTATTTCTTCATATTAACTTCTCTCACTATATATTCATTTTCAAATTTCTTCTTCTTATAAGGACACTAGTAATACTGACACAGGGCCTGCCCTAATGTCTTTAATTATATCTTCAGAGGCATTATCTCCCAATCACATTCTGAGACGTTGGGGGTTAAGATTTCAATATCAACACCTGTATTTGAGGGAGGGAGACACAATTCAGATTGTACCATTCAAATTCATGCCCCATATAATTCTTAACCTCGTTACAGGCAAAAATATGTTCATCCCATTCCAATATTCTCAAAAGAGTCAGTCCCTTACAACATCAGCTCTACAACCAAATTATCATATAAACATCATTCAAATAATACAACGGAGGTATTATTCTTACTGAGGCAAATTTCTCAACACTTAGGAAACTGTGTAATCAGACAGATTATTTGGATCAAAATTGTAGGTATTTAGGTATAAGATAGGCCTTTCCATTCCAAAAAAATGATAAATAAAAAGGAAACATTGGAAAAAAATAAAGAAGAAGAGGAACCTAATAATTCTAAAACCTATCAGGAAAATTACATTATTTTTATTGTGGTAAAAGCATGTAACATCAGATCTACCTTGTTAGCACAATTTTAAATTATACTGCTTAATATTCATAGTTATAAGCATAATGTATTATTATATTTTAAAGCTTAGGAATGATCATTTTTGACTCTAAACCCTATCCTACAATCCATAAGGCATTAGTCCCAGGTCCTGGTGTTTGGAGGAGTCAGTCTGGTACTGTTTAAATTGAGGACATGTCCTACCTTCTTCAACTGAAGAAGACCCAGTCCAGATTCCCCAAGACTACTTCAACTGGGATTATGGTAGAAGTATCAGCTCTCTTAACCTTTGAACTGTCTTTATGTTCATTCTTCTTTTTTCTTGAGTGATAACTTATCATTGAATTTGAATAGTTCTCTCTTTACTTTTCTTTAAAATCTTATCTACTGACAATCTTAGTTTATTTAGTTCCATCTCTGCCCACTTCAATCTAAAACAGCAGAATTTTCTCTAAATAAATGTCTAAAAAAATGTGTGGCTACCAATGCTATTCATGGAGGACCAAAGCATCAGTCAAGATGATATAGAACAAGGCAGCAGGGTAGTTTCTAGAGTACACTAACTAATACAGATTTTTAGTACCAGGAAGGGGTTGCTGCTGTAATAAATACATACAAATATGGCAGTGGTTTTGGAATTGGATAGAAAGTTACTAGAAGGTAGTATTGGTAGAAATAAAGAGGGTAAAGATCATTCTTGTGAGGGCTCAGAAAGAAGGGAAGAAAGTTACAAAGAAAGTTTCTATTATCTGATAGAATAATATATTATCATAAACAGAATATCAGTAGATGTATAGATGTTAAAGGTGACTCTGGAAAGGTTACAAACAGAAATGAAGAATGTTACTGCTAATAGTATTAAAGGCTTTACTTATTGTAAAGTGACAAAGAACTTGTCCAAATTGTTTTCTAGTATTTTAAGGAAAATAAAATTTAAATGATGAACATGCATAATTTTTGAAGATATTTGTAAGCAAAGAATAAACATATGACTTGGTTTCTCCTTGCCATTTATAAAAAATGCAAAGAAGAAAAGGATGAAGTAAGAACTTAAGAAAAAACAAAGGAGAAATACAATATTTGGAAAATTCTCAGCCAATTTTTGCTGAAAAAAAGTGAGAAAGCTTTTATTGAATTACACTTCAAGAGTTTCTGAATAAATATTTGTTCAAGAAATTACATGCATGACTCATGTACACAAATAACTATCTCCGTGGAAGTCAGGGATAAAGATGTAGTTATTGAGGAGAAATTTGTGCAGGACCCTACTATCAGTATCATGATCACAATCTCTGAGTTCCCCAGACAAACTCAACTAATAGGATGTGTGTGTTTGTGTGTGTGTGTGTGTGTGTGTGTGTGTGTGTCTGGAAAGAGAATTCTATATTGGGGGCCTTAATCTTTTCTTCTAAGTCTTAAACTAATTGGATGAGCCCACCCATATTATGGAGCATACATTCATTTCTTTACTCAATTTTGTTTTACTGGGTATGGAGGTGTTCACAGGTATATAGGTAGAGCTTGGGCTGATGAAAACAAATCATAGAATTAGGCTTCTATAATGCATCCATACAAAAAGTTTTAAGATACGAGTCTTGTCAGCTGTTTTATATTTGAAGATCAAAAGAACTAAAGATATCTGTAAGTTCTTTTTGAAAAGCCATATGATTTAATATTTTATTGTCCATGAAAATTACAGAAGTAAAATGTCTGATTCCTCAGTTTTTATTTAAAAATCTTCTATTTTTATCGAATTACCTTTAATAATTCTAATTATTTACATTTTGAGATGTTGTGATACATGGAATTTTGTATTTGGATTAAATTTTTTTCTAAATTTCTAAATGATAACATGATAATCCCTATAGAATATTGCACAAATAATAATTGTACAACTCATGGAATGATGTCAAAAATACCACACAAAAGTAAACATAATGAAAATTATAGAATGGAATATTTTTAAAAACCTGGAGGAAATCCTGGTACCATTTACATATTCTTCTTCCTTTTCAAGGAAGAAGCTATTTTGCCTATTCATGAGCTTCATATAAATGCAGTCATAGTGTATATACTTGTTATGGTTTGGTTTCTTTTGCTCAAGTATATTTTTGTAACTTTCATCTATACTCTTAAATATAGCAGATGCTAATTCATTTTTATTTATATACTGTATTACATTATGTAAATACACCACAATTTATTTGTCTATTCTAGTATTGACAAACATGTTGCTTATTTCTAAATGTTGGCTATTAATATAGTGCTTCTTTGAAAATTGTTGTACTTAGGTTTTAGTATATACACCAATTTCCCCTAAGTCTGTATCTTATAATAGAGTATTTGGTGCTTGGGTTATCCACACATTTGTCAAAAATAGGAAATACACAAGTTTACCAAAAATGAAAAATATCAAACAGTTTTCCAAATTGTTTTATTTTTACCAATTCACACTCTTACTAGCAATGTATGAGATAGTTCTGCTTAGTTTACATTCATGCCAATATTCACAGGCCTTTTTCAATAGCAGTCATTTTGATAGATATGTGCTTTGTGGTTTAGATTTCCATTTTGCTAATTATAAAGGAAGTTGAACAACTTCTAATATTTTCATTGTCATCTGGGTATTTTCTTTTGTGAAGGGTCTGTTCAAGACTGATGCTCAAATTGATTGAACTTTCATCTTTCTTGATTGTATACAGCCTGCCTTTTCACCTAATATAAATAGAGTATTTTTAAATGTCAACATATTACATCTTAATCATGCTTTAAAAATTAGTAAAGTTGCTAGGCACAGTGGCCCATACCTATAATTCCAGCAGGTCAGGAGACTGAAGCAACAGGATTGCAACTTCAAGGCCAGCTTCAGCAACTTAGTGAGGACCTAAGCACCTTAGCAAGGCCCTCTCAAAATAAAAAAACAAAAGTTCTAGGGGAAGTGGTTCAGTGATTAAGTGCTCCTGGGTTAAATGGATAGTACTACGCCTCCAAAAATATTAGTAAAGTTAGTGTTTTAAGTTCCAAATTACATAGATAATGATAATTATGTAGATAATTACACAAGTGTTCATCTTTTAGCAAATTTAAAGAATGGAAAAAAGGATGACATTTGTAGAGAAAATTTATCATATTTAAATTATATCTAATATAACAATTTAGAAAACATATAAACCACTTATACAGAAAAAACTGATACATACAGTATTAATATATCCATTGATAAAGGAAATAGCAAAAGAAATGTTATGAAAAACTCTACTATAAGAATACTATATACCACATAGTATACCAAGATATTTATTTGGAGTGACTCAAAATAAAAACTAACCAACCATTAGATTATACCTACAGAGAAATATATCTGTTTGGAGTTTATGTGTGTGTGTGTGTGTATGTGTGTGTGTGTGTGTGTGTGTGTGTGTGTGTGTATGAAATATTTGTGAAACATTTATAATTTTATTTATTTGTGTGGTGATTTTCATATACTATTTTAATTTCACTTAAATAAAATTGTAAAGTGAGTAAAGATTGGATGAAGAGGCACTGAGAAAATACATACACATTAAATTCTCTATGGTAATAAAGATATATTCAGTAAAAGAAAAATTAGTGATTTAGACATCTGGCTTGGGTCTGAGCCCTAATTTTGCCACCATGCATTCTCGAACATGTTGTCAAAAACATTCAATACACGACGCTAAGTCTACCATAAAATTTGAAAAATAATAGGGAAAATGCATAACATTATTGTGAATAATAAATTGCATAAATTACTTTTTGGTAGAGTTTTATATACAGTAAACAATGAGTTATTATTTTTCTAATTATAACAGCAAAGCATTTCCTGTAAGAATTTCTAGGCTTGGAAGGCTTAGAAAACCTTGTCACTCTGTAGCCATTTCTCTTTTCTCATACTTACATGGCTGGACCCTTTCCTACAATTCCTTATAGTTTGATGTGACCTTCTGATTTGTGTCTAGCCTGAAGAACATGGGAACTAATAATATAAGATGCTTCCAAGTGTGAGTCACATGTGGTTATTTGAACTTGAACAAATAACGTCTTTAAGATATAGTTTCCTTACTTGCAAATACAGTATTATACATTCAATAGATTTTTGGTAGAACATAATTAAAATAGCATATGTAAAACACAGCACCTGTCACATAGTAGGCATTCGATACTTTATTTTTGAACAAATGAGTATGTTGTTTATAGTGATGATCAATATTAGCACTATATTTTTCTATAAAATAAAAGTTGAGATTTCCCCCAAGCTAAAAATATAGGAATAAAGAAAGAGAGGAAAGTACAAAATAACTGCTCTCTGTGTGAGCTTAGGAATCAATAAATGATGAACAATAGAATCAATCAGCATAAAACAAGGCTTTAGACAGATTTCTGATTATTCCTTCAAATGACTCTGGGAAATCAGACTGGTGATACTGAAGTGGACATGATTCAAGGTTGAAAAATTCTAAATGGTTTAACAAATTAAAAATACAAACCAAAATTATGTTTTAAACCAAGATCTTGCTTTATCAGTCTATGAAAAATATGATTACTGCCTATGATGTGACAAAGTAATGTTATATACTAAGAATACTCTTCAATTTCTTTTTCTAGCCCTGTAGTTCAGTATTTTTAACTTTCAAAATATTCTATTTTTGAAAATCAAGACTGTAAAGTTCAATAGTCCAAAATCAAAAAAAGATATGCTTGTGTTTACCGTAAAGTGTAATGAAATAGGGGAGTTTCTTTGATTTTGTGATACTTTTTGTGTGTACAGAATTAGATGTATGTCCTTTGTCTTTGTAGGGATTCTGTATACTGTGTGTGTTTGTGTGTATGTGTGTGTGTGTGTGTGTGTAGCTTAATTTTCCACTTATTTATCTCAAATCTCTATTATGTTTGAAAATCACTTAAGTTCTTACTTTAACGTATCATAGCAAACAGTTTGGCAGAAAACATATAGAAAGTAGAATCCTAAATGAAAGGAAAGCAAATTTTTCTTAGATGAACTTTAAACATTCTCTAATGAAAGGAAAATATAGTTAAAATATTAACCAATTTTAGTCTGCTTTCCTCATTGAAAAATATTATAAGCAAATAATGCAGAATAGCTCCATCTGCTGATAGTTTGCAGTGGCCTGTATTCATTTTGATCCAAATATTTTATAATACTCTTTTCAAATGACTACAATGAAAGATAAATTGAGGTGTATAATATTTGATGTGTATGTAAAATGGATGATAATATTTTTGTAACAGGAGTACATACTTTCTGAGTGATATACTTTACTTACATTTTATTAATAATCCTTACTATTAGGTCTGAAATTTAAAATAAAATATAGCAATGTTTGTCATTTAAGACATTAAAGTGCATGTGAATGAAAGCATTTGCATGGTTCTGTTTGGGATATTTGAATATAGAGAAAAATTGTCCAGAAAAATAATAAAGGATCTACATAATATGAATCTTGAAAGTGACAATTACATTGTTGGTTAATTCCTGAGATCACTGATTTTTTTTAACATAGTGGGTCCCATATATTTTGTATTTTCACTTTATTTTTTTGATATTTTATTTTAGTTGTAGTTGGACACAATACGTCTATCTTATTTTTATGTGGTGCTGAGGATCGAACCCACGGCTTCGCTCATGCTAGAGAACCGCTGAGCCACAACTCCATTCCCATGAGATCACCAATTTTAATTCTTAAATATCAGTTTCAAAGCATGAACTACTCAGTCAGCATCACCTGATCAAAATGTGTTAGGCTGACCATTGAGGGATAGGGATGTGTATCTGAAATAGTTGTAATTAACAAAGGGAAAGGTGAGAACACCTGGAAATATACTAAAACTAGTTAAGAGCAACCAGGCTAAAAGGAAGAAAAGGACTTTAATGCCAACATTTCCATAGAACCTGCCTCAAGTTTCAAATAAGGGCATGAAAGCAGGTCCCAACTCTGTTAACTCTTTACTTAATTTTTCTCCTGAGTGATGCTGATCACTAATAGATGTGGAGGTGATCTTACTCATATTAGCACTTTGTACAGTATCTTATACTTTTCCAATGGTGCTTGTCAGTGACATGAGAAAATAGACTTCCTCTCATCTGCAGTGTTTAGTTCAAAACCTCTATATTTGTTTCTGATAAAACTTCAGGAATCATAGCAGAGGGAGGGCATTTAATTGTGATCTTGAGGAAAGCTCTTCACCTTTTAAAAGCAGAATAAACAGGAGATAGGGAGCAGTAAGTATTCTCTGAAGAGAGTTTGCCACCTTGGAAATTTGACATCTAGTTGTCCCATTTCATTCTTTTCAATTTTATCTTGACATCTGAGTACTGTCTCTACTTGGAAACTGTTTTTATTTTTTACCCACCTCACCTTTTGTGTGTGTGTGTGTGTGTGGCATATGTGTATATTTGTGTAAGTGTATATGGGTTTTCTCATGGTTATTAAGTATTTGGGATTTGGTTGCTAAGAGCTTGGTTCCTACACAGAAGTTTTACAGATAAGGGAAGTGATTATGAAAATACAATTCTTGGCATCCTAATAAAATATTTTAAAAAGTAAGATAAGAAAGGAGAAAGAGAAGAATCTACTGATATAGAGAAGGACGGCAGCCTTTTGCATTTTGGTATAGGAACCAAACTGGTGTAGACTTGAATCAGAGGGATGGACTGATGGAGAATGCAACCCCATTCTATGCCCTATCATGCTTCTTTTGTCACAGCTCCCAGAAGACATTAGTATCTGGTCAGAGCTATTGTCTACATTTTTATGGAAAAACTCAAATAAAAGAAAAGAAATATATACATTTTAAGATTTGTTGAGAGAAAGATTTATGACTTTCCCTTCTGTTAACTGACTTTTTTTTAAAAAAATTCACTATTGTGTCACCAACTTGAGTTATGTGAGATGATACTGTATCTTCTCCTTTCTTAACTATAGAATAAATGATGGGTTTTAACATGGTGAGGACCAAAAACTTTACATTCTCAATCTGAGATAACTTATATATACATACAGATATCTTATATATACATACAGATTACTTATATATACATACAGATTACTTATATATACATACAGATTATATATATATATATATATATATATATATTTGTAGTACAAGCAATATAAATCTGTACTTTTCTGTATCCTTTGGGTTTTTAAGTTATTTTATTTTACTTTTCATTATGATAGGTTAATAATATTCTTTCAGATTATGAATGTACACTGCATGCACAAATTCTTTTTCTATAAAATCTATGGGCTAGTTTAACAATGACCTCTGACCCGTAAACAAAATATATAAATTTTAGAATATAGAGTGTATGAGAATTCATCAACTATTGAACTGATCCCTTAATGAAGAAGACATGTCCTGTTTTCTCATTTCTGCTAGTTTAATTTATTTCCATAACTGTGGTGATGGTGACAAGTTATGTTATCGGAGGATTTCAGAATATGGGAATTTATTGTTGACATGAACACAGTAAATACTGCTTGATAGTTTTCATGAAAAATCAATTTTATTATGTAAAATGATATACATCAATTGCTTAAAGATTTATGAAAGAAAAGAGCCACAAATCAGAAAAAAAATAAGAATGATTTACAAAATATGAACAATGGTGTGGAAAAGTGGTATTTCAGTGACCACAATGAAAAAACAAGAAAGTCACAGTTTATACAGTGAACATCTCCCAAGTTAACATTAAATTAACATAGAAAAAGCAGTGTGTTATTCATTATAGACTTTGCAAATGAAAAATAATTTAATCATACTTCTAAATATATAAATTCAGTACAAATATTTCAGTATTGAAAGTACTTTTGCAGTTTTATTAATATTCATGCAAATAAGTAGAAATTTGATATTTTTTCTTAGTATTTTTTAGTTGTAGTTGGACAAAATACCTTTATTATTTTTATGTGGTGCTGACGATCGAACCCAGGTCCTCACACATGCTAGGCAAGCACCCTATCAATGAGCCACAACCTCAGCCCCAAAATGTGATATCCTTAAAGAGAAAGATGTCATGTTATTTACATTGATTTTTTTCTATTAGTTTTCTAATTATCAGTTTCATTTAAAATGCTTCATTGTCTCACCTTAAATTTCCTTTTTAAAACTACCTGTCAAAAGTTGCGTTTTAATTTTGCTAAACTTTTTTTTAAATTGAGAGAGAGAGAATATTTTAATATTTATTTTTCAGTTTTCGGTGGACACAACATCTTTATTTTATTTTTATGTGGTGCTGAGGATCAAACCCAACTCCCCGTGCATGCCAGGTGAGCACGTTACTTCTTGAGCCACATCCCCAGCCCTGATTTTGCTAAACTTTATTGTAGAAGTACTATAGGTTGATTGCTTTAAACCATAGGTTTAATTATACAGAAAGATAAGGAAATCTTCTCCACTTCCCATTTCTCATATTTGTTCAGACCTCCAGATATTTTCTGTGCATAAGCAAGTATACATACAAAAGCAAACACATATGCACAATTTATATTTATTTTATTGATGATCTTATGCAAAAAAAAATCAATATAGTGAATCTCTAGTGAAGTTATTAGAACTCAGGGTATGTGCATTATTAACAACATTAAAATTCTAATCTCAAATATGGCCATAGTAGTATTATTTCTACATGACAGTAATCCCTTTTATTTGAAAAAAATGCTATGAAAAATGTCTTATATGAGCATTCTCTAATTTTGAACATATTTAATATAGATTCCATCAATAAGTAGCCTTTTGCTCAAAAGTAATTATAATAAAATGATAACAAGTACAATCTTATTATTTCTTTTAATTTTTTCTACTTGTGTGTAAAATAGCAATAATAATAACAATAGTATACATAAAACAAAATAAAATCAGTACAATATTTTAGTTGCTAATATTCATTTCAAATTTATGTCAAGAGACATCTGTTTTGTTTTAAATTATATAAAACTAATAAAAGTCAGGCATCATTGCCGCAGTCTGGCTGGGCACAAATCACTAGCCACTGATGCAGGAACAAACTTTATTTCTGAACTCCACTAGTACACTCCACACACACTACCGGGAACTCTCCCGAACGCCACATGGCTCCTCCAGGAACCACCAACCAGAAATTCCCTCCTCCGGCACTTCCCCAACCAATGAGAACTCTTCAGGAATCCCTGCAAGAGCTCAACCGGAACTCAATGGGAACTCTTCGAGAACTCAAAAGTCATAATCTTAATGGCTTGCTGGCGTCACCTCTCAACCACTACTTCTGGCAAAAATGCCATGCGTCATCCCGACTCTGCTATGGCCCTCAACACATCATAAAACAACTTTTATGCACTACCACATTATTAAAAATGTTTATTAATTAAATGTTTTTACAATATGATATTCTCATTTTTAATATCCAAATATCATTCAAATTTTAAGTTTTATTATAGCAAACAAATATATGAAAAACATAATTCCTAATAGCAACGTTAGTAAATTGGTTAAAAGTATTCAAAAATACAGTAATGAGGCCAGGTGTGGAGGTGCAAGCCTGTAA
This sequence comes from Urocitellus parryii, assembly GCF_045843805.1. Lineage (NCBI taxonomy): Eukaryota > Metazoa > Chordata > Mammalia > Rodentia > Sciuridae > Urocitellus > Urocitellus parryii. The sequence continues at coordinate 46,652,630 of NC_135547.1, read as the reverse complement.
ATCCCAGTGGTTCTGGAGGCTAAGGCAAGAGGACAGACAGTTCAAAGCCAGCCTAGGCAACTTAGAGAGGCCCTAAGTAACTTAATGAGACCCTGCCTCTAAATAAAAAATACAGAATAGGGCTGGGGATGTGGCTCAGTGTTCAAGTGAGCCTGAGTTCAATCCCCAGTGCCCCTCCACAAAGAAAGTCATGATTTCTAATGATGTCATTTAAAAAATATGTAGTTTTCAATAAAATTAACAAAACCTATATATCCTTAAAAAGTTAAAATTTACCATGTCCTCATGTGTACCTAGTAACAAAAGAAGGAAAAGAGGTTTTTGAAAAAAATATAATTGTAGTTAAAATTTTATCATGTACAAGTTTTTAGATTGATGAGCTACATTGAATTGCAAAGAATATAGGATTCTTATTTTCTCCTTAGTATAAGATGGAAAAGTTGAAATTTTTATAGTATATTCTGAACAAAATTCTCTTCACAATATTAAATTTTCATTAATCAATTGATAAATGGATACAACTCTAATCAGCTCTTAAATAATTTCAAGGCCTACCAATCACCTTTGTGATTGAACTACATATTTGTATTTTCAGTGCTAGACATTCCACTATTAATGGGGATCAAATGGTCTGCCTAATGGTCATAGTCATGACTTATAGAGAGATTAATGTCTAATCAAGTGAAAAGTACAAATTTGTGTAAAGAAAAGCACAAATTCTTCTTAAACAGGCAATGATTTTTAAGATTTAGATAAACAGGGTAAAGTAACAGTTTACCTACAGTTCAATAAACTATAGCAATACTATTAAGATAGTAGTATTGTTATAATTCTATTTGTTTGTTGATCACTGACACTAAAAATTTCATTAACTGCAGATAAAACTCTTCCAAAATTTAAAATAAAAATTGGATTAGGAAATGAGTAGTCTAAATTATTAATAGGTATTTTCCTAGAAGCAGAGTTTGATACGGTATTCAGGGGAGTCCTGATGTAAATTTGGGGAAAGATGTGCAATAAAAAAAGATATGAAATAAAAAGCCTTGGAAACCTTTATATAAAAATAGTGGCCCTTTCACATCTTTGCTTGAGGTGAACCCAGACAGAAGGATATCAAGAATTTAGTTCTACCAGGTATTGTCCTTTACTATTTATTGATTCCTATTTTATTATTTTCTGTATGTACCCTTTCTGTTTGATTTCCAATTATACTGTGAAGCAAGCAAAGTTATTTTTTAAAAATATTCTTTTAGTTGTAGATGGACAGAATGCCTTTATCTTGTTGGTTTATTTTTATGTGGTGCTGAGGATTGAACCCAGAGCCTCATGCATACTATGCAAGCGCTCTACCACTGAGCTACAGCCCCAGCCCAAGCAAACTTCTTATTAAACTGAACCTAGTCATGAAAGTTTAAGTTTGATATGTTTTTCTTTGACTTATTTGTATACAGCTTCCATAAAAAATATAATTACCAAGGAAACATTTGAGACAAAAAATGCCAATACACTAATATGTTTGTGTGTACAAAATTATATGCAGTGATTAAATATAAACATGTAAAGTTAGGAATATTGATAGTCAGGCTAAGCAAATAAAAAGAATTATGCATTATTATCTTTTATATTGAAAATGATTCTTTTGATTCTGGTTATATGGAACTAAATTGAATAATTTTCTCTGGGAATTCCTCCCAACATATTATGTGTGTTAATGTATGTAGCCTCAGGTTTGTATCTGGTAGAAATCTACATAATTTGCTCTTTTAGGGTTATTTAATTTTTTTTCTAATTTGTTCTCACATATTAGTGGTAGTGCATGCTAATATAGTTTATCCACTTAACAGGAGGGGGCTATCCTTTGGTTAAGGATTTATAATAATGTAAATAATATAATAATATAATATAATATAATAATATAATAATATAATAATATAATAAAAGATGAAGGAAATTTGTCTGATCCTAAGGGAAATGAGCCTATTCATTTCAAGATACACTATAATTAGAAATATCAATATTAAATGCCTGAAAGGTTGCTCATAGGTTCAAGCTATCTTCAATTTACTTCTGTTAATTTTGGATATTTACTAATAATACTTAATGTCAGACTATATTAAAGGAAGTTTTAAACAGCCTCAGTGCAAATTGATTTGGTTTCTGTTGTAGGTTTTCACAGAATTCCACCTCATGGAAAGTTTGTACTTTACTTGGAATCTTTAGGAAAATTTAACAATATTTATCCAATAATTACTTAATTTAAAATATACAATTGAACTCTACCTTTTTGAGAAAATCTATACAAATTTTCTTAAAGACATGAACTGGAAATAGAACGATGATAGAAGAAATAGGGCTATTGCGATGAGAATTTTTTCCTTCAGAATATTGTTTTTAAATTTAACAGACAAATATATATATATATATTTTTCGATACATGAGAAACAAATAAATGAAGGATAAAAATGTAATTAGTACCTGAGAATTTTTTAACAATACAGATTATTACACTGAATAATTATAAATATTTATACTTATTTTCACTAAATATTTTAAATGTAATATCAGGTTGGTCTAATGTTGAGATAATCCTTTAACATAAGGATATAATAGCTAAGAACAGTATTAAAATAAAAATTTATTTTCAAACAAGTCAACACCAAAAGGAGTAATATCACATGTAACACTCTCATTCTTTGAATAGCCTTATCAGAATAGCAGCACTAGGAAATGTAGAATGGGGGTCCTATATAAGCATATCTTTGATTTATATTTTATTTTTAAAACTCTAACATGATGTAAAGAATAATAATAATAGTTATTAATACTATTTTATTCATAGTGTTTCTTTTCTTCCTTTTTGAAAAATAAAACAAGACAATAAATACCAGTGTGAAGCTTGAAAAACTGGGGTGGTGTGATGTGAACCTTTGAGAATTCTATAAAGCAGCATGAGACATTGTTCTGTTCAATTTCCAGCTATTGATCCAACTGAATGCTTATTTACAGACTACATTTTTAGCTTTATTTGAAGACACAAAAAATGTTTTGTCTTTAGAGAAAGGGAACTTGGGGATTTGGTTTATATGGGCTGCATCTTATGTATACAGATTCCTTATGCAGAGGATCATAAAGACATTTTGCCCTTGAATACATATTGGATATCTCAAATCCTTTGTGTATATATATGCATTTGCATATATAATAAAATGCAATGTTTACCAGATGACATATGATTAAATGAATTCTTTGAGGACAATAAAAAATTCAAATATAAAGTAAATTAAATCATTCAAATTTGGATTTATTTCCTATGCAGAATATGTGAATAGATTCTAAATCAGCATCCCAGATGTTAGGCATCACACATTTGAGATTACCATAATTTTAAAAGCTTTAGTTCTGTAAAGAAGCTTTTTAGCACACTTTAAACAAATATATAAACAAAATACCATTTTTTCTCAGAAGAAATATGTATTTTTATGATATTTATGAATCAAGCTGGTTCTGTCCTATTAAAGTGGGATCCTATTAGCTAATGATGTCTGACCATAAGATAAAAATACCAGCATGAAGTAAAAAAAAAAAACCATAAAATTCAAGGGAATACTATGAATAAAATATGGTGATCCATTTAGAGAGGTTCCTCATTGTAAGAATATGTGTAGTGGTAAAAATAAATTCTTGGCATTAGTTATCTTCCTTCCTTCCTTCCCTCCCATGTTTTTTTGCATTCTTTCCTTCATTCTTTCCTCTCCTCCTCCTCCTCCTCCGCCTCTTCCTCCCACTCCTCTTCTTCCTTTTTTTCCTCTTTGTCTCTTTCTCTCTCTCCATATTTTTAAACACAACTTGAAGAAATAGAAGAAATATTCATGACCAATTTTCACAAGAGACAGCCAACCTGGTAATATCTCAAATTTACTTTTGAACAAGCTGTAAAGTGGAATATAAAGACTATAAGAAAAAATGTAGTGAAACCTATAATACATCACCGGAAACATTTAGATCATTCCTAGTTTAATTAATATCTTAGTGAGTAATTTGTAAATAGGTCTCTATATGTTTCTTTTATTACCAAAAGTTAAAGAGTAAATACAATGAAAATAGGGATATATGTCAATAGGTATTATATTTGGGGGAGGATTTTATCACGGGTTCTTGCAGAAACATATTCATTACATAAATGAAAGTAAAAATCCTCACAAGTTGGGCTGGAGTTGTGGCTCAGAGGTAAAGTGCTCGCCTGGCATGTATGAGGAATGAAGTTCAATGCTCAGCACCACATAAAGTAAAATAAAGATATTGTGTCCATCTATGACTAAAAAATAAATATTAAAAAAGGAAAATTCTTGCAAGTTAATAGTATTTAAAACTTTGCTTTTTTGAATATTAAGAAAGTACTTTTAAAATTATGTGCATATCAGTATTCCATATATTCAGTGGTGATTCAAACGACAGACTTTATACAGATAAAGTATTCCTGCATTTAACAAAATGAAATTACTATCTTTTTGCATTTCCAAATGTATAGTACTTGATCTTTCTCTCTCTCTCTCTTTTTTTTTTTTAGTTATAGGTGGACATGATACCTTTATTTTATTTATTTATTTATTTATATGTGGTGTTGAGGATTGAACCCAGTGCCTCACACGTGCTAGGCAAGCACTCCATCACTGAACACTACAACCTCAGCCCTTGATCTTGTTCTTTATGCAAATTTTATGTCTAAGATTATAGGTCCCAAATGGTATTGAAATTTTAACTCAGGACAGGTCAATCTGAGTCAAACAGAACTGTTGGAAAGATGTGATTAGTTACAGAGTCAATGAGGGATTTGTAGTTGAAAAATAGAGAATCTGGGAGATTTGACAAAGATTCATACCTGGTCTAAAGAATTTTCCATACTCCTGTGATCTTTGACACATTTCAGATCCAGAGGTGATATATGAAAGTCAAGATCACCAAGCCAAAATCCATGCTCTGTTTTTTTTTTTTTGTCTTGTGTTGCACATTGAGAGTCCACCCCCCCTACCCCCCTCTCCTTCTCCTCCTCCTCCTTCTACTATATATGCCAGTCTTAGGCTGTAAATGAGAAAACTGAAGGAACATAACAAAATATAGATAATAAATGTGAAGCAGTAAGATAATTAGACTTTAAATTTTTATTCAGTCTGATTCTAGAGACTGCTTCCTTCATATCAGGCACCAGAGTGTAATGCTTTAGAATGCTAACTTCTACGTCAAATCAATTAGGGTGTTACTTTAGGGTGTAAGCTATAAGCTGTGGGATCTTGAGAGCTGATTTTCTCACCTATAAAATGTGTATAATACTAATACTTATAATAGCATTGTGAGGATGACATGAGTCAATATTTGTAAATCATTTAGATGAGTGCCTATAATTTAATGAGCCTTATATAAGTGATGCTCCTGGTATCATTGTTTTGCCTACTGCTGGGATTAGATTGTACATTTAGATTTAGTTGTGTTAAAGTTTCTACATAATAGGTCTGAACACCTGACTTTTCAGGATTACTTGATGTGATACAATAATCCATTACACTAAATTGCCAACATGATGAAAATAGAATATTGACTTAGTATTTCATGTAGTCTTATAAGCTTTTGTAAAGCATTATTGATTCATCTTCAGGTGGGAGGTCAGCATAAAATGTGAAAAGAAAAGTATATGAGGGTAGAAATCATTATGGCTCTTTTAAACTTGTTTATGTGAAAAATAAAATTTTTTTTTCCTAATCTAGTTGCTACATAACAGCAATATTTACCCCCTTTCCTAGCCTTGAAGGATGATAGAGAAGAGCAGATAAAAAAGAAAATGTTTAATATAATGTATTAAATAATATAGATTTTTTCTTTTCTTTGCATTTTAGAAAAGTTTAAATGAAAAATGATTCTTGTTATGGGTTTTTGTTAAGTGGGTTTCTATAAAAAATAGAGCAACATAGCTATTTTTTGCAAAAGCTATTGACAAAATAGTATTTTTGTTCCCTACAAATACAACTTGAAAGATTTTGCCATTGTGTTTTTCTACTTCTGTTATCAAAAGGTTAAATGGTGGAGTAAATAATCATAGGTGGGTATCAGAATCCAGGCAATTTACCTCTTAGAAAATCTTTACATATGCTTTGTCTTTCAGGGACATAGGACAATGTAATATGTCAAAAGCAGCTTTCACAGGATCAATCAATTAAAGCATTTATTTATATTATGAAAATAAATCCCATTCTAACAGAACTGTTTGAAACGTTTAAACAGATTCTTTCCATGATATGCTGTTTTTAAATTTCAAGAAAATCTGAAGTAACTGATACAATTTTATAAGAGAAAAGGACCTGTACTCATTATAGCTTGTTATTTCTCTATTAAATGTTATGATTGGCTGAATTGTGTCTTCCTAAATTTCACATGTTGAAGTCCTAACCCTAGTACCTCAGGATGAAATTCTATATAGAGATAGGATCTTTCAAAAGATAATTAATTCACAATGTGGTAATTATGGTGGAAATGAATTCAATCTGTCTCCTTACAAAAAGAGAAATCAGATCACATGAAGAGGCATCAAGAGCACGCAGGCCAAATGAGGAACCCAGTCCCAAAAAACCCTTATCTTGGAATTCAAGTTTCCTGAACTGTGAGAAAATAAGTTCCTGGTATTTATGACATGCAGTCTGTGATATTTTGTCATGAATATTCTAGCAAAATAATATAGATGTATAATATTATGACAAATCTTATACACACACATATATGTACATACACGCATGCACACACACAGAGAAATTTGGAAATTAAATTTGTTTAAATTATCTACTATAAGAAATGTTAATTATACATTTTATATCATACTTTTCTATAGTATTATCATACTATAGATAATAGTGATGTTTACTATAATTATTAACATATATTATGCACTGATATGATTCACTAATATTTCCATACATATGTACATGAAATCTTGTCATTTGCAGCAACATGGATGCTACTGAAAAACCTCATGTTGAATCAAAGTACCCATATACTGAAAAACAAATATCATATAATCTCACTCATTTGAGTAAACCAATAAGTCAAGTTAATAGTAGAACAGACTGGAATAGTGGGGAAGGATAAGAGGGAAGGGGAAAAATTTAAGAGGGACTTTTACAAACTAGGAAGGGTTCTGAGAGGAAGGGAATAAGAAGAGTCACAAGTAGAAGGGTTGTTGGACATGATAATCCCAGATAATAGTGTTTTGAAATAAATGACAATATGTAATTTAAATAATTTTCTTCATGGAGTGAAATCTGAAAAAGCACTGTGTGTGTGTATACACACATATGTATAATTAGATTTGTTATGCATAATAATTATCATGAAAGAATGACCATTTAACAAATTTTAATAAAACTCCCATTTTCCTTTTCTATTGACCAGATTAATGAACAGTGTCAATTCCCCCACCCAGGCTTTTTTTCTTTCTTTTGTCTTGTTTTCTGTTTGTTTTTTTTTTTTTTAACTATGGAGTAACATCACTAGTCCTTTTTATTTTTTATTTTTAGACAGGTTCTAGCTAAGTTTTTAGGGTCTTGCTAAGTCTCTGAAGCTGGCTTTGAACTTGCCATCCTTCTGCCCCAGCATCCTGAGCCCATGGAAATACAGGCAGGTTCCACCACACTGGGCTCAATTCCCTCTTTAAAAGGATATCCATGGCTCAATTCTAATTGGTTACACACTTGTTTTCAAGGATCTTTCTGAGCTTACCACTTTGAGTATGCTTACAAATCCTGGTATTCCTCACTAAATGGCAGTAAACTGCAGTTTTACTTATTGCTGAAAGCTTATAACCTAATTGAGTATTATATAAACCTATGAAATATGAATGTAAAAAGAAACATGATGGCTTGTTTTCTTTAAAATTAAGTTAAATTGTTTGAGAAGAATGCATATTGGAGGATTACTTTAAACAAATCAAATCAAATGAGGTGCTCATGAGAAATTTGGAAAGGACTAGAAAAAGAAATAATCACAAAAAATCTGGAAAACTTGCACTTCAATTTCTTTATATGCTTTTTTTTGCATTAAAAAAATCAAACTAGGCACTTGGGCCATAGTTCAGCGGTAGAGCGCTTGCCTTACACCTGCGAGGCACTGGGTTCCATCTTCAGCACCACATAGAAATAAAGCTATGAAAAAATAAAGTGAAACGAAACTGCAACACCTTCACCAAACTCTCTATCTGGTCCTCTCTCTCTCTCTCTCTCTCTCTCTCTCTCTCTCTCTCTCTCTCTCTCTCTCTCACACACACACACACACACACACACACACACACAATCAAACCAGAAATATATTTTTATATAAGAATTAGTGGTTAGAAATTGAATACAATGCTGCTGAATATTTTCATACTATCTTATACTTAGAAATAATAAAACCCATACAGCACACTAAGGAAAATCCAAAGATTGGTTGTGGCCAGTGATTATTGCTTTGGAATTTTCTGCTTTTCAACACTTCTTCAGTGTGAAGATCAATATTTCAACATACCCCAAAAAGTTGTTACATAGATGCTATACTAACAATTGAATAAATTTATGCATTTTAAAATATTTTAAGGTAAAACATTTTATTATAATTCTTGCATACATACAAGCTTATATATATATATATATATATATATATATATATATATATATATTCTATATGATTATCCACTTTAAATACATTTTATCTTTAACCAAGAAAGAATTTTCCCATCAGTGTCAGATAAAAGAATGGATTTAGCTAGTCTTAAATTGGCAGATCAACCTTGGAGAAACATTAGTGTGTTCAAAATAGAAACAGAAAACATAAAAATAAAATATTCTCTTAAATATAAGCCCAAAGAGAAAGATGAGAGTTAATATTAAGTGTTCATTCTATATATCCTTTTGAGTAAATTAGATAAGGTCAAAAGAGTAAGCAGTCTCTGTCCCAAAACAAAAGACTTAATAAATTTAAATATGGAAGTCCATAGATACTGAACTAAATTTGAGGGAGGGTGGAGGTAACTGGGGATTGAATCTAGGGGTGCTTCACCACTGAACTAAATCCACAATCCTTTTCATTTAGTTGTTATTTTTGTCATTTTTAATTTTATTATGTTTTATTTTGAGACAACGTCTTGCTTATTAGTTTAGGTCCCCTCTAAATTGCTGAGACTGACCTCAAACTTGAAATCCTCCTGCCTCAGACTCCTGAATTGCTGGGATTACAGGCATGCTCACCTGAAACCAGCTCAACTAAGAAAATTTTACTATTTTATGCTGATAATGGCATGCATTATATAAGAATTTTCTTCACTTGTTTTTATTACCTAATTCATGATGAATCTAATGGAACTCAAGTACAATAGCCCCCATTTTAGGCAATATGAATGAATAACAATAAAGGAAAGGAAAGAAAAGAAAGATAGCTGCCCTTATTTTCAAAATTAAAGAAAAAATGAAGATTTTCAGTAATCAAATATCTGCATTAATAAGTAGCACCTTATGTTCTCAGGAAAGTTTATATGATAATACATGTGCTCACATTTAATCTATTGAAATAATCTCAAATTGGCAATGTGTTATAATTTTCTCTCCCTCTACTCTTTCTTCTTTCATCTCACTTTTTAAAAAAAATTTAGTATACTTATTTCCAATTTAGAGAATCTACATTGTAGAATAACTTAAGTGTTTTTATAAAATAAGGAATGTAAAATAACACATTTCACATATGTCTTCTATGTTATAAAAATTCCCATGAACATCAAAAAAATTTAAAAGGGACTTTGGTCATTTATCCTGGATTTCATCAGAGACCACTTAATTTACTTTTGGTAATAGCTTTTTTTATTCAACTAAATTTAGTATTTGCATATGTTGTAAAATAAATTCTTACAAAATAAAAAGGGATTCTTTCTTTTATTGTTACTAAGTATGCATTATTCTTCCAAGATCATTTCTATTTCAGCTTTGATCTCCAAACTATATAATACCACAAAGCCTTCTTTCTTAAAATCTAATATTATATTACTGAGGACAATGATTCATTTTTTTCAAAAACAAAAGTAAGCCCACAGATATAATTGTTTTAATCAAGAGAAAAATTTAGATTTATGTAGTTCTGTCTATGTGGGAAAAACTTGTGAATTAGAAAAAGCTGTATAAAATTTATTTTTATCCTGATTTCTATATTTTAAATATTTTTCTGTTGGAGGAGAATAATATTAAATAATTTTATAAAAATTTGCTTTAAAATTATATTGCTGAGCAAATCATATGTAAATCATAAAGTCTACCTTAAAGGCTACTTTCATTTCTAAAAATGGGATAGTCTAGGGTCATAATTTCATTTTTAATGACATGCTGTCTATAATTATATCAACTTCAAATGGTTGTAAATATCAATGAAGGATTATTATTTTAAAAGAAATCAACTTATTACTAGTAGCACACTACTATATAGTATGGCAAAATATTTTTCCTAATATCAATGCTTATGTTTTAACTTAATTTTTTATTAAAAACTCTCTGATTTTCTATACAAATTGCAAATATTAATTTCCACAAACAAAACCTTGTAATACTTTTATATAATAAATATATTGAGCTTTTCATGGATGTTCTTAACATAGTATATGTTAATATTGGTCCTTTATTCATTAGTAGGAAAAAATTAAATCCTCCAGAAAATTTTGAAAACAACTATTAATTCATAAAAAGCATTACTGGTTATTCAAAGCACTTTGATATAAGGAAACTAATTTTAAATAATTAGGCTGCTTTTTTCTAATTGCCTCAATTTTTATGATGAGTTACTTGTGCATTAGGAGAGTGATACATAATTTATGCTGACTGATAAGAAAATGAATGGCAGCTATTCTGACCATGGAAAGCTTAATTACTCAAAAAAGTAACTTAGGAACATGTAAATAAATTCCACTTTTAAGTCTTATTTAAAGGGACATTTTCCCAGATATGGTTTCATGACCCATATGTAATTTTCAATATAGCTGCTGGAGAATGAAATGTGAAATATACACAAACAATTACTTCTATTATTATCAAACAATATTTACACAGTGGGATGATATATGTGTTAAATACCATGAAAATAGATTGTATAAAGTATTTGTTCCTCAAAGTATACACTTGAAAAATATTAGGTGGTGTGTAGTAATCGCAAGAATTTGATCACCCATGTTAAAATAAAATAACAAGTTAATATAAAATGTTTTTGGTAAATGTTTAGGAAAGAAGCCACAACAAGAAAAAAAAGTGAATATAGCAATGTGCCAATAGTAATTTGAAGTTTTGGAATTGTAATTCTATAAAATATAGTTTTAAGCTTGGGATATTTCACAATATGCTCTCATAGTAAAAATATTACTTTTTAAAAATTATGAAGCACTGTGTTCATTTTTTCACAATATCGTTATTTAATTAATTAATTTATTTTTATGTGGTGCTGAGGATCAAGCCCAGGGTCTCGCATGTGTGAGGCAAGCACTCTACCACTAAGCTACAATCCCAGCCCCAAGCATTGTGTACTTTATCCTTGTTTCATATATTAGTTGTAATTATTACATCAGGAAGAAATTTTAAATAGAACTCCTTTTTCAGTTGGTTGATATTACAAAGCTTATACTATAGATTTACAGTGATGTTAAAAACTTTGAACAAATACAATAAAATATCTTCCTTAAATTATTTGCTACTGTTTATTCTTGTTCAGAATTTCTATTTGTACTCAATACAAAATTGAAATCTATTCCTCTACAAAAGGCCTAGGCTACTTTGGAGAGTTTTAACACCTTTGGGAAGAAAAGAGGTAAAATCATTCCGGAACGAAATAGAAGGTTATGTTTTAACTCTTAGGATTGATAGAATGGATATTTAAGCAATAGTTTTCTTTGAATTATTATAAAACACCTTTCATTCCTATGCTTATCTATTTATATTACTCTTGTGATTTTAAGGTACTTGAACATAATGCATTCAAAGTATAGTCATTTGCTAGTTCTCTTGGCCACTCCATCATGATATTGCAATTTCCACCTGCTGATCCTCAAAATACAGGGGTATATATCTGCATCATTAAACATATGTTTCTTAATTCTTGGCTTAACAAAACCTGACATGATTTTAATTTAAAAATGTTTTATAAGGAATAAATATAAAGTTCTTTTTTGCACAAAATGTAAAAAATCAGGGAAAAAATAAAAAGTAAAATATCTACATCTTGTAAATTCTACTCATTTTGGTGTTCATTCTATAGAATTATATTTAAAAAGCCATTATGATTAAGACTTGCTTATCCTAATTAGAATTCAACAATTTTTAATGCCAGTTAAAATTTTATTAGGAATGTCTTCTTTGTCCTTGGTTCTCCTGACACTGCCAATCAAAATTTTCAATCACTTTAGGCATCTCATATAAGCTGTTTAGACTCAGAATCCTTCATGATGAGTAAATCAAACAATTCTCTAGCTTTAATTTGCTTCTTATCAATGTCTAAAGATTTGCTTACTATGTCAAGAATACAGAAATGGACATTATAAATTAGATGTTGTCAGAGATGGTAAAAGGAACTTGTTGCTCTGTGACCTGTGATTCAGGCAGTGGGAATACTGTTTCCCTGCTAGTTATTAGAGGACCCTCAACAGCTGCTCCCCATGCAGGAATCTTGGCCACTGTGTCTGTACAGGTCTCCTGGCCTCAGCGTCTGTGCAGCTTGCCCATGCTTGATCCCCGGCATCAGTGTCAGTGCAGGACCTCTTGCTGCCACTCCCATGAAGTACCCCAGGCTTCTGCTCCAATGTGGACCCCCATCTATGAGAGTGGGGCTCCCCTTCACCTACATCTTGGGACACTGCAACCACTACCATAATCGCCTGCACCTGAGTATAGTGGACAGGGTCTGGAGACAGCCACCTGCCACAATGCTGCATGCCTTAGAGCTGCATCTCTGGACATTCCTCCCAATGCTACCTCCCAGGCTGACCCAACATCCCATCTCTGAAAGCTGCCACCTCCATCTTGGGACACTTTTGTAGTCATCATTAGTTGGAGCAACTCCTAGCTTAGGACACCACTTGAGGCCTAGAAGCAATATCACGGTACCTATAGTCCCCCAACTCTCCTCTCCCCCTACAGCCACTAACCTGGCACAGTGCTTGCAGCTACAGGGCTGTTCCATAGCTCCCAAAGCTTGGCTCTAAACTGACCAATAAAAAACAGCTGTCCATGATGGTGTGCAGACCCCAGAGCACCCCAAGACCTCTGGAGAGAGAGAGACTCCTGATTGGGAAGTAGAAAGGGACGAGGTAAGTGAGATACAATTTAGATGCTGAATTAGAAATCAAGAATTGTGAGGTATACTAGTACTATAAGGAGATAAGACCATGCACCCAAATCACAGGAGCAGGCCCCAAAGGAGACACTCAGGGTGCAGTCTCCCAACAGGGACTGGCAAGTGTTGTACCCCACCTCCACTTGACTTATCAAAATTCTTGAAATTCCTGGAACACACCATGTTGTTTAAATTTTTGCGCCTTTTTATATCCTGTTTCCTTTCCCTCTCATGCATTCCTACATAGCATTATCTAGATGGTAAACTCCCGTTTGTCTTTCTAAACTTTGACAAAGTATCAGCTTCACTGTGTTCCTCTTCCTGATGCTGCTATATGATCAGATTTGATCACCTATTGCTCTAAAAGTCTTCTAATAAATTTCAAATTGTATTAATTTTGTGTAAAGATATTTCCCTAGATAGAATGAGAAAGCCTTGAGAACAAGCTTTTTATTTTATTGTCTCAGAATTTCCAGTACATAGTACAATACCTAGTATATCATAAAAAGAAACATTGATTGAATAAAAAATAATAACCATAGCAAACAGATAGTGGATTTCAGTTGAAAATTTATACTTACAATTTGTATATGAAAATGATCTATTATGTAAGCATGAAAAATAAAATAAAACCTTTTCCTACTTGATGGAGAGTTTTCAATGTAAAATACTATATAATTCCCTTGGCTTATATTTGTAATTGGGTTCACACAGAAGAAAGTACAAGTGGAATTCGACTAGCTTGTTATACTTGTGAAAATGTTCTTCCTCCAGTTAGATATTTTTCTTCATTTCATAAATCTAATCTCTTGATCAGATAAATATGCCCTACAAACTGTTGCTAAATGTGCAGTGTGAAAATATGGTTATCCTTTGTTTCTTCATGGTACATGTTTTGTATTCTAAATTTTAAATTATTTGCAATTATTCCTATCTAATTATTTTGAAATTAAATAAATGAAAACTATTTAAATGTATAAAATTACTCATATACAACAAAAAAGCATGAATTTAAATCTGATATATTGGACATTATACATTACCTTCCATGTTCTCTAATAACCAAAGTTACACAAAACAAGTATATGAATTGGCCAAAAATGAAGCCAAACTAAGTAAAAAAAATTAATAAACAAAATAAGAAAATTTTTATCAGAATGATTAAATGTCAATATTTCTATAAATGTTTTACATTATGTCAAATCAATCAATAGATTTTGAAGAGTAGTATAAAAAGTTAACTCTAGTAATTTCTCTTTTCCAACTCTCAATCTAGGTCTCTATTCTTTTTGCCAAGTTCAAGTTTAACATTACAAACCACATTCTTGACCTTTTCATTTGGATGGCCTGTCATCTGCTCACATTCAAAGCATACAGTGTAGAACCATTTTTATTACAACTTCCTTTTTATCTATCAATAATAATAGCTGCTATCTCTTCTTGACAATTTTCTATATCTTTCAGGTGCAACTTCCTATACATCACCTATAATTTTCATTAGAAATTTAAAGGTATTAAATTTCACATTGATAATTCATTTGAGAAAAGGACAATCCAGAGATGTTTATTAATTTATTCAGTAACTACTTGCTGCTTAAGTACTATATGCCAAGCAAAATACTAAGTACTGAGATTTATCAGTGACCAAAAACAACACATAGGGTATTTGCTTACATTTGTCACTCATTCCAGTAGAAAGACAGTTATTACCCAAATATACACTTCTACAAGTGTTAAAATTCCAACTATGAAATATCCTAAATAGGGTATCTGTTTGAATTAGTACAATTATTTAGCATTTTCTGAGTTTAGCAGATTAATACAAAAGTCCCTGAGGAAGTAACATCTGAATGAAAATAAGAAGGATGTCCAAGAGCTAGCTTGGCAAAGATAGAAGAAAATAACAAGTCAGGTAGATAGTAGAGCTTGTGAATCTGAAGAAAGGTACATGTCAATTATGGTCACTGCAATGTTATAATATCATCAAATACTTGAGACAATGTTACTTAAGATAGAGTATAAAGGAACATTAAGGTTAACAGACAGAAATGAGAGTAAATTTTTCACACTTTTTAAAAAGCACTAAAGTCTGATATTAGTAGATTAAGACATATATACAATATTTATTGTAATACCAAGATCAACCCATAAAATAGATACATAAATTGATTCACTTAAACTACTGTCAGTGAACAAAAATATTTTTAAAATTCAAGTAATTCATGGAAGTTAAGAAAAAACAAGAGAGTAAAGAAAAATAAAAGAAATAACAGGAAGATAATATAAAATGAAAAACATTAAGCATTAACCTCACCAACTTTCAAAAATTAAATGATATAAGTACATCAATAAAAAAAAGTAATTGGCAGCATGTATATTAAAAGGAAAGTATATATCTTGCATAAGAAAGAAGGATAAATAGCGGGGAATTTAAAAAAAAAAAACATAAAACAACTTAAAGGTAATAAAAATTGACTAGAATCATCATCTGTGTTACTGGTTACCAAAGAAAGTTATTTTGATCATATTCTGTCCTACTTCAATACAAACATACATGTATCAGGTCATTTAGTTCTAAATAGCATTGTTTTAAATATAGCCTGTTATGTTTAATTCACCAGAATTCCTTCTGAGGAAAATAATGTATTTTAATATAACACTTAACAGATATTCCATAGAAGGAGATTTAACCAATGTTTTTTTTTTTTTTATCTGCACATTTTTTTTCATTGAAGCACTAAAGCAAAGTATTTTTTCCAAACAAATGCAGTGAAAGCAAACAATTACTCTTGTACCATGTGCTGGATAAAAGACACATAAATGATGAACAAGATATTTTTTTAAAAACTAAAATTATTCTTTTTAACATCTGTATCTGAGAATATAATGTATATTCACTGTGAAAAATTTGCAAAATTAATAAAAAGGCAAATAATTAGGAAGACAAAAATTGAAATCACTTCTGGTACCACTAATACAGAAAGTTTTAACAACAATTTATACAACAATTATGTGTTAAGCCATAATGATGTGCAAAACAACATTATAGGTACCTCAGGCAAGAACTGTTTGTTACTTATGCAATGTATATTATCTCCTTTCTTAGAAAAATAATCCAGATTTTACTCTGGTGGTAGACAATATGTCCAGATAGTTTAAATTCCCATGCTTCATTTTGGTTTGGAGTCATCTTGTGATGCAAGATGATCAATAAGATATAAGCAGTTGTTCCCGGAGTACTTTCACTTACAAATAAAATAACATTTGCTTCACAGTTACTTGCTTTAGCCATTTTGATTTTCCTTATTTCCCCTTTTCCTAACACACAGAGACATTGTGAGAAAAACAGCCATATTCTGATTATAACTAAGAAAACCACAGGATAAAGATATTGGAAAAAAACTGCAAAACATACTTAGATCCATATAGCACATTTGAGCAGCCACATCAGTAAGGAAAAACCTACCTCTGAATTTACCGAGAGCCAAGAAAAATAACTTCTTCTTTCTTCTTCCATGTAATATAATTTTATTTATAGACAAAAGCAAATCTAACCAGTACAATTTCCTTCCTAAAAAAATTGCTTGCTCAATACTGCATTTCTATCTTGAATCTGTCCTCCTATTTTAAATTAGAAAACTTAAGTATTAGTGAAAATATATTCAGCTTCCTTGAACTGTGCTTATTTAATGAGTAACTGAAGAAAGGACAGAACAGTTTCATTGTGTCAGTTCTTCAGGTGAGAAAATATGCTATAAACTTGCTAACCAAAAAGTTATCCCCAAAGCTGTCATGTGTAATAGACACAGGAGTCAAAGAGTCTTTCAATGTCTTTCAATTTCTATTTCTTCTTTAAAAACAAATATACTCTGACAGCTCGCATGTGTAAATTTCATTTCTTGGCATGAACTTTATGTAGTCACATAGTTTTTCCACGAAAAAGCTAAATTCAATTTGTAATGTAGTGGAAAATAAACTTCAATAAAACAACTATTAGAAATACTAACTGAAAATTATAAGGAAAAAATTAACCTTAAGAATAAATTGGTAAGTTTGAAATTTTCATAATACTTTAATCAAATCATCAATAGTGCAAATTTAGTGTAATTTTAATATCTTCAATTTAATATGAATAGTTGTATTCTACCAGTATGACTGAGTAAAACAAAATATATATGCAGAAATGTGAGAGAAAATGAGACAAAGTATTAGAAATGTATTTTTAAGAGAGAGAGGAGAGAGAGAGAGAGAATTTTTTAATGTTTATTTTTTTTAGTTTTTTGGTGGACACAACATCTTTATTTTATTTTTATGTGGTGCTGAGGATCAAACCCAGCACCCTGCACATGCCAGATGAGCGCGCTACCGCTTGAGTCACATCCCCAGCCCCTAGAAATGTATTTTTATGTCTTAATATTTACTCATATATCTAATATTATATACTAACTATATTATGGTGTCTCTTTGTGTGTGAGTGTTGTGTTTTATGTTTATAGGTTTACTATAAAGTATACAACTGAAGAATAACTAATGAAAGGAGCGCATAGGGCAAGACATGGGGACAGGTATGAGGGCATAAAATTTTTCTAATAATTTTTTGTAAATATTTACTTTTTAGATGTAGTTGGACACAATATTTTATTTATTTATTCTTATGTGGTACTGGGGATTGAACTCAGAGCCTCACACATGCTAAATAAGCACTCTACCACTGAGCCATAGCCCCAGCCCCTTATGACTGTTTTGTGAATGGTAACTTCTCAGGATATCAATGTGCTCACCAACTCAGAATCTTCATGTTCCAGGTTTTTCATAACTCTTCTCTAGCCCTACCTCCCTTCCCTAGAGTTCAGGAACAGGGCTGAAATTATTCATTATTTAATAACAATCACATTGTACGTTTAGTCTTCCTGGTGATTATTCCCAACCTTAGGCTATTTAGGGGACACCACTCTAACATGCCTCATTAGCATAAATTGAGTAGTGTTGGGAGCCATTCTGGACAAGAGCTATGTACACACATTTAAGTTCTGTGTAAAGAGGTACTGAACAGGTATTGCACCCCACAATACATTTTGGACTTTACCTCCACTGGGATAAGGAAGGTGCAGCTCTAAGAGTGGATGTCACCCAATGGGGTTGAGTTACACACAACTGTTACTTTGTAATTCTACCCCTTGCTATTTTTTGGACAGAATGTTCCAAAACACAGCATGCCCCTATAAAAGCCAGCTTCAGAAACTGTGCTCTCTTTCTTGCCAGCCTCTTATGATTTTCTCCTGTTTTTCTTTTGCCCCCATTTTTGTGGGAGCTTGAGGCTAGGATCTGGGGAAGCCATCCTGAAGCCCAGAAAAAGGTATTCCATGTCTGTGTGGTCTTTTTTGTGTCACCCCAAATTCACCTGAGTGACCTTGGTTCAGTAGCCTGTGCTGGAAGGGAGTTTCAGAGGAGTAGAAACTCATTATGAATAATAAAAGTACTCCTATAACTCAGGAAACTACAAAGTTTATAGTTCATACTATTTCTATGCCATAAATTGGAATCAAAGATTATATATATATATATATATATATATATATATATATATATAGTATTCTAAAAACCACTTCCTGATGTTTGTCCTTCAATCTCTTCTAGCAAAAGGATCATTAAAGTTGCAAGACACTGGCACATTACTAGTCTCATTAATTAATAAATAGTGAAATTAATTATGCTATCAAATAATTATTTTTTCCCAGAGTGAGGCCACTTAAATCTGTATATTCCTATTCAGTCTTGTCAGTGGTCTCAACAACATATGACTTAGGCTTTCTGACATTTGGTACAATTGAATTAAGAGACAATATCTAATCTTGGTCTGATTCTCTTTTAAAATATTAACATAATATTGGATTTTCCTCATTATATAACACATGTATTCATTCCCTTACCCTTAGCTGCTATTATTTCTTCTGATGAGTTGTAAACAGACTTTTTGATCTTTACAAGAAACATAAATTTTGGGCTGGGGATGTGGCTCAAGCGATAGCGCGCTCTCCTGGCATGTGTGCGGCCCGGGTTCTATCCTCAGCACCACATACAAAGATGTTGTGTCCGCCGAAAATTAAAATTTTCTCTCTCTCTCTCTCTCTCTCTCTCTCTCTCTCTCTTAAAAAAAAAAGAAACATAGATTTTGGCAACTGTATTGACACAGATTACATTCAGTAATGCTAGCCTAGCAAATACTTTTTCTCAATCCAAACCCATTCATATTAGGTAGCATTATGTAGGTTACTAAAGGACTATTTTGACCACTAGGAAACATGGCAAAATTTATGCTCTAACTCAATTTTGCCAGATGGGGTAAAAGGTCAATACATCCCATGAGGCCCTGAGATAAAGATTTTAAAAATAGTTACATTTTATTACTTGTAGGGCATGATGTTACGTGGGATATGTTGCATCAGAAAAGAGGAAATTTAACTTGCTGGCTGCTACCTGCTTCCCAGTCCTGGGGCCACATGTGGCTAAGAGAGCACCTAGCGATTAGCCAGAAGGCATTGCCATGGGTTGTGATGAAGAATCGGACCACCTCTAGGATAGGCTCAGAACCCTTCTGCCTTCATGGACAGCTCCTATCTCCCATTACTGCCTGTAGGATGAGTGCAGATGTAAATTCTCCCCACCCGGCGGACCTTTATCCTGATTGACTCTTGTACATTAATTAGCTGTGTATGTTTTCTCATTAAAGGAGATCCTGCTTTGACTGCTCTCCCTGGTGCGTCTGATTGTCCTCTGGTGAAGGAGGGCTGGGTGTGGGCAGCCAGTGGACCTTTACCTTTCTTGGTTCTTATCCTGGTAGGGGCGTGCTTCCCCAATCTCTCCCACTTGTCAGGAGGGAACAGGGGGCTAAAAACCCCAACAATTACTTAAGAATTATCTCTATATCTGTCATTAGGTAGTTGTTGCTCTGGTATTATAACTATTGCATCAGTCAGGACAAAAAAAATGGCTGATGTGATATGGGGAAAAAAGAAACTAAGTGCAGTCATCACGATAGCATTCTCTGCCATGGGGGGAAAAATATAGTCATACCAGAATATTTTTCTTTTGGAAATAATTGCATATTTACAATAGCATCCTCCCCTACCTTATCATACTGTGATCCACCAAAAAAAAAAATAGGGATCTATCTGGTAAGAACACTCCCATAGTCCCCCCTGATGTTTGGTGTGAGAACACACTTGTGAAGGCATGTAAGCCAAACCTTCATGTCTGTATCTCCATCTATTCTATAGAAGCAATATTTTAATTGCCTTTTACAACATTCTATCAAAGTATTATTCTGAGGATAATATATTTTTGCCCATTGTTAGAGACTATAAACTATAAATGTTCCATGGTCTGAAACGTGTCTTGTGAGTTCAAATCATTGCATTATCTTCTGTTCTTTTCTAGCACTCTGAGCATTTGCATTCACAACCGAATAAGCAAAACCAAGTCCAGAGTCAATGTTTATTCCTCACAGGACCAATTTGTGTCCCTGTGTTGGTCAGTTTTCTGTTACTGTGACAAATATCTAAGATTAATCAACTTATATGGATAGAGAGTTCATTTTGGTTCACAATTTTGGAGAATTTCAGTCCAAGATCTTTTAGTTCAACTGTTTTTGAGTCTGTGGCAAAGCAGGATATCATGGAAAGAAAACTTTTAACATCCTCTCTTCCTTTCTTGTGAATTAATCTACATACATGTGAAAGAAAGCTATGACAGCACATTCTATAAAGCTTCTTTGACTTTTTCTAAAATTTTCATGGGTCCATGCAAAAAGGGACTATTTAATTAAAGAATTTATCATGACCTGGCTAATGTACATTATTCATTGTGTGAACACTTCAGTTATCATAAAACCTTTTCCACATAGCTTACCATGGAAGCATATCCAATTCTTCATCTGGTGTGTTCTACTTTGCAATATTGGAGGAATAAGACAGTGTTTCTTCTATGGTCTGAAAATAATTTTTCATGAAGTTTGTTGCATTTTAACTCAATATTAAAAACAAATATGATAATTATGAATTTTTATAAATAAGTATTGTAGAGATTTTTTCTGTTAATTAATTTAAAATTTTAAAATCATAATTTTAACTAGGAATATCACTTATTTCAAAATCAGGTGATTATAACATTGGATATTGTGCTATTAAAACAGAGTTCATAAAATTATAGCAAATGTTATCCTGTAGCATGTATTTAACATAGCAATTATTTAAAGCCATTAACTGTGAATTAATTTCCTTTGTCTCCCTATGTATAGAATGTTGCCATATTAAGTTTTAGTCCTCACAAAAGGTTTCAGCTTGCTTGTTTCTAAATGTATCAGTTTATTTCTACTGTAACACCAAAAAAAAATCATAGTTAACCCTCAATGTATTGAAATTAAGAACAGATGGAATCAGTAGAAATACTATTAGAAATCTGTCAATTCACTTTTGCACATAAAATCTTTCCAAAGACATACTGTATGTAGAAAGGGCTAAGATGCCAGACCATGAATTTACACTTGCTAAACAATGCAGGGTATTTGATCATCATTTCTAATATAATGTATTCAACATAATTGAGGCTTAATTAAGAAGTCCACTTAAATAGAATATTTCCCAAGTTAGTGAATTAATACTAATTAACAACAAAGTGTGTGCTTAATTAGGATGGTAATTCAGCTTCATTGGGGTGGCTGCTTGTGATTAAATGGTACTCAAAAAGAAATATCCCAGCTTGGATTAAAGGCTAATTATACGTTTTCTCTCCTCTAAAGCCTTCTCTGAAATTACTGCTACCTTAGAACTAGAAATAATTTAAACCCACCTACATACACCTTTTGGTATAATGCAACAGCTTAAAAACCCATTAATTAATTGACACCTTTTCCAAATACTGTGTGATTGATTGTTCTTTTCCATTGAGGCTCCCAGGAAGACCAGCTTCAGCAAACTATAATTCTCTCATCATAAGAATTTTTTTTCAGTGTCAGGATCTGGAAGCTAATACAAACAAGCAAACAAAATTGTCAAATGAGTACTTAAAAATTTTAACTTTCCTCAAAATACAGGACAGGGAAATTTAAGAGAACAGATATAAATCAATTAAAGATCAACACAGAGAAATATGTAGTGGATAGTAAAACTGTTACAGTAATTCAGAAATATAAAACATTAGTAGGGTATGTGGAAAGACTCAGTGAAAGTTATTGTTTAGAAAATTTCTGTTGAAAGTATAGATTCGGGTATAGAAAATAGATAGAGGGAGTATGTATGGAAAGCAGAGACACTGAAAGCCTGAATTAAAGACCACTCCAAAACAAGCAACCAAATAAACACAATCAACAAAAACACAAACACTGAAAGGTGAGGCGATAAGGCTCTGTGGAGCAATTAATAGTTAAAATAGCTCTAAAGAGATTCTGGAATCAAAAAGCATATATATGGATGAAATTTTTAGGATGACCTTCTAGGTCCTACAGTGGCTCTCAGAAAACCCAGGAAATATGCTAGTTTAATTCACCTCAGAAATAAAATTTCTATAAGAAGGATGCCATCTTAAAATAAAATATATCATATCTCTTAAACATTGTCTGGTTGCAATCAGAGAGGTCCTTATTTGGTTTTGTAGTGTTGTTTTTTCTTACCCCCAACCATAGCTACATTAGGATACGATTTTTTTATTTTTGATTGACACATCATTTTTCTGTTCTGAATTATGAAAAGAAGAAACATAGTCATCAAAACAGTAAGAAATATTTTGTATTATCTTTTTACAGATAATCAAACATGTTTTTTCTTTAAATTAATCTTAAGTATAAATGAAGTAATTGAGGTTATGTCTCAGTTTGAAAAAATATTGAAAAGGGATTTGCTGAGGCTGGTTTTGAACTTCTGATCCTCCTGCCTCAAACTCCGTAGTCAACAGGATCACAGGCATGTGCCACTGGCATACCTCATTGTGTTGTTGTTGTTGTTGTTGTTGTTGTTATAACTAGTTATACATGACAACAGAATGCATTTTGACTCATTGTACACAAATGGAACACTAAGCAACTCAGTGAGGCCCTGTGACTAATTAAAAAAAAAAAAAAGACATGAGGTATTGGAGGTCTGAGGTGATACTTGAGATACTACAATGAAGAGAGTGGCAATGAACCAGAAGGAAAGGGGCTTATTTCAGGGGAAATGTAAAAGTATGTTTATAGGCATCTCCTAAACAAATGGAAATTAATGAAACATGCACATTCCCTAAGTTATTTTTGATTTAACTAATGACCACCACACTTCCTAGATTGTTAGATAAAAGGGGCATAAGTTCTGGGTCTGTAGCAGTTGTAACCTTAGACAATTTACTAAATTCTCTGATCTTTAATAAAGAAAGAAAGAAGAAAAAAGAAAGAAAGAAGGAAAGAAAGAAAGAAAAATATTGAAAAGGGAATTAGTGACTTTTCTCTGTTGACTCTACAATGTTATCCTAAATTCTCAGTATCTTACACAAAATTTAAATCAAAATATGGACAATATTTCCCATAGAAGCCTATGGAAACCATGATTAAAGTATTATGATTTGGTTTTAATGTAGAATTTAAATGATAAAAAAATGAGTATAATTATATTTGCAGCCTTGTATGAGACCATGAAGCTGTTATTACAATGTCAATAGAACCTCAGAGATACTGTGATGTGAGTATATGACTAAGTCAACATGCGTTATTTATAGTGACAGTCAAAATGAAATATTGTCAAGATTAGTTATATTGCCAGAATCAAATTACCCAGAAATAGCTTACATTCAAACATCATTAAGTTTGAGTCATAAACCTACCAAGGGAACAGAAATTCTAAGTTTTCTGCTACAACACTTAGTAATGTTCCCTGGTGACTAGTCCATAATCACCAAGTAGATACTGTTTGAGATTGTAATATAGTAGCATGTAATGTTATACACCTAGGGGAAAAATCATAATTACAATAATAATAGTTACTATAATTCAGAAAAATGAATAGAAATATTTTGGCACCACTTACAAATAATATGGCCTCATTCAACACTGTATAATAGCCTATTTCTTTACTTTGCTGACATTTATGAACATACATAATGTTCAGGGAATAAAGTAGACTTATGAATTTAAGATTATATATTAACTTATACTATCTATGTTTGTGGATTTGTTTATTAATTACAGTTTTTCAAGTCAGTGAACAGAAACGCAATTTAACCAAATTTATAGCTATCCAGATTTGTTTTTATTAACACAGACCAAGTAGAGCATGTATCCAAAGTGAGAGTAATAGCAAAAAGACAGGTACTTGGTAATTATACTATACCATGCACTATACTTATTTAGAATGCCTCTTAGAGGCCTGGGTGTGGTGAAGCATGCCTGTACTCCTAGTTGCTCTGGAGGCTGAGTCAGGAGGATCACATGTTTAAAGCAAGTCTCAGTAACTTAGTGAGACCCTGTCTCAAAAAATAGAAATAGCTGGGGATCTGGCTTAGTGGTTGAGTTCCTCTGGGTTCAATACCAAAGGGAAAAAAAAGTTTTATTTATTTTAAAAGGTATGCCTTTTAGGGTATAGATACATTGAAATTATTCCACTTCCACTAAATTGCTATTGGAGTTTTTTTTCAGAAATTATTGGACTGTGGTTGTGACTCAGTGGTAGAGTGCTTACCTAGGATGTGGGAGGCTCTGGGTTCCATTCTCAGCACCACTCATAAATAAATAAATAAAATAAAGGTTCATTGATCACTTAAAATATTTTTTAAAAAATTACTAAAGAAATTAAGAAAACACATGTCTTTTTTAGTTAATTAATAAAAAATTAATATTACAGAATAATAGACATTCAAATTTGTTCAAGATCAGGTGAAATTTTCTAATGTGAAGAATTTTAAATGTAATTTGTACTACAATTTTCTAAAAACTGTTTTATTTTCCAAGAAAATATCAGATTATGCTTCCACAAATAAAGTTCATAAACGTTAAAACAATAAACAAGAAAAATTATAAAGATATCAGTGAAATTAAAAGACATTCACACAATATTATTTTTGCCCCTATATATGCCATATGACTCTTATATATGATACAGAAAAATAACTGTTATTCTCTTTGTTAAATGTGTATATGATGTAGTGGTTTGATAAAAGGAGACAACATATATTCATTCATATTCAAGGAAAAAAATAGTGGTAAGTCAGTTATATGTCTCCAAATAAAATATCATTGATATACAATATAAATACAAAAAAATGTGTGGAAGCATAATTTAATGTATTATATTTACATGGAGTATAACTTATTCTAATTAGGATCCCATTCTTATGGTTGTACATGATGTAGAGTTCACTGGTTGTATATTCATATATTAACATCTTTGTCTTTGAATAAAATTAAGAATTTTTCTCTGACTTTTGATGATTGATAATTGATAGTTTGTCTTTGCTACAATACTTTCAGTTTAATATATTTGGGGATTTTTTGGATTCGTGAATCTGTATGTACATTTTTCCTCCAAGAATTGGAAATTTTCAGCAACTATTATTTTAAAAAGCTTTTCATACTTTCATCTATTCTCCTTCTGGAAATCCAATAATGCACAGATGTTCATTTGATAGTGTTATATGAAATCTAAAGGTTTTCTACACACTTTCTCTTTATTATTTTTATTTTTTGAACTTCGTATTTTCAAATTACTTGTGTTTGAGTTTGAAGGTTCCTTTTTTTTTCTTGATTTAGTCTGGTGTGGAACCTTAAAGCTGAATCAGAGAGCTGCATCTGGGTCCCCCAGTTGGCTCCCTAACCTATAGGCTTCTTAATATGGGCCCAGGTCCTAGGGCAGATGGGATGGCCTCTAAGTCTATGGCAAAGTAAGGCTTGAGGTGAGTGAGAAAGCTGTTTCTGGGTCCAAGGGTATACATAAGTGTGATTGTTCCCAGTTCCCTAGATCGAAAGGACTTCTGGGACCACAGTTGACTAGGGCTGGGGCCAAAGTGTAGGGCTGCTTTTGCATCCTTAGTCATATGATTCTCATCCTTAGTCAGGTCTACCTTCAGTGGGCATAATTACAGGACCTTGGATGGGTGTAGTTTCTTCCAGGTCTGTGGCCAGATGGGAATGATGGCAGAATTGTGGATAAGTGTAGCTGAAACTGAGTCTACACGGGGATGGGGCTGTTTCTAAAAATGCAGCCACATCATAAATTTGTTAAGCCTGCTACTGGGGTGTCCAGTCTCCCATCTACTCAAGGAAGCTTAATTCAGTCATGATCTTGTATTAATGTACTAACTGCCTCCATATCTTCCATAAACATATTTTTTCCTTAAATGGTTACCAATTGATGTATCTGTAGGAGTACAAGTGCAGGGATGCCTTTTAAATCATTTAATGATAATCTCTTATTGCCCAAGCCTTGCATTTTTCAGTGTTATTAGTTAAAATTTATTTTTGTAGTAAATAATATAATCTTAAGGTTATATAATGCCACATACATGCCATATAACCTAATATAATTATGTATTTATTATTTTTAAGATAGGCTAATTAATGTTTTAATAGATACTTTCTAATAGATAAAATGTTTATGAGATTTATGAATTTGAATGGTATATTCATTGTTTAAATGGTAGTAAAGTCTTTATTTAGGAACTAGTAAGAATCATATGCTTAGAAATACTCAGAAATGTTTTACCAAGACTGGAGAATATGCTCAATGATGCAACTACATACATTTACAGTTTGATTAAATCTTATTAAAATATACAAATGGTTCAGAATAAAACTTAATAATTTTCTATAACATTTCCTTTGGGTTTGACCAGTAAAAATTTTGTAAATTATGTGACCTTTGCATAGCAAAGTATAAATATTAAGGCATATATCAGACACAAAAAATTTTAAATATACTATTTAAATAACTGTATGAGAAAATATGCACTAGCTAGTGGCATAACTTCAACAAAATTTAAGTTGCATAGAGCAATGTTGCTCATTTTATTATGAATATGTGATAAAGAACATGTGACTTGTGCAATATTATCATAGAAATTTTTTAAGGAATCAGAAAAATTAAGAATTGGCATATATCTTTTTGGATGAAAATGAGGCTGAATAACACAGCAGAAGAGAAAGACAAAGCTTAACACTTAAACATTTTATCTTACCTACAACCATGTAAAACAGATACATACACACACACACACAAACACACACACACAAACCAACATTTCTGGAGAATTGAAAATAATCAGTACTTTTACCTTATTTTATCAATCAAAACTTAGGATACCTCTAGCCTTACAGAAATTTTCTGTATTCAGAAGGGTGCTATATACAATATTTCTTGGAATAGTACATTGGAATGGCTATGGAAAGTAAATAGTTAAGAGAAGCTGAGTTCTGTATATCAGAGAAAAGTCTAGAGAATGCAGCTGAATAGTCATGACTCAACTCAAACTTTAATTTCTCTGTAAATCATTTTGCAATTGTCTCAGGCATTAAAAATAACTTTATTCCTGTTAATAATTAGAAATAATTCTCATTTACATATTTGTACCTGCTTTCACAAGAATTCACACAAAATCTTACCTGTTTTAGTATGCTTTACCCAGCTAGATTAACAAACCTCTTATGAATGAAGTGTTTCTCACATCTTCTGTCTTCATACTTGGAAATGACAGGGATACTCAATAACTTATTGATTTTTTCCCTTCATATAATAACTTTGCAGTGTCCTTGACTTTTAAAAAGGAATATCTGTGTCATCATATTTCAATGCAATGAAGAGTGCATTGACAATTACAATACCTATTCACATAATCATTTATCAGCATACAGTCATTTTAATAGTTTTCCCAGTCATCAGTGAGAATTAGTAAAAGCTAACTACATTTCCATATTAATTAACATTACTTGAAATCTCTTGCTGCATATACAGCTAAATGGCATTCATTGGATTTAGATGATTATAACACCCTATTTTGAGATTAGTTTTTACACAGGATACAGTTTGATTCTGAAATATTTTACAAATATATATATGACTGAAAAAAACAATAAACATAAAAAATATAAGGAAATAACTTTTACCTTAACTTATCCTCAGGGCATTTTTAAATACTTATTTTCCTTTAAGCATTTTTGATAAAATATGTCAAAAGGTAAGAAATATGTAGTCTGTCACACAGTTGCTTAAAATAACACAATTATCTATTGGTTTTGTTTGTTATCTAAACAAAGAAGTTAGCAAAAGTAAATGTAAGGGACATTTGGGGAATGATTTTTCATTTCAAAGTGTTCATAGAGGAAATATCTTGAATCAAATACATTCCAAATTCTCAGAATTAAAAGAGCATGCAGAGTTTACTTAAGCTTATCCTTATATTATTAAAAATGCTTTTTGGCTACAAATATAAGATTACCCATAAAAAGTTATCTAATATTCCCAAACAATTAATGAAAATATTTTTATATGAGGCACATGCTTACTATTTGCTGATGTTTCTCTCCTTGAGATATTTCCTCCATAAAATTGACACCATCATAATGAACCTTTAAAATGCATTCAATTCAGTTTGTATATTTTAATTCCTTCTTTATTCAAAATTCTTCTAGATTATGTGTGTTATATAGAGATTAATGATATTTAATTTAATAGGTCCATACTATTCATGTTAACCCACAGCACTATCCACACTGGAATTCTGGGCATATGAAATTTCAATCTCTTGAAAACTCTAATAGTTAAAATCTCTTCATGTTTTCAAAATATGTATTCATGGATTCTCTGGCTTTCCAACCTTTATTTGATCAATGTAGATAACTGATACTATAACTGAAGCCCTAAGTCAATTTTTAGATCTTGAATTACCTGGATTGGCTATTGGTATTGATCAATTTAAATGGATACATATACTGAGTAATCAGATACATTATGAGTTTAAAAGGTGAACATTTATCTCAGTAAGAAGTCTTAAATATAGTGTCTTTTTCTCTCCATATATTATAGGTTGTCTTTTTTTGCGGGGGGGGGGGGCATGTTTAACTACAGTGTTGAGATGATGTTTAGCTACATAAGGTAGATGTCATAATTAATGTATGGCCAATCTAACTTCTTCTCACACACACTAAAAACTTATATCCAACACAAATAGACATGCAGTAAGTATTTACTATTTTCATATAGAGGCGGGAACATATTTTGTAGATGGATGTAATGTGAAATATCATGTATATGCCATATTTATGACAATATTTACACAAACATCATGGAGGATATTATGTCTCTAACATTATGCTAAAAATTGTCCATGGATTGTCTTGTTTAACTTTTGTATCAATACTAAAGGTTTGATTTCCAATTTTCATGACTTAAAGATGAAGAAACTGGAACTCAGTGAAGTGAAGAAAGCAGTCAAATCACAATGAATAACAGAAGTTTTCAGATTTAAATAAAAATATGCCTGACTCAAACATATTTGGATTCTTTATCACTATTTTATAATGCTTGTCTTGTATTAGTGTATTTAGAAAAATCTTTATATTTTGTCATTGTAAATGCAAGAAAAAAAATGAAAATTTAGCCAAATTTAATGTGCCCTACTTGGTAAACTACTTACATTCAAGTTCAAATAGAGTGTTTATATCAGGTGAACAAATTTAGGGCCTCTACTAAAGCCTGTTTGATTTAGCCAAAGTTCTTATCTTTAATACTTCTTACACATGAGTTTCTGACTTGCTGTGTTCTTTATCTATATATAGTAGCATTGCTTACAGTACTGTAGTTACAAACTGTTATTTTCCTTCATTTGTCATATGTTCTGTATTTATACACAGATTATGGAAGTTATAAAATTTAAGATATATGTGCAGACAAACAAAACATGTTTGTCTATTCTATAGACACCTATATCAACAAGAAAGAATTATCAAATCTTACTTCCCATATGTTTTCCTCTATTATTCTATATGTTCTTGAATTGCATCACTATTCACTGAATTCCTGAAGCCAGAAATCTAAAAGGTATTCATTATTCTTGTCTCTCATTCATCTCTCATAAATAATACATTAACAAGTTTAGTGATTATACCTTCTAAATATTTCTCAAATCAATTCATATCACACTATCTCCATCCTGACCATATTACAAAAGATACCATTATTCTTTAAGTAGTCCATTTAATTTCTATCTAATTATTCTTTCTTTACACATAACCCTAACAACCTGATCAACACTCCTTTTCCTGAAATCTTTCATAGAATAATTGTTTTCATAATAATTTTCTAACTTCTTAATTTAAGAATTTCTCAAGGTCTTTGAGTAGATCCCTAGTATTCATGTGTATAGATTAAGCTAGATAACTAGCTAGATACATTAAAACATACACAACTATTTGCTTACTGCATCTTGCCAATTTATAACCATTTAGTCTAAAACCTATTTTATCAACAAATATATTTGATCTATTTTACTGTGAACACATATTATACCAAAATGTCCCAGAAAACTTCCATTGTAGTGTTGGAAGAGGGCAATAAAACTAATAATTTTAAAAATTAATAAAATAAATGTGTAAATAATATTATATAATGGAAGATGATAAGTATTATGGAACAAACACAAAAATTAGAAAAAAGCAAGGGAGATTAGAATATCAAAGTGGGAGTAATAGGTTGAGGATTAAACAGATATTCGAACAAAATCTTATTAAGAATATGATATTAAGTAAATTCTGCAAGGTGAGTGAGTTAATAGTGAGTATATCTGCAGAAAGAGGACTACAGCTAGATGGAGGATTCAGTATAAATGTGAAAAGGAGGAATTTTGCCTAACATATTAAAGGAAGGGTGAGGAGGCCAATTTACTAGAAGAGTTTGTAAGGGGAAACAATAGTAGCAGATGAGGTCAGAAAAGTAATGTAGAAGATTAATTAGAACCTGAAGGTCTTTGTAAATATTTGCTTTTACTCTGAATAAACTAGTAAAACATTGCAGGATTTTGAGTAAGATAATGACAGGACGTGACAGAATTTATTATAAATATCAACATATTGTGTCTTATTTCTTCTAATTTTATTTCTCTTTACTTCTTTCTTTTCTTTTTATTCATGAGTTTTTTCTGTTCTTTCCACAAAACAAATTAAATTATCTACATGTATTTGGAAATGGCAGTTTATTTTTATCTTTCCAGTCACTATAGAAAACTTAAAAACTCATATTTTAAGTTTTTATATCATTTTATGTAGCTCACTTCTTATTCAAGAAGTACTTTTTCAAAACTTTACTTTCAATTGGCACAGAAACATATATATTATGCAATAGCACACCAGAACTTCTTACTCCTATCTAACTATAACAAAGAATCCATCCATGTTTCCCCATCCCTCCACACACTCTATTGTTACTAGCCACTGGTAATCATTATTCGACTCTCAACTTCTTTGAGATTAAAATTGATAGATTTCACCAAAGTCCTAATGCTTTGTCTGAAAAGTAGATGCTAATCCATAATGAGTGGGGCATGGGATGAGTGGAGGAACATTGTATTGGCCAAAAGGGAAGGAAGAAAGAGGGGGTGGGCAAGGGGATAAGAATGATGGTGGAATGAGATGGACATCATTACCCTAGATACATGTATGATTGCATGAATGATGTTATTATCCTACTTTGTGTACAACTAGAGAAGTGAAAAATTTGCTCCATTTGCATACAATGAATCAAAGAGCATTCTGCTGTCATGTATAACTGATTAGAATAAATAAATAAATTGCTATAGTTCATAAAATAATATGATGATGTGGTACTTCTCTTTTGACAACTAGATTATTTCACTTGAAATAATGACCTCCAATTCAATATATGTTGATATGTGGCAGTATATCATTATCTTTAAGGTTCAATGGTATTCTATGGTGCCTATGTGCCACATTTTCCTTATCTATTCATCTGTTGTTTACATTTCTTGGTTATTGTTAATAGTGTTGCAATAAACATGCAAGAGCAGATGTCTCTGCAACCTACTGATTTCATTTCCTTTGAATATTTACTCAATAGTGCATCAGCAAAATCAAATGATAGACTTATGTTTCATTTTGGAGGAACTGTCATACTGCTTTACACAAAGGCTATACAAACTGAATTCCCATCAACAGTTTATAAGAGTTCCCATTTATGCACATCATCACTATCACTTATTATATGTCATATTTTATCATAAATATTCTTACTAGGGTGATGTGGTAGCTCATTGTAGTTTTCAGTTGCATTTCTCAGATATTAGTGATATTAAATGATTGTATTTCTTCTCTTGAGCAATTATTTAGATCTATCACAGATTTTTAATCATTTTGTGCTATTAAGTTGTGAAATTTCTTACATATACCACATATCATCCACTTTTTCTTTAAATAGCTCATATTTTTTTCTCCCATTCTGAAAATTATATGCACACTCTATCTATTGTTTCCTTTGCTGTGCAGAGGCATTTTTAGATTCTACTTATCTATCTTTGCTTTTATTTTTTGTGCATTTGGTGTATATTCACAAAAGCATTTTCCTATTACAGTGTCCTGAAATATTTTCTTTATGTATTCTTTACCAATTTCATAGTTTCAGATCTTACATTGGAGCTCTTCATCCACTTTGAATAATTTTTTATATCTGTCCAGAGATAAGGGTCTATTTTTATTCTTCTGCCTATCAATATCCAATTTTTATAACACTGTTTATTGGAAAGATTGTTCTTCCTCCAATGCGTATTCTTAGCAACTTTGTCAAAAATCAATTGGCTATAAAGGCATGGGTTTATTACCAGGCTCTGTATTCTGTTACACTTTTGTCTGTGTTTATGTCAATAGCATGTTTTTAAAATTTCTATGGCTTTGTGGTATTTTTGGACTCGAGGTAGTAAAATGCCTCCTGCTCCATGCTTTTTGCTCCTCACAATACTGATTATTTAGTTTTTTTGTGCTTCCACGTAAATTCTATGATTGATTTTATCAGTTCTTTAAATAATTCCACAAGTCTTCTAATAGGAATTACATTGACTCTGTATTTTCCTTTGTGCATTATGGACATAATAAAAATATTGGTTCTTCAAGTCCGTGTACATGGGTATATTTCCATTTTTGTATTCTCTTCAATTTATTTCAAAAACATTTTATAATTTCCATTTTACAGATCTTTCAACTCCTTGGTTAAATTTATTTCTATATATTGTATCATGCCTTGGTAGAATTGTAAATGGGATAAATTTCTTTGATTTTATTTCTGATAATTTTTTATTGGTATATAACAAATATAATTAATTTTGCATGTTGATTCTATATGTTGTAACATTGTTGAATTCTTTTATGAGTTCTAATAGTTTTCTCTTTTTTTGGTGAAGTCTTCAGAGTTTTCTGTATATAATATCACAGCATTTGAAAACAGTGACAACTTGATTTGTTTTACAAGTTAGATGTATTTTATCTTTCTCTTGCCTGATTGCTCTAAGACTTCTAGCAGTGTATTGAATAAAAGCTGACGGTGGAAATATTGTCTTATTCCAGATCGTAAGAAAAAGCTTTTAAATTTTCCTATTCAGTTTATCATTACCTGTCAGTTTGAGAGAGAGAGAAAGAGAGAGAGGGAGAGAGATAATTTTTTTTAATATTTATTTTTTAGTTTTCGGTGGACACAACATCTTTATTTTATTTTTATGTGGTGCTGAGGATTGAACCCAGCACCCCACGCGTGCCAAGTGAGCGCGCAACTGCTTGAGCCACATCCCCAGCCCTGTTAATATTTTCTATTTCTTCATGTTTCAACTATTCTAAAGTCTATGTGCTTAAAAATTTATCAATTTCTTCTATGTTATCAAATTTCTAGGAATATAATTGCTTACAATAATAAGCAATTATTATTTTTTGTATTTCTGTCATGTAATTTGTAGTATCTCATTTGTCATCTCTGGTTTTATTTATATAAATCTTCTCTCTTGCTTTTAGTCAGTCACATAAAGGTTCATCAATTTTGTAATCTTGTCAAATATCCAGCTGATTGTTCTGATGATCTTTTGTGTTGTTTTGTTTGTCTTTATTTTTTGCTTATTTCTGTTCTGATCTTTACCATTTCTTTCTTTTTTCCTTGCTAATTTGGAGTTTCATTCATTCTTCTTTTTCAAGTTCCTAATCATGCAGAAATATGTGGTTCATCTGAGGTCTTTTATCTCTTTTGATGCAGAAGCTGAGTGCTATAAACTTCAATCTTAGTATTGCTTTTACTATATTCCATAGGTTTGAGGATGTTCTTTCTTAGTTTTCATATATCTGAAGCATTTTTTAACTTTCTTACTTTTTATTCTTTATCTATTGACTGTTTAAAAGTATGATGCTTAATTTCCAGGTATTCATGTAGGTTACTAAGTTTTCCTTGGTATTGATTTGCAGTTTCAATTCATTGATTTCAGAAATGCCATTTGTGTTAAGTTCTGGCTAAGAAGCTGTCTACATTTTGCCAGTGTCCTGAGACTTTGTGAGGTTTAATTTAAAGGTTATGTACTAATTCATTTGGCAGAGGAAATTTCAAGACAGCACAGGCTTCAGGGTGTGGCATGAGTAATTTTGTCAGCTTTTAGCCACATTTATTGTGATAAACAGGAAACAATAGGAAAGTTGGTTTGAGATCATCTCAGGATTTTACAAGGCCATACCCATCTCAGACTCAAGGTTGTAAAAGTAAAATTACTTTAAGTAGAAGTGGGAAACCCTACTTGCATATGGGTGGGGGATCGGATGTAAGAAGTTGTTTCACCATGCTCAGTCATCCAGATGCTCAGAATTAAAGACAGTGTAGATGGGCAATCTTGGACGGAATGGAAAGTATGGAGACCAGTTTGGATCTGGGAAGTTGAAGACTGCCTCTCAGAAATTCAGATGTTATGCATTGAGAGCCCTTCTTCCAGCTGCCAGTGCTCCAACATTGTGCTAATGTAACCTGTCCCAGGAATTGTCCCTCCCTACAGGGAGTTATAAAAGTTGTTAACTAATGTCTCCTCAGCTGCTTTCTGCCTGCATCACTACATTTGGTTCCCTCAGTCTGGCTGGCCCCAAATCACCGAGCCACCACAAAGCACTTGTATGTTCAAACAGGAAACTTTATTGCCCAAACTCCACCAGCACTCCACGCACACTCCCCGGGGAAACTCTCCCAGCTCTCCACTGGGCTCCACGCCTACCCTCTCTGATCCCCCAGAACTCAATGGGAACTCCAAAGTAGCTGGTGCCTGAGGCAGCAAGAGCTGCCCAATTGCCGGGACAGTAAAGGTCTAATATACAATTGAATACATAGTTTAACATAATCACCTCTCAACCACTCCCTTCTGGCAAAATGCCATGCATCATCCCCATCCGACTTGCCTGTGGCCTTCAACATTTGGTCCTTCCCCTGCTCATTTGTTTCTCATCTTTTGGCCATCCCAACTGGGCCATCTCATGGGCCTAGTTACTTATGCAAGGAGAGAGATAATGGGTGAAAGACAGAAGAACAAAGAAAGTCTAAGATGTATAAACAAGGCAGAACACCCTCAGTTCTTGGGGTACCAGTATACCAACTATGGCCTCCTTCTTCTTTCTGGAAGAAGTCTGTCTTACTCATTTTTAAACAAACCCTGATTAATATGCTTGCCTTGGTATGCTTCACTAATATTCAAACTTCAACATGTGAGGAAGTAGAACTTGTCACTAATAACTGATGGTATCAGGAGCAGAAAGCAAAGCAGAAAGTTTTAAAACACTTGCAATTTGACTAAAAATCTGAAAGTAAACCAGGCTAAGGAAAATGTAGTCATTAAAAGGATCACAGTCACTAAATAAACACTAAGTAATTTACTGAGAAACAATAGGAAAGTTGGTTTGATATCATCTCAGGATTTGGCAAGACCATACCCATCTCAGGCTCAAGGTTGTAAAAGTACAATTACTTTGAGTAGAAGAGACTAGTGGGAAACCCTACTTGCATATGGGTGGGGGATGGGATGTAAGAAGTTGTTTCACCATGCTCAGTCATCCAGATGCTCAGAGGCTAGTGCACCTCATGTTTGAGGATATAGTTACTGATAACATTGTGGCAGACATTTGTGGCAACCACATAGCACTGGATTTGCAGGAATGCAGGGTGCTGGAGTTAGGGGATTATGGAGGCTTCCACTGAGATTTCAAAGGAAGGCCTGGGAGACCAGGCAAATTACAGCAGAGTAGGAGTTCCTGTGCGTACCCCCTGAAAGGCAATACATAGATCCATGAGAAGGAAGCTGCAGCTGCAGTGATAACCTCTGAGATTAATATATGGTAGTACCATGCAATATTGTTAGACCAGGACGCAAGACCACTGACTCCAATTAAAATCAAATTAAAGCAAGCTTATTATTTCGACCGGCCGGGCTGCCTTTCCCTCCCAAAACGGCGGGAATAAGACAGCCCCGAGGCTTCTTTGTGGCCCAGTTTTATAGCCCAAAAAGTTACACAAAGGGGGGGTTACAGATAACAACACTCTGAGGAGCATAACACAAGTTTACATTTTTGCTGGCCCCGGCATCAGAATTTATGGAGATCTTAGAGACTCAGAGAGGGTCATTGTCCGGCCAGGGAAGGCCAGAATTTATGAGGCGTCACTAAGGTTTAGGAAAGGGTTGTTATCTGGTCAGGGAAAACCGGACCTGGGTGAGTTCAGGGCACGGGCAGGCATTCCAATCAGCTTTACAACATCAACTAATGGCCAGGCCATACAGACATCCTGATATTTTTACAGAAAACAGAAATGAATCCTTCATAACTTGTGACAAGCTGGCTTCTAATTTAATGAGAGAACTAGGCTAGGTATATCAATATCCACCAAGAAAAGCTGGAGGAGCTGAGCAGAATAAAGCCAAGAGAAGTCATGTGGGCTGCCATCAGCAAGCCATGGGATCAGAGCTACCAAAGCCCTTTGGAGAGAACATCGTGGTGCCATGTGCCCCAGATGCTGGATACGAAGCTATAGGACTTATTACTCAGCTAGATTTTAGACTTTCTTTGGTATCATCACTTTTTTCCTATGCCCTAATTTCTCCTTTTTGGAATAAAAATATTACTCTGTGTCTTTGTATATTGAATATACATAGCTTGCTTTTGATTTTCACAGAGGTTCATACTGAGAGTTTGCCTTGAGTCTTAGAAGGGACTTTGGCTTTAACTTTTGATAATGTTGAAACTATTGAGACTATGAGAACTCTTGGAAATAGGTAGATGTATTTTGCATTGTGAGATGGGCATGAGATTTTGGAGCTGGGGTAGAATGTTACATTTTGGATTTTTGGTGTCCTGCAATATCACATGCAAAAAAGAGAATGCAAAAACATTGAAAGTTGAAATATTTGGTTATGAGGGATTTTACATAGTCAATGAATTAATTCCTTGATAGGGTTTAGTTGAACAGTGACATAGGCAAGTGCAATGTGACTGGAGAAAGTGGGTCATTGGGAGCTGTTCTAGTCAGCTTTTTCAATTCTGTGACCAAAATACCTGACAAGAACAATTTCAGAGGAGGAAAAGTTTATTTGGGGGCTCATAATTTCAGAGGACTCAGTTTATAACAACTGGTTTCATTCCCTGGGGTTTGGGGAGAGGCAGAACATTATGGCAAAAGAGTATGTCAGAGGGTAATGGTTTACAAGATGATTAGAAAGCAAAAAGAGAGACTCCACTTGCCAGATACAAAATATATATATCCCAAAGACATATGTAATGACCCAACTTCTCCAGCCATATCCTACCAAACTTTAGTTATCACTCAATTAATCCCTATCAGGGGATTACTTTACTGATTGGGTTAAAGCTCTCATATTCCAGTCATTTCACCTCTAAATTCTCATTGTCTAGCACATAAGCTGTTGGAGGACACCTAACATCTAAACCATAACAAGGACATGCATTTGGGTGTATGTTTTTTGACCTTGGTGGGCTAAACTTAGCTTCTCTGTTTCCTGATTGCCTTGTTCTGAGCTGATTCCCTCCCCCACACTTTCCAGCCGTGATGTTCTGTCTCACCTTGGACTCAAAGCACTGGAAACAGCTATGTATGGACTGAGACCCCTGAAACAGTGAGCATCAAATAGTTTTCCACCTTGAAAATTGTTTTTGTCAGGTCTTTTGAACACAACAGCAAAAATCTGTCTAATATAGATTTTTTAATGTGATCAAAGTTAAAATATCACGTTAAAACACTGTTACATCTATATTTTGGTAATATTCAACATAATTACAAAAATGTCAGCAGATATTAAACAAAATAAAATAATAAAGTAACAAAGTGTACAATGCAAAAAGGCAACAAAATACAAAAGGCAGCAAATGAGAAAAAGAAGGAACAAAATGACAGAGAACAATTAACAAAATAGAACAAGTAAATATTTCTACATTAGAAATTAATTTAAATTGAAGGAGATTTAACTTGCTAATCAAAAAAAATACATTGGCTGAATAGATGAAGAAACATTCTAATATGCACTGTCTATGAGACATTCTCTAAAGTTCAAGGCAAATTGATTGAAAGTAAAGAATGGAGGGGCTGGGAATGTGGCTCAGGCGGTAACGCGATCGTCTGGCATGCGTGCGGCCCGGGTTCGATCCTCAGCACCACATACAAACAAAGATGTTGTGTCCGCCGAGAACTAAGAAATAAATATTAAAAATTCTCTCTCTCTCTCTCTCCTCTCTCACTCTCTCTTTAAAAAAAAAGAAAGTAAAGAATGGAAAACTTTTTATGCAAATAATAACTAGAAGAATGAAGGAGAGTGTACATTTACATGGAACTAAATTAACTTCAAGTCAAAACTGTGAAAAAAAGAGAAAAGAGAACACTGGGGAAAACTTGTCAATTCACTAGGAAATATTATGTGTGTGTGTTTGTGAGTATGTGTGTCTGTGTGTGTATATATACAGATACATACAGATTATTTAACTCAATAGGTTATTAAGCACACATGGAACATTTTCTATTAATGACTACATGCATGTCCATAAAACAGGTTTTAAAAATTTAAGATGAATAAATCAAACCAAGCACCTTCTAACCAATATTGAATTAAACTAGAAATCAATAGCTGACAAAAACTAGAAAATGCACAAATATGTAGAAATTAATCAACAGAATTTAAGAAAACAGCAATAGGTCAAAAAAGAAATAAAAACAAAAATAAGAGAACATTTTGAGCCAAATGAAAATAGAGCATCAGAAAAATTACAGAACATAGCAAATCAGTTATTTTATGGTAATATCTGTCTATCATTAAAAAAAGTTTCCAAATAAACATTTGACTTTACACTATAAGGAAGTAGAAAAAAAGAACAAGCTAAATCCAAAGATAGCAGAAAGAAAGAAATGGCAAAGATTAAAAATTTAAAAAAAAAGAAAAGCAACAGAAATAAGTAATGATATTAATAATTAGTTTTTAAGAAAATAAAATTAACAACTTTTTAACTAGACTAACACAATAAAAGGAGAATCAATAAATAAAGTAATATGGATGAGGAATATTATGGTTTGGGTGTAAAATGTTCCCCTAAACTCAGTTGTTTGAAAGCATGGTACCCATTACAGCAAAGCTCAGAGGTTAGTCTTTCAGGGAATGATTGGATAAAGAGAGCTCTGACCTCATTTAGTGGACTAACCCCTTGATATCTGCATGGACTATTGAATTTTTTGCTGGGTATAGTGGTGCATACCCATAATCACAGTTGCTCAGGAGGCTGAGGCAAGAGGACCATGAGCTCAAAGCCAAGCCAGATGCAGCAAAAGTGAGGTGCTAAGCAACTCAGTGAGACACTGTCTCTAAATAAAATACAAAATAGGGCTGGGCATGTGACTTATTGGTAGAGTGCCCCAGAGTTCAATCCCTGGTACCCCTTTCCCCAACAAAATCACATCATTTCAATACAACCAGAAAACATATTTGACAAAACCCAATACCTTTCTTGATAAAACTTCTTAACCAACTAGAAATAAAGGCAATTTTCTCAGGATAATACAGGCCATATTTGAAAAGCACACATTTAATATCATACTCTGTGGTGAAAAAAATGAAAGATATTCCTGTACAGTTAGAAACAAAGCACGGATGCCCATGATTGCCATTTCTATGATACTGGTAATCATAGCCAGTACAATTAGGTGAGAAAAAAAAATTAAAGGTATCTTTATAAGAAATTAAGTTAAATTGTTCCTTTCCAGATGGCATGATCATAATATATGATCTTTAAGCCTCCCCTAAATCTTTTAGAAATAATAAGTGAATTCAGCAAAATAGCAGGATATGATATCAATGTACAAAATTATTTTTTATTTTTTCTACAATAACAAGAAACTAGCAAACATAGAAATTAGAAAAAAAATCCTAGTTACAGTATCACTTGGATAAGCCAAGAATACAAAATGGAGAAAGAATATTCTTTTCAAAAAATAATGGTGGGAAAAAGGATTATTCATCTTCAAACTAATGAAATCATGTCCTTATGTGAAACTATACATGTATTATCCTCTATTTCACTACTCTGACAAAATTTTTCACAAGAACAATTTTAGATGAGGAAACGTTCATTTGGAGCACACTGTTTCAGAGGATCTCAGTACATAATTGGCTATTGCTCTGAATCTGAGATGAGGAAGCACACCGTGGTGCAAAGGAGTGGAGGAAGAAAAAACATTTGGGACAATGCACATTGGAAGTACAGAGAGCTCTGCTCACCAGGGGAAAAAAAATGAAAACCCTCAGTGATCCACTTCCCACAGCTACACCCTGCATTTCTACAGTTACCACAAAGTGAATCCATTCAGGTGAATTAAAGGAGTGACTAAGGCTGTCATTACTCAATCATTATATTTCTGAACTTTTTTGTATTGTCTAATGCATGAACCTTTTGAGGGTACCCCATATACAAACCATAACAATACACAACAATTATCTCATGGTGGTTGAGACTTAAACATGAGATTTTATTTTATTGCTTTATGTTTTTATAGTATTGCCTTTTTTATAACTTTATTTATTCATTTTTATGTGGTGCTGATGATCGAACTAGTACCCCACACATGCAAGACAAGTGCTCTACCACTGAGCTACAACCACAGCCTTAAACATGAAATTTTAACTTCTAAAACTCATAGAAGCAAACATAGGAGAAAAGCTCCTTCACATCTGTCTTGGTAATATAATTAATATGGCACTAAAAGCACATGTAATAGAAGTAGAAATAGAAAATTAAGACTACAACAAACTATAGTTCTCCTGCACAGCATAGGAACTGATCAGTACAATGAAAAGGTAATGTATGCAATGAAAAGAGTTTATAAAATATATTTTAAATGGGGGATATTTCCAATATACCCAAGAAACTCTTACACATAAATAGTAATAAAACACATAATCTGATTTTAAAATGGGCTAAATTTTTAAGTG
This sequence comes from Urocitellus parryii, assembly GCF_045843805.1. Taxonomy (NCBI): domain Eukaryota; kingdom Metazoa; phylum Chordata; class Mammalia; order Rodentia; family Sciuridae; genus Urocitellus; species Urocitellus parryii. The sequence goes on along the minus strand of NC_135547.1, from coordinate 46,610,759 downwards.
GACAATTCTACAAAGAAAACATGAAAAATGACCATAAGGTATATGAGAAGATATTCAACATCATCAATGATTAGGTAAATGCAGATGAAAATCACAGTGACATATCATTTCATACCTTTTGGGATAACTATTTTTTAAAAAGCAAGTGCTGAGGAATGTGTCGAGAAATTGGAATCACTGTACATTTTTGGTGGAATGCAAAATGATGCAGACACTATGACAAACACTGTGGAGATTGCTCAACAAGCACCAAAATACAACTACCACATAATCCAGAAACCATACTTCTGAGTTACACATAAGAAATGAAATCAGGATTTCAAAGCATAAATAGCCTTCCAATGTTCATTGCTGCACTATGCAAAAAAGCCAAATTATAAAACAAATAAATATCAACAAAGGGATGTATGAAATTAAAAAATCCAGTATATACATATGATGGAATATTATTCAGTCATAAAAATAAGGAAAAATTACAATATGCAACAACATGGATGAACCTTGAGGAAATTATGTAGGTGAAATAAGCCAGATACAAAAGACAAATACTGCATGATTTCACTTATATGAGGTTTATAAAATAATCAGTCTTATAGAATCCAAGAATAAGATGGTGGTCACCAGAGTCTGAGAGGAAGGGGAAATGAGAAGTCACTAATCTACACTCAGAATTCTCAATTATGCAAAATAATAAGATCTAAAAATATGTAGAACATTGATCTTGTATTCAAAAACACTGTTCCATATGCTTAAATATTTTAAGAAAATAGTTGCTATTTTAATTGTTCTTAGCACAAAAAATTAAAATTTTAAATATATGTCAAAACATGTAGTGTTTAATATTTTCCTTTCCTCTTTAATTTCAGATACTGGTTATTTGTATATATTTTTTCCAGATTATCATGATTAGATATTTAAGTGTATTAATGATTTTCTTAAATTAGTACCTTCACTGATATAAAATTTAGGCTATATTATTTTATGAAACAATATATTAGCTCTATAACAAATTCTGGTATGTTATATTTTCAAACTCAGTAAGTACAAATTGTATTTTTACTTGTGAAAATTCATATTTATCCATAAATTATTCATATGTATGTGATTGATTTGAAAATATTTTTGTGATACAACTTTTTATTATTCATTTCTTGTATAATTCAGCTGTGCAGTGAGAGACTGTCTTAGGTATATTCTACTTATTTTACTTTGTTGAATTTGGTTTTGTGCTCTAGAATATAGCATATATTTTGCATTCCACCAAAAGTGTGCTCTAGAATATATCTTGTAGATATCACAAGCATCTAATATAATATTTCAAAAGTATAATCTTGATGTTTTACTGAAGTCATGATTAAAAGCTTTTAATTTCCCTTCATAGGTAATTTGATAAGCCTCCACCTCTAACACATCACTTATCAGACTTACTCTCTGAGGCCATTATACACAAATACCAATCTCTTTTCTTATTGGATTCCCACACTTCAAGGTCACTAGTAAACAACTTATCTTCTTAAGTGATTCCTTGTGTCTAGAGACAAGTGCTAGTAAATCAGGAAAGGCCTCCAAGACCTTTGGCCCACAAAAATGTTCAACCTAATCTGCCATACATAAACTTCCTTCTATTTTTCCAGCTTTTGGTTACCTTATATCTAGGCAGATACCTTTGGGTGGTCCTGACATAGTAACATTCTCCCCTTTGGAGTTATAAGAAACATATTTCTACCTTTCATCTATCAAAGTGTCAGTGTACTGTGATATGCCATTAAATAACCTTTAAGTTTTACAAAATAATTGGTTTTGTTATCAAGACATCATGATCATGACTATTAATTCTTGAATTGCTTTTTGGTAAGTCCTGCTTTTAGCCAACCAATTCCAGTTCCACTGGGTTCCAGACCACAGAGAAAACAGCTTAAACAGAACTTCCACCTGTTGGCCAGCTAGCACTTTAACTGATGTTGTCTGCTGATGTGTATTTTTGCATGTTGCCAAGTCTCTCCTTATCCAAATTTCATGGAAGAAGAATATTCAAAAGAACAATGTTAATTCATGAAATTCCAGGATCTAGAGACCTGTCTATAATTGGTCCTACATTACAGTAATAGGGATTGATAGGCCACTTGAAACATATTTTATGTTCCATATTGCTCAGAGTGTTTTGTTATTTTTCCTGATTGTCTGTACTAGGTAGAGGCCTGTTCTACAAATCTTCCTTTTTTTAAGTATAAGTGTTTGCTATCCTTTTTGGGGCAGGGCACTAGATCTTCCCTTGTGAAGGAAGTTTTGTGGATTCTCCCATGGTAGAGAAACTGTACCCCAGGTTCCTTGGCAATTGTACTCAGAGGGAGCAGTAACTTTGTTCATTTAATTTACTGCTGTGTACCTGGCTGCTATTACCAATGAACTCTTTGGAGATATAATGAATCATACTCATGGAGGTCTGTGATCCAGTGGTCAATTCAGAGGCAATAAAGAAATGTGTATTTTCTCCTCATGTTACCTAAAACAATATGTAAAGTGAACCAATTACTCAATGTAGTGGTCTCAGCCAATATGCATGGACCTTTATTGACTGAAAATTATGGAAACTCAATGGATAGTGGAGTGGATTGGAAGAGAGACAGTTTCCTAAGAGACCAAAGTCCCCCAAGGTAATACCCCTTAGCATGCAGGTATGAATAGTCAATCAGTGGGAAAATGAATAGGAAGTCCTCCATTTTACTAAAATAAAATGAGCTTATTAAGACGCTTTGTCCAAAAAGATGAGGAGAAAATGCCTTGCTGATGGCTATGTAACACGGGGTCAGAGCTATTCCTTATTGTGGTTGAAATAATAGAATTATCTGGTTTGTATAGAGATCCAAAAATTCTGATTTGATCAGATATTCCATGATTGTGAAGAACCACCATGCAGTCTTGCTCCTAGTAGCAATGAAAAGACAGGATATTCAGAAATAGAATATTCGCTTCTTCCAGTGAGTTATTACCTCAGGATTCTCTGCACTCTAAACACTGATTTTTTTTTAATAACTGGAAACTTTGAAGGAAATGTATACCTTGCTACAGTTAAAATTATCTTGTATTACTTTGTAGAGTACCTCAAGGGAGTGGATATTATATTATACCTGGGGAAGCTCCCCTTGATTGTCTAGGTAAAAAAAAATTATTTATACAAGACACACTTACTTATGAGTGAGTAGTCTTATTCCTTTTAATAACTTCTACTCAGACAATTAAAGAAATAATTGATAGTAGACCATGTAGGAGCTGCCCAATTTCCCAAGACTTTACCCTACTGGGAGCAAGTATGATAACTTCTAATGCCCTTGCAATGAATATAACACTCCTCAGTCTCCTCAGTTTCTTAACCATCTACCATCTTCAAATACCTAGAATGCCTTTTACTGGCAACAAAGTCATCTAGGAGTGCCTAAATATTTTATTTTGGAGAGCACACTCTGAAATTATAAGTCATTCTCATTTTCATTTTATTCCTCAGAGTTATTCAAACTATGTCCCCAATGGTCCCCTGGAATTCTGATGCCATTGCCCCTGCATCAAGTCCCTTAAGCTGATTTTATGCCAGTGATGACAACCTTAGTCACCACCATGTGAATTCAACATGTCCCCTGGACCTCTGTCACCAGTGAAAGACATTTGTACCTACACTATCTAGTTGGTCAATTGAAATCATCAGAACTCCCAGAATCTCTTAGTCCTAAAAAAGATACAGGAGCTCAATAAATGTGCTTCTGGGGATCCCTCTAAAAAGAAGAGCTTTCTTTTCAATTTATAAGGGATTGCTGTTTTCAAAGTTGTAAGTAAGTTTACAAAATTATTTGAGTAAACTTCTTGTTGTTATTTCAGTTTTCAAACCAAATTGTCTAAATCGAAATGAACATCACTTCAGGGTTATCTACTGATGGAAAAAATGGAAATCTACAGCTTTATTTGTGGCTAAAATTGTTGAGATTACTGTAAATATCCAAAGGGCTCTTGGAAAATATTCGGCTGACATTGACCTAAATAATGTTATATTCTGTTTCCATAATGCAGTTTTCCACTTGTAATTTGCTTTTTTTTCTTTGAAGGCACTGAATACACTTTTACCTGCTTTCTTTTGGGATGTTTAAATAGATCTGCCATGGTTTTTATAACTTTTGTTTCCATCTCCTGGATAATATGCCTGTTTCACTTTCACTTGCTGATGGCATCACATAGACAGTGTTCTTTGAAATCTGATTTAATTAGAACTTATCCAGGCAGACCTGATTACCACAGTGGTCAGACAACAAGCCAAAGGTTTGGCTACTCTCCCACATAAAACCCAAATGTTAGTGACTTCTGTTAAATTCCTGGGCATTATATGGTCAGTCACAAAAACTTCACTCTTTTAAGGAAAATTATACATTCAGGAAAAGACTAGGCTTGGCACCAAAGATCTTTCCAAATTACAGGAGTTTGTGGCTTCTTTTGTGCTCACCTTCTTACCTACTGAGGATTTAGACATGACAATTACATTCTTATTGCATGGCCACGTTGCATCGAAGTGTGCCTTTTGTGATCAAATCTCCGAGGAGAAAATGAAGTCAGTGTATTGTCTTGATGACTATGCTGTTCCTACTCATTGGCACCTCTTTTATATTAGTTGGCACTCGTATTTCTGATCAATTTCTAGAATCACCTCAGGATGCCCAGGACAGAGAGGATTTTCAGCCATTTAACAAGTTTACAGATTCTTATAAAAGAGCCCATGGTCACACATTTTCCTTTTATTCCAACAGAAAATGACAATTTTATTATCCAGTTTAATGAACTATGGAGATGATCTATATGACAGGAACTGGTGAGTACACCCCCTAAAATATGGGTATTCTATGATTCTGCTCTTATTAAGGCCAGCATGTCTAAGCCTCTCCACAATGATCAAGCTGAAAACTAGCCCCAATTTTTACCTCGTTTATTCTTTCCTTGGGCCATTTGCAGCTCTGTGTCTCAGAACATGAGATTTATGGTCATTGGTGCATCCTTTCTTTGATAGGTTGGGCCAAAGTTAAATGGCTTCTTCTAAAATATCCCACAACAAATGTAGTAATTAATAATTATATACTCTGTAATCAAACTTAGTACAGATTACTCATAGAATATATGGCAATATTTTCTTGGGATATATTCCCTATAGTTGATGTCAAGAAGATAGTACTGGACCTTTTTGGGGTTCAGGTCTAGTCATTGATTTTGTTTGAACTATGTTAGATACCTATATTGAACTCCTTCTCTTCATTCTAGTTAGACATATCAAGATCAAAATCATAATCACTCGTCTTACTAAACTCCCAACAGTCTTGATTCTGATTAGCGTAGAAATTGTATAATACAGTTAGTGCAATCATGGGCTCAAGAGCAAGATATTCACTGGAATTTCCACTTAGCCTATCACCACTAGGTCATCAGTTTAATTAAATGGTCCCTAAATGGGAATTCTTTTGAACAGTAAGTCTTTACTGCTCTTAATTCAAGACCACTGGACAACTTAAACCAATATTAATTTTAAAGAAATCTTATCATATTTTTCTATATTTAAGGGTGGAAATATCTTCTCTCTGTGATAAGGATTCTCTATATATGATACCTTTTGGTAATACCTTAATATGAATACGGAGTTTTTACTTTGTCCCCATCTCATAAAGGCTGGATGTCAGTTTGAAGGCAAGATATAGTTTTAACACATTCTCCTTCTACCCATTAATGATAGATTTCCCGTCCAGTTTATTAGCTCTCAATTTATTGTGGGACCCTTTTGAACCTAAATTTACACTGTCTAGAAATGTTTTCACATTATTCAGGGAATTATTGGTGTATATAGTTTGGATATCAAGTGTCCCCCTGAAAAACTCATGTATTGGTAACCTGGTCCCCAATGTATCAATGATCAGAGGTGAAAATTTTGGATCACAATAACCGTAACCTCACCAATGGATTAATTTGTTTGATGAATTAGTAATTTTAATGGACTACTGGGTAATAACTGCAGACAATTTGGGATGGATGGAGGAAGGTGGTTCCTGGGGATTCACCTCAAATAACATTGACCCAGACAAAAATCTGGCTGTTGTACATGATTTCATATTTGTCTCCTAACCAACTATTGGGACTCAGACCAAAACAAATATGGAAAAATCTTGCCATTTTTATAAAATCTACACACCCTTGATCTCCAGTGATTAATAACACTGCCAAGTTCTGTCATAATATGGGAAACACCATATTTGAGTTACCTTCTAGACATTGCAGTTTACTAGCTCTGATCCAATCTTGATTTTTGATACCTATAAAATTAAGTTCTACCATATGTGGATTATAATTCCATCTTTTTAACATGTTCAGCCCCTATGACTCAAAGTTTAATGCCTCTAAGCTTTAGGTTCCCTCTAGTAATGTAACCTACTTAATTCTAAATGTGACCGTACATAGGATTCACACTGTGTGTTCTCCTAGGATAGCTGAATAATTCTGTTGTTCTCTCAGTGGACAAACCACCAATTTCCCTCCATTTTCTCCCACTTCTTTTTCCTCATTTTTATTATCTACACCTCCACACCCATCAAAACACCACATGGCAAGTATATCAAACTCATTGCTGTGGTCCCAGGGGTATTTATATAGACATCTCTCTCATCTCTCTCTCTCTCTCTCTCTCTCTCTCTCTCTCTCTCACACACACACACACACACACACACACACACACTAAACTAGGCTTTTTATGTATTGACTATTTCCAAAGACAAACTTATAACACATTTAATTATAGATCTAATTGATTTTTATATTCATGATTTATGAATTGAGACAGCCACCATTCTGCAAAACAAAATGAGAGTCTCAACTGGGTAACAGCACAAGGGTGAGTTTTCTAAGGTGGTAACAAACCAGATAGGAAAAAAAAGCTGATTGGTTTTCATTAAGATATTTCAAATTACTTTTTGTCCTTTTTTTTTGTAAATGTTAAAGCAAAGAGAGCTTCTTTATTATGGAGGCTCGTGTAAATTGGAGATTGGGATCCTCTATTTTAAGGAAACACTGTTTAGGATCTATCTGTTTTCTTAAATTTTCAGTTTGATTATTCAGTACTTAGAATGAGAGACTCAATTTAGTTTTGTTCTGATCTGTTGGGGTATATTGTAGGAATTTATTCAAAAATGATGCCTCATATTTCATTTTAAGACTGTCCATAACTATTGTTATTTATCACTAGACTATTTTCACAATCTTACACCAAACATTCATCCAGCTATTTTATGGCCTTAAGATAGAAAACATTGAGAAACTAAAACTTCTTCTAAACTGGTATCTCTTCTGCATCTTGGTTATCTCATCATCACAATTGGCCACTGTTCTCAGTTTTCCTCAATTTGTAGCCCATATTTGTTACTTAATAGATGACTTCAAACCCTTACCACATTTCTAACAAAACCTACTGTTTTCTATCCATACCACTTTTTTAGTAATTATCATTTACCTAAAGTGAGTTATGATGTTCCAATAAAAATGTAACACCATAGAACTGTGCTGTGACCCAACAAAGGAAGAGTAATTATGTTTACTATGTTGCCCTTTCATTGTTCCCAAGACATAAATCACATTTATGCATTCTGGCCTCTCTTGGGCTTCCCATTGTTATAAATGTTAATCATTCTTCCCCCATTTGGGCTAAATACCATCAGTTAGACATACTCATATCTATACTTTGGGGACTCATCACTAATCAGGGATTTCCTGAAATGACGACACAGGTCAACATTTTAACCAAAGAAGCAGCAATTACTGACACTAACCTCCAAATGTAGAAACCTCTAGTATCTCATACTTCTAAATTATGAAAAGAATATTATACCTGCTTATTCAAAGCCAGAGAGCCATGGTAAAAATATTTTTGACAACAGATTGGTCTTTGATAATTTACTAGCTAATCAAGGATGTATTTGTAATATCTTTAGTCTCTTTGTTGTATTTTACCACCAATCTGGTGGCTAAACTGGTAAAATTCTTGGACCATGAAATAGTAATCATACAAAATCATAACCTACAGTTTTAACACATTCTGTTTAAACCAAGATGTTACAAGAAGCCTCTGCCATTACTAACTTATTCTCGTGATGTTTTGGTCATATTTCTGTCACTATAACAAAAGATCTCAGAGAATTACCTTATAAGTTATAGCCCTTGGTTAACATAAGAAAATACTCTCTCTTAAGTTCAGTAATGTGTCTGTCTAAGATTCCTTCAGGAATCATCATCATCATCATCATCATCATCATCATCACAAGTCTCACTCCTGTATATTTTTTACTCTCTTCACAATCATATTCCCAAACTACCCATTGTTTAATAAATAAAAAGAGTTCCTACAGACAGTCATGAGGACATGGCATGGGGGGGGGGAGGGATTCCTGTAATCCCATTGGCTCTGAAGGCTAAGGCAGGAGAATTGCAAGTTCAAAAACAGCCTCAGCAACTTAGCAAGTTCCTAAGCAACTTAGAGAGACACTAACTCTAAATAATATTTTTAAAGGGTGAGAGGATATGGCTCAGTATTTAAGCACCCCTGGGTTCAATCTCAATTCAAAAAACAAAGAAGAATAGCATATATGTTATATGGTACAATAGATGTTTATAAAGAAGGCAATATTCTAGTAGATAAATCTAAGGCTGTCTTTTTTGTTTCATTTTTAATTGCACATTAAGAACAAACCAAATGTAGCAATTTGTAGATTCAGAAAAAATGGGCGCTATATATGACTTTTTTAAAAATGAGTTTTCAATATTAATTTTGGAATTAAGTTTCATTGTCAATTTTCTGAAGTGTCAACTATCAATGCTCAAAGTTTAGGTCTTCTCAAATAGTACAAAGCTGTGGCATTTTCTTTAGCAAATTTGATTTTTGGAATATTTATAAACTCAGATTATTCTGAGGATCATAAAGAGGCCTCCCAACTTCAGAAACTTTGTCCAGAAAGGAAGCATGCTGATCTTAAAACCTAGACAGGAGCATCACTGATCTCTCAGGGAAGTATGTTTCATTATATATAAAAGAACAATCAGAACAGCACTTTGTTTAAAACATTGAGAGGACTTCCAGCATACATATAGGTGGAAATTATTCAATTCTGACAAAAACTTGCTATTTGCTTTGATTTCATTTGTTTATTGAGTCTGTATAATATTAACAAACTGTATCCTTAATTATCATCACATAATTTTCTGATGCCTTTGTATTAAAAATATTCCTCTTTCACTCACACATGAAAATTGAGTAATTTGATGTGTATTTAGGTAGATAGGCATCTAAGTACTTATTTCTTCATGTAATTACTCAATTGGGACATGAAGTTAGTTTTGTTACTTATTATGTAAATATGCAATTAATAGAGTCCATTTGGAAGATTTCATTTGTCTGTGAATTTTTAAATATTCATTCTACTGTGCCCTTAACTATTGTAGACAGAATTTCCAATCCTCCATCACCCAAAATGTTTACTTTCCAATTGTTTGAAGAATGATACTTGCCTTGGACTAACCTCAATCTATCAGTGAGTTGTAGGTAATGAGGTTTAGGAAACATTACTCAAAATAAGGCAAGTTGATGTATTGATATTTTAAGCTGAAAGAATTTTTGAAATGGTAAGAAGATCTGACTGAAATTCCTGTCCTTCTGCTCCAAAGCACATCACAAAAGTGTTATGTGAGAAGGAGCTTCACTATACCTAGAAGACAGACAACATCTTTACCTCTGATGATGGAGATAGAGAGGAATCTGTGCAAACATGTTAAAACTTTATCTTCCTTGGTATTTTTGCACAATATACAGCCCTATCCAAATACTCTTTCTTGTGTTTTCATATTACCACTCTGTTCAACCCAGTGTATAAATGTCAGAATTTTACTGCATCTTTTTGTCTTCATTACTTTGTAAATGGTTCAATGTCATGTAAAATTAATATTGAATAAATCAGTTTAAATTTTTAAACCTTAAGATGTTAGAGGAAAAAAAATTTTCTTAATTAAAACCCTCAAATACCAGTGTAGGCATGGGAAAAATCAGGGTAGATTTAAAGGTGTCTTAATATCTAAGAAAGTGTGGTTTCACATTACAGAGGTAAGAGTAAAAATTATGTTGAGTAATTATACCTTCATTATACATTCATTGTATATGGCAACTACATTGAAAAGATAAGAAGTCTAGCCTGCACTATTCAATATGACTACTGATCACATGTAGTACACTTAAAATGTGCAACCGAATTGAGATGTGCTGTCAGTGTTAATTGCACACCAGGTTTTGAACTGAGATGAGAAAGATTGGCAACATGAATAGTTCAATTCTCTTTCAAGGTTTTTTTTTAGATTCTTTGAATAGTCATGTAGCTTCTCTGCCATTGGGCCATTAAAAATATGAATTCTGAATCCAGAATCTAGCTTAATTTGAGTTTCTTGATCTGTAATCATTTTAAATTTATTCTGCATCAGTTTTTATTGTCATACATGGAACCAAAACATACAGATTAATTGTGTGTATGTGTGTGTGTCTCCATGTGTTGATCAGTATGATGAATGAAACTATATTCTTTGCATTAATTTTATGTTTTAATTTACTAAGCTGAACAGAGTCTTCTAAGAAGTTTTTAGCTTACAGTTAATGACAATTTAAATTATTATAAGAAAAAATATAAGTAAATAACTTATTTAATAAGCTAGGTCAATATTGACATAAAAGCAATGTTTTGTTGCCCTGATAAATCCAGTCCTTGAGTTAAAACTCATTGATTTTCTATTTAGTACCTCACTGGTACTAGATTAAAAAAATATGAATAATTCTGATAAATCTTAGAAAAAAAGGAATACATGCTAAGTGTGCTTGGAATATTACTTATAGGGGAATATTTACAGTGGTGAAGAATTTCTCTGCAGGAAATTTCAAATCATGCTCTTAGATAGTGAATTTAAGGAGAAAATTAGCCACAGTAATCTATTATAAATTATGAATATCTTGAATGTATCTTATATTGCAAGAAATAATACCATCTCCTATTCTTCCTCCATGTTGAAAGCAATTTACTAAATTAACGCTATGTTTATATAAATGAAAAGCAGTGCAATAATGTTGGTTAACATGCATTAATCGGATTTTCAATGTTGATATACTAATGATTTATTCAATCTATCTTAAGGAACTTGAAAATTACCTTAACTAAGTATGATCACTGGAGGGTAAGGAAAATATTAGTTCCAAGCATGACAAATATAACAGCACTATTGCTGAGTGATAATCCATTTATTTAAAGCAAACTCAGATACCACCCTAAGGTATCCTTGCAATCATCTAAGAAATGTATTTAAGAATGAATTTAAGCTTTAAAAATTACAATATGCATCATTATGATAAAAAAAAGATATATCTATTTTTAGCCTCTTCTTAACATTATGACTGGAAAATATTCAAGGTATAATCAGGGAATTATTTCCTTATTAATAGTAGGGATTTAAAAAAACTCTAATCATGCCTCCAATAAAAATGTGTTCATCATAAGAGTTATTAAAATTATATAAGATTCTTTTTCTTAAGAAGTCTTTAATCTGATAAAAACTGTGGACTAATGGAAAAAGATATAAATGGATGAACTATGAATCCCAATTTCTTATCTGAAGTTAAACTAGCCCTATAACTTTTCAGTAGCTTAACCTCAATAAATATCATTTGTTTTAATCATGAGATTAAGGTGGATGTTGAACTAGATTAGCAATTCTTAAACATTTTGCATATTTATTTTTATTATGTTGATTTCTGTGTTATTATTTAACACCAGAATTTTTTTGCTCAGAAAAAAAAATCCTAAGAAAAAACAATAATGCCTACGGCTTCACAGTTGAGAATGTGAACATAATTGATCTCAGATTTATGTGATCTTTCATAAAGTGACCAGATATAAAATTCTAAATAATATATTAATATCTTAAATTTTAGACACATTGGAGGTAGGCAGGCTCCAAAATAGTTGTCCTTTTCTCTTCTAACTAGAATGAAAATACAATGTTTAGCATCTCTCTACCTGATGATCTCTGTTCCAGGTCAGATGAAAACCTTTCTGTACTGACAAATATGAATGTATAATGAAATCCAAACTCTGGCTTGATGATCATCCCTCTTTCTTCATTTATCTAAGAGTGTTCTTTTCTTCTTTTTTTTCCCTTTTACATGTAACTTTATTTTCATAAATAAGTGAGTTAAACTGAAAATATTATTTTCATGGATGGATATTAAAGATGTTTTGAAATATGCATGATACATTTTATTGTACACCATAGTAAAATGAGTATTATTTAGTGATTAATATTTTTCACCATCTGATATGGGTAAGTGGATAAAGTAATCTATGGAAAATTTAGAGAAGAATTATGGGTAAGAAAAGAGTAGCAATAATTCTGACATCTCTGCTAATTTTGAAATTGTTAAGAAGTTCAGATAATGTGTCATTGAACCAGCAGAATAATAACACAAAATTTTGTCATAAAACTAACCCACTAACCTCTTAGAGACCCATGTAATGCCACTTTGTTTATCTATTCACAAAAATTAAACTACTGAGTCCAATGAATTGTTTTATGTCCATATAATGGTCATTTTCCTTAATTGCCCTATACTTTTTTCCTGAAGGAGGAGCAGATGTTTTGTACTTCTTTTGTTCTGTCATGAAGCAGTACCTACATTGATAAGACTTATTTTCATAATGGTTCATCAGAGAATATAATTGTGACTTCCTATTATGCATATTATCCAATATTGTTATTCACACTTTGTGAAAATGTCATAGTTTCGAAATTCTTTGTTTAGCTTCATGTTTTTGTTCATTAAACAATGCTGGTAAAATAAAAGTTAAGCTCAAAATATATGCAAGGTATTAAATTTTTATTCAATTCCTCTCTCTCTTCTCATCTCAAATATCAATCACCACATTCACATCCAGAAAAAAAATCACTTAATCTTCCAAATTAAAAAAAATACACATGATAGGACCTTATAACTTGAGTAAGGAAAGAAAAACATTAAAATGCATAAATTTTTTATTACTGATACTGATTTCAAAACTTGTCTTTTAACTTTCTAATCATTGCTAAGAGTTTTTGCATCTTCAACCAGTCTTCTTAAACTTTAACAATATGGAATAGTGGTTTCTAATGAGGTACTAATTTAGCGCAGAAAAGGCATGTACATACCTGTGTTTATGCGAGTTGCTTGAAAATGAATGTAATCTATATCATTTAGGTGTAGAAGAAATAAAAGTAAAACTTAAAATTATTCAAAAAATTTGGATAGCAGAAAGTGGAAATATATTTGATGTAGATACTAAGAAGTATCCTGAATATCTGAAGAAAGCTTTTTCACTTGATGAACCTTTAAAATTACTTATTTTTCTATATTCTTTCCATAAATTCAGTGATTGTAAAAATGAGATCATTTGCTGGGTGTGGTGGCACACACCTGTAATCCCTCAACAGATTAGAAGGCATTTAGCAACTCAGTGAGACCCTGTCTCTAAATAAAATACAAAACAGGGCTGGGGATGTGGTTCAGTGGTCAAGAGCCCCTGAGTTCAATTCCAGTTATCAAAAACAAGCAAACAAAGAAAAACAGAGAACATTTATTCTAATAATTCTAGACTAATATTTCTAAGTTATTTTTAGGTAGTTAACTTCATTCATCTGAAGATAATCAAGACTAATAGCTCAAAACCAATATATTAATTACAGCATAACATGAACTCAATCTGAAGGGCTTGCTTCATTAAAGCAAAATAGTAGGTGTAAAATACACAAGAAAAAAGAAAATATGTTTATAAAAAGGCTTGTATTGAAATCTTTCACAGTGACCTTTTTTGTAATAGTCAAAAATGGCAAAGCCCACTAATCCCCTTTTCTAAATGAATGGGAAAAAAAGGAAATAAAAGACATGAAAATAAAAAGACATACTCTAATGATACACATAATAACCTCAGAAAAGTATGCTACATGAAAGAGCCTGCTATGAAAAAAATTGTCTATTAAACATGTTTATTAAACATTTCTAGAAAAAGCAAGACCATAGTAATACAAAATAGATAAATGATTTCTAGATTCTAGATATGATAAAATAAAGCTTGTTAGGAGAATTTTATTTTTGTTAAATTTGCATGAATTTTATATTTACAAGAAAGGTGCAAAAATATTATAGAGAATTCCTATATATTTTTCACCCAAACTATGATAGACTTACTGTCTTACATAATGATTATCTTTATGGCATCTCTGAAAAATTGACATTGGGCAACAAGAACTACATGTTTTATCTGGATTATGTCGGTTTTCTCACATACTGCCACATTTGTGTTTTCAGTATTCAACTTCCTGTGTACCACATTGCATTTAGTCACAGTGCCTTTTCAGTCTCCCCTGATTTCTGACTTTTTCCTCATTTATCCATTATTTTTTTGTTATTTGGAGTGCTAATATTGTATATTGTAAAATATTAATAAATTTGTATTTGTTTTATGTTTTACTCTTGCTTATATTTGGATTAAGGGTTAGAGGTTTACAATAGAAAATAAGTAAATCACTCATCACATTATATTAGGGCATTCATGATATTAAAATGATTTGATGGTAATAATTATTTGGATATCTTGACAAGATAGTGTCTTCTGGTTTTGTGTACTATAAAGTCACAATTTTTTCCTTTCCATAATCGTCTTTAGAATCTAGTCATTATGTTCAACCCACTCTGAAGAATATTGGAGAATCTACTAGAGATTATTTGAAATTCTTCTGCAAGAATTATTTATTTAATAATGTGTATATATTAGTGTAGACTCATGTATATTAATTTTATTATTTGAGTTATGATTCAATATTCTCTTCATTCATTTTACTGTGTGAAGTAAAATCTAGATTTTATATTCAGCACTCTTCTAAATTGACTGCTGTGTTCTTTGCTTGTATTCCATTCATATTTTTTAAGCATTTTCTTACTTTTTAGTACTACCTTGTGTACTCCGGACTCATCTTGTATTTTCCCTCTATAATTCTAGAATCTGCCATTTCTCCAATGAGCCTTGGTCTCTTTCATTTGTAGAATAGTAGGTATTTCAAAGCCAAGATCAGGACATATGGATAGTTTTTGAAGTGATGGAAGAGATCTATTAGAGTTGGAATCTGCCCAAACTCAAACTCATTAAACTGTTGACTTAAAGAGTGATTTTTTTTCTTGGTACCAGGGATTGAACTCAGTGGCTGGCACTTAAACACTGAGCCCCAACTTCAGCCCCCTTTTGTATTTTATTTAAATACAGGGTCTCATTTAGTTGCTTAGAGGCTTCCTGAATTGCTGATGCTGTATTTGAATTGAAAATCCTCCTGCCTCAGTCTCCTGAGCCATTGGATTACAGGCATTCGTCACCATGCCTGGCAAAGAGTAAATTTAATTGCATACAAATTTTACTTTAATAAAGAATAATTTTGACTATAAAAAAGCTTTGTTCACAATATCTGATTACATTTTTATCAGATTTCTCCATTTTGCAAGATACAATATATAAATAAAAGAGGCATAAGATATAAACACTGATTAAAATAGTTGTAATCATATGGTTGGTTGTCTGTCTCATATTTGTTGTATATGTATATATGTGTATGTGTGTACACACATGTATACATATATTTATGATAAAATCTGACTTATTTATCAGCAATTTGGTTCACACCAATAAATGGAGGGCTTTTTGTTTTTAATTTTCTTCTTATAGTAATTACTTATATACCAAATTGTTTAGAATTGTACATTTAATTAAGGTTTTCTTCAATATCTAAATGATAGCATATAGTCTTTGGCATGTGCTTTTACAATTTCTTTATTTCATGATATCCTTTCTTACAGCAGTACAAAGGAAGATATGAAAGCACCATAGCTGAGATCTCCGAAATCATGAGTCCCAAAATAAACTTTTCCTGCTCTGATATCATCCTTGTCAGATTTTCAGGTTGCAAAAGTGAAAAATATGACAAAAACATAAATTGATACCAGGAGTGGGGCTGTTGCTACAACTAACCTGACCATGTGGTTTAGAAGCTTTTAGAGATTTTTGGAATCCATGGCACAAATTTTGAAAAGTTTAGCAATGCAAGTTGAAAAAAATCTAGATTATTAAAGGGGGGTTTCATGGGCCATTCTGGTGGGAATTCAGAATAACAGAAAGCTGATAGGACTTTGGACAGTAAAGACTGGGTTCATGAAGTTTCAGAGGAATGGAAGGACTCTATTGGGAATTGGAATAAAGGCCATTCACACTATGCTATGGCCACAAAGAGGTCTACATTGTGCACATGTCTTGAGACTCTCTGTGAGGCTAAATTTAATAGTAATGGGCTTTAATTTGGTGGAAGAAATTTCTAGGCAGCATAGCCTTCATCCAGTGGCATGAATATGCAGGTGGCTTTTAGCCACATTTATTGTGTTAATGAGGAGAAGAAAGGAAAAACAAAAAAAGAAAAAATTGGCAGCTTAACCAGAAAACTTGAGTAAAACTCGAGCTAGGAAATTTGTGTTTGATAAAAACATTACAACCACTAAAGAAAAATGAGGGGCTGGGGATGTGGCTCAAGCTCGCCTGGCATGTGTGCGGCCCGGGTTCGATCCTCGGCACCACATACAAACAAAGATGTTGTGTCCGCCGAAAACTAAAGAATAAATATTAAAAAAAAATTCTCTCTCTCTCTCTCTCTCTCTCTCTCTCTCTCTCTCTCTCTCAAAAAAAAAGAAAAAAGAAAAAAAAGAAAAAATGAGATGCTTTACCCAGAGACAACAGGAAATATGGCTTAAGGGTATTTGTGGAATTTGCAAGACCACACTCATCTGAAGCTCAAGGGAGCAAAAGTAAAACTTCTATTGAGAAGAGAACATGGGATAAACTTTCTTGCACAGGGGCATCTAAAAAGTTGATTCACCAGGATCAGCCACCTAGGCACTAAGAGGACACTACAGAAATGGTCCCTTGAGGCTTGACTCCTGGTTTTGATAATGTCACACCTTAGCATTAATTATACATAGTGCTGGTTCTACAGAAAAGCAGAATGCTGGAGTTAAGGGATCATGGAGTCTTCCACAGAGATTTCAAAGGAAGGCCTGGGATGCCAGGCAAAGTGTAGCACAGTTGGAGTCCTTGTGGGCAGCACCTTGGAGGGTGATGTGTAAAGATGTGAGAATGAAGCCAAAGCTGCAGTAGAAACACCCAAGATTAAGAAATATCAATACTGTGAAATGTTTGCCTAGGAAAGCCACAGAAAGAGAGCACAGAGAAGCCAAGAGAGAGAGCATGCAGGCTGCAATCAGCAAAGCCATAGGGACAGAGCTATACAAATACGTTAGAGAGAACATCATGATGCCATATTCCCCAGATAGTAGGCATGGGAATTCAGGATTTGTTTGTTCTGCTAGATTTTGGTTTTCCTTTGGTCTCAACCCCTCTTTATATGCCCCAACTTCTCCCTTTTAGAATGAAAATGTTTATTCTATGCATTTATACATTGCCTATATGTAACTTGCTTTTAATTTTACAGGTGCTCATACCCTGAGTTTGCCTTGAGACTCAGAGGAGACTTTGGACTAGAACTTTTAGGCAATGCTAAAACTGTTAAGCATATGTGGACTCTTGAAAATGAATTAAGCATATTTTGCATTGTGATAGTCACGAGCTTTTGAAGGCCATGGGAAGAATGTTATGGTTTGGATGTGAGGTGTTCCACAAAGGCTCATGAGTGAAATAATGCAAGAAGATTTAGAGATTAAATAATTGGGTTATGAAAGACTTAACCCAATTAATGAATTATTTGATAGGGATTAGCTGAGAAACAAATGAAGGCAAGTAGTGTGTGGCTGGAGGAGATAGGTCATTGGGCATATGTCTTTGGGATATATATTTTGTGCCTGGTGAGTAGAATATTTCTCTTCTTCCTGGTTCCATGTTCCAGCTGCTATCCTCTGTTATACACTTTGTACATGATGTTGAAACTATGGAACCAACTTAGATGTCCTTCAATAGATGAATGGATAAAAAATGTGGCATATATACACAATGGAATATTACTCAGCAATACAAGGAAATAAAATCATGGCATTTTCAAGTAAATGGATGGAGTTGGAGAAGAAAATGCTAAGTGAAGTTAGCCAATCCCAAAAAACAAATGTCGGATACGTTCTCTGATATAAGTAGGCTGATTCATAGTGGTGTAGGGAGGGGAACATGGAAGGAAAAGATAAACTCTATATACGGAAGAGAGGTGGGAGGGAAGGGAAGGGGCAGAGGGTTAGAAATGATGGTGGAATGTGATGGACATCATTATCCGAAGTGCATTTATGAAGAAACGAATTAGTGTGAATATACTTTGTATACAACCAGAGATATGAAAAATTGTGCTCTACATGTGTAATATGAATTGTAATGCATTCCACTGTCATATATAAAAATTAATAAAAAATACATATGCTTTGTTCTGCATTTTGTTTTTAAACATTAAATCTTAGAGAGTATTACATATTGACATATATAGATTTACCTCATTTTATTTTTATTAATGACCTTCATATTTCACCTACTATATGTTTTCTAAAAATACATGCAGAAAGTATAGATATTTCCTATTTGTGCCTCTAGTCCTCCTCTCCAAAAATATTCCCTATTATTAGAATTATGGATTAGAGTAGTAAAATTGATACAATGGATAAACAATATTGATACATAATTATTAACTAAAGTCCATAGTTTTCCCTAGCATTCTTTCTTTGTTCTGTACAGTTATATAGGTTTTGACAAATACAAAAGTCATGTATCCACCATTGTGTTTGTTTGTTTGTTTGTTTGTTTTGGCATAATAGTTTCACCTCCCTAGAATTCCTTAGTGCTCCATCTTCCTTTGTATCTCCTCCAGAACCCCAAACACAAAATAAAAAATATGTTTACTCTCTCTAGTTATGCCTTTACTAAAATATCATTTGGTCAGATTCATACAGTAGGTAATTTATTCCCATCTGCTTCTTTCATTTAGCAATATATGTTTAAGGATATTCATAGCTTCTCATAGATTTATAGTTCATTTCTTCTTATTGCTTAATGGCAGTATTTTAGTATGGATAAACCACAATATTCACTTATTGAAGAATATATCATTTTCTTCCAATTTTTTTGCTTATGAATAAAGCTATTATAAACATTTGTGTGCAGTTTTTTTGTATCACATGTTAGGAATTTGAGTAAATATCTAAGTTAAATTGTTAGATTATAAAGTAAGTCTATGTTTAGTTTTGGTAGAAATTGCAAAACTGTCCTCTAAATTGTCTATAATTTTGTATTCTCACCAGCAATGAAAAAGAGTTCCATTTGTCCAAAATCAATATAGGACTTGGTGTTGTCAGGTTTTGTATTTCAGCCATTCATTTAGGTGTGTATTACTCTGTTATTGTTTTTATCTGAAATTTACTAAGGATGTAGGATATTGAGCATCTTATCAGAGATTTATTTATCATGTGTATATTTCCCTTGTTATGTTATCTTCAATCATTGACAATTTTTAAATTGGATTTGTTATTCTCTAACTCAATCCATTTACCTGTGAATGCCATAATTTTATTCTTTTAATTAAACGACACAATTAAATTTATATTGATTTGTTGATATAATATTGAACATATTTCCAACTGTTTTGTATTGTCTTTTTGTTTGTCTTATCTTCCTACTCTATTTCTTTATTCCCAAACTTGAATTGAACAATTCATATAATTCCATTCTTTCCTCTAAATATTTTCAACTGCTTATCTTAAAACAAATAATTTTTGTTTGTTTTTTTGCTCTAGAGCTTGTGATACACATTTACAACTAATTAAAGTCCACTTTCAAATAGTACTATTCTGCTCCATATACTCTCATGTTTCTATCCTACACTATTTTTCATCTCTCTGAAGAATTTTCTTTAGCATTTCTTATGAAACATGTCTACTGGTTACAAATTCTCTCAATTTGTGATTCTCTGAAAAAAAAATATTTTCCTTCTCTTTAGGAGGATAACTTCATTGAATATATAGGTCTATGTGTGGTTTTTTTTCATTAAAATTTTAAATATTTTAGTTCAATCTCTTTTTGATGACATGGCATGATTTCTGAAGACATTTTATGTAAATCATTATTATGCAGATTATTGTCCTTATATAAGAAAGCAAAATTTTTCTTTCATTTAAAATTTATTTTTGCCTCTGTATGGGGTGGTATTTATTTATATTTTTGCATTTATCATGCTTTATGTTATCTGTGCTTTTTGGACTTTTGGTTTGGTTTTTGTTATAAGTGTTGGACATTTTTCAATCTCTTTTATTACAAATATTACTTTTTTTTCTTTAGAACTTTCTCCTCCTACTGTTATTGAACAAAATAAATGTCAAACATTTTAATTATGTCTTCATCCAATAAAAAAGATAGTCTTCTCCATTTCTCTTTGTCTTTTTTCTTTCAATTTTTAAAGTTTATATTGAAATATTTTCACGGTCAATAATTCTTTCCTGAGCTGTGTTCATTCTACTGATAGGCTAATGAAAGACAGTCTTCATATATTTTACCATGTTTATGATTTCTAGAATTTCTTCTTTTATTTTTTTAATATTTATTTTTTTAGTTGTAGTTGGACACAATACCTTTAATTAATTAATTAATTAATTAACTTATTTATTTATTTATTATGTTTTGTTGAGGATCAAATCCAGGGCCTCATACATGCTAGGAAAGTGCTTTACCACTGTACCACAACCCCAGCCCTATTGTTTTATTTTTATTGGTGCATTATAATTAGTTATAAATGTGGAATTTGCTGTTTTATATTTGTACATGCACACAATATAAATTTTTACATTTTTTTATATTTTTCCTTGTGGTTTCCACTTCTCTGCCCATGTTACTGATCTTTTCTTACATGATGTACAGTTTTCTATTATATCTTTCAGTATATTTATCATAGTCATAGTTATATTCTATTAACTAAAAATCAGCATCATATCTGAAGCTGTTTTGTTGCTTATACTTTATTTCATTAGACAGTGCTTACCCTTTTATTTGCCTTATAAATTTTGATTTAATGTCAGGCATATAAAATCAACTTAGATATACAGGTTTTTATTTGTTCTTTTTAAATACACATTATGATAGAGTGTATTTTAAGATAGTATACATACATAGAATATAACTTATTCTAATTAGCATCCCATTCTTGTAGCTAAATATGATGTGGAGTTTCAATGGCGGTTTGTTCATATATGAACATAAGAAAGTTATGTCTGACTCAATATACTTTATTTTCTATTCCTATAATTTTTTATATGAAATTTGATATTTATGTAGCTGTGTAAGGTTATGCATAGTATTTTTTGTAGTTGCATCTGTCAGAGCCTGAACCTTTTTCTACTCTATTTTCTATTACATTTGAGTTTCCCTAGAGATTCCTTCATATATTGCATGAGATTTGTAGCTCTCATCAGCTTTAGTCTTCTGTTATTTCAGAAGGGTCCTGTTGATGCAATAGTAAACTGTGTGGAGAGCTGAGGAATTCTTCCTATCATCAGTTCTTAATCTTTTAGTCTGTGCTTCTAGGTTGTTTATCCCTCACAAGTGTTCCTTAGTGTTTCATTTTGTTTTTGTTTCTTTGGTGATACAGGAGGACTAGCTAGAGTGGGACTAGAATTAATTATTTTTCTTCTCTTATGTCAGTTAGGCTCTGGTGAAAATCCCTTAGACCAATAGAGAACAGGAAAGGGCCCAGGAGAAGGGAGAAGAGAGGGAAAATTGAAGATGCTAGTGAATGAAATTGACCAAATTATGTTATGTACATCTACAACTATGTAACAACAAAGCTCACTATTATATACAGTTAGAAAGCACAAATAAAAATAATCTAAATAATAATAATATAAAATAAAATATAGTTTCCCCTAAGAGATTATTTTAGTTGATGAGAGCAGAACTATGGATATATTTCAAACTGGATATTTTACCCATCCCTTATAGTAGAATTAAAAGATTTTTCTTTGATTTTTTAATTTAGAATTTGGATAGGCTATTGAAAGTCAAACTGAGGAAAGATTGAGGCATTCCTAAGGCTAGGATCCTAGGAGTCCACATATCTCAACTAGTTCATGGTCAGTTTTCATCAACTAATTAATGACTTTTTAAGTGTTTCCACCAGACTCTGGTGGTGGATTCTGCTTCCTTTATTCTACTATTCTCTGTATTTGTTTATTTCTTCAGTTTTCACACTGGTAATTTGCCCTATGACTAATTCTCTGATGAATCTAGGAAACGTTGTTTATTTTCAGGTTGTGTGTTTTCTAGTGGTGAACATAGATGTGACAAATTATAAACACTTTACATATTAGGAAAAAACACTACATAATTTTATTTTAAATATTACCCTGCTATTTCCTAGTATTCAGGAAGTACTTTTAAAATTTTCATTCCTTGAAAATTAAATATACTTTTTTATATCTTCTGCTTTTCTTTTGCTGCATAACACTGCATTATTCCTGTGATTTTTCATAGGTTTACTCATGCTTGATCACATACTAGAACCTGAGAGATTTTTAAAAATATTAATTCTTCAGACAACTACAAAAGAATTTCAGAAGAAAACTGTTTATTTTATGTAGTTTAAAATAAATATCCCTGTTGCTTTTTTTATGATCATCCATATTTGAGAACCCCACTTAGATCTTCTCTTGAGGTATTCATAAAGAAATTTGATGCTGAAGGTCATTAATCCAAAAGGTTTTTAGTGAAAATTTTCTTCACTTCAAGATAGACTAGCATTCTGAAAACTTGTGAAAGCATTTTAGTACCAGTATCATTTGATAAGATGCTTTTTAAAAATGCTAATATAATAAACTAACTTATGATAACTTCAGTGAGGAGAAGCTTGTGCATAAAGAAATTTTAAGCTATCAAAGATTTTTTTAAAAATTTTGTACTACGTTTTATTCTGACAATTGTTTGGAACATTGTTACTTTAAATGGAAAAAAGACATTTATGTAAAATTTGGAAATTATAGTATGCTACTATAATTTTTTCAAAAGTGCATTTAATATTGGAAAAGAGTGTGATCTTCATATAAATATGAAAATAACACATGGAAATTTTCATTTAACAAAGAGACCATTAAAATGTAAAAATAAAAAGTCAAAGCAGTGTTTAAAGAATCCACATAAAAATAAACAATTGGTATCTGAACTGAATTTGCTATTATATACAAAATTGATCAATAACTATAAGAAACTAATTATAAGACTAATTATATTTACTTTTTAGAATGGTTATTTGCATTTGTGTGGACAAGAACCATTTGCATTTTTAATTTACTTCAATTTCAACTTATAAAATTGATTAAAGACGATTCAGTGTGCCAACATTTATAGAATTAAACATATCCCAGAATAGTATCCTAGACAATGTCCAGAATATTATTTTTAAAATATCTAGCAATCTCTTTCACAATTTCAAAATAATTTGAAGTAATATTTTCCTGACACTATAGAAAATAATGATTGAGAAAAATTTTATAGATTATGTACAAAAGATTATAGGTATTTAATTATTGTTTGTTCTGAATATTAAGCCACAATAGCCATAGTTTTCCCTAGTCATGGAACACAATAATGTAAATTAGTAAAACAAAGTGTTATACTAATGCCAAAATCAAAGGCACATGCAGTGCTATAAATATTAAGAGCAAATTAAGGAAATGGTGGATTTATAGGGAGAGAATATATTGAGGAACATTTTTAGTTGAAATAATACATTTTGAGAAGAATAATGCATAATCCCCATGAGATAAGAAAATGTGTATCTCTTTTACTGAATTGATCTACCCTGTTTATTTTAGATTTCAAGCCTTACATCTGCAACTACTATTATATACTATTAGACCTGCTACCTGCCACCCCTCTTAAATAAATATAGGAAAGAGATATAGACCTGGGCTTTCCTGAAATTTAGCTTAAGAGTCACTACAAATGTTTATCTTCCCTCCTCTGAGTGGAATGGAAAGGAGTAGTGAACTTAGTTCTACCCCGCTGACTTAGGAGATGACCTACTGTGCTGTTACAAGGAATAAAAGGTCTCCAACTGTAGATCAGCAGGGAAAAATATTGCTTCGGTGAGAACATATAAGGTAGGTGCCTGGTAAGGAAAAGTGTGCAATGCAGAGAGTCAGCAACCAGTTGAAACTCAAAAATGTCAGTTTTTAGAACAGAAAGAGAATGAACACAAGTGCTGAGTGTGCAGTGGCATAGTGGAGTAAAACAAGCCTCTTCTGATGGGCTGAAAGAAATTTTACCAGACAGAAAATGAGGCTCTAAAAAGAAACGATCTGTGAAGTCAATAGAGAGCCTTGGGACCAAATTTTCACCCCTCACACATCAGATAGAGCATGAATCTCTACAGTATATAAAGAACTCAAAAAGCTAAACACCAAATACACAAAAAAGCCAATCAATAAATGGGTCAAGAACATGAACAGACACTTCTCAGAAGAGGATATTCAATCAATCAACAAATATATAAAAAAATGTTCATTATCTTTAGTAATTAGAGAAATGCAAATCAAAACTACTCTAAGATACCATCTCACTCCAGTCAGAATGGCAGCTATTATGAAGACAAACAACAATAAGTGTTGGCAAGGATGTGGGGGAAAAGGCACAGTCATACATTGCTGGTGGGACTGAAAATTGGTGCAGCCAATATGGAAAGCAATATGGAGATTCATTGGAAAACTTGAAAAACTTGGAATCACCATTTGACCCAGCTGTATCTCTCCTTGGTCTACACCCAAAGGACTTAAAAACAACATACTACAGGGACACAACCATATCAATGTTTATAGCAGCACCATTCACAATGGCTAAACTGTGGAACCAACCTAGATGCCCTTTAGTAGATGAATGGATTTAAAAAGTATGGCATTAAAAAAAAAGTATGGCATATATACACAATGGAATATTACTCAGGAATAAAAGAGAATAAAATCATGTATTTGCAGGTAAATGGATGCAGTTGGAGAAGATAATGCTAAATGAAGTTTTAACCAATCCCCCCAAAAAAACAAATGGCAAATGTTTTCTCTAATATAAAGTGACTGACTCATAGTTGGGTAGGGAGAGGGAGCATGGGAGGAATTGATGAACTTTAGATAGGACAGAGGGTTGGGAAGGAAAGGGAGGGAGCAGGGGGTTAGCAATGATGGAGGAATGTTTTGGATATCATTATCCAAATTACATGTATGAAGACATAAATTGGTGTGAACATAATTTATATACAAAAACTTGTTCTATATGTGTAATAAACATTGTGATGCATTCTGCTGTCACATATTTAAAAAATAAAACCCATTAAAAAAAAGAAAAAGAGGCTCTGATATCCACCAAACCACACTGTGACAATAATAGTCTCAGATACTGGTAAATGGGCTGACACAGGAGACATTCACAGCACTTCCTAGTGGATTTAGGGAAGGTGGGGGAAGTGTAGACAGCTTAAATCATTGTGTTCAAATTTTCTACATGAGATATTAAAAATCCTTGTTAACAATGGTATCAAATATAGGAAAGTAATGACATTTGAATAAAGAGCTAAAGACTTCTTGAAAGTACTAAACAGATATCTTTGAAATGAAAAGTAGAATAAGTCAAATAAAAAACTAGTTGAAAGGCTCTCTAATACTTTAAATCAAGGAGGAGACAATCTCAGATCTTGAAGTCAAGATAGGGGTGAACTTGAACATTCAGACAAGATTATAAATGAGAAAACATTATCAAATATTCAAGAACTCCAGGACAACATTAAAAGACCTAAATTAAGGCTCATAGGTATTGAGGGAAGAGAATGAATATAGGTTAATGGCACTGACAAATTATTCATTAAAATAATACTAGAAAAAAAGTTTATGACTGTAATCTCAGCAACTCAAGAGGCTGAGGCAGGAATATTACAAACTCAAATCCAGCCTATGTGTTGAGAGCCACAGCCAAAGGGGCCCCAGCAAACTTCCAGCTGCCGGCTGATGATTGGCTCACAGTGGCCCCAGCAACATCTAGCTGATTGGCTCCTCTGCGGTGATGTTCATTGGGCTGTTTCCCTGCCCTTCAGACTATGGAACTGCTCATTGGGGGACTTCTTTGGCTCTGCCCACACGACCCAGCCAATTGGCCTCAAGAGCAGGAGGATTGGGGGAGGTGGAGAGGTTGGTGTGGGGGAGAGGCTTGTGGAAGCCGGTGGTGGCAGTTGGGCTCTGAGGGTTTCTTTTCCTGAGGAGCTGTTTTGCTTGGCGTTTGTAGTTCTAAAAATAAAGTTAGTTTCTTTTGACCAGTGGCTCCTGAATTGTGCCCAGCCAGACTGCGGCACCTACGCAGATTAGCAAGACATTTAGCAACTCAGCAAGACCTTGTCTCTAAAAAATATAAAAATGTACTGAGGATGTGACTCTGTGGTTATTCACCCCTGGGTTCAATCCCTGGTACCCCATCTAATAATAATAATAATAATAATAATAATAATAATAATAATAAATCTAACTCTGTAACACTGGAGACATTCAATATACCAAAAATACAAGACTAGGAAAGAACTGTTTCATGTCACATTATAAATAAAATTCCAAAAATTCAGGAACTGAGTCAAAAAATTTAAATCTGCAAGAGATAAAATCCAGATTATATTAATAGTATAATCAATTATAATTAGAGTAAATTTCTCCTAAGCAAACCTAAAGTTTAAGACAAGTTGGAATAATGTAGTTTAAGCCTTGAAAGAAAATAACTACCAACAAAGATTATAATATATAGCAAAGCCATGTTCAAAAATAAAAGTAGATATAAAAACATTCTAAGATAAGCATAAACTAAAGAAATCCATGATGACTAAGCAAATAATACAGATGTTACTTAAAAGAATGATAGAAAGAAGTGAAAATAAAAACAACCAACACAGATGGGCAAAAAGAAATCTCATAAGGAGAAGAGAAAAGCAAATGAGAATTAGGGTTGAAGCAGACATTATAAATAAATGAAATGATAGAATGAGTACATAAGTCTCTATAATAACCCTGAACATTAATGATCTCAATTTTCCAACTGAAAGACTGGGTTGAAAATGCAAGGCCCAACTATTTGTTTCCTACAAGAAACACATTTCATAATAAAAGTGAAAGGGTAGAAAATGACATTCCATGCAAATACAACCTGGAACCAAATAGCAGTAGTCTTATTTCTGACAAGCAGATTTGAAGCCAAAGTTGGTTAGAAGAGACAAAGAGGGTCATTACTTGTTGATGAAGGGAAAAATCCAACAAGAAGATATAACAATAGAAAATATTTATGCCCCCAAATTGGTGCACCATAATACATAAAATAAGCATTTCTCAATATAAAAGCTCAGATAGGCTTCAGTAAAATAATACTGGTGACTTAAATACACCACTCTCACTAATAGGTCATTCAGACATAAAATAAACAAAGTTACTACAGAATTAAAACATTGTAGATCAAAAAAATTTAACATCTACAGAATATTTAATTCAAGAAAATTGGAAAGTACTCTTTTCAGCAGCTTTCAGAAATTTCTCCACAATAGATTATATTTTAGGTCACAAAAAAGTCCTAGTAAATAAAAAACACTTAATTTTTTTCTTTCTTCTTAGCAGATAATGGTGAAATGATGTTGAAAATCAACATCAAGAAAAACTTCAGAAATATACAAACACATGAAGATTTCACAATACATTTTTGAATGGTGGATGGGTCATTGAATAAATCAGAGGAGAGATTTAAAAATTGTTAGACTCAAATGAGAATAGAGATCCAACATACCAAAACCTCAAGAAAATAGTGAAGGCAGTTCTAAAAGAAAACTTTATAGCTAGGAGTTCCTATAGAAAATAATAAAAATGATCCCCAAAATAAACTAATGGTGAGTGTCAAGGACTTAGCAAAGCAAGAAAACTCATTCCCAAAAGCAGTTTAAGGAAACAAATAATAATGAAAAAGACCTTAAATTAAATAACGTAAGGTCAATTAAAAGGATCATAAAAAGAGGCACTTGGTTTTCTGAAAACATAAGCAAGATTATTAAATCCTTAGTCAAACGAATCATTAGAAAAAAAATCGAATTAATGTATTTGCTTAGAGATGAAAAAGGAGATATCACAGAAGACAACACTGGAAGATAGAAGATTATTACTGAATATTTTGAAAATACATATTTCCATGACTTAGAAAATATAGAATGAAAGGTATAAATTCTAGACTCATGCAACCTATCAAAATTGAAGAAAGAGTAGATAGAAAACAAAAGCAAAACAATAACAGGCATAGTGATAAAGTAATAAACTGGCTTTCAAGAAAACTCAGGTCCACATGTATTCATAGCTGAATTCTGCCTGACCTTTACAGAATAACTAATGCCAATATCCCCAAATTCCATGTAATAGATAGAAATGAGACATATGCAAAGATATTTTTTTCAAAGCCAGTATCACCCTAAAATCACAACCAGATAGATATTTCAAGGTAAGGAAACTCAAACTAATATCATTTATGTACATAAATGAACAAATCCTCATTAAAATAAGATCAAATTCAACAATACATTAGAGTAAGAAAAGTTTATTTGGGGATCATGGTTTCAGAGGTATCAGTCCTTATATGGCCACCTCTAATGCTCTGGGCCCAAGATGAGGCAGAACATTACAGTGTTAGGCATTGTGGTGAAAAATGCTCATATTATGGCAGCTAGGAAGCAGAGAGAGGGAAGAGGGAAGGGACAAAAGAATTTGAATCCTTCCAGTACTTCTTCTGACATGCCCCAGCTACCTACAGTTACTGTTCAAACTAGGATGAAGTTATTAGGTTATAGCTCTCACAATTCAATCATGTTACCTCCGAACATTCCTGAATTAATACAGGAGACATGAGAGGACATCACATGTTCAAACCAGAACAAAAGGGATGGAAGGAATTTACTTAAACATCATAAAGTCTACATATGGCATACATAAAACCATCATAGCTATGTATGGGAAAAAATTGAAAGCATTTCTTCAAAAATCAGAAATGAAACAAGAATGTGCACCAAAACCACCCCTATTCAAAAAACGTTCTGGAAATTACAGCCAGAGCAATTAGTCAAGATAAGGACACAAATGTGATATAAAAAAAAAGAAAGGAAAATGTCAAGTTACCCTAGTTTTCAGATGAAATGATTCTATATGTAGTAGATCTTAAACGCTCCCCCAGAATACATCTAGAGTTGAAAACCAAATTCAACAACGTAGTAGAATACAAAATCTACATACAATAATCAATAACTTTTCTATGCAATTGTAATGAATCTGCTGAGAAAATAATCAGGAAATCAATTCCATTCATAGCACCATTAAAAATTCAAAATACTTAGGGATAATTCTAACTTAAGTGACAAAAGACTACAGCAAGAAAAATTACACAATGCTGAAAACAAGAAATTAATAAGGTACCAGAAGATGATAATGTCTGCTGTTCATGGACAGGCAAAATTAATGTTATTCAAATGGCCTTAATCCCAATGTAATCTACAGATTTTATGCAATCTCCTTCAAATTAAAAATATTTTACTTTTTTTTCTTTTCTTTTTCTTTTTATTTTTTTCCCTTTTTTTTCATATCCAGTATTGAAACCAGGGGCACTTAACCACTAAGTCATATCTCAGTCCTTTTTAACATATTATTTAGATATAAGGTCTCCAGTTGCTTAGGTCTTTGCTAAACTGCTAAAGCTGGCTTTGAATTCATGATTCTCCTGTCTCAAACCAAATGATATTTTTGTCAAAACTAGATCCTAGAATTTATATGTAATAATCCAGAATATCTAAAGTGATCCTGAGCAAAATGACTTAACTGAAAGCATCACAATGCTTGTCTTCAAATTGTATTGCAATCATGTTAAAAATAATTATACTGACATAATAATACACATATGGACCAATTTAACAGGTAACTGAATTTTAAAATGTGGTATACATGCACAGTGGAGGTTTTTTTTCAATCATAAAGAACAAAATTGTATAAATTGAATAAAACTAGATTTAACTATAGAGCTTTATGTTAAGCAAAATAAACCCAACTCAGAAAGACTCATGAAACAATTTTTTTTCTGTCATAAGTAGAAGTTATAGAGGCAAAAGGAATCTCATGAAAATAAAATAGAATCTTTAGGAAAGAGGAAGGTATTAGTGGGACAGAAGACGTGAAGCAAATGGAGGAACTGTGGAATGAAATTGACCAAATTTTATTATATATATGCACAAATATGCCACAATGAATCTCTGTATTCTTTACAATTAATAGTCACTAAGTAAAACTTTTTAAAAGATCCAAATTCAACAAGGTCAGATATCAATATGTTCACAAAAACATATTTACTAGGATCAAATAGTAGACTGATACATTTAGAAAGCTTTTCAAAAGCCAAGATTAAAATAAATTAATATAAATCTGTTTGTGAAGAAAACATATTATTGTCATAGATACCTGAAACATTCCTGGCTAATTACTTTCTTAGAAATATCTTAAATTTGCATTTTTTTCACATAACTTGTTTATAAAAGTTTACTAAATAGCCACAATATAAGTATTCTTTGCATACTTATTACCTTGATAGAAAAAAAGAAATCATATTTAATTATTTAAAGAAAATAGCAAATCATTGATAAATTAGTACCAAAACGCTTAAGTTTTGAATTTATACTAACTGCACTGTCATTACTTGATATTTTCCCACAGCAGATAAAGAATTCCTCAGAAATAGTACAGTAGTAGATTTTTGAGCTACAGAAAGCCTTAAAGAATAATTTCATAGATGGGGAAATAGAGTTAGAAAACGCCTTTGCCAACAACTATAGCTAGAAGATAATTTCTAAACCAAAATATTTCAAAAACATATATTTTCCAAATATGATTATAGTCATAATTGTTTTCATTACTGAAATATTTTTAACATAGTGCATAAGATGAATTTATGTGGGTGTGCCATAAATTGATACATTACCACCACTTCACTGATACAATTTGACATAGTAAATGTTCATGTGAGGCAGCTGGAAGTAAAATGGAAGAGCAAGGCAGGTATCAATGAATGCATTGAACCCAGTACCTCGCATATGCTAGGTGAACACTCTACCACTGAGCCACAAACCCCAGCCCAAGTAGATAGCTTTACAAAAATATAGTCCATTATTCATGTTGCCTCACTAACTAAATTGAAATTTGGGTTTATGTTTTGATATAAAAATATTAACATTTTCTAAAGTAAATCTCTTTTCTGCATGATCAATTATTTCAAGTTAATTTTAGATAATTGCTTTGTCAAAATCCCCTCATATTAATCTACTCTCAATTTTTATAACTCATTGAGCTATTACAAATTACATTTGGTTCACCTAACCAAAAAAATGAATAGTCAAAGTGATTAAATATTTATTGGACAGCAGTTGTGGTTTTGCTTTCAAATATTAAAGAACAAAATTTTAAACATATTTAGAAAAATATTTCAAAGAGAAAAAAATCTTTGAAACTCTCTTATTTGTAATATGTTAGTATAATCATACATAAGGGATTTTTTTCATTATTCAGACCAGATTTCAATGACAAGAAAATTAAGTACAGTGTATTATTATTATTATCATCAGATAATATTTTCGTACTGGGGATTGAACCCAGTGGAGATTTACTACTAGCCACATCTCCAGTCTTTCATTTTAATTTTTTTTGTTTGTTTATTTTGAGATAGGGTCTTGTTATGTCGCTGACAGTATCAGTAAATTGCTAAGGATGAATTCAAACTTGGAATCCTCCTGCTTCCTCCTTCTTAGTAACTGGGATTGTAGGCCTGTATACACCACTGCACGCCACTACTATTTTATGCTCTTTTATGTGGTATTGGGCATAGAAACTAGGACCTCTCACATGTTAGACTAGAACTCTACCTCTGAGATACATTCTCAGCCCCAAATATTATGGTTTGAGCATGTAGTATCCCCCAACAGCTCATGTGTGAAACAATGTAAGAAGGTTTAGAAGTAAAATTGTTGGATCACTGGAACCTTAACCTAATCAGTGCATTGATCCACTTGAGTGGATTTAATAGGTGGTAACTGTAAACAGGGATAGTGTGGCTAAGGAAGTGGGTCATTGGAAAATGTCTTTGAGGTATGTATTTTCTCCCCTGTTAGCAAAGCTCTCTTTCTGTGTCCTTGTCACCAGGTGCTTTCTTCTACAATGCCCTTCAGCTGTGAAATTTTACCTCACCATTTTCGCAGAGCAATAGAGTTGGTCATCTATGCACTGAGACCTCTGAAACTGTGAGTCCCAAATGAACCTTTTCACCTCTATGTTGTTCTTATCATTTCTTTTGGTCATGGCAGTGGAAACAACCAAAACATTAATTAGTACTAGGAGTGGGGATATAGTTGTGACAAGCCTAATCACGTGGTTCAGAAAGTTTTGGAGTTCTTGGATATTGTGGAATGAACTTTTAAAAATTTAGAGATGCAAGCTGGAAAATCTCTATAAAGTTAATGACAAGATTATTTGATGACTCTGGTAGGAACACAAAAAGACAAAAATGCTGATAAGACTATGAAGAGTAAGACAGGACTCATGAGGTTTCAGAGCAGAAGAACCACTCTATTGGAAACTGGACTGGAAGCCATTTGTGTTATGTTCTGGCTAAGAAGTTGCCTAATTTTTTCACATGTCCTGAGACTTTTAAAAAGGCTAATTATAAAGTGATGGACTAATAAATCTTGCAGAGGAAATTTCAAGGAATCACAGCATCCAAGTGGTAGCATGGATATTTCCAGATGCTTTTAGCCAAGTTTATTGTGATAATTAGAAGCAGAAAGGGGAACAAAAAGATTTGAAAACCTTCACAAATTGGCAGGATACGTGGTAGCAAATCTGTGTCAAAGGAAGTTATGGTTATTGAAGCATCACTGCCACCAAAGAAATGCTAAATACTTTACCAAAAAAAATGTGAATGATGACTTGAAGGCTTCTTAGGAATTGACAAGATCATACTCATCTCAAATTCAAGGGTGCAAGAGGAAAATTTTTCTTTCAAAAATAATACCAGCAGGGCATTAGGTTTACACAGGAATCCTAGGATATTTTTACAATATTCTCAGTTGCCTCAAAACTCAGCTGCTGCATTATATAAGAATGTTAACAATAGCCCAAGATGGCAGCAGATGTTGGTATCAACCATGTGGTGCTAATGCTAATGCCTAATGCTGGAGTTAGGGGGTCATGGAGGCTTGTATTGATATTTCAAAGTAAAGCCTGGGAAGCCAGGCAAAGTAAATTGGGGTTGAAGTCCCTGTGGGCAGCCCCAGAGATAGTGAAGCATGGAGAAATGAGAAGGAAGCCAAAGCTTCACTGAATATCCCCAAGATTAAAAGATGTCAGAATGTGGGAAATCTACTAAGGCAAGCTGCCAAAACCAAGCAGAAACAAACCAAGGGAGAGGCCTTTGGGGCTGCAACCAATAAGGCCTAAGAACAGAGCTACACCAGACCTTTGAAGAAAATGTCATGATACCATGTGCTCCAGATGCTGCATGTGGAGATCAGAACTTCTTTGCTGAGTTTTAGTCTTGCTTTGGCCCCATTTCTTCTTTGTATGACAATTTATATTCCCTTTTGGATGGAAATATTTTCTCCGTATTACTAAATTGGATATATGTAACTTAAGTTTTACAAGGATTCACATTCAGATTTTGCCTTGAGTCTCAGGACACTAGGGACATGGACTTTTGGATAATGCTGGGACTGTTTAAGACTATGGGAACTCTTGGAAGTGGACTAAATGCATTTTGCATTGTGAGATGGTTAAAAATGTTTGGGGCCAGGGGTTGATGTTATGGTTTTGTTATGTGGTATTCCCCAAAAGCTCATGTGTGAAACAATTCAAGAAAATTTAGAGGTGAAATGATTGCTTTATGAGGGCCTCAATCAATGCATTAATCCTATAATAGGGATTAACTTTGTGGTAACTATAGGCAGAGAAGGTGTGGCTGGGGACATTAATTTGGGGTATATATTTTATATACCTCTTGAGAAGAGTTCTCTCTCTGTTTCCCTGTTATCATGTCTTGACCTGCTTTCCTCTGCCATACTCTTGAACCACCACATCATGTCTCAGCTCAGGCCACAAGAAATAGAATTAGCCATCTATAAACTGAGACCTCTGAAGATGTGAACCACGAAAAAAAAAAAAAAAAAAAAAAAAAAAAATTTCCTCCTCTATGATGTTTCTGCCAGGTCTTTTTTTAACAGCTGCAAAAAGCTAACTAAAACACAATATAGTCTTAAAATAATGCATTTTTACATTTTATTAAGGTATAACTCACTAAAATCCATCCTTTTAAATTATTAATTCAATGTTTTATTTATTATATTCATAGGATTGAGGAACCATCACAAATATCTAATTATAAAATGTGCACTTTTTAATCTTGCAAATAAATTTTAATAAACTCACATTGAAAAATAAGCATAGTTTACACATAATATCAATATTATCTTGTAATATCTTCCAAATAATGGTATTAACATAACCTATTTCAATACGAAGAAAAAAATTATTGTGAGAATTAGCAATTGAGACATGACTTAATTATTTTTCTTAATTCCCACACTGTCAAATCTAAGCCTGCCTCAGTTATTAAATATTGACTTCACTTTGTATCCTATTTACATGTGTTTGATGTTACTGAAGGTGAATAAACTTTCAACAAATTCCTAAGTGATCTTGGGATAAAGCACAAACTCCTTAGTCTTAGTCATAAGGTCCTTTGTAGCTCTATTTCTCATGATTACTGACATTACATTGAAACAATATTAAATATCTTTCAGTGCTATATTGTTTAATGTGTAAATCTTGTCTCTGTTTTATTATTTTCATTATTTTTTAGTTATACATGGACGCAATATATTTATTTTGTTTATTTATTTTTATGTGGTGCTGAGGATCAAACCCAGTGCCTCACACATGCGAGGCAAATGCTTTTTCCACTGAACCACAACCCCAGCCCTTATTTTCATTATTTTATGGTCCTGTTGATCTGTTGTTTATTTTTTCTCAATTCAGCATAAACATGCTTGCTGTACTTCTCAGTTCAATGTGCCATATCACAATCTATACATGATCCTTATGGTTTGAATATGAGATCTCCCTGAAGAGATTCTTTGAAAATGCAGCAGATAAAATGATCAGATTATGAGAACTATAACCTAATAAATGGCTTAACCAACTTAATGGATGAATAATTTGAATGGATCACTTGGTGGTAATTGTACGCAAGTGGGGTAGGGCTGGAAGAAGTGTGTCACTGTTGGCATGGCTTGAGGATCATATATCTTCTCCCTGTATAATCCTTATCCTTCTGCTTCCTGGCTACCATGAACTAAGAAGCATTCTTTTGCCATGCCCTTTCATAATGATATTCTGCCTCACCCTGGGACCAGAATAATGAAATCAGCTGACTGTGTTCTGTACCTCTAAAAATGTGAGCACCAAATAAACGTCCCATCCTCTAAGTAGTTCTTGTCAAGTATTTTGGTGAGAGCATCAAAAGGCTGCCTAATAGGAAGATCTTTTTACGTGCTATTTTACTATGATTTTCTCATCATTTAAGATTTCATTTCATTTCCATGAACTAAAAAAAAAAAAAAAAACTTCATAAACTCCATAGCTGATCAAAAATAGACCTGCTCTGAAAAACATTAACCTAGGTCTGTAGGATCAAAATCATGAGCTCAAAAATATGCAGAATATAAGAAAAAGCAAGAGTCCTAGAAAAAATGACCGGCCAGTAATTATTAAATACCATACAATTTAGTTTTGGGTTTAATCTAGTTTGAGTTCAGGTAAAAGATACCTTTACTCTTTTTTTTTTGGTGGGGGGGTGCTCAGATCAGTCTCTTACTGAGCTTACAGGCTTCTTCCATTTGCATTTCAATGTAAGTTCTGGCTGAGGTCTGGAAGGAACAGGGAAAACTGCTATTCTGAGCAGAAATCTCATGCCTAAGGCATTTTAACCTTAAGTCATAATTTTTAGGTTAGGATGTTGAAAATTATGATACAAGTTTAAGATATAATTTACAAAATTTCATGCCTTTACATCTTGTTTTGCCAAAGAAAAAATTTTTCCTACACTAGAAAAACTTGCTCACACAAAACTGAAAATAGAATCTTACATGATAATATAGAAGCTACCATCAGAAGAAACACCTTTAGGATCATCAAGCCATTTCCTTTGCTCTGAAGTTCCTATAATAGTATTAAGTTCCAAAAGAGAACCACACACTACCATCTATATCCAAAATTAAGCTTTAAAAATTCCCAAGACTCTTGCTATTCAATGTCATTTAAATAAGCCAGACCAACCCCAATCCAACACTTTCTTTCCCCAAGCCCTACACACTGAGGGGAACAGATACCATATCATGATTCACTATCCTTGCCCAAATTAATAATAGACTGGTACACCCAGTGAAATATTCCCAGGATACGAAATCCAAAAATTGGTGAAAAAATAAAACTAAATGATTGGGAGTTACTTGACAAACTTGGAAGTAGTGTCCTTTAGTTTTCCATTCTAAGTATTTAAGTTCTCTGGCATGAATTATCTGAAATCATAAACTAAATAATGACCTAAACCCAACTTTTAACTGTAAGATTGTTCAATGCTTCAAAAACCCATTCAGATACCAGATTGTTACAATAAAACATCATCTTTAGACACATATTCAGCAAAGATCATCCCCAAGAAACAATCTATAATAACCTTTAAAACTGACAGACCAGATAAGAGAAAAATCTCCCCAAGTTTCTAACTCCCATTTAATTATGACTCCTACACCAGTGGCACCATAGATGTCCCTAAGAGTGGACCAGATGTTCTCACAGAGGGGCAACCAGAAGTGTAAATCAAGGGTCTCCCTGTGGCAACTTTATTGCATTCAGTGCCCCCCCCCAGCTTTTTTTTTCTTTAAGTAGACAGAGGTGGACTAATCCTTACAGTGCAGGGAAGGAAGGAGGGAGTTCCTCCCCCCCCCCCAAGCAAAAGGGCTTTGGCAGCTGTTGGGAGTCCCTCAGTCCCTCCTTTTACTTATAGGATTAGCTCCTCTGGTTTGGTCTGACCCCAGGCACTAGGCACGCTCCATATCTGCTAACTTTTCAGTAATCAGCTCTCAAAAAGTTCATCTTACATATTCGGCATGCAGTTGTTTAGGGTGCTAGGTTTCCCCAAGAAAGCGGAGTGGGGCCTCCTCTAGAGTCCCCCCTAGGGTGTCAAAATTTGTAACTGAAAGTTCAGTTCCTGTCCTCGAAGTCAATTAATGCCAATTTAA
This sequence comes from Urocitellus parryii, assembly GCF_045843805.1. Lineage (NCBI taxonomy): Eukaryota > Metazoa > Chordata > Mammalia > Rodentia > Sciuridae > Urocitellus > Urocitellus parryii. The sequence goes on along the minus strand of NC_135547.1, from coordinate 46,573,202 downwards.
TAATGAGGACAGGGTTTTGAGAAAAAGAAAAAGGGAGATATCAAAGTTCTTAGATCCCCAGCAGGCATTTCCCTCTGCAGTGGGTGCACACAAGTCAGCCAAGTAGGGAAGAAAACATTGCTTCCCTAATTCCATTTAACAAAGGAGAGTAAAGCTATCAAAGTTCTTTAAAACACAGCTCAAAGGGGTGCTAGAGGTGAGAACAGAAAAGCTGGTAGTTCTATTAACTTTTGGTCCCTTTCAGGGAAGCAGTAGAAGCATACTAGGGACATTTTCAGGCTAAAATTTAGCTAAAGTTACCTCCACACATCTAAGACAGAACAGAAATTGGAACACTGCATCTGTCCAAAGTAAAACAATGACATCACACTTAACAGAGACACAGACAAAAAACAAAACACAGATTCCCTCAGACAAAGAGATTGAGGGAGTATCCCCCCCAGATTCGGGTCTGGGACACCTCCCAGGAGCCCCAGCTGGCGATCCTATGTCAAGGCCAGTTGCCAGCCCAGAATACAGATCCTACAGAGCCTTAGTCAGAACAAAGCAGACAACACACACACAAATAACAAACAAGACTCACCAGTGATAGACTCTCCAGTTCGGGGGTCCTGGGGTCTGGGGGATCCCGGGAGATCCCCCAGATGTAATGCCAGATTCGTGGGACCCCCAATAGACCTCCAGGAGCCAAATCCGATGCAATCACACAAGAGTCTTTATTGCAAGCTCGAGCCTGGACTCACAACTGTTCTGGATGCAGCAATCCCAGGGAGTGAGTCCCGGTCCTTTGTTCAGTGAGATTTTATAGGTTTTGGGGGGATACTCTATGCATCACAACATCACACAGCAAATCATTCCATACCGCAGGAAAGTAAAACAACAACTCTTAACATTGTTTAGCACATTCAATGGCAGGAACAACTTGAGTAGGGGTGATTGGTTAGTACAATAGGGGGATTCCTTTGCACTGATTGGTTTAGGCCACAAGGGGTATACATGCTAAACTACATGGTTTCCTAACATGTTATCAATCACCATAAACTACTGGGGGGTCATCTGGCATCCCAGGTATTTTCCCTGTCTCATGCTGATTGGAGGTTGCTAGGGAGTTACTATGGGTCCTCACCTAGCCTAACTGAGTCAGGGACACCAGGTGCCCCAGACCTCTCCTGTTATTTACAAACAACTCAGCAGGGCGGTTATGGGCTTAGGAGTGCTCTGTGGGTTTTTCCAAGGACAACAGTCACGCCTCCTTCCTTAGGACAGGCCTTGAGGTAGAAGCTGATGTTATTTATTTATTTTTAAAAATGGAGTCACATCAGTTTCTCAGTAACCAGCAGTATCATTGTTACATACTGGCTAGAAGTTGTCTGTATTTTGCCCATGTCCTGAGATTTTCTGCAAGGCTCAAATTAAAGGTGATGGACTTCTTAATTTGGCAGAAATTTTTTTCTAGGCAAAATAGCATTCAGGTAGTGGTATGGTTATTCCTGGCATCTTTTAACCAAATTTATTATAAACAGGAGTAGAAAGCAAAACAGAAATACTAGAAATCCTTTCAGTTTGACCAGAAAACTGTAAGTAAATATGAGGCTAAAAAATGTGTGGTTGTTAAAAACATTACAATCACTAAAGAAAAGCTGAAGACTTTGCACAGACACAATAATAAGAATTGTTTGAGAACATATCAGAAATTGCCAAGACCACACCCAGCTCAAGGGTGTAAAAATGAAAGTTCCTTTGAGAAGAGACCAGTGGGGCACCCTAGTTGTAATGGGACTCTAATAAGTTGTTTCACTGTGCTCAACTACCTAGGCACTGAGATGCTGTTTCAGCTATGGTTTGCTTGAGGAGTGGCTACTGCTCAAGATGGTGGCAGACCTTGGTGACAACCATGTAGTGCTGGTTCTGCAGGAATTCAGAATATTGGAATTATGGGGTCGTGGAGGCTTTCCCTGAGATTTCAAAAACCTGATGTCCAGGCAAAATGCAGCAGGTTCAGAGTCCTAACAGGCAATCCCTGAAATTATGAAGCATAGAGAAGTAAGGAGGAAGCCCATGCAGCATTGGAGACCCTGAAAATTAAGAAATGCCAGTACTATGGAATATCTGCCAAGGAAAGCTTCAGGAATCAAGCTGAGACAAGCCAAGAGAGATTATGTGGGCTACAACCAGCAAAACCGTAGAGTTGGTGCTACACAAACCTTTTGGAATGAACATCAGAATCCTATGTGCCCCATATGCTAGACATGGAGCTACAGGACTTGTTTACCCATTTGAATTTTATCCTTGGTTTGGTCCCATCCCTTCATCCTCTGACCTTTTTTATTCCTTTTAGAATGAAAATGTTTAGGGGGATAGAAGCTGGCATAGTAGAGGAAAGCTCTTCCCAAAATCACCATGGCTGGTGCCAAAGCTTCAGGTATATAACTTCTCAGTGAGGTGAGTGAAAGAGGAATTTTACTCAAATTCTATATTGGACATGCAAACTGGCTTAAGTAATAAAAAATTGGACATGATAAATAAGAAAGAACACACCAGAGCTGACTAGGCTGATACACTGATGTCACAGGTGTGGAGTCACCACAGACAGAGGGAGGAAAAACATGGTTTGGGTATGGAAAAGCCTGCGATTAAAAAAATGGTGCCTAATGTTAGGAGATCTAGAGGCTGCACTGTGCTGGTGCATGAAAAATGTGGCCTGTATCTCTGTTGAGAGCCACAGCGGAGTAGGAATGATGCCTAGCATTTTGCCAGAAGGAGTGGTTGAGAGGTGAAGCCAGTGAGACATTAAGATGATGATAATTAAGTTAAGCTGTGTATAATTGCTCTGACTGGATGATGCTGGATTGAAACAGGCTGTGTATTCAGTTGTATATAGACACCAGCTGTCCAGCAATAGGGCGGCTCCTGCTGCCTCGGGCGCCCACTACTTCTGAGTTCTCACGGAGTTCCCATTGATTTCCAGTTGTGCTCTTGCAGGGATTCCTGGAGAGTTCGCATTGGTTGGTGAAGGTCCGGTGGAGGGAGTTCCGGTTGGTGTGTGGAGTTCCTGGAAGGGCCGTGTGGGTGGCGACATGTGAGTTCAGAAATAAATTTTGTTCCTGCTTGAGTGGCTCATGATTTTTGCCCAGCCAGACTGCGGAATTTGGTGGCCCATGTGGGGGACCCCTGAAGCTTGGGGGTAAGTGAAATTGCTCACTCCTGAGGGCAGGGCAAGAGAATGGGTGACCATTTCAAAAAACAATGTGTTCTTGTTTAGATTTGTTATGTTTCTATTTCAAGCTGCCTGCCTCTAGAAATAAACAGGATGCTAGAAAAGTTGTTTGGCCCTGAGGAAGAGATAAAGATAGACCACGAATATACATTTCAAGAAAATAGGAAAATTGATACAATGCATTTTTGTTCCATTTTTGTTTCATTCTGTTTTGTGTTATCTTGCCGGGTTGCGTTATCTTTATAGTAGAAATATGGGATCAGAAATTAGTAAAAAACAAACCAAAAGAGTCTTAAGTAAATTGCTAGAAGAAGGAGGCACCCCAGTAAAACCAACAGTTAGGGCATACATTGATACAATACAAAAATGTAAGCCATGCCTTTTTAAGGAGGAGTTGTTGAATATATCACAATGGGACAATCGTGGTGAAGACTTAAGGAAGAGGGAAAAGAAAAACCCAAGAACCTTGCCAGTTGGCACATTGCCATTGTGGATGATGATATGATTTTGTTTGCCTAGTCCAAAGCTTTCAGTTCACATTATGGTAGAAGACATATTAGATCAGGGAAAAGAGGAGACCTCTCGAGATAGTCAGAAAGGGGAAGAAAGTTTAGATCAGAAAAAGCTATCAGGGGAAAAGTTACAACAGGAGGCTGCTACTTACACCTTTCTATCACCAAAGGGCATAATTCAACCAACAGCTCCACCTATGGAGACAAAATATGCTGAGTGGCCCTCAACCCTTGTAGTTGATAGATGGGATCCTGAGAAAGGACCTCCAAGATTAGCATGCCTTGTATTTGAGGAGGCAAGAGGGCAGTGAATTTACCATGTTTTAGATTTCAAAACAGTGAAGAAGTTGAAAGAGGCCATAACAATCTATGGTCCTCAAGGGCCCTTCACTGTAAGCATGGTTGAATCCATTACCAACTTGAACATGACGCCAGCAGTTTAGACTAGTATGTGCAAAGCAGTGCTAAATGAAGGACAATATATGTTATGGAAGGTTGCCAATGAGGAATTTCGCATGGAGAAGGCTAGGCAAAATGCAGCGGCTGGTTATCCTCAGAGAAATCTAGATATGTTGCTAGGAGAGGCACCTTATGAGGGTCAGCTGCAACAAGTTGGATATGATCCTGCCATATACTCACAAATCGCTTCAGCTGCAATTAGGGCATAGAAAACTTTACAGGGGCATGGAAATTTACAAGGTCAATTATCTAAGGTAATACAAGGAGCTAATGAATCTTAGGCTAAATTTGTAGATAGGCTTATTCAAACAGCTACCAGAGTTTTGGGGGATAAAGAACAAGCAATGCCATTAATAAAACAACTGGCTTATGACCAAGCAAATCGTTGGTGCAGAGAGGTCATTAGACCATGGAAACATGAAGATTTAAACACATATATTAAACTGTGTAGAGACATTAATGAACAAGGGCAAGTCTTGGTAGCTGCAGTACAACAGGCTTTAGGTGCCAGGCCAAAAACATGCTACAATTATGGTCAAACAGGACATTTTAGAAGGAGTTGCTCCATAGGAGGATGGTTTAACAAAACTGGATATGATCAAAGGGGTAGAGTACCGGGTATGTGCCCACGATGGCATAGAGGGAGACATTGGGCTAATGAATGCAGTTCTCAAATGACCATAGAGGGTACTCCGTTATCAAAAAACGGACAAGGACCAGGTGTTTACCCTTGATATCATGGAGAAAAACATTGGAATCCATCGCCAAAAGATGGACAAGGGGGCCCAGTGCTCTGGGGCCCATGACCACAAATAAGGGACACTGGAGGAAACCAGCAATACCATCAGTGTAGTGTCCAGGACACATTATCCATTATATTTCTCATCAGACAAACCAGAGGGAGCACAGGGTTGGACATCTGCACCTCCGCCAGAGCAGTACTCACTCCAGAGATGGGAGTTCAAATCATTCCCACAGGGGTAAAAGGACATCTTCCCCAAGGAATAGTAGGCTTATTATTAGGATGCAGTTCTTCTATTCTAAAAGGACTTATGATAAGTCCTGGGGTAATTGATTCCGATTATGAAGGTGAAATAAAAATTATAGCCAGTTCTCCAAGGCATATATCAGTAATTTCACCAGGAGATAGAATAGCACAGTTATTAATAATACCCAGCCTACATGATAAATTTTCCAACCGTAATATAGAAAGAGGTTCCAGGTGATTATGCTCCACAGGTGTAGATTGGGCTATGCTTTCTTCAAATTTAGATTCTCGCCCCATGCTAAAACTAAACATTCAAGGACATGAATTTAATGGGCTACTGGATACAGGTGCAGACCTTAGCATCATCTCTCATCAAGAATGGGCAAAACATTGGCCATTACAAAAAGCCTCTCAAACACTTTGAGGCCTAGGAGTGGTGACTAATCCCCATAGAAATGCAATTGTATTAGATTGGAAAGATCCTAAAGGATGTGAAGGAACTATACAGCCATATGTATTGGATCATCTTCCTGTAAATTTATGGGAACGAGATGTCCTAGATCAATTAGGACTAACATTAACAAATAACATCTATTCAAATGTGTCCACTATTATGGCTAGACAAGGCTTTAGGAAAGGAAAAGGATTAGGAGAAAAAGGACACAGTATAGTGTCACCAATACAAATAGATCAAGAAATAGATAGACATGGATTGGGTTTTCAGGAGGGGTCACTGAGACAATAAAAATTACTTGGAAATCAGAAAGACCAGTATGGGTTCCTCAGTGGCCCCTGACTAAAGAAAAGATACAAGCAGCCCATGACCTGGTCAAACAACAATTAGCGGAGGGACATATACAACCTTCTGTATCTCCCCATAATACTCCCATTTTTGTCATTAAAAAGAAATCTGGTAAATGGAGATTATTGCAAGATTTAAGAGCCATTAATAATGAGATGGTTATTATGGGACATGCTCAATCGGGGATTCCTCAATTGTCTGCTTTGCCAAAAACCTGGTATGTTTTAGTTATAGATATTAAAGATTGTTTTTTTTATTCCAATTCATCCTGAGGATAGTCCACATTTGGCATTTACTAGCCTTGCGCTGAATCATGAAGGACCCCATCAGAGATATGAATGGAAAGTACTCCCTCAAGGGATGGCTAACAGCCCAACTATGTGTCAAATTTATATTAACAAAGCAATCCAGCTGCTTAGAAATCAAAATCCTGAACTACAAATATTTCACTATGTAGACGATGTATTATTAGCACACAAAGATAAAAACACATTGCTATAGTATCCCTTGAAGATTCTGGTAGGATTTCTCCTTCCTCTACTGTTTTCTCTTTGTTTTCCTCTATACAAAGTCTAATCTGGGACAGAAAAGATCCATTCTTTATAGGACATATCAGGGCACATACAGATTGCCTGGAGCCCTTCATTTGGGCAATGATTTAGCAGATAAGACTACACTTGACATACATATTTTTTCTATGCTAGAAGAAGCTAAAATTTTTCTTAAATCCTTCCATGTCAATGCAAATACTTTAAAAAAGCATTTTAAAATAACTAAGGAACAAGCTAGACAAAGAATAAAACAATGTCAAAATTGTGTGACCTTTTTACCACAAGTTAATCTTGGAGTCAATCCTAGAGGACTGATACCTAACCATATTTGGTAGATGGACATCACACACTTGCCAGAATTTGGAAAATTAAAATATTTGCATGTTACAGTTGATACTTCTTCTGGATTTTTGATGGGCTCCCTTCATGCTGGAGAAAAATCTAAAGATATTATAGCTCATTGCTTACAAAATTTTGCCACTGTGGGCATTCCGAAACAGTTAAAAACAGATAATGGCCCTGGCTATACTTTTACCTCTTTTAAACAATTTTGCTCATCATTTGGCATTACTCATATAACAGGAATCCCATACAATCCACAGGGTCAAGGCATAGTTGAAAGAGCTCATCAAACTATTAAAATGTACTTATTAAAGCAAAAAGAGGGAATTGGGAAGGGGTATATATATCCCCCAAAGATAAACTTAAAATAACCCTTTTTACTCTAAACTTTTTAAATTTGGATTCATCAATGTTTAGTGCTGTGGAAAGGCACATGGGTCCAAAAAATGTACATAAGACCAAGGTACTTTGGAAGAATATTCTAACAGGACAATGGAACGATCCTGACCCAGTGATTGTCTGGAGTCGGGGGTCTGTTTGTGTGTTTCCACAGGAAGAACAGCAGCCAATTTGGATTCCAAAGAGATTAACTAAAGTGATTTCTATAGACCAAAAAGAAGATGGTTTGGCTCAAATCCATAACAGCTAATATCCAGAACTCCAGTTTGGCTCTCCTTACATCTGTGACAGTGGTTCTCCCACACCTGGAGGCTAATGAATAATGAGCACTATTAAGGCCTATTTCAAATGTAAAAAAAATCTTGGGGCTTGCTTGTGGGAATACCTTCAGACCCATATGCAAGTTATAGGAAAAAGGATGGGATATCAAAAGAATAGTCAAACCCAGGTGGTAACCAGGATGCTTTTTTTAATATCTATTTCATTATTTCCCTTTCCCACATCATGAAGTTCTATTTTATTTTTTGAGCTCATACAGACCTAGGTTAATATCTTTCTGATCAGTTCTATTTTTTGACTGTGGAGTTTTTAAACATTGCAATGGAGATTTCACCTGTGAAAAGCTGCAAGGCCTTTACTATTATGTTATGTGTTGTATGTATTGTATTATGGGTGCACATTTGTGTTTTGTGATGTATGTCTGTATGTGCATGTGTCCATATATCATATATGAGGAGAGCTCATGAAAAAATGGCTTCAAATATTTTTTTATTATTCACGTGATTTAAATTGTTTAATTAAATTGGGTAAACAGCTGTTGAGGATTGTTTTAAAATGTGAACAAAAAAGGAGGTTAACAGATCTGTTTTTTTACTTTCACCTTTCCTTTTTCATTATATCTAATTCTCTTCAGGATACTAAATTGTTTAGAAAATTGCTTTTTTTTAGTGCCTGTTGGAATGTTACATAATTTTTTTTAGCCATCATTGCCAGAATTCCTATCTTCATCCCAGTGCCAGTGAAGACAAAGATAAAACCAAACTACGGCTTCTGTGATAGCTATCACAACAAACTGTATAAACTGATGCATCAATGAATAATGTAACTCCACAAGTGATGCTCAATCAAGAAGTTCATTTTATTTTGGAGGAAATGGACATATTGATGGATTCCTCTGCTTTGAACTACTTGGAGAACTTGCCTGGACTATGTTTCACTTGTATGCATTGTGAACTATCTGTTGGTGCAGCAACTTGTGGTAGTGACAGGGTATTTTTACTGATGGTGAAATCGGTGGTACAAATTTTCTAAAAGGAGCCATCAATTGGCTTGGTGTCCTGGCATTTTTTATCCTCCTCCCTTCTGCTTATGATGGTCATTCAGCTAAAATTTGGGGGCCAACAGAGGTGAGGCAAAGAACCTCACCCCCCACTGGTGCAAAGGCCTATGCACAAGTATGGCTGTATGCTGGGCCGGTAGTCAATGACGGGTAAGATCCAATTGCAATGATACCAACCTAAGACAGGAGGCTGACGCCTTGAGTTCCGGTTGAGCTCTCACGGGGATTCCTGGAGAGTTCACGTTGGTTGGTGAAGGTCCAGTGGAGGGAGTTCCAGTTGGTGTGTGGAGTTCCTGGAAGGGCCGCGTGGGTGGCTTTCTCATGACTTTGGAAATAAAGTTTGTTCCTGCTTGATTTGTGCCAAATCCTGCTAGTGATTTGTGCCCAGCCAGACTGCGGCATATCTCAACTCTCCACAGAGAGCTGAGATGGGAACCATCTTGAGGTGAGTGCACCACAGTGATGACTGTAGGATCCAAGAGATAAAAAAGAAACAAACAAATAAATAAATTACCCAAAACACTGCCATAATATTCTGGCAGGTGACTATCTTGTGACTAAAGCGGTGCCTGATGGAAAGGGAATATGTTGCAAGGGGAAAAATTGTGACATATGCAGTCGAGGGAGAGAAATACAGAATGTTCACCTGCTTCTGCCCTTTTCAATGCTTTATTCACTCAAATTACTCAATACAATTTCACTCTATAGGTTCTTAATCAAGAAAACAACAATTCTTAATGCTAGGCACTGCAATATTAATAATCAATTCACAGCAAAGAATTCTAGAATAATTCACTGCAAACAATTCTAGATTAATTCTAAGCACTGCAAACACACTTAATCATGACACGCTAATGACAGACATTCCCTCTGCATGCTATGTTAAAAAGTCTCAAGCCTTAGGCTTTATGTCCAGCAGATGCACACTCACTCAGACTGTGGTGATCAGGTCCAGAACCAAGGCAGGCTTCTCCTGGCATGGAGTGGATGTCTGGTTAAAGAGAGAGTCATAGGGAGAAGTTGCAGCTCTCACCAGGGTCCAGGTGAGGTGGTAGAGTTTGAGAGAGGTGAGGATCACGCAGAGGTTCAGACAAATGATGACAAGTGATAGGATATCAGTCCAGGTTCTCATGAGGCCCTCCAGCTGGAGTTCATCCTTGTTTCGGCTGGCTGAATACATATTCATTAGTTCTATCATTTATACTAAATTTGGGTGCTTTTGACCCCCTTTTCAATCCTTATCAGCTACCACCAGATTTCTCCATGACATCATTACTCTGGGGTTAAAACATCTGGTCTGGTGGTCTCCACCCTGATCTCTTTCCTTTCCCTATTATCAGGCAAAGACAGCCTTCCAGAGGCTTCACTCTGTTTACTATGGTGAGGGGAAGGGACTTGTTTATGTCTTAAGGCCATACTGGACGGCTCTCTTAGGTGTGCCTAGTGAGACTGCATGTTTCACCTGGAAGTTTTTTGAATGAAATTGTTTAGGCTCAGGCCTCAGACCATCCTCACAGAATGAAACCAGCACAGACTTGTCTGTATGCACAGGGACTTGAGTCCAAAGGGAGAAGGGGAGTCCAACTCACTTCTCTTTGCGTCTGGTGGCCCATGTGACCAGCTAAAATGGACTGGGAGTCTGAGCAGATATGTGTGAATACATTTAATGAATAAACCCAGGAAAGCTATGTTCATAGGCAGCAGTGAGTACAGGATCAGTCCTTCTCATCCAGACATGATTGGATTTCATGGGGTGCTACCAAGAACCAGACCTGCATCAGAGATCAGCTACTGTTAAGCTGTAGGGGCAAGTCAACCTAATCCCTTCAAAACACACACCCTACAGCAAAGTACCTGAGGCCTGATTTGACATAAGCCCCACCTGCTGGAACTTCCTCAGAACTCAGCAAAGTTGTACCCTTAGAGTGCATGGAACGGGTCTGAATAAACAAAAATGCCAACTGACAGTACTTCCTAAACCGTCTCATTTCACACTGGTGAGAAGGGGAACTGAGTCTTATATCAAACAGCTTTAATCTTAAGATTCTGCAAATTGTAGCTCTGAAAGCAACAACAGGAAGGAGATAACAACAAATACTCCTTGCTCTATCATTACATAAGTCAAGAAGAAGTAGGAAGAAAGAATTTTGGATATAGACAGTGACTACCCAATTTGGTCCAATATTTTGACAACCTCAGTGGAGTTGGTGATTCAGTCAGCTTTTTTCATTGCTATGATCAAAAGACCTTACAAGAATAACAAAGAGGAGGAAAAGTTTATTTGGAAGTTCATGGTTTCAGATGTCTCAGTCCATAGAAGACCTGTTTCATTCCTTCAGGCTCCAGATGAGGCAGAATATCATGGTAGAAGAGTGATGGAGGAAAGTGGCTCAAAAGATGATCAGGAAGCAGAGAGACTAAACCCACCATATACAAAATAAATACCCCCAAGCCCTGCCTCCAATTCTTATCTCCTTCAGCCACATGCTACCCACTTTCAGTTGCCACTCAGTGAATCACCATCAAGGGATTAATTCACTGATTGCATTAAGGCTCCCATAACCCAATTATCTCACCTCTGAATGTTCTTGGTTGCCCCACACCTGAGTCTTGGAGGGATGCCTAACATACAAATCATAAACAATGGTTCCTTCATTTTTTATTGAGATTTAAAATTTTTTTCCATGTGTGTTTGTGTGGGATACTCATGTGAATGTGCATGTGTGCACATGTGAATTCTTCCGGTATTGATTGGTTCAGGAGCATATATGCATAGAATAATTTGTTTATTTTTCTCTCACTTTTAGCTTTTTGTGTGTTTGTTGGGGGAGTACCTGGAATTGATCCTAGGGATGCTTAACCACCAAGCTACATCCTCAGCCCTTTTATTTATTTATTTTTTTGAAACAGTGTCTCTCTATGTTGCTTAGGGCTTCACTAAATTGCTGGGACTGGTATTGAACTTGCAATCCTACTGTCTCAGCCTCTACAGATGCTGGGATTACAAGTGTGGGGCACCATGCCTGACTGAATTTTAGCATTTTTTATGTGATTACTTTTTTTCTAGCATTTCCTTTTGTGGGTTAATGATTTTGGGGTAGGCAGGGGGAGCATGGGAGGATTAGATGACTCTAGATGGGGGAAAAGGGTGGGAAGAAAGGGGGAAGGAGATTAGCAAGGGCAGTGGAATGGGATGGATATCATTATCCAAAGTACATATATGAAGACTCAAATTGAGTATCAACATACTTTATATATAAACAGATATGAATTTATAATTCTCTGCAATTTTCTCTATCTACCAATGTTATGCTGATCTTCCAAATTATACTTAAAGGTCCACTTTCCTAGTAATGAAAACCAACATTGGCAAGCAATATCAGGGTGACCATTTTCAAAACTTCTACTCTTTTAAAAGTAAAAAAGAAGAAGCAATAGTTATGAGGAAATAGCATCATAAACTAAAGTTGCCACCAAAATCTTGTTTCTAAGTTCATACTTGAAACAAAAGTAATCCAGTACAGCATCACTAGTGTTTTCATTGACCTCTTCCTTTTTTATGAGATCCAAATCTAAATTTACTGAAATAACAAAATCATAAACTTAGCAATTTCCAATTCATTCTGCAAAAATAATATAATCAATTGACCATTTTACCTACTAAGTGTGTTTCTAATGTGCATTTTATGATCATGTTTTGAGTTTTAATTGCCCTTTACTATGCATTAATTCAGTTGATACTTGCCACTAAACAACAAAGTACTTAAAAGACATTTGATCATTAATAAGAAGAATATAATGATTCAAAATATTATGAATATCTTCATGGTATCATAGATATTAAGTGATAGTATCAGAATTGTACTACATTCTTTTTATTATGTGGACACGTTATGGTCTTTTCTGTTGATAAATATCACAGAAGATTAGTAGAAATTTAACTCAGTAAATATCTTTGCTGGAAAAAATTTGTTAAGCAATAAATTTAATATAATTTTTAATAATATAATTTCCATAATTTCTACAATAACCTACTACTGATTATTCTTGTTAAAGCAGTGAAAATATATTTGGAGGTTAAATCTAATATGGATGCCAATATATAACACAAATAAACATGATATTTTATTGGCATAAGATTTCAGTAGTGGGGCTGGGGTGGTGGCTCAGCGGTAGAGTGCTCACCTAGCATGTGCAAGGCACTGGGTTCGATCCTCAGAACCACATAAAAATAAATAAGTAAAATAATGATATTGTGTCCAGCTACAACTAAAAATTATATTTTTAAAAAACCACATTATTTGAAAGTGTGATATTGTCCTATAGTCAGTCAAAAATGAGAGGTGGAACTGGGCAGGATCATCTGGAAACTTACCTGGATCCACCAAAATACTGGAGGGCAAGAGGAGAACACCATTCCTCTCCTGTCTAAAAGGACCCACTCTCTCCTTTGAGAGTGTCCCATTTTCCACTTTCCTATCCCTTCTAATAAACTCCTGCTTGTTCTGAATGATATGTTTGAAATCTTTTTGACCTTATGGCAAGAATCAGGGAGAAGGGGAGGGCTTTGTGGTACTTCAGTTTCACAGAAGGCTTCATACCCTACAGCAATCATATTCTAACAATAATAAAGCCAGTAGATTTATATTTTGCTGCAAATTGAATAAAACTGTGGAAAACACACAGACAGCATCCTACCATGACTTCAACTTAATTGTTTCCAATACATAAGGTATATTGCCCTTCCTAACACTCAGTGCTAAAATTACTCATCAGTTCTATAGTAAAAGCATAGAAATAGTATTTTTATTAATTGAATGTACTCATAAAAATGTCTTTTAATTCAGAGAATTTTTTGGTGCATCATGGTGTTTAGCAATATGATATTTAGGCATAACTATTTAGCAAGTTGGGAGTAAAAGTAGTAGGCATAAATCATCATTCCAAACAGGTTTATGTACTATGAAATTATTTACTAACAGCAATAACAAAAGACAGTGCACAGTAAAGCCATGTCTAGTTTATTTTCCCTGTCCTTCCCATTCCAACCCCCCTTTACTCATCTCTCCAGCCCCCATCCAATCCTGTGAACCTCTATACTTTACCTCCAGCTATAAGTATGGGACCAAAATTGGAATGGGTTGCACTCCCTGTAAGTATAATATGCGAAATAAACCCTACTGTCATGTATTCTTAAAAACAACATTTTTTTTAAAAAAACACATGTAAAAAAAAGACAGTGCAGAGAAAATATTTGATCTACTCTAGACATTATTACAATTATTTAAAAAATATTGAAGTATTTATTATAACTTATTATACCTATTAATTACAATGATTTTTATCATGCATACCATCTACTTTTAAGTTAGGAATGGTTATTTTATGCCAATCATAATAATTCAAAGTACTTAAATCCAATACAACCATAAAATCTTTTTTCTCATAATTTTCCACACCTTGATTGGAATATCCTTCTTCACTTGTGGACAACCTTAGCATGCATTGCATATTTAATTTTTTAGTCATTCATTGTATTATCATTCTAACTTGAAACATCATTACTCTTCTGTTTGATTATAGTTCATGCTTAATAGGGATGCATTTTTTTAAATAAACTGTTGCTAATAGATATCTGTCCTTTCTGGATTACAAAATATCATCACAATCTATACAATATTGCTTGACTACTTTCATCCAAAAGCTTTCAGTTACACGCTCATGGCTAGCTAACCTACCAAATAAAATGAGCTGCAAAAATATATTAAATGGAGACAGGAAGGAAAAGTACTGGGGAATTAAATTGATCAAATTAGGCTATTTGCATATAATAATATTACCTTGAATTCCACTACTATTTATAATTAAAATGTACCAATAAAAATCATTAAAACATGTACAAAACAAAACTCATAACGGCTACTCTACTGATTATCTCCAGTGCTCCAGGGTATTTCTTTCTTTTTGCTCCTAGGTAAGAACTATTACCACAGATGACTGTAGATTAACTGACAAGTGCTTGCATACACCCTGACATAAACAAAACCAATTAAAAACATATAGAAGATATATAATAGAGTCTTGCACATTAAAATGTATATATTAATAGTATATCATACATGGCTTTGCCCCAAGTTTTTAGAATTGAAAAAAATAATAATTTTTCTATAAAGTTCTACTCTATATTTTATATTTCTTATTACTTATATATAATTAGGACACTAATATTCATAATTTTTTATAGTTAAAGCTAAATAAACCAACTAGCTTATTCAAAATCATACAAATATTCATCAAAATCATTAATAAAACCAATTTATTGTGCTAGTATCCAAATATAAATATATAATACATATATGACCACATGTCATAAATACTAGCACATATATGTATATTCATATATTTGTGAAAGCTACCCAATTTTACCTAAAGTTTCTAAACGTTGGTGAATTTGCACACCTTTTATACAAAAATGGCATGTTTCATTCCTAAAAGGGAATCCTATATTTTCATCTGTTTTCTGTAACCAAGTATTCTTGAAATTGCCTGGGAAGATTTTATCATTTCAATTATCCCCTCTGTAGATCAACCAGACTTATTTCTCTAAACTATATTTTGCAAATCCTTGTATATCTGTGTACTTTGTAATTGTTGTTTTATGTTCAGCAGATATAAATGTGTCTACTTTCCAGTAACAGAACGAATTTGTGCCGCCACCTTCTGAAATTAAGAACTTCCTCATTGTGGAAAGGTAGACTGAAAGGCTCCATTCTGCAGCTTCAACAGGCAACAAGGAAGCATCAAGGGGATATTGCAGCCTACCTAGGCTTGTAACAATGGTCCACCTCAGGCTTTGAATATAGCCCATGCTGTTCTGCCACTGAGGCTTATTTTAAAATGTATATTTTTTTCCTCTTCTCCTTTTTACAAATTAGACAGTGAATTGTGATTCTCCTCTTTAAAAACCCTCTGTTCTCTGATGGGAAGAATCGCAGCTTCTGGCACAGGAGTCTTCTTTGTTTCCAGGCTGCTAGGAAAAGGCAATAAACCTTTTTCTTTTTCTCAAAACCTTTTCTTCATTATTGAATTTCTACTGGGGACAATAACAGTTAACAGGCTTGCCCAGCACTGACTAAATCTGCATATGTATATTTCCTGACTGTTCTCTCTTTTAATCCCCTTTTCAGGCCAACTAACTGCATATGTATATCACTTGCCTTTTGTTTCTACAAATTGTAACTTCTTCTGTGGGGCCTGGAGCCCCTGGGGCATTCTAGTATCTCCTCCCCAGTTTTATCACACTGCAAATAGTTAACTTTAACCTTCTCCATTTTTTTCTAATTTCTTATGCTTTGGGGTGGTTGGGTTCCAGGCAGCATCCCTAGGATTGGCTACCAGTAACATTAGTAATAATATTCTTGGTTTTGGTTCATATATACCTCTAACTCACAGAGCCAATTCACTCAAAAAATATTATACCCACCTGAGCATTTGAAGAATGCTCAGTAAGCATATCCTCTCCACTAGCCCTAGTGACTGTTTTCGTAACACATTAATTGCAATTTTAAATATGATGGATAAAAAGCCCTTACTGATATTGTGATATTTGGGCAGAGATTTGAAGAAGGTGAGGCAATAGCCATGTGAACACCTGAGAAAGAAGTATTTCCTTTGGCATTTCCAAACCCTTTGTGTTTTACTCTGTTCTGTTTTCCCCTTTGTTATTTTGAATCTTTCTGTATTATTTACTTATTAGTCATATTTATTGTATGTTGTTCAATTATCACTCAACGATCTAAGCATAATGAAATTATAGCATTTTTTAAAATTTACTTTTATAACTCCAGCATTTATAAGCATGTTTGATAAATAAGTGCCTTCAAATATGTTAGTTATATTATGTTAGTAAGCAATTGAAAACTAAATATAAGTCAAAATATCTCCTAGTGTCTTTTGATCCTGTCCCTTCACCAGATAATCTCTTTTAAACAGACTTTTGTTTATTTCTACTGATTTATTTTAATGTTGAAGATGCCAACGCAATACTTTACATAATTTCTTACAGGATAAAGTTTGAAATAACTGTCACCTTGACTGGAGGAAAAAATTATCTACATTTCATTTTAAAAATTTAATATTTTCCTCACATAGAGACAAAATATTCATTGTTAGCAGGGTTTTTTATCATTAAGTAAAGTATCATATCGTCTGAAAATTGCCATTCCAGGATATGATATTTTACTAATATAAAGCCCAGTCAGGCATATTGGCACAGTTTGTAATCCCAACAACTCAAAGGGCTAAGGAAGAAAGATTCAAATTTGGAAGACAGCATGAGCAACTTAGCAAAAACCTGTCTCTAAGTAATAATTTTAAAGAAAGGCTGATGGTATAACTCAGAGTTAGAACACTCTTGGGTTTAATTGCTAGTACTGCAATTTAAAAAAAAAATCCAATTAAAGTATCAAGT
This sequence comes from Urocitellus parryii, assembly GCF_045843805.1. Classification (NCBI taxonomy): domain Eukaryota; kingdom Metazoa; phylum Chordata; class Mammalia; order Rodentia; family Sciuridae; genus Urocitellus; species Urocitellus parryii. Next base: position 46,556,123 of record NC_135547.1, on the reverse strand, counting down.
GTATTATGTGTGTCTGTATACATAAATTTTCCACAAAAAAAGCATTCTTGTCTAAGTCAGGATCAGAAAACAAATAGTTGTAATAAAAATACAAGTTGTCTCCACATTCAAACTTCACAGTTTATCCATCTTAGATAACCCTATTATTTTGTGTTCTTGAATGTTTTGCAAATAATAGATTTATATAAAGTATTTTATGCAAGCTTTGGCATAGTTGTGATATATACCTATGAAGGGTATGCATGTGAACATTCACAAACGTAAAAATTCGCACAAGCTTACACATAACTACTTCCATGTGAAACTCTTTATTTTCTACTGCTATCATATCAAATTGTAGAAATTTGTTAGCTTAAGGGATCACAAGTTTATTATCTTATAGTTACATAGATCAGAAATCCAGGAATGGACAGTCTAGCTGACAACTTGATTTTAGCCTGTAAAACACTAAGCAGAGTATCTAACTGTGTTCCTTTCTGGAAACTGGAAAAAAAATATATGCTTAAGCTTACACAAATAGGTTACAGAATTTAGTTCTTTGTGACTCTGAGGGTAAAGTCATCATTTACCTACTGAATGATTGTTCAGAGCCTATCTGAGCTTCTTAATGTCACTATGTTCTTCATCACCCTGATTCCTCTGTATACAAACTGGCAACGATTCATTAAATCCTGATCATGTTTTGAAATTCTCTGGCTTTATCTTCTGCTACAATTTATCTGACTCCATCCAATTAAAATTACTTGTTTTTAATGATTCAATTCTGCATATGCAGATAATCCTAAAAAAACTCATTTTTATATCTTTTAGGGGGAGACAAATGAACTACTTTTGTTATAATTGCTAACATACTAATTTTACAAATTGATAGGCTTTTCTGTGATATTTTTGTGCATACATTTATTATTCTTTAATTTTGTTTATTCTTCCTTTTTCCTCCATTGCCCTATTCTACCATCCAAGTTCACTAGTCTGTTTTCTACATCCATGTCAACTTTTTTTGTTGTTGTTTGTTTCCACATATCACAGAAAACATGTCTTGTTTGTCTAAATCTATCTGACTTATTTTTCTAAACAGGAAGCCCTCCAGTTCTGTCCATTTTCCTAAAAATGACATGATTTCATTCTTTTTTATGACTGAGTAATACTCTATTGTGTTTACTTATTGTATTTTTCTTATCCATCCATCTGTTGACAGGCATATAGGGAGATTCAATAACTTGGGAATTGTGAATAATTCCACAATAAACATGTGTTTTCAGGTATCCTTTTGTATGCTGACTACATTTACTTTCCATAAATACTAAAGAGTGGTATAGCTGAGTCATATGGTAATTCCATTTTTAGCTTTTTGAGGACTATTCATACCATGATCCATAATAGAAATTACATTCTCACCAAAAGTATATAAGTACTCCTTTTCCTTACCATCCTGGTTAGCATTTTTAAAAAATATAATAGCCATTCTCACTGGGATGATAAGGACTGTCAATATAATTTTGAATTATAGTTACCTGATGCCTAAATATGTTAAATATTTTTTCACATATTTAGTAGCCATTCATAGTTCTATTTCCAAGAAATGTCACTTCAGGTCATTTGCCCATTTTTATTGAATTTCTGCTTCTTTTGTTGTTAAATTTTTGAGTTATTTATATATTCTTGGTAGGCATCCTCTGCCACATGAATGACTGGCAAAGATTTTCTCCCATTCTGTAGAATGGCCCTTCACCCTGATGATTGTTTTCTTTGTTGTGCAGAAGATTTTGAGTTTGATATGATTTCATTTATCAATTCTTGCTTTTCCAGCACTACTGACACCCATTCAATAAGTTATTGCATGAACCAATGTCTTGAAGCACTTCCTCTTTTTTCTTCCACTTCAGTGGTCTAAGTCTTATATTGAAGTCTTTGGTAAATTTTTAGTTGATTTTTGTATAGGATGAGAAATAAGGATTGTGTTAACTTTTCTTTGCAATGATCAAAGTATTTGACAAGAACAACTAAGAGAGAAAAAGATTTATTTTGGCTCAGTTTCATAGGTTCCTTTGATAGTAAGCTAACTCTAGTTTTGAAATATCATGGTGGAAGAGCATGTAAGAGAAAAACTTCTCAGCTCATGGCAGCCAAGAAGCAGAGAAAGAAGAATGGGCTAGGGAGAAGACTAAAGCCTTGCAGGGCATACCCACACTGATCTACGTCTTACAAAGTTCCAACCTCCCCTTAGTCCATTCAGCTAAGAATGGATTAATCTATCTAGTGTACTAATTCAATGATGAGGTAAGTGTTAGACCAGGATGCAAAGAAAAGACCACTGATTCCAATTAAAATCAAATTAAAGCAAGCTTATTATTTGGATCAGTCAGGCTGCCTCTCTCAACAAAATCCATAGGAACAAGACAACACTGCAGCTTTCTTGCAGCCCATCTTTATAGCCCAGAAAGTTAAACAAAAGGGGGTGTATGTTACAGATAACAAAACTTTGAGGAGCATAACACAAAGCTTAGTTTACATTTTTGCTGTCCCTGACATCAGAATTTATGAAGGCCAATAGAGCCTCAGAGAGAGTAATTATCTGGCCAGGGAAGGCTAAGATTTATGAGGCATGACTAAAGTTTCAGAGAAGGCTGCTATCTGGTCAGAGAGAGCCAGGCATGGGTGAGTTCAAGGCATGGGCAGGCATTCCAAGCTAGTTCAGAATTTGCAGTAATTTATAGTAATGCCGAAATTAGCTTTTCATGACTTTGTGGCAAGATGGCTCCCAATTTTAAGAGGGAATCAGACTGGGTCTATCAGTAAGAGCCTTTATAATCCAATCATTACCTAACAGCCCTACCTCTGAACCATGCTTCACTGAAGACAATTTTTGTTTCCCACAAATGAGTGTTTGAGAACATTTCTGATCAAAACCATAACTGGGGTTAGGTTCAATTGCCTATTTGTGAATGTTCAGTTTTCCCAGCACTATTTGTTGAAAAGGCTGTCTTTCTCTAATGTATAGTTTTGATAACTTTGTCAAGAATCATTTGACTGCACACGTGTGGGTTTACTTCTAGGTCTTTTATTCAATTGGTCTATGTGTTTGTTTTTATTCAAGTAACACAACTTTCTATGACTATGTCTTTGTGGTATATTTTGAGATTGGGTATTGTGATGCCTTCATCTTTGTTAATTTAGTTCTGGACTTTTCCACTATTTGGATTCTTTTGTGCTTTCATTTGAATTTTACTTTTTTTTCATAATGTTTGGTGAAGAATGTTTTCGGTATTTTGATTAGAATTGTATGAAATCTGTTCATCACTTTCATTACTAGGACCATTTTAACAATATTTATCCCCAAAATATATGAACATTGGACATCTTTCAATGTATTACTATCTTCTTCAATTTTCATCTTCACTATTTGCAATTTCCATTATTGAGTTCTTTGCCATCTGTGGTTACTTTTATTCTTTTTATTCTTAAGTATTGAATGCTTTTTAAAGGCATTGTGTGTGGCTTTCTTGATTTATTTCTTTATGATTTGGATGTGAAGTGTCACACAAAAACCCATGTGTGAGACAATGCAAGAAGGTTTGGAGGAGAAATAATTGGACTGTACCCTAAACAGTGAATTAATCCCTGATGTGATTAACTGGAGGCAGCTTAGACAAAGGTGGGTGTGACTGGAGGAAGTGGTTCACTGGGGACATAACTATGAGGTATATATTTTGTATCTGGAGCTGTTTCTCTCTCTCTTTCTCTCTCTCTCTCTCTCTCTCTCTCTCTCTCTCTCTCTCTCTCTCTCTCTCTGTCTCTCCTGACCACTGTGTGAGTTGCTTCCCTTTGCCTTATTCTTCTGCCATTATTTCCTGCATCACCTTGAGCCCTGAGAAAAGAAGTCAGCTCTCCATGGACTGAGACCTTTGAAACCATAAGCTTCCAGATAAACTTTTTCTCCTCAACAGTTGTTACATTTGGGTTCTTTTAGTCATAGCAGAAAAAAAGCTGACTAAAACACTTTCATAGCACCTAAAGGTACTTATATTTGTATATTGATATTTAATCATGTACTTTGATGAAGTTTTGTATCAGTTTTAAGAGTCTTTTGGTGGAATCTTTAGTGCTTTAGTGCATAATTGTCTGCAAACAGAGATAATTTTACATCTTAATTAATGTTTGATCCCTATTGCTTATTTCTCTTGCCTATTTGCTCTAGCTAAAATTTAAAGTAACGAATTAAGAGTGCTTAAATAGACAGCCTTGTCTTTTTACTGGTTTGAGGGGAAATATTTTAAGAATTTTCCCATTTAGTATACTGATGACTGTAAATTTGTCATATATATATACTTTATTAGGGTGAGCTAAAATAATGAGAAATATTACCAAAGAAATTTTCTGTACCTATTGATAAGATCATCAATTTTTATATTTTATTTTCTTTCTTTGCTCTATTATGATTATTGTTTGCCTGTATTGAACAATCCTTGAATCCCTGGAATGAATTTAACTTGACTATAGCTTATGATCTATGCAATATGCTATTGAATTCAATTTGCAAGTGTTATATTGATAATATTTGCAGTTTGCTACAACCCAGCACAGCATCAACAAAGGATCTCAAGTAGGGGTGACAGGGAATTGATAAAAATCCAGAGACAAATAAAAACACAAAAACGTTTCTAAGTACAGCTGGGGCCAGGTGGGACACTGCCTCTAATGAAGAAAGAGTGACCAAGAGTTAACTCCACAAGTTTATTCTATAGGGTCTTATTATCAGAAAATTTAACTCTAGGGTAATTGCAAATTGTTCAAGGATTGTGAGTTATCAAGAAGCTTATATGTGGACAAATAAGTTACAGTATTTGAAATCTTTTGGTTGCTATCCTGCTATACCCAGAAAACACATTGTAGTGGAGTGTCTGATAATTGTTATCATTATAAATGAGCATCAAGACTGTTCACATCCTATCCTTTTGGCAAATAATGTTTCCTAGGCTTGGTTTTTGCCTGCTCCGCAGGATCAGCTCATAATTGGGGCTCATTGTCTATCCAGAGCATCTATGTTCATCAAAGATATTACTCTTAAATTTTCTCTATTGTTGATATTATGCTTTATTACATTTTGAGAGCAAAAAAAATGTTGGCTAAAAAGAATGATTTTGGAAGGGTTTCTTCCTTTTCTATTTTATGGAAGAGTTTGAGTATTATTGAAATCTGTTCAAAAAGTATGGTAACAAGCTGGACATGGTGGCACACACTTGTAATCCCAGTGACCCATGAGGCTGAGGGAGGAGGATTGCAAGTTTGAGACCAGCCTCAGAAACTCAGTGAAGCCCTGTCTCAAAATAAAAAAATAAAATAAAATAAAAAGGAATGGACATGCGGTTCATTGGTTAAGTGCCTCTTAATTCAACCAATGGTAACAAAACAAAAATTATAACAATTTTATGGGTACCTATGTTGAGATTTGCACATCTACTGGAATGTGTTATGGTTTAGACAATTTGGTGCCCCAACAAAATTCCTGTGTGAGACAATGTGAGAAAGTTTAGAGGTTAAATGATTGGGGTATGAGAGCCTTGAAGTAATCAGTACATTAGTCCTCTGATAGAGATTAACTGGGTGGTAATTCTAGGCAGATAGGGAGTGGCTGGGGGATGTGGGTAATTGGGGGGTATGTCTTTGGAGTATATATTTTGTCTCTGGTGAGTCAAGCTCTCCGATCTGTTTCTTAATTGTCAAGTCCTAAATTGATTTCCTCCAGCACATATTTCTACCGTGATATTCTCCGACACCTCAGGACCACAACAATGGAGTTTGCCATATACATACCTCTGAAATCGTGATTCCCCACATAAACTTTTCCTCCTCTAAAATTGGTCTGGTGAGGTTTTTTTCCCTTTCTTTTCTTTTTTTTTTTGTCACACTGGCAAAAAAAAAAAAACTGATGAAAACAAAATCAATATCTTTTCCACTTTTATTTGAGGGCCTTATTAGTAAAAATTTTTTCCTGCATATATTCACTCAGATATCACTTCATTGAAGAATGTTGAGGTTAATTACAATTGGCCTTTTTAGTTACCTGGTGGTTTACCTGCTTGTGATTAGAGTTTTTAAAACAATGTACAACATGTCAGATTCTGATGAACCATTTTCTCTGTAAATATCACAAAAGTGTCATCTTCATTGTAGTTCAGGCAGATGTCATGTAGTCAACAAAATATATGTGTTGCATCTTCTGTGGTTAGCTACTCCACTAGTCTTATCAGAAAAGTGCAATCTGATAGGGAATAAAAGCTTACTGAGTTAGAAAAGAAAATGTATGATATGAATGAACACTTTAATACAGAAAAGAAATTTTGAAAAAAGACCAAAAAGAAATCTTAGAAGTAAAAAATGCTCAATAACATGGGTTTAAAAATAAATCAAATTATGGCTTTTTCCAGTAAATGGATTGACCAGTGCTAAGCGAATTTAGCCATTCCCCAAAGTCAAAGGTCACAATTTTTCTCTGATATGTGGAAGTTAATCCAAAAGGGAAAAGCCATTTCATCAAAGTAGAGGAAGATCAATAGAGAAGACAAAGAAGATTGTTGGGCAGGAAGGATAGAGGAGAAAAGGGAAAAACAATGAAATGTATCTGACTAAGTCTTTGTATATGCAAGCATGAATATATCACAGTGAATTTCCAAGACCTAGTGTGTGCACAACACACTAATTTTAAAAAGAATTATGAATAAATTTTCAAAAAAGAATACAGTAGAGTAGAGGGACAAAAAAGTGGGAGGGAGGAAGCGGTCAGGGGGGAAGTTCTCAAGATTGAATTAGAGCAGATTATATTCCATGGTTTTATGTTTACATAACAATGTATCCTAATATTATACATAATTATAAAGAGTCAATAAAAACAACAACCATAGAAACTCAAAAATTCCCAAATCAAAAACACAAACAATCAACAACAACAAAATGTTGAAACTCTCACCGATAGACTAGATCAAGTGGAAAAAGTTATCATCAGTATTTGAAGATAAGTTTGAGAAATTATCATATTCAGACAGTAATAAAGGAAGAGTAAAGAGAACATTTAAGATTTGGGGGACATGATAAAAAGGGTAAATATATGATAATATGTTTACTCTAATATTTCATGTTAATTTACTTAGTATACACTAATGAGAGAAAGTTTAAGTTAAAACATGAGGAAGAAATAGAGTGATCCGGAAAGACTTTTAGTAAAGCTAAAAATATGTAGGAAAATTATACAAGGAACAAAAAATCTAAAAAGAAAAAAAATGCAAAAGAAAAAAATCATTACAGACATCCAGGAATTCAGAAACATTTAGAACTCCAAATAATTGTGACCAGAAAAAAAATCTCTCCACAATATGATATTGTTAAACTGAAATGTGGAGAACAAATACATACTATTAAAAGGTTCAAGAGAGAAGATGAGAGTCACATATAAAGGGAAACATATTACAATCAGAGTAGTTTTTTCATCAGAAACTCTTTAGGACAGGAGCTCAGAGAATCTCTTGTATTTCAAATTCTGAAAGAAAACACCTACTGATATCCCTTTTCATAGAGTGCACAGGCACAGTTTCCAAGTGCATAGAATTCTCAGTAAGTTTATGTCAGAAGCTCTCCCCCTGGCCCAAACCAATTCTTGAGACATTTGTCTACTGATCCAATATAGTAGTATTGCAGCAGGGACACAGAGATAGAAAAGTATAGGGTCTGACTCCCAGAATGGTAAACTCACATGACGCTCAAGATGGCTCCCTATTACAAAATCATGAGACTATGTTGCAAAATGTAAAGAATTTCTCCAGAGCAAAATTTCTATGGAAATTTCAAGTATATTGTATATTCAGGCTGTATGGAGTTTTTCAAGGTCCTTATTTCTTAACTTTGATGCAAAATTCTTCAATAAACTACTAGCAATTCAAATTAAAAAATATATTGAAATCATTATGCAACATGCCTAAATGATATTAATTTCATTATTCGTACTGAGTGTAATGATGATTTAACTTAACAAAAATTAGTCAATACATACACTACTTAAGCAGAATTATATTAAAGGAAAATGATTACCTCAATTGATACAGGAAAAAGAAAAGAAAAAAATTGTAACAATCCAATACCATTTCATGTAAAAAAAAATCAACAAACTAGAAAAATAAATAGACTAACTCAACATAATAAAAGCTATATGTGAAGAATTCACAATTAATTCAATTATGAAAAACTAAAAAAATGTTCTCTAAGATCAGTGTCAAGTTGACGATACCCAGTTTTGCTACTTCTATTCAACATAGTACTAGAAGTTCAACCCAGAGTGATTTAACAAGAAAAGAAAATGAATCCAAACTAGAAAGGAAGTAAAGTAAAATTTTATCTGTCCAAAGGTGATAAAAGCATGTATGTAGAAAATTCTAAAGATTCCACATAAAAGATATTTGAGATAATAAATGGATTCGGCAAAGTAACAAGATGCAAATTCAACACAAAAACACACATTTTTTTTAAATTTCTGTACACCAAAGTATGACCAACTGAAAGAGAAATGTTGAAAGTAATTCAAATTTTCAATAGTATTAAGTAGAAGGAAATTTATAAAAAGTAATTTAAACAAAAAGATGAAGAGTGTGGCTTTTCGTAGCAGGAAGATGGCAGAATAGAGGGGTTGCTTCTCTGGTGGATCTATGGCGTGAACAAAGAAAAGCAGACTGGAAGATTTTCAACAAGGTTGGTAAATGGTCAATAATTCAGGATATAATTTACTGGAATTTAACACTGGACACTCAAATCATATCAAGTCTCGGGAGATCTTAAATAATAAAATAAGGGGGAAAGATACCCAGGCCCACAGCTGCAACAGTGGCTGGAGGCAGAAACAAGAACAGTCCCTATGTGAACATAGTAAATCAATAAAGAATTTAAAGGAACCCCCATTCTCAGGAAGACTGAGGCATGTCTGTGTATGGATAGCTTAGAGATTAAAAACACTGCTCAAAGAAACAGTAAGCTATGCTGCATAGTATTTATGTACAAGAGGGAAGCTGCCACCTATCTCAGCAGCATGCATGGAGAACAGTGGATGGAATCATTTTGCAACCAAAGCACTGGGGCCAGCAGAGAGGGAGACAATTACTGGCAGATGTTACTCTATCCTGAAATATGAGCTAGACAAACACATGCTGTGTGATAGAAAGTGTGCCTTAGTGACCAGGAGAAAATCAAGCATGGAGAGAGGTTTACTATACAGGGTTGTGGAAACTCACCTGGCTTCCTCCTCCCCTCCAGTCCAGCTACCTAAAAAACTGACTAGGAGAGAAGAGCCTGACCAGAAATTTGAAAGGGCTGGGGTGGGAGAGATGAAGTTCAGAGACTGAATCAGAGATGAGGAATCATGGTGACTGGCAGTAAAGTAGTGGGCTAAGAACAGACTTCTACAACATACATGTGGAACACAAAGGAGACTCCTGGGGTGGAGTCTTCTAATGTGGAACAACAATTGATAGGCCTTGGAGCTGCACAGACTTAAAATCTCCAGATCAATAGGCTCCCAGCAAAGAGACCAGAGACACTTAGGCATACACCCTACCTCCAGGAATTCTGCCTATAGGAATAACCTCCTCACCCTAACACCCTAACAACCATAACCATTTTTTCATAAAGGTATTTTCCCCCCCCTTTTCTTTCTTTCTTTCTTTTTGTTCTCTAACATTTCTACCATTTGCAAATGAAATATTTCTTAGGCATTATTTTATTGAGGACTGGGAATGTCCAAAGAGTATATTATAGATTTGTTCAGTAGTCTTTTATTTTTATTTATTTATTTTTAAATTTTTACTTTTATACATTTTTCTCTGTTACCCTGTATTCTCTTTCTTCATTTTTTTTCTGCTAACAGCCAATCTTTATCAATTCTTCTTTCACTCTTTCTCTATTTTTTTCATCTATTTTCTCTGCTTTTTCCCCATAAACATCACATCCCATACTATTTCTATTCTCTCTTTGTTCACCATTTAAAATTATAAACTCTTTGCAAACTTACCATTTATGTTGTAGACAATAATTGAATACAACACTTCTGTTTAATGCAGTAAAATTGTAGATATCTCAGTAGGACCTATTTGATTTTAGGATATATATATATATATATATATATATATATATATATATATATATATATAGCATTAGGTGCTATAATTATTTGTCTCCCCCTTCAATGTAAGGTATTGGAAACCTTCAGGGACAGTATAAGTCTGCAAGGTAGAAACTGTACTACCTCAGATCCACACTGCTGGATGGGCAGACACACAAACAACACAGGAAAAAAAAAGGAAATAAATCACCAAACAAACCAAGATACTCCAATAATAGAATCCATTGACAACACAGCAGAAGAAATGTCAGAAAAAAGAATTTAGAATTTACATAGTTAAACTGATCCACAACCTAAAGTATTACTAAGGAGTAAAATTAGAGATAAATTTCAGGAGGTAAAGGAACACTTCAATAAGGAGATATACATTCTAAAAAAAAGTCAAGCAGAAATCCTCAAAAGGAAGGAATTAATAACCCAAATTAAAAATTCAATAGAAAACATTACCAACAACCTAGACAACTAGCAAGATAGAACCTCAGGCAAAAAAGACAAAATATATAATCTTGAAAATAAAGTAGACCACACAGAGAAGATGGAAAGAAACCATGAAAAGAACTTACAAGAATTATGTGATAACATGAAAAGATTACAGATAAGGTTTACTGAGATAGATTAAGGCATGGAGATACAAAGCAATTAATGCATGATCTTTTCAATAAAATGATATCAGAAACTTTCCCAAATCTAAAGAATATGATGAAAAATCAAAAACAAGAGGCTTACTGGATGTTGAATGTACAAAATTATAACAGACCTACTCCAAACCTCATTATAATTAAAATGCCTAATATACAGAATAAGTATAGAATTTTAAAGGTTATGAGAAAAAACATCAGATTATGTATAGGGGGAAACCAATTCGGATCTCAGTTGATTTCTCAACCCAAACCCTCAAAGTTAGGATGTTCTGAAATAATATATACCAAATTCTGAATGAAAATGGATGCCAAACAAAAATTCTATATCCAGCAAAATTAAACTTCAAATTTGAAAATGAAATAAAAACTTCAATGACAAAAAAAGTTAAAAGAATTCACAACTAGAAAGCCTGAACTATCAACATTATCAACAAAATATTTCATGGAGATAAAACAAAAACCCTCCATGACAAACAAGAGTTAAAAGAATTCACAACCAGAAATCTTAAACTTCAGAACATTTTCAACAATATATTTTATGAAGATAAAATGAAAACAAAAAAGTGAAAACCAGCAAAGAGAGGGACTCCACTAAATGAATAGTCAATCAAAAGAGAAACTATTTCAAATTAAACACTAGCAATAAACCAAAAATACAGCAAATACAAATCACATCTTAATAATAACCTTGAACATTAATGGCCTACTCATCAGTCAAAAGACACAGACTGGCAGATTGAATTAAAAAATTAGACTCAAAATATGCTGTCTCCAAGCAACTCACTTTATAGGCAATAACATTCATAGACTGAAGGTGAAAGGATAGGAAAATACATATCACTCACATGGATCACATAAACAAGCAAGGGTTTCTATCCTCATATAAGATAAAGTGGACTTCAAGCCAAACTTAATCAGAAGGAAAAAGAAGAACATTTCATACTGCTTAATAGAATTATATATCAACAAGACATAACAATCGTAAATATTTATGCCACAAACAATGGAGTATCTTTATACATCAAACAAACTTTTCTCAATTTTAAGAATCAAATAGGTCACAACACAATAATATCTGGTGATTCTAACACAGGTGTCTCACTACTGACCAGATCCTCCAAAACAAAAAAAAACTAAACAAGTAAACTATTCCAGTAAATAATATAATCAATAATTTAGACTTAACAGACATATATAGAATATTTCATCCATTCATGAGTGAAGGCACATCCTTCTCAGCAGCACATTCTTCTCCTTTGCTAAAAGAGACCATACCTTCTTCCACAAAGCAACTCTTAGCAACTGTAAAATAAAAAAGAATATGCCTTGCACTCTATTGTGTCATAATGGAATAAAATTAGATATCAATGATAAAATATAAAATAGAAGCAACTCTAACATTTGAATACTAAATAATATGTTATTGAATGATGAATGGGCAGCAGAAGAAATCAGGAATTAAATTAAAAAATACTTAGTGGTAAGTGAGAAAAACTTATTAAAATCTCTCAGAAACCAAGAAGGCAGTGCTAAGAGGAAAGTTCATTGCATTGAGCTGTTTCATTAACAGAATAGAAAGTCAATGAATAAATGACCTAATATTTTATCTCAAAGGCCTAGGAAAATAACAAATCTACACCAAAAGCATTAGGAGAAAGGAAATATTTAAAATTAGAACTGAAATCAATGAAATTGAAATGAAAGAAAAAATTTAAAAAAATTGACAAAACAAACAGTTGTTTCTTTGAAAAAATAAATAAAATTGATAAACCCTTAGCCACACTAACAGAGAGAGAAAACTCAAATTATTAAAATATGTGATAAAAAAGAAATATCACAAAGGACACTACTAAAGTACAGAAGAATGTTAATGCCCTAAATGCACCAATCAAAAGATATAGATTAGCAGATTGAATGAAAATAAAAGACCCAACAATATGCTGCCTCCAAGGGACTTATACGTAAGAAAATACATCCACAGACTAAAGGGGAAAGGTTGGGAAAAATCATACCATTCACATGGACTGTGGAAGCAACCAGGGTTTCCATCCTCATATCAATAAAGTAGACTTCAATCTAAAGTTAATTGAAAGGGATAAAGAAGGATATTTCATACTGCTTAAGAGAACTATTTATCAACAAGACATAGCAATAATAAATACATAGGCCCCAAACAATGGTGCATCTATTTTCATCAAACAAAGTCTTCTCAAGTTCATGAGTCAAATAGACCACAAGACAATAATTCTGGGTGACTTTATCACACCTTTTTTTTGCCACTGAATAGATCTTCCAAACAAAACTTGAACAAAGAAACTATAGAACTCAATAATACAATCAATAATTTACACTTAACTGACATATATAGAATATTTCATCCTTCAGTGAGTGAATACACATTCTTCTCAGCAACACATGGATACTTCTGTAAAATAGACCATATATTATGCCACAAAGAACCCTTAGCAAATACAAAGAAGTGGAGATACTACCTAGCATTCTATCAGATCACAATGGAATAAAACTAGAAAACAATTACAAAATAAAAAATAAAAACTACTCCAACACCTGGAGACAAAAAATAAACTATTGAATAAATGATGAGTTGCAAAAGGCATCAAGGAGGAGATTAAACAATTCTTAGAGGTAAATGAGAACATTGATAAAACATATTGAAATCTCTGCGGCAGTACAAAGGAACTACTAAGGAAAGTTCATTGCATGGAGTTCATTCCTTAAAAGAATAAAAATTCAACAAATAAATTATCTAATATTATATCTCAAAGCCCTAGAAAAAGAAAAAAAAATCCAACACGAAAACTAGTAGAAGACAGGAAATAATTAAAATCAGAGCTGGAATCAATGAAATTGAAACAAATGACAAAATCAATGTCACTGAAAAAATGACAAAACAAAAAGCTGGAGTTTTGAAGAAATGAATAAAATTGACAAATCTTTAGCCATGCTAATGAAGAGAAGTAGAGAGAAAAAATCAACTTATTGACATACATGATGAGAAAGGAAATATCACAACAGACACTGCAGAAATACAGAAGATAATTAGAAATTATTTTGAAAACTTGCATTACAATAAAACAAAAAATATCAAAGGCATCAAAAAAAATTCTAGGGTCATATGATCTGCCCAATCTGGATGATAGATACAATTTAAGCAGATCAATATCAAGTGATGAAATAGAAGATGCCATCAAAAGCCTACCATCCAAGGAAAGCTCACAACTGGAAGGATACAGCTGAGTTCGACAAGACATTTAGCAAAGAACAAATATCAATATCCTTCAAATTATTTCATGAAATAAAAAAAGAGGAAGCACTTCCAAATTCATTCTATGAAGGCAGGATCTACCTGATTCCAAAACCAGGCAAACATACATTGAAGAAAGAAAACTTCAGACCAATATCTCTAATAAACATATATGCAAAAATTCTCAACAAAATTCTGGCAAATCAAACACAAAAACATATCAAAAAGATAGTGCACACAATAAGTGAGGTTCACCCCAGCGATGCAAGGTTGGTTCAACATATGGAAATCAATAAATGTAATTCATCACATCATAGACTCAAAGATAGAAATCATATGATCACCTCAATAGATGCAGAAAAAAACATTTGACAACATACAACACCCCATCATATGCAAGACACTAGAAAACCTAGGGATAACAGTACCATATTTTAACATCATAAAAGCTGTGTATGCTAAAGCCGAGGCCAATATCATTCTAAATGTAGAAATATTGAAACTATTCCTTCTAAAAACTGGAACAAGACAGGTTGCCCTCTTTCACCACTTTTATTTAACATAGTTCTTGAAAAACTGGCCAGAGCAATTAGAGAGATGAAAAAAAATTAAAAGGATACAGATAGCAAAAGAAGAAGTCAAAGTAGCACTATTTGCAGATGTCATGTTTCTATACCTAGAAGACGCAAAAATTCTACCAGAAAACTTCTAGAACTAGTAAATGAATTTGACAAAGTAGCAGGATATAAAATCAACACACATAAATCAAAGGCATTTCTGTACATCAGTGACAAATCCTCTGAAAGAGAAATGAGGAAAACTACCACATTTACAAAGCCTCAAAAAATAATAAAATACTTGGGAATCAACAAAAAAGGTGAAAGACCTCTACAATAAAAACTACATAACACTAAAGAAAGAAACTAAAGAAGACCTTAGAATATGGAACAATCACCCTTGTTCTTGGATAGGCATAATTAATATTGTCAAAATGACCATACTACCAAAAGCACTATGTAGATTTAATGCAATTCCAATCAAAATCTCAATGACATTCCTCATAGAAATGGAAAAAGCAGTCATGAAATTCATCTGGAAAAATAAGAGACCCAGAATAGCTAAAGCAATTCTTAGCAAGAAGGTGGCATCACTATATTAGATTATACTACAGAGCAACAGTAACAAAAACAGCATGATACTGGCACCAAAATAGACTTGTAGACTAAAGGTTCAAAATAGAGGACACAGAGACCAACCCTCATAACTCAGTTATCTTATATTGGACAAAGGTGTACAAAAGCATGCATTGGAGAAAAGATAACCTCTTCAACAAATGGTGCTGGGAAAACTAGAAGTCTACATGCACCAAAATGAAATTAAACCCCTCTCTTTCACCATACACAAAACTTAACTCAAAGTGGATAAAGGACCTGGGAAGTAGACCAGAGACACTCTGCCTAATAGAAGTCCAACCTATTGGAATAGTCCCCAACTTCCTTAATAAGACATCTATAGTGTAAGAATTAAAATCAAGAATCAATAAATGTGATGCATTCAAACTAGAAAGATTCTTCTTAGCAAAAGAAACAACCAGTGAGGTGAATAGAGAGCCTACATTTGGGGAGCAAATTTTTACCACATGAACATCAGATAGAGCACTAATCTCTAGGGTATATATAGAACTCAAAAATCTTAACACCAAAAAACAAATATACAATTGATCAACAAATATATGAAAAAAATGTTCAACATTTCTAGCAATTAGAGTAATGCAAATCAAAACTACTCTAAGATTTCATCTTACTCATCATACTGTCAGTATGGCAGTTATTAAGAATACAGACAACAATAATTGTTGGTGAGGATGTGGGGGAATGGCACACTCATAAATTGCTGGTGGGACTGCAAATTGGTACAGAAAATCTGCTAAGAAGTATGGAGATTCCTTGGAAAACATGGAATGGAGCCATCATTTGACCCAGCTATCCCACTCCTAGGTTTATACCAAACGAGCTTAAAAACAGCATACTATAGGGACACAGCCACATCAATGTTTATAGCAGCACAATTCACAATAGTTAAACTGTGGAGCCAACCTAGATGCCCCTCAGTTGATGAATGGATAATGAAATGCAGTATATATACACAATACAATACTATTCAGCAAGAAAAGAGCATAAAATCATGGCATTTGCAGGTAAATGGATGGATTTGGATAATATAATGGTAAGTGAAGTTAACCAATCCCCCCCCAAAAAAACCCCACAAATGCTAAGGTTTTCTCTGCTATAAGGATGCTAATCCACAATGGGTTTGGTGGGGAAGAGCATGGGTGGATTAGACAAACTCTAGATACAGCAAAGGGGAGAAAGGAGAAGGTCAGGGTCATGGGGGTTGGAAAGATGGTGGAATGAGATGGACACCATTATCCTAAGTACATGTATGAAAATACAAATGCTGTGACTCTATTTTGTATACAAGCAGAGAAATGAAAATTTGTGTCCTTTATGTGTAATATAAGTTGTAATGCATTCTACTGCCATACATAACAAATTAGAACAAAAAAAAGCAAGAAAAGAGCATGTAGTTACACAAAATTTGGATGAGCTGACTTCAGCTCTAACAGAAGAGAAATTAATTCAATATTAGTCTTTTATTTATATACTGTTATTGGTAGCAGCAATAATTGGTTTATTTACAAATATTTATTATAAAACTATTCATTTCTAAAGATCTAAACAAACACATAAAATACTAGGTGAGTACAGTCTTTTTAATGAAGTATTTTTGATAACAATAAACTCTCCAAAGTCAATAAAACATTAAATAATGGTCATTCAAGAAGAATTGAAGAATTTTGAAACAATGGAGCTAACTGGAAGTCTAAATAAAATAAAAATAACATTTATTTACGCTACTTAGACATTTAGTTCATTCTTTGCTTAGAAGATTATTTCAGATTTTTTAAATGTAAAGACTAAAGAAATCAAATTCATAGCATAAACATGTCTTAAAAGTACAGAAAAAAAACTGAACAAGTGCAAGTCCACTGTTAATGTATAATAAATAAATTATATGCTATAAAAACTAAATGATTATCATTTTCCTTCATGCAAAATGAGAAAAAAAGGAAAAGTTAGTTGTCTTGCATGTAACTTGTCATTCTGCATCTATACACAGGATTCAATGTCATCCAGAAAATAATGTTATTCTCAAGTAAATTTCAAAATGTCTTCCTAACATCTCCTCCCTTTGTGTCATTTATAGTCATATAGTCACAGCTCAAAACCTGCTCATTAAATTCCTCCGATTTTGATTTTTTTATGTGCCAGATCTACTGGGAGAAGAGATGAGCTATGCTTGAGAGATTCCGTATTGTCATCAATTTTCCATTTGTCCTCAGGAAGGATATGTTCTTCCAGAGTAAATGGATCATTTTGGTTCTCATCAGCTCTAGTACAATGAGAATGGAAGAGTGTCCTTTGACAATGTCACTAAGAAAGTTTTGATTTAAAAAAATTCTAATTCAACATCTAATGTGAAAAATGGTGGCTAGAACTTTTGAACAGAGATACTGTATACAGTTACTGGCCTGGCAGATTTTTGCATCTACTACATCACCCTCTTCATTAAAGTTGAAACTATCTGTCCATCTTTCTTTAATGCAAAATAGCTTGCAAGATAAGAGGAGGAGAAAGGAAGGAATGAGAGAGAAATTTTGGGGGGGTTAGTATTTGCCTTTTTGTCCTAGTAGTTTTCTGTAGAATACCTTCAATATCTTCTTTTGTAATTTTATCTTGGATCATGACAACATTCCCTTCCAACTCCAAGTACTAAAATGCCTTGAGCTGTGCTATCTAGAATCCCTCCCATGTCCAATTTCAAAAGCCTTCTTTTCACTCTCTAGTTCACTCTGGAGACGGCATTCTAGCTTCTTAAGGATCAAAAAACAAAACAAAAACAACAACAACAAAAGGTATCTAATAAACTAGGCCAAATGAAGGCAGGAACTCTGCCAGCAGCTTCTCCTATAACCAAATCAGCATCTTAGCTGAAGTGAGCCATTTGAGTTTGTGTATGGCCAACACACCACTAAATGACTGCAGCTTAGTAGACAAAGAGGCCTTGACAGTCCTGGCTTCCAATTCAGTCCCAGCTGCAGCTGCAACCACGAAGCCTACAGCCTTTATTGCCTAGGTTGCCACCTTTGTTGCTGCTGTTTCTGCAGTTTCAGGGGCCAGGGCTGTGTCCATAGACAGAGATAACACCACTACTGCCACAGAAGCTGCCATACTTTTACAGCCCAGTGGACTCACACATCTTGATTTCAAAACATACTACACAGCTACTGTAACAAAACAGTGTGGTACTGAAATGAAGATATAAAGTTAGACTTATAAGATAGAATATAAGCCAGAAATAAAGTGTGACATGTATAATGAACAGCTTTTTGATGATAATGGCAGGAGATTTCAATGGGGAAGTGGCACTTTTTAAATAATTCTGCTTGAAAAATGATATTCATGTAAAAAAGGAGTGAATTTAGAACTTTACCAGATATCATATACAAAAATTTACTCAAAATGAATCAAAGACCAAATTATAAAAAGTAAAATTTTATAAATTTTAAAATAATACTTTATGATAATAATTTTGTTATTAATTTCTTAGTAATAGCACCAAAATCACAGACAAAAAGGAAAAAAATAAACAAATTGGACTTCATGAAATAAAAGTATATAAGGCATTATGAAAAGAGTAGAAAGCCAGACTATATAATAGAGAAAACATTCAAATCATGTTTCTCATAAGAAATTAATATCAAGAATATGTGAAGAAATTATAAAACTCAATATTTAAAACAAAAACAGCAAATGAAAAATGGACTAAAGAATTAGGCATTTCTTTAAAGAAAATATGTGAGTGGCTAATAAGTTCACAAAAACATGTTCAAAAACACTGATCAGGGGCTGGGGATGTGGCTCAAGCGGTAGCGCGCTTGCCTGGCATGCGTGCGGCCCGGGTTCGATCCTCAGCACCACATACCAATAAAGATGTTGTGTCCGCCGAGAACTAAAAAATAAATATTAAAAATTCTCTCTCTCTCTCCCCTCTCTCACTCTCTCTTTAAAAAAAAAAAAACACTGATCAGTATAAAAAAGCAAATGAAAATTCAGAAATACTACTAGTCATGCATTACAATGGGACTGATAAAACAAACAAACAAAAAAACCCCAACTATATATTAGTAAAAATGTGAAGAATTTGGAGTCCTTGTGCACTATTGTGGGGACTGAAAAATGGTATAGCCATTGTGAAAAAAAGTATGATGTTCCTTCAAAAAACTGAAAATAGAATGACCAAATTTCTGAATATATACTCCCCCTAACTGAATGAAGAGTCTTGAATAAATGTTTGTATACCCATTTTATTAGCAGTATTACTCATAATAGCTTAAAATATGAGTGACACAATTAGACTGATTAATGGATAAGCAAAAGGCGGTATGTACATGCAATAGAATATTATTTGGCCTTAAAAGGAAGGGAGTTTTTATATGTTCAACAATGTGAGTGAATTTCAAGGACATTAATGATAAGTGAAATTAATCAGATAGAAAAAGACAAATATTGTGTACATTTATATGCATGTCTACATGTAAATATATACATGTATGTCATGTTTAGAATAACACAAAGACAAATGTAGAATGTTGATAGTCAGTGGATGGGGAAAGGGAAAATAATGAGTTATTTTTTAATGGATTTATGATTTACTTTCACAAGCTGAACATAGCTCTGGATATAAATGGTTTTGATACTTAAGCAACATTATGAAAGTATTTAAAACAATGAACTCTATAGTTAATATGGTAAATTTTGTTATTTGTATTTTAACAATACTACTGGGGAAGACAATACTACTATAAAATCAAGCTGGAATAAAATAAAAGCATTTTGCAGACTCATTGGAGTTGAAAGAATTCATTCCCAGTAGACCTATAATATTAAAGGAAGTCTTTCAGGCAAAAAGAAACTAATAACTGGTGTGAATTCAGGGTTACACAAAGGAATGTATAACAACAGAAATGGTTAAATTGGTAAACATAAATAATTTTCTTATTATTTAAATATTTTTAAAGATTGCTAGTTATACAAAACAAAATGATGTAAAATATTTTAAACTTTATAGCATATGTAGAAAGAAAATTAACAATATACATTAAAATAATATAATAAAATATATTAATATAATAAAAAGGTAAGGTGGGAAGAAAGGAATATATAATATTGTTAAGGATTTTATACTGTATATGAAGCAGTATTATATTGCTGGAAGATTGACAGTAATAAATCCCTATTTCACATTTTGTTCCCAAGGACAATTTTTAAAATATCACAATAAGGATTTATGGACAATAAGCCCAAAAAGGAGAGAAAACAGAATCACAAAACAATATAACATAATGTTTATATTAAGTAAGCTTTGTTAGGGAAAATATATTTTAAACTGGAAGTAAGAGAATTAATGAAATATTCCCAAATTATCATTATCCCACAGCTTAGCGTAATGACTATTTGCTTGTAGTTTAGCCAATATTTCAGTAGAAAGGAAACTTGTTTTAGTAAATGTTCAAAACATTTACAGGTCAGGTAGGAAGAAGAGGTCTATGTGACAATATGTATACAAAAAGTCTTTGGGGAAAATAAACTTGTTAAAAATGGGCAATATACAAAGCACAGTGAGTAGCTTCAGGCAACCCTTCCTTGGGCTAACAGAACAGGGATTCCAAGATCAGAGTGCCATCATGTTTGACTTCTGGTGGGAAGCATCTTTCTGATTTCTTCACTGAGTTATCTTAGATCCTCATCTGTTGTAGAGAGGGGTAAGGACATACTTTCTTATGCTTATTCTTATAAGGTTTGTAATCCCGCTATAAATGCTGCAACCTCTAGACTTAACGATCTCTCAAAGAATTCATTTCTAAATACTTTCACCACCATTGGGGATTAGAGTTTTAACCTACAAATTTGTGAGGATGCACATTCAGTACATCACAGTCAGCTTTCTGTTATATTACACACAAGGAGGAAATAAAATGTCAGGGATAGTTGTATTTGTTTTTGAAGGCATGACATGTTTATTTTCTAAGCATCACTTAAGAATCAAAAAACTTATCAGCGTTTGAGAATTTGCAGAAACGGTTTTCTTACACTTGTTGTTTTAACATTTATTATAGACTTCATATTTGTAGCAGCTGTATATATGTAATCACTAAGACAAAGATTAAATCTGTGTATGTGAAAATCTATGTAGAAAGTTTTTGTAATACAATTTCACAAGATATGGAGAGATCTGAATAGGTTCTTCATATCTTTACTGAGATGGGCAAGAAGTGAGGAGGAACACATACACACTTATTTGATGATTTAAAATGTTTGTGATGAGATAACTCAGTCATGATTGAATAACAACTGTAAAAAAGATCCATAAATTTCTTTTAACCTTGAGAAATTGTAGAAATGTCAATGTTCCCAACTCTAAAGATGTGTTCAGTGTTTATTTTATTTCTTCTTTTTAAGTTCAACAGAAGTGAAAAAATAAATCATTAAGACACATTTAGTTTACACAAATTATAGAAATTAAATGGCTTAGTAAAGAGAGGAAAAAGAGATAGTATTTTTCTTCAATTATTATTGCATGTCAAGATTTCCAGTACTTTAGGCATAAAAATGAGTCTTTCGGGTGAGATATTTTACACATTGATAGATGATGTTTTGAGACAGAAGAGAAATCAATAAGCCAGCATTTATGTTATTGTTTGACAGAATATTGGACTTAGATTTGTTGATGGCTCCTGAAGGAGAAGAACATTTTAATAAAGTTTTTATAAGTTCAAATCCAGACCTATCTGGCTCTTATTTTGTAATAGAATTCCTATGAAAACTTAAGTATTGATAATTTTTGAAGTAGCTTCAATTCCACTTCTAAAAGAAATCCACTGTGAGAAAGCATTGATTATCCGTATAAAGACATCAAGTACATCTGTTCATAGGTTTCAACTTCAAGTAACTCAGATTACTTTTATGTCTATTATGTATATACCACTGTGTTTTCTGCTATACAGATAGCAGATGCTCGAGAAAAATAAATTACAATTATTTAAAGCCATAGTCGAGTACTTAATAATATTTTTTCTAATTTGATATATGACAGGGAATGGATATTGTCAAAGTGACTACAGTCTACTCACACATTATATTGTCCATGATAAGTGTCACAAGTATCATTGCATATTTACCTTAACAACATATTTTACCATGTGTAGTACTTTACTATTTATTTGTTAGATCCCTTTAATTTATGGGAATGGATAATGGGATAAAAAATTCTAATTAAACTTATGGGAAATATAGATACATTAAGAGACAGAAAATAGAGGTAAGAATATGTTATGTAAGAGGACATCTGTTTGCATTTAGTGGGTTTGGGCATAGATATAAAAGGGCAAATAGTGTGATTGTTTTTCCAAATATCATATACTATCATTTATATATTTTTTATTCTAAAAACATTGGGGTATGTAAGAAAATCTCATAGCAGTAATAGTTGCTAGTTGATAATTATTGTTAATAAAATGTAATAGTGTTTATATATAAATTGAAATGAAAGACTGATTCACCCAGTAATAAAGACTCTAAAATGTCTAAGTCATCTGATTAGTGATAAAAGTCAGATATCATTTGGTGTTCTTATTTGTCCTATCTACTATTTTCTCTTCTGTTCTTACTTTTCTTTTCTTTTGGGTGAATAAAGTATATATATATTCCATTTTATCTCTTTGAGTGTTTAATTATAACTGTAATAGTTTTAATCCAATACAACTAAAAGATGCACATATGTTATATGCATATATGTTATATGCACACACACATACATACATACACACATACACTTTCAGATAAATATATGCATATTAGATACTGCATTGCACTTTTTAAAGTCTTTCTACCATATATATCTGGTCTTGACATGGTATAGACATTTCTTTTTTGTAACACCCTGTTAAGCATAACTGTGATCTCTAAACACAATGCGAGAATGAACAAATGGAGAAATGAACATGGTTAGAAAGCAAACTCTTTTGGTATCCAGGAAGAACATGAGCCATTCAAGACTCCTCAATGAACAGAAGAAATTGACCCAGAAAAAAATCTTTTGTAACTCCAAAACAGAACACAGCTTAGCTCAGGGAGTTCAATTCTTCCTATGGATCAAAAAGGAGTTCCTCTGACAACACTAGAGAAACTGGTGTGACAAACAAGGATTTCAAGCAGAATTTCTGTTCAAATTAAGCAGCCCAGTAAAGTGCTCACTTTTTCTGCCAGCCTGAAACTACTGTTTTCTACTTGTGAGATGATAATGAAGAAATGAAGACTTGGGAGGGGAAAGAAACCTATGATATTAGCAAATTATATTATTACGTTGTGGGAATGTACAAATATGTAACAACCAATTCCACTAATAGGTACAAATTATGAAAAACAGATGAATATAGTTGACAACAACAAAAGATAAAGAACAGTCCAACAATATGCTACTACACATGAAAGACTCGTGTAAAATTAAATGACTTAGGCAGTTTGAAAGTAAAATGATGGCAAAAATGAAACATTCATATATTAAATGAAAAATCAGTAGTTTTTAATTTTAAATTTTAAATTTTAAAACACCTTGTATATCATTATATGCATGAGTTTCTAAATTAAAAATTATACCAAATTCTGGTGAAAGTGCAAAGAAATTGGGTCACTAATACTTTGCTCATGGGAATATAAATTAAAACAACCATTCTATAAAATAGTTTGACAGTTTCTTATAAAATTAAACATGTTATTACTGTTAACAAATCAATTATACTCAGGCCATTTTCCTGAATAAAAAGAAAACAAAACAAACAAGCAACAATAAAAACTTGTTTTTATAAAATAAACCTGTGCAAGAGTGTATATAGCAGCTTTATTTCTTTATTTTTTTTTAATATTTATTTTTTAGTTCTCGGCGGACACAACATCTTTGTTTGTATGTGGTGCTGAGGATCGAACCCGGGCCGCATGCATGCCAGCGTGCTAACACTTGAGCCACATCCCCAGCCCCGCAGCTTTATTTGTTATAGCCAAAAATTGTAAATGCATTAGATGTCTGTCAAATTATGAATGGATAAACAAATTGTGGTAAAACTATATTGTGAAACATTATTCAGCAATTTAATTAATAATGTAATTAGTCTTTGATAATTACAGTGAAAGAAGGAAGGCTGGGGAGAGTGCCAATTCTAAATTGCTATGTAGTATGATTTTATTTACATAATATTTTGGAGTAGTACTGGAGATTGAACTCAGGGACACTCAACCACTGAGCCACATTCCCAGCCCTATTTTGTATTTAATTTAGAGACAGGGTCTCACTGAGTTGCTTAGCATCTCGCTGTTACTGAAGCTGGCTTTGAACCCTCAGTCTTCCTATCTCAGCCTCCTGAGACATTGGTATTATAGGTGTGCAACACAGTGCCCGGTCCATTTGTATAATATTTTAAATTATTAATGTGATTAACAGTTTTAAAGTGGAGGACATATTAGTAGTTTACAAGATCTAAGTATGGAGGTGTGAAGGGTAGAAATAAAGAGCCAAGTTCTTCTTATGGTAATGGAATTTTTCTGCATCTCCATTGTATGCATAAACTACCATTTTGTGATTATTTCCATTATGATAAAATTGTATAAGATTATAAACACACACACACATACAAAAATGAGTTCAAGTAAAATGGAGAACTTTTCAAAATGTTATGTGGATTTTTAAATCGTCAGTTATCTTAGTTGTGCTTTTGTATGAAACCTTTTAAAAATGTCATTATTGGAAGAAACTGAGTGTCCATAGAATCCCTCTACCTTATTTCTTACAACTGCATGAAAATCTACAATTTTCACAACACAAACTCAATTCTGAAAAATAATTTGTGTAGGTATGATGGGAAGAGATTCATTCAAAGTCTGGTTCATTTAACGCTTATGAGGATGATGTATCCCCAAAGTAAGACAGATCAGGAGAATGCCTTATAAAATGTGAAATTCTGCCAGCACATTCTATAGTTCAGTTTGGAGATCTCTTTAAAATCTCCTTCACTCTTGTACTAAATATACCTTACACATCTAAATTATTCCTTAATGTGTGCTTCTTGGTTGACCTGAAGTAATGAAAGTGGTTCTGAGAGTAATTCAAAGAAAATTGGCATAAAATGTGAATATAGGATTGGCTTCCTCATTTCCTATAAGTAAAGAGGCTGCAATACTGAATGGGCACAATATAGCCCTTAGAACAAGGTGACAACCAAGTTCCAAAGATTTTCACCAAGGGTGAAAGGAAATTTGCCCCATGGAGCTCTCCCTTGCACTAGTAATTATTCAGAAATTTGACAGATATTGGAAGGAATGCCTCAAAGGCAGAACATTGAATTAGTTGCTGTAAAACTGTCCTTGCTCTCTATAAATGCATAAAAACAAACAAAACTGAATGTTATTAACAAGGAGGCAAATAATAAATATAGTTGTCGTCCCTTACCCACAGTTTTGATGTCTGAGATTTCATTAAACAGCAGTTAACCACCGTCTGATATTATTACATGGAAAATACCAGAAGCAAACAATTCATAAGTATTAATGAAAAAAATATAAGTGGAGTTTACAAAGATCTACAGTATGAATGAATCTTCTATCTGTGAAATTGTGAAGGAAAAATAATTCATGCTAGTTTTGTGTTGTACCTCAAACTTCAAAATACATGGTCTCATTGGGTGTAAGTGTTCACTTAAGATGGAAAACGCCTTAAGTTATAAAGCTCAGTTTTATCCACTGTTAGAGGCATTCACTGAGGGATTGTAGAATGAATCCTCCTCAAAATATGGGAAATTACTCTATAAAAAACAGAAGTCTTCTTAAGTGATTGATCAACAATCCCTTATCTGTTGAAATAAAAGTGCAAGCAGCAAAGAAAAGCAAACAGAATTGATTAGTTAATGTCACAAAACTACAAAGAATATTTGCATGCTCAGTAAAGTCATGTCTGTTTTTCTAAGGTCAGAAACACACTTGAGGAAAATCAGGTCCCTATAGCATGGGATACAAGCATCAGGATGTATGTCTTTGATGATGTCAACTCTGGAGAACCTCCAAAACTTTACATCTTTCATAAGTCACCTTTTGTAATCTCCATGTCAAAAGAAATGATAGATGAAATGTGGCCGTTTCAATAAATACCCTGCCTTCTTTATTGCCTACCAAGACAATAACTAGAGAAAATATAACCATGGAACAAACATAATAAGGCATGATACCTGAGGAAAGCAACCATATGGAAAAGAGATTTCAAGAGTTAGGATATTTTGTCAGGTACAACATTAATTCAACTAGGACTGGATTTTGAGCATGCTTGATGAAGGGTTTCATAAAGGAAGAATGGATAAGAAAAATAGTAATTGAACTTGGAGAAATTCTCTATGATACAGAATTTTAAACATTGTCTAAATCCCTAGAAATGGGGTAAAGATAAAACTCATACTCCTTATACCCTGGTAAAAACATGATTCATGTTGAACAAAGTAGAAATATCTGAAGTGCAATAGTAGACGTTATGGGAAGAAATAAAGATGATGAAGGAAGTGGTGATTCAGAAATACCTACTATGTGAGTCCAGAAGATCCAGCACAGTTCCATATTCCACAAGGGGTCAGATGAATGAAGCATTTATCAAAGACACCAAGAATGTGCCGGTGAAAGGAGCATGGGCATCCCTAAGAAAGTTCCTATTTATTCCTTTCCTCTGTGTGACAGAGATGAAGGGAGGAGATTCATTCAAAGTCGGGTTCATTTAATACTCACGAGGATGATATATCCCAAAAGTAAGAGAAGTCAGGATAATGTGCTTAATGACTAGAAAATAGGGGTCACACTTCAATGAGAAAGAATAAAGTTAGAATGCATATCTAAGGTGAATTAGCTGACAAGAAGTAGTTCAACTGCCTTAAAAAATGTGAAATTCTGCCAGCTCTGGTGGTTCAGGCCTATAATCCCAGTGATTTGGGAGGCTGAGGCCGGGGGAATGCAAGTTTAAATGCCAACCTCAGCAATGTAGCAAGGCCCTGTCTCAAAGTAAAAAATCTAAAAAAAAAGGAGTATGGATAAGGATATGGATAAGGAGTATGGAATAAGTGCTCCTGGGTACAATTACTGGTACAAAAAATAATAGCAAACTTTAGGACAAATAAGTAGGCAAAAAAGGACACACATAAATATTTGCAAACAAATGAAGTTAACAGTAGAGAAGCAGATACCTGATGGAAGTCACCAACTTAAATAAATGCCCCAATTTCTTTTTAATTCAGAGATATAAGGTGATTTAAGATACAGTACTTATTAATATAGGAAGTGTCAAGGTCCCTAGACAAAAGAACATTACAATATCATGACAAATATGTACCATGCTTCTCTCAGATCTTCTATAATAGAAGTTTTGTTTATTGACTCAAATTACTATACACTAGAGTGTCAGGAGCAATGAACAAAATCAGTTCTTTGAACTGCCCAGAGCCAGAGGCTGACACCTCCCTTGTTAATTTCTCAGTGAAAAATTGCCAAGAAGTCTGCCCAGTTGTCTGGTGACACCCTGTTTAAAGGGAAACTCTTCAGTTGCCATGGAGTGTATCAGTTTAAGACCTAAGGTACAGACACCTGAGGGTGAAAAATTGTGGGTGCAAGCTGATGCTGTTTGAACTTTTGACCTTGGTTCTGTTTTAAAATTACTTTCTCAAAATGAAACCTTCATTATCAGTCCTCTTCTATCAGAGGTTAGCTTCCTGCTTTCTCTGTTCATCTTTTTTTTTCCCCAGGGAAAATGAGGTTAAGGGAAACTAAGTAAATTGTCATGCTGAAAGCAACACTAAAGAAAAGGAGAAAAACAGATGAGAAATATTGGCCACAGGTTCTAAGTAGATATTGATACTCAAGAGACTCAAAATGTTAATATTCCCCTATTAGAGTTGTAGATTTATTAGATACGTAATAAATGAAGTCTTGGTTTGATTCAAACAGTCTTATCTTTTTGATACTTCCTCAGTCCCTGAGTCAATATTTGCAATTGTGGTACTTGGAAGTTGGCATAACCACTGCATTTGCTCCTCACTATATGGGGTAACAGCTGTCTAGTCTTGTGTGGATGTCCACATGCAAGCACCTAAAATTCCCCATTTCTCCCAAGATGGCAAAACAAAAATTATATCACATCCTATGAGGTGGATTGAGTTGAAGAGTAATGTCATCTTTAAAGGCATAAAAATAAAATGATGTTGGGTCTAGGGTTTCCAGTAAACTACAGAAATTCATTTTCCTAACAGTTTTGTAGGACATAAGTTGGTTATCAAGTTGTTAGAAAGTTTGGCTTTTTCTAAACCTTGTGTCCAGTTGTACATTTTATCTCTGCGTTCTCATATGTCACTTTGTATGCATATCCCTGATATCTGTGTGTCCCAATTTCCTCTTCATTTAAGGGAATCAGTCAGATTGCCTTTGTTTTTATTTGATCATCTGGTTAATTTCTTACCTATTCTGAGATACTGAGGGTTAGAGGTTCATCGTGTGAAATTGGAGGGCACAGAATTCAGACCATAATTCTCCCTATCATAGCTGATGTAATTAGCCTATCACTTATACTAACTAGTGAGATTATTAGGAATGAATGTATATTACTATAAGAACCAACCAAATAGTGTTATTAATTGCAGCTGCTGAACTTAAACATAGTACTGTTATTTTAAAAATTAATAAGGACTCCAGTACATGGTATGTGGCCATCAATGTGGCAAATATGGCATTTCCATAATTAAAGAGAGAGATTGAAGACAGTTGACATTAACATATGACAGTAATGAGTATTCATTATATATATTTGTATCTCAGGGTTGTTTTATCTTTTACTTTCTCTGTTTACATTCAGTCTGAGCTCTTTGACATTCCAAGGAATATAACACTAACACATTACATGAGTATCATCATACCCTTGGTCAGGAATATGAAGAGGTGAGTAATAAACCAGATATCTTGATAAAGCAGATGCATTTAAGAAGATGATAAACTTTATTAAAACTTAGAGATTATATATATTTGTGAAATTTTGAGGAGTTTAGTGGTCAGGGACTTTCAAGGATATTCCCATTTAAATATAAGACAAATTGCTACATCTTGTATCCACTAAGATAAACCAGAAATCACATATCCAGTAGGATTTACTGGACTCTGGAAGTAACAAATTCCTCTATACTGTGCTTTTGAAGACATCCAGATTTGGGTTGAGCCTGATGAAGGAAAGGATTTTATTTCAAGTCTAGGCTGTGGTTTGAACAGCCTTACCACTTAGACCATAAGATTTCAGCAGAGCCTGAAGTGTTGGAGATGTATGTGGCAGGAAAATATTTCATGTAGAGTTTGTGGTGAAAGCAGGTGGGAGAATTGCAAAACAGATCCTTAGGGTTTTGAAGAAAAAAACATAGCATATTCCCAGAGAATTATATGTCCTTTGAAAAACAAGTTTTGTGCATATTGGTAGGTAGAGAACACTTGATTATTAGGCACCAAATGCTCCTACACCTGGAATTGCCTGTTTGAGTTCAGGGGGGAAGCATTGTCTCTAGTAAAATTTGTGTATCAAAATCAGAAGGACAAAATTTTTATGTTGTGTCTCTGTGTGTTCAAAAATACTGAAAATAGGGCTGGGGATGTGGCTCAAGCGATAGCACGCTTGCCTGGCATGCTTGCGACCCGGGTTTGATCCTCAGCACCACATACCAACAAAGATGTTGTGTCCGCCGAGAACTAAAATAAAAAAAAATGTTAAAAATTCTCTCTCTCTCTCTCTCTCTCTCTCTCTCTCTCTCTCTCTCTCTCTCTCCTCTCTCACTCTCTCTTTAAAAAAAATACTGAAAATATTATGTGCAAAGCTAAACAGTAGCTATTTGGGGTAGGTATTGGGATTATGGTTGTTTCCTATTTGATGTATTTTTATTTCCATTTTGTTTAAATTTTCAAACATATGGAGAATAACATCCATTATTTGATGAGAATTTTAGAAAACCTATCCTTTGTATATAAGTGTTAAATTAATACTTGATAAATGCAGAAAATTTGGGGAAGAACAAAGATTTTCTGTTTTTTTCAAAATTAAAACCCAGAAGATCTCTATGTTCCTCTAGTTGGTATTTTCTCAGAAACCCTAAACTGTTTGTTATTCTTTTATTGGGCTAATCAGATGAGAACATATTCTCTCATTAAAATAACATCAGCATTATATGCATTTCAAAGTTTTAGTATGGATACAGGAGGATATGTGTGTATGTTAAGTCAATCAACCATTTAAATATTTATTAATAATTACCTTCTTTTTATAAGGATGTTCTTATTACACAGAATTGAGAGCAAGAATAAAAAAATATATTATACTATACTGTTACAATATAAAATGGTTAAGCTATTTTTGCATGTTTAGAATTATTTAACATTGTTGTATATCTTTGTTTTCACTACAAATGATGAGTATATATATACATATATATATATATATATATATATATATATATATGTATGTATTTTGAAAAGACATTGTTTATACATCATTGGCCAAGTTAGAAGAAAGAATGAATGCTTAATGTACTTTAACAATTCTAAATAACTCTAATTAAAAAAAATCCAAATCACCTATTTGATTTTATTAAAATCATGTGACCATTGTATTTTTCTTCATATTTAAGACTAAATATCTCACATAAATATGTGAATATTGAATTGATGTTGGAATATATATATATATATATAAATATATATATATATATATATATATATATATATATATATATTTGGATGTATGAATGTTAGAGACAGTCTTTGATAGCAGCCAATATTCACTACTGTTAATAAATTGTGCAGGTGTTTCTTGTCTGTTCAACCATATTTGAAGCTGAACCATTGTGCTGCTCTTTTTCAAAGAGTTTTGTTTCATATTTTGCAGTGTATGGAGTTCATATATTTACTAATAAAATTATGAAACCATAATCAAAATTCTTTATTTATGCATGGTAATAAGTGAATGTACAGGCTAACTGTACATTGGTTACTATTTTGGCCTACTCTATATTAGGTTGCAATTTCTATTACTTGCATGAGTCTAGTGAGAGAATTCTCACCAAAGAAATAGTATGTTGCAGCTTTGAAACTCAGAGATAAGTAGCAACACAGTTCCCTAAGGTTTAGGAAATCTGTTCAGTTTGGATGGAATCTCATCTACCAGTGTCCCAATTGCACTGCAGCTGATAGACCCCAGAAAGGCTACCTGAGGAATTATACCCTTAGGGGTTACATGAACCACTGGGCTAAAATATAGGATTACTTCTAGGCAAAAGAACAGAACCTAGGCATCTCCAGTCAGTTCTTATCTTTGGTGTTGCATTCCTGCACTGTTATAGCTATTCTCAAGAACTACCTACAAGAAAGTAGAGAGAACCGGGTTGGTACAAGACCACCCAGAGAAACATCTTACTAATATCATTTAGGCAATGGAAATATTGTTTTAGTTTTAAAATATTTCTAATTCTGCTAAATGGTTCAACAGAGAATCACTTATTTTGAGTGAATCGATGGTAATAGATTTTTATGTTAAGAAAACATAAAAAGAGCCAGGTGCCGTAACACAGGCCTGTAATCCCAGCAGCTCAGAAGGTTGAGACAGAAGGATAGCAAGTTCAAAGTGAGCCTCAGCAACTTTATGATGTCCCGAGCAACTTTTTGAGACCTTCTCTCAAAATAAAAAATAAGGGCTGGGTATGTATCTCAGTTGTTCGAGTGCTTAGCTGGCATGCACAAAGCTCTGTGTTCAATCCACAGCACCACTAAATAAATAGATAGATGGATAAATACATAGATAAATAAAAGAAATATAAAATAGAAACAGGCTGGGGATGTAGCTCAGTGGTTTAGTGTCCCTGGTTTCAATCTTCAGTACTCAAAAATGAAATAACAACAAAGAAAGAGAAAGAAAATATTAATATTAAATATTTAAAAAAACCTTTTATCTAATCCTGCCCCTTATTCTGTACTTGAACCTCCATTTTGTTAATATTTGTAGATGAACCTCTGGGGAGTCTTTAGGTTAGATGAAGTCATGAGTGTAGAATCTTTATGGTGTGATTAGTGCAGTGAAGGAGAGAAATTAATCTCTCCCTACTCTGTTCTTTCCCATAAAGACACAATGAAAAGGAGGGCATCTTCAAGTCAGAAAAAGAGCCCAAACCAGACATTAAATCTGCTGACATCTTGACCTTCAGGTTTCCAATCTTCAGTACTGTGAGAAAATTAATTTCTATTGTTTAGACCAAAGGTTTATAGTATTTTTCTTATGATAACCTGAGCTTGTTAAGATACCTATTTTCACAAATCAAGTTGGGAAATATCCACTTATTTGTAAATTGCAGAATTAAATCTCTTAAAGTGAAAATTAATGCATACAATATTTGAATCCATATGTAGGTTGTATGTTTAAAAATGTGATATTTAGGTGTTGTCAGATTAATTTCAGAATGTGAAGTCTGATTCAATGTTGTTGTTTTGTAGAATCAGTCTGATATACTAATGTGTTTTATTATCTAATAATGTGATTCAGACGGAGGCTGCAGATCACTGGTAAAGCACTTTCCTTGCATTTATAAGGTTTGGGTCTTGGTTCCTAGCACCAAACAAAGGGAAAAAAAGATATAATTACATTCAAAACATTTTGACTTTATTAAAAGATGTGATTGTATAAATTTATAGAATTAACTTCTTAATCTTGTCATTAAGATTTGGTCAATCATTAAGTGATTGTGCAACTCAGTGGGGATATAGTGATTAGCTGGTAAACTTTGGTGCTATGGGGAATCAATCTTGATAATATAATAGAATTTAAAGTAGTGATGTGAAATTTATTTAATTTATTATATCAGGTCTAATTTTATTAAAATTAATACATAATTTATAATAATTTGAGGAAGGACAATTTCTTCACTTTTGTTTGTGGTCAAAATTAATAATACCTCAACAGATACCTTCTAAAATCATTTTTCATTTACTATTTTTATTTGAGAAAAGTATATGACAAGCAAGTAAAAACAATGAATAAAAATGATGTTATGTTTATTCCAAATATTGATGGTGCTTTTATTCCATTTTCAAAATATAATATCCCTAGAATTGCTCTATCTATATCTATATCACACTTTCTACTTTTGTAGGCATCCATGAAGATGAAGATACTCTCTTTCTAGGTCTTCTCTTATTATTTCCATCATCCTTGCTCAGTTTATTGAGTTATCTTCTATGTTTTCCTCTTGTCCTCTTCCTTTAATACTCTTCCCTATAGTTTATGAATTGATACAGTTTGGAATGACTCTGGCTGCAGAACTATGTGGTTCAGTAGTTGCAATATTAAACAATAATAGCAAATGTTTTTAATGACATTTTAAAACTACATACAGTTTCATTTAGTCCGTCCTTCCCATCTTCCTCTATTTATTTTATTCTGTCTGAATTATTCATTTATTTTATTTTAGTTTGACTTTGAGACCCTAACTCTGTATGCTCCTTTGTGTGAATTTATTCATTTTTTAATTTTTTTGAATTGTTAAGTATTTTTTTATAACACCCACATTAGCATTTCTGGCAAAGTCCCTTTTCTGAGTTCCAGAACTCTACTTTTTACTAGGTATCCCCATCAAAATAAATGATAAGTACTTTTATTCAGTTTTCACAAAATAGCTTTATTATCATCCACTTAGAAGTATTTATGCTCCCAGGTGGGGTGGCACATGCCTGTAATCTCATGCTTGGGAGGCTGAGGCAAGAGAATCAAGAGTTCAAAGCCAGCACCAATAAAAAAGCAAGGTGCTAGTCTCTAATCAAAATCCAAAATAGGCCTGGAGATGTGGCTCAGTGGTCAAGTGCCCCTGACTTCAATCTCTGGTACCAAAAAACAACAACAAAAAAGTATTTATACTTATTAATTTTCCTCTTCCAAATCACCCAAGATAGAAAATTTAAAGATTTAATGTTCACTAACATTACACCCTATCCTCCCAATCCTACTCTAGTGGATCTATTATGATATCTAGGAATAACCATTTTATATCACACTCCAAGGGAAATTCTTATCCTTATTACTCTCTTTGACTTCTCCTTCCTCATTTGCCATCTAAATTATGAACACTTTTTAATTAATTCTACCTCTGTAATAACTATCAAAATCTGGAAGTTCTTCTCATCAGTTGCCACTGTTGAAGATTTAATTCAGACTCTTCTCCTCCCTCAAAGGTACTATTGATATAGCCTCCTAATCAGTTGCCACACTCTATGCCCTTTCTACACTTTGCACTTATCTGATAGTCATTTTTCTTCTTGAAATTCTTTAGTACATACATAATGTCTGTAAGATGAGGTCTAAATTTCTTAATGTATCTTGCAATTTCTAAAGCAGTTTGAATATATCACACATTTTAAACTCATCACCCTCACTTTACAATGCTCCTCCACTAACATGT
Source organism: Urocitellus parryii (assembly GCF_045843805.1). Classification (NCBI taxonomy): domain Eukaryota; kingdom Metazoa; phylum Chordata; class Mammalia; order Rodentia; family Sciuridae; genus Urocitellus; species Urocitellus parryii. The sequence continues at coordinate 46,521,390 of NC_135547.1, read as the reverse complement.
GAATTTTTGGCACAGAGGACAACTTGAGGTTCCATAGTAATGGTACATTTAATCTGTGTAATTTATTTATCTTCCTCATGGTTATTCTTTGTACAATAATCTTCCCTAGTATCTGTCTGGAAATATTTTAGAATTTCAGCATAATAACATCCTATTTTAAGCTGGACATGGTGGCAAACACATGCAATCTTGGTGACTTGGGAGGCTAAGATGGGAAGATCCCCAGTTCAAGGCCACCCTTGGCAACTCAGAGAGAAAATGTCTCAAAATCAAATTAAAAAAAAAAACAAAAATATTGAATATATAGCTCTGGGTAAACTATTTGTTCAATCCCTAGTACAAAAGTAAATAAATCACACCAATTTTTTTCAAAATTCCTTTGATACTCTCAAGGTAAGTTGATAACTCCATCTATGCACTCATAGAACTTTAAGACATTAAAAAAAACAGCTTTCTAGTATTTTTAGATTCAGAACAAAATTAAGCAGAAAGAACAGGGAGTTCCCACATAGCTCCCACCTCAAAGTGTGCATTAAATCCTCCATTAACAACAACAAAAACAGCAACAACAACAACAAAACAGACAGGCATGTATGTCTATAAATAATTATACTATATTTCTACCAATGTAAGCAACTGTGATGATCCTGTAGATCTGTGTGACTATGCACCCAGTCTGAATCTCTACCTAGGATCCTCACTTCTATGTATTTCTGCAGTATTAATTTTGCATTAATTTTTACTCTTCTCCTATGTATTTGTACTCTAAATTTAATTAGCTAATATATTTTATATTACTCCAATAACTGAAACTGAAATTTAGATTTTAAGACTCTGCAATTGTGCCTATTCAGGTCACCAACTCAGACCCTTGTAGGTCCAATTCTGATAAGTTAAGATATTCTTTATTCATATGTTGGTTTCTCCAATGTGGATGATAGCAGGTTGCTCTGTGCCCTCACTACTCTTGAAGAATGAAGAAATGCTACTGGTGTTTCAGTTTATTCAGTTTTTTTTTTTTGTTGTTGTTGTTGTTGTTAGTTTTTGTTTTGTTTTGTTTTGTTTTGTTTTCTTACATTTTTCTAGAATAGAGTGGTGGCTTCAAAACTGCTTACATCTTGGACATAAAACCAGAAACTTTAGAGAAATATTCAATTATTATTACAATAACATATTTTTTCTTAATGATCCTACTTCTTCAACACAATTTTATTTAAAGAGGCCCATTTTAGAAACTTGGCACAGGATGTTCAACCTTGGTTTTCTTTGAATTAGAAAGTGAGTGAATGAATGAATATTGAAATATCAGAAGTTTATTGATTTAAAAATAAAAATGTTATATTTTCTTTTCATGGTAGGAAAACTGCTAATATCACCTACATATATGCTGTAATTTCTTAATATCATGGGAAACAGTTATGTAGATTTCTAAACATTGGAAAACATACTACTTTTCTTTTTATTTTGTTCTGCAATAACCCTGAATCCTACATAAGTTTTCAGCTCTACATTCTATGCATTTCTGTTTTGTTATGAAATCAGTCTTCTTTCTTTTGAAAGTTAAAAAACAGTGACTGAAAATGAAACTTCACATTTCATTATGGCAACTCATTCTCAAGATTTCTCAAAGTACTAAGCATATTGGTGAGTAGTACTTCTCAATAGCCTTCAAATCTAATGGTCTGTTTCACTTATTAGAGTAATATAGAATATATTAACTAAGTAAATTTATAGTATAAATGTATAGGATAAGAAAGAATATAAAATGCAATGAAGGATATTGAAAACATTTATTTTTTAGAGTTCTCTTGTGAATAAATATTTGTGAAGTTTTATATGATTTTCTTCAAACCAAAACAAATTTCATTTACTTAAGTAATATTTGCTGAAAAAATATTAGTATGAGAAAATACTCTAAAAGGAATAGTGGAATATAATTTAAAATTGCTGTAATTATATTTACGATACAGTGGGGGGAAATGTAAAAAGAACAAATAACTCAAGACAGCACAAGACAAATTTGTATAAATGACATGGTCATGTCTGAAGATATATCAGGAAAATATAGATGATGTAACTACTATTTTTTTGTTGGAACATAACTAATATAGGTAAGAAGAGGCATAAATAATGGGTTGTATTAGAGTAATGAGAACAAAGAGAAAAAGTCAATGTGGGTATATATAATAATGTGAGGTTATAATAAAAATGGAATGTGATTATGGGAAGCAGTATACTAAAATAATTAAGACCAACCATCCATACCTATTCTTTCAGAATTAAACCCTAGTCCCAAACCTTACTTGCCATATGTACTTGACCAACTCTTTTAATTTTTTTTCAGATTTCTTAAGTGTAAAATGGGAATAGTAACAGTGCTTATCACATAGTAGTGTTACAAGGTGTATTAATCTGCTTTTTATCACTGTGACAAAAACACCTAATAAGAAATCAACTTAAAAGGGAAAACATTTATTTTTCTACACAGTTTCAGAACTTTCAGTCCATGGATACTTGGTTCTGTGTAAGAAAACACTCTAGTATTTATACTAGTATTATATCATGGTAGAAAGGTGTGGTGGAGCAAAGGTGCTCACCTCATGGTGGCTAGGAAACAGAGAAAGGGAGGAAAGTACTAAGGGCAAGATTAGTTTTTCAAGAATATGCCATCAGTAATCTATTTCTTCAATGGGGCCTCACTTTCTAAAGTTTCACTACTTTCCCAAAGCATCATCAGCTGGTACTAAGACTTCAAAAAATTACAGATCCAAATTATAATAACTGACTGCTGGCCCAAAAATGCTCATGCCAATCCCACAATGCAAAATGCATCCAATCTATCCCCAAGGATCTACATAGTCTTAATAGTTTTAGCATTCCACAAAATTCCCAACCAAAAGTCTCCTCTTAGAACAAAGGCAAACTCATAGATATGAATTCCTATGGGACAAAAAAGAGTTCACATATAAGCAATTTGTTTGGGAATATTTATTAAAGTGGCATATGGTAAACATTACAATTCTAAAAGGGAGGAATAGGATAATACCAAGGAATAATCAGACCAAAAAAGGCTAAATCCCAACAGGACAAACTATGAATCCTATAGATCCATGTCCAGCATCTAGAGCATATAGTGGCATCATGTATGCTCCAAAGAATTTGAGCAACCCTTATAGACTTTCAGACTTCAGCTCACATGGTCACTCTCATTTATAGGCTCTGCTCATTTCCTCACATGCTTAGGAACTACCTAAAGGGATTTTGACCCTACCACTCTCTGCCTTGACTCCTAGACTGTCCTTTGAAATCTGGGTGGAAGCATCAATGGCCCTAGAAATCTTTCATTCTGCATGCCTGAAAAACCAGTATTGTGTGAATAGCACTGATGTCTGTTCCCAGTCTGAGTAGTAGTTGCCCTGCTCCCCTTGGTCCACGGGGACAATAGCCTTTGAATGCTTGGACATTTGAAAGTGGTGCAACAAATCCTGGGAAAACAAGATTTGTACATAGGGCTCAACAGTGTTCTCATGTCAAAGCAGTATGGCAAAAATTTTACATTTTTAGAATCTTGGGCCTATGATAGCTGAGGTCTGGCCAATTTCCAAGATGTCCTCAAAACATCATTTCTATTGTTCTATTACTAAGTACTTGGTTTCTTTTTAAAATGGTGCTAATATCTTCAGCAGGCATACCTTTCTTATTTCAATGTTCACATGTATTTCTCTGGCCCAACTGTAAGTCTTCCATATCTTTCTTCTCTGCCTTTTCCTCATGATTCACACTGTAATACTAAGTGTCATATCTTGAATGCAATGCTGCCTTGAAATTCCTCCCACTAAGTTTATTAATCCTTCAACTTTAAACTCGGCCCCATACAAAGTCTTAGAGCATGGAAAAAATGTACACAAATACTTTTCCACAAGTGATCTCTAGTCTAATCCTCAATAGATTCCTCATTTCCATATGAAACCTCATCAACACAATCTACATACCACATACATATCAGCATTCTGGTTTTCTGAGCTCCCACCAGAATTCCCCATTAAAAATCATTTATATTTTTATAAGTTTTTAATACTACTCTACACTTTTCCTAATCTTTCCCACAAACCAGTTCCAAATATTAATGAACCATATAGTCAAGTACAGTCATAATAATGATTCCACCTCCTGCTACCATTTTTTTTTATATTAGCTTTCCATCACTGTGACAAAACACCTGAGAGCAAATCAACTTAAAAGAGGAAATTTTTCTTTGGTTCATGATTTCAGGCCAGGGTCTCTGGGCTCCATTATTTCTGGGCCTGTGTTTAGGCAGTACATCTGGGCCTGTGGTGAATGATGGTGAACAAAGGAGTTTACTTTGGAGCAGCCAGTAAGCATAGAAAGAAACAAAGGATGTGGCCTAAAGCTAGATCTACCATTTGAAGACACACCTCAATGACCTACATTCATAAACCTAGCCCCGCCTCTTAAATTTGATACTATCTTTCTCTGGAACATAAATTTACTAGGATCTCATGAACTTGTTCATAGTATATTTATGTGTACATTTATATGAATACAAACAAAAAAAAATGACACTACTTTCCAATATCACAACCACCTGTGTACTAAGATTTCAACACATGAGATATTGGGGGACATTTCAGATCCAAACTATAACAGGAAAATTAACTGAATTATTGTATGTGATACATAAATAACCTTTATTGATATATACTAGCCCTACATAACATCATTTTCATCATCAATAACATCATCATTATATATTCTTATTATTTGACATTGAATATCAAAACGAACCTGGAATATAGTCACTTAATAAATATTTGTTGAATGAATAAATAACTAAGTTGATAAATTAAGGGGGAAAAGGATTTAGTAAAATCAGAGAATATACTTAGTGTCAATTTATGTCATTTAAAATTTATCCTATAGACAGTGGAAAGTGTAAAGCAGTGTTTTTATTCATGTTGAAAACATTAAAAATGTGAAAATTTTTTAATTAAATGTAGTATTAGATTACTTCAATTTACCTTTCTAAAGAAAATATAAAGTAATTACTAATTTTTGATGGTGAATAACTAATATAGGTTAAGATGAGGCATAAATAATGGGTTATATTTGAGTAATGAGAAAGAAGAGAAAAAGTCAGTGTGAGTATATATAATAATGTGAGGTTATAATACAAATGGAATGTGGTTATGGGAAATTTGCTTATATGAAACAAGTAATATAACTTTGTTGGAATGTTCTCTGCACTTCACAAATTTCAGTGTATGAATGATTTATTTTTATTTTTTCAGACATAATTTTCTAGGGATAAATATTTTTGCTTCCCTAAAATGTTCCATGTAATAAAACTCAAACAATTCATACTGTCAAATCTCAGTACAAAATTCATTATAAGTATGTAATTCTCTTCCAGGAATAGTGAACATAAGAATTAACTGAAAAAACACTCCAGTCTCTAATTTAGATTCCCTTATTAGGGCTTTGCTAATGTTGACTCAGTGTGAAGAGAAGGAAAAAAATCAACCCCCAAATGCTTTGTTGGAATACTACTGTATTTATATGGAATATAAACTTTAATGATTTTTGTAACAAATTCTGTGATGTTTATTCAGATACTAAGAATACTGTCAGCTTGGGAAAGAGTAGATAAAGGAAAATAAAAGAAATTCTCTGTGGAATATCATGGTACAGTATAATTTCAGAATGTTCAGTTTCTATCTGATCTAATTCAGTTTTCATTACTAGCAGATGACAAATTTTAGTCTTCACAATTCAATTATACAAACAGCTAATTACAACTCTGATACATTAAAAATCTTCAAATATTTTTAAGAAAAATACAGCATTGTAAAATTTGTGGGTTTAATACTTTCAATGTTTTTTCTATGCAAGAAACAAAAGCAAACTTTTGAAGAGGTCAAATCAGTTACTTCTCATTGTTTTACTGAAGTGTTTTCAATAAAATATATTAAAGTAAAACCTTAATAAAGATTATACCAGGTATATATTGTAAGAGTACAGAGTGAGCCTATATTTCTAAAAGAAAAAAGGAATATTTAACTAATATAAAAACACTTGATAGTACGTGAACGGGATATTTAGAAAACATTAAAAGAGTAATAAATAATATATATTATGTAATAATAATATAGTTATTAAAATTATATAAGCAAAGCCAATTTAAAGCTGTTATATTAGAAATAATGCAAAATCCCCAAACCTCGAAACCCAAAACAAAATCATAAAGTTTATTTTTTACTTTAATTAAAACTAAAATTACATAAGCAAAGCCAAATTAAAGCTATGTTATAATAAAAAACAATGCAAACTCCCCCAAACCTCAAAACCATAACAAAATCATAAAGTTTATTTTTTTACTTTAATTAAAACTCAACGTGCTGTGCACATAATCCCAGAAGCTCTTGAGGATGAGGCAGGAGGATCATGAATTTAAAGCCAGCCTCAGCAAAAGTTTTTTGAGACCCTCTCTCTAAATAAAATACAAATAGGGGTGGGGGTGTGGCTCAGTGGTTGAGTGCCCTGAGTTCAATCCCTGGTATCCTCCTCCCTGCCTAAAAAAAAAAAAAAACTCATAGCTGCTATATACCTGTAATCCCTGCAACTCAGAAGTCTGAGACAAGAGCATTGCAATTTTTAGCTAGAGTCGGAAACATAGCAAGGCCTTAAACAATTTAATGAGACCCTGTCTCAAAAAGCAAAAACAAAACAAAACAAAAAATAGTGCTGGAGATGTAGCTCAGTCGTAAATTGTCCCTGGTGTTCAATCCCAATGATAATAATAATAATAATAATAATAATAATAATAATAACAACAACAACAACAACTTTCTATGACTACTGGAAAAACTTTCCCAGGAGGATGACCACCACACATAGACTTCGTAATTTTCTACTTTTGTGTTGTGGCTCCATCACATACACACCTGTGCTATATTATCAACAGAGAAAAGGGAGACATACCAGGAGATTCTTACACCAGCTCTTAAATATCTCACTCCAGAAATATTGCATGAAATTCTGTTCACTACCCACTCAGAATTGCTAATATATGAATTATTACCAATTCAACATATAAGGTCAACATATTTGTACTCAAACCCCTAATAGAATCTTTTATATTTATCACCAAACTGATTTCAAATATAACCAAAAATCAAAGACAATAAAATGATAAAATTAAAGTATAAAGTAAATTTACTCTATCAACTTTTAATATAAATATGTGATAATCAATAATATATGGTATTTGCAAAAATAGACGTACCTATAAATTGATACAAACAAAACTTCTAAATACAGATCCAGAGAAAGATATTTAATTGATTTTTGTCAAAGGCATGAAATGAATTCAATAGGAACAGGGTAATATTTCAGCAAATGATGCTGAAACAATTGGAAAACCATACAGGGAACAATGGACTTATAAGAAGTTATTTTTTTTAAAAAAAAGTAGGCCTAAATATAAAATAAGAAAAATATCAAAAACTATTTATGATATGGAGATACTCAAGTAGTTCTTAGAAAAAAATGGACCAAAACCGTAATCCATAAATAAAAAATTTGAAATGAACAGAATTTCTTCAAGCTTAAAAGTTTTCTTCTGTTAACTGTTAAAAAGAAAAACAGACAATTTTCAGAATGTGGTACTTATTTGAAATTCATATTTGACAAATTAATTATATCTCAGAATTCAAAAATAAGGAATAAATATTTGAAATGTGAAAGATTTTAGCAGACACTTTATGAAAGAATGCATATGAATTAGATATAATATAAATATAGTCGGTATAATAAATCACTCAGGAAATGAAACGTAAACCTGAAATTTGTTACCACTCTATTCTTATTAGAATTGCATAAGAGAAAAAAAATAAAAAAACAGAAAACACCAAATGCTGGTGAGAATGTGGAATAGTAGGTATATTCATACATTGCTGTTGTGAAGGAAAAAATTTATAGTCATCCTGGAAAAGAGTTTGGCAATTTGTAAAAATATTTACACATATAACTGTCATGCAACACAGTTATAGTACCTTTTATCATTTAAGAGAAATAAAATCTTAAGTGGACACAAAAATGCATAGAATGTGTATGCATATCTACTACAATATCTCAATACTGGAAATGATCAAAATACCATTCTGTAAGTAAGTAACAAGCTTTGGGTAATGTTTACTGTAGAATACTACTTAGCAATGAAAATAAATGAACTATGAATACATGCGACATTGTTACTGAATGTTAAAGACATAATGGAACATTTTAATTCATTAATAGCATGTTCAATTGTAACCTAGTTTTTTTTCCTTGCCTGTAAATTTTTTGAGGCTGACTAGATGATCACTGATTTTCTTTCCTGTACTTATGTTTTAGTTGGCTTTTTTCACTCCTGTAATTAAAAGACCTAACAAGAAAAATTGTTGAGGAGGAAAAGTTTATTTGGGGCTCACAGTTTCAAATGTCTCAATCCATAGATAGCAGGATCCATTCCTCAGGGCTAAAGATAAGGCAGAAATCATGTGGAATAGTGTGGTGGAGGGAAGCATCTCACATCATGATCAGTAAGGAGAGAGAGAAAGAGAGAGAGAGAGAGAGAGAGAGAGAGAGAGAGAGAGAGAGAGAGAGAGCGCACTTGCCAGATACAAAATATATACACCAAAGGCATGATCTAATGCCCACCTCTTCCAGATATGCCCTACCTGTTTTCAGTTACCTCTCAGTTAATCCCCATTAAAATATTAAGTCACTTATTAGGTAAAGATTTTCATAAACCAATTGTTTCTCCTCTAAGCCTTCTTGTATTCATTGTCTCACACATGAGATTTTGGGAGACACTTCACATCCAAGCCATAACAATTTATAACCCTGTATTTTCCAATGATAATATATACCATATATGTCTCATTTTCCAAATAAGATTATCAATAAAAGTGTTTTAGAATTAAATTGAATTTATAAAATTTTAATAATATAAATAGACTTCGCCTTCTGGATGCTGAGCTGTCATGAAATTACCATGCTGTGTGGAAGTCGGAGCTGCCTTCTCCCATGGTGCCCCCAGCCAGCCGGGCCCCTCAGATGAGAGCAGCACCCAGGCCAGCACCAGCAGCTCAGCCACCAGCTTCAGCCCTACCATCTGCCATCAGGTCCCCTGTTGCAGCACCCAGGCAGCCAGGTCTCATGGCCCAAATGGCAACCACTGCAACTGGTGTGGCAGTGGGCTCTGCTGTGGGGCACACACTGGGCCATGCCATCACTGAGGGCTTCAGTGGAGGAAGTACTGCCGAATCCACAAAGCCTGATATCAGTTACCAGGATCCTCAGGGAACCCAGCCAGCACAGCAGTAGCAGCTTAGTGACCCTTGCTTTTATGAGATAAGGCAAAATATGCTGATGGTTCCCAGCCCCATGCTCCACAACCTTAGGGTTTGGGGGAATGGCAAACAGGGAGAGTGTGTCCAGTCGTTCAAGAAAATAGGGCTCCTGGGAGCAGCAGACCCGGTGTGTAGCTAGCATTGTGGTGCTACCAATTCCCATCACCGGTGAGTGGGGCCTGGCTGGAGGATAAGTGGGGAAGTGACTAGATACCAGAAAAGGCCCAAGACACTCAGGGTTGGAGAGCCGCCCAGTGGGGGAGGAGGAGCTACTTCACTGTGATTGGTTCCTGCATATTGAGAGGAGAAGCTTGGCCCTGTGGGCACAGCTCCACCTACTGGAAGAGAAGTTAATCAAACACTAAGACTGCATTTTAAATTTTATATATATATATTTTTTTAATTTTTTAAAATTTTTTATTATTATTTTTAGTTTTTAATTTTTTTGTCTTTTCATTTCTTTTCAATTTCCTTATTCCCCTTTTCTTGAAATCTACCTGTTTACTCTCATTCTCTTTAGCGACTTCTTCCCTCCCCTTCTAATACCTTTCCTCCCAAGCATCACGACACTGTTTATGTGTAATTTACTAAATGTGTATAGGTAAATGTTCTGAGGCATTATATAGTGCTACCAATTCCCTAGCTACCTCCAAATACTCCAGACCATTCTCCTGTTAATATCCCTTGTCAACAGAGCAATCTTCCAAGGTTGCCAAGATATACCAATCTGTATACCATCACATCACTCAACCTAAACATAAGTCCCAAGACCAAACCGCAGATCGCTATATGCCATCAGAATCCATACACAGTTTAGAAAACGAATGAATCTACTTTAAAGTGCAACAAAATTCATCATCTCTAGTCATAGACTCCCATCACAAAAGAGAGACTCTGGAGATACACAAAACCAAATAAATTTATAGGAGTAAACAGTAACTCAGCAGTCAAACAGAACCAGAAGTAACATGAGCAGAATGAAAAAGCAAGGAAGAAAAGGTGTACAAAAAATGCAGGACAGCCTAAATCTACAGGAGGACCTAGAGGCATCAGAAAAATGGTCAAATAAAGAACTCAAGGAATACCTTAGACAGATGGAATGAAATCTTATAGAGGACATGAGACAGCAAATTAAAACAATGAAAGAACACATTGAAAATGAATTATATATACAGATAAAAGAAGCAAATAAGCAACTTTACCAGGAGATAGAGATTATAAAAAAAAACTTCCAACAATAATCCTAGAAATGAAGGAAACTATAAACCAAATTAAAAACTCAAATGAGACTATCACTAACAGAGTGGAGAATGTAGAAGCCAGAACGTCAGACAATGAAGACAAAATATATCATCTTGAAAAGAGTCTAGCCAACTCAGAAAGGCTGGTAAGAAACCATGAGAAAAACTTCCAAGAGATATGGGATAACATAAAAAAAAAATCAAACTTAAGAGTCGTCGGGGGCTGGGGATGTGGCTCAAGTGGTAGCGCGCTCCCCTGGCATGCGTGCGGCCCGGGTTCGATCCTCAGCACCACATACAAACAAAGATGTTGTGTCCGCCGAGAACTAAGAAATAAATATTAAAAAATTCTCTCTCTCTCTCTCTCTTTAAAAAAAAAAAAAAGAGTCATCGGGATAGAAGAAGGTATAGAGGGAATGAGCAATCTGTTGAATGAAATAATTTTAGAAAACTTTCCAGATATAAAAAAGGAAACGGATGTACAAATTCTAGATGCATACAGGACACCGAGCATACAAAATCACAGTAGACCAACGCCAAGACACATTGTTATGAAGATATTCCATATACAGAACAAAGAGAAAATATTAAAAGCTACAAGAGAAAGGAGGCAGATTATATTCAGTGGTAAACCAATAAGGTTAACGGCTGATTTTTCATCACAGATGCTGAAAGCGAGAAGATCCTGGAACAACGTATTTCAAACACTGAAAGACAATGGATGCCAACCAAGAATTTTGTATCCAGAAAAATTAAGCTTCAAGTATGACAACGAAATAAAAATCTTTCATGATAAACAAAAGTTAAAAAAAATTTGCAGCCAGAAAACCAGCATTGCAAAGCATCTTGAGCAAAACACTACATGAGGAAGAAATGAAAAACAATAACCAAAACCAACAGTGGGAAGTACCTCAGTAAATCGAGAGTAGGGGGGAAGCTAATCATGGAGGAAAAAAAACAAATTAAAAAAAAGATAAATAATCAAACATGACTGGAAGTACAAACCATATATCAATACTAACCCTAAATGTTTTTTTTTTTTTAAAGAGAGAGTGAGAGAGGAGAGAGAGAGAGAGAGAGAGAGAGAGAGAGAGAATTTTTAATATTTATTTATTTTTTTAGTTCGCGGTGGACACAACATCTTTGTTTGTATGTGGTGCTGAGGATCGAACCCGGGCCGCACGAATGCCAGGCGAGCGCGCTACCGCTTGAGTCACATCCCCAGCCCAACCCTAAATGTTAATGGCTTAAAATCAGCAATAAAGCAACATAGGCTGGTAATATAGATTAAAAAAAACAGATCCAACAATATGCTGCCTTCAGGAGACACATATGATTGGAAAAGACATACACAGGCTGAAGGTGAAAGGTTGGGAAAAATCATACCATGCACATGGTCCTCGGAAGCAAGCAGGGATGGCCATCCTCATATTGAATAAAATCAACTTCAAGACTAAGTTAATCAAAAGGGATAATTAAGGACATTATATACTGTTAAAAAGAACCATTCACCAACAAGACATAACAATTATCAATATTTATGCACCAAATAATGGTGCTGCAACATTCATAAAACAAACTCTCCTCAAGTTCAAGAGTCAAATAGACCACAACACAATAATTATGGGTGATGTGAACACACCTCTCTCACCATTGCACAGATCCTCCAATCAAAAGTTGAATAAAGAAACTATAGAACTCAATAACACAATCAATAACCTAGACTTAACCGACATATATAGAATATATCAGCCATCATCAAGTGCATATACTTTGTTCTCAGCAGCACATGGATCCTTCTAAAAAAATAGACCATATATTATGCCATAGGGAAATCCTCAGTAAATATAAAGTTGTGGAGATAATAACATGCATTATTTCTGATCATAATGGAATGAAACTGGAAATCAATGATAAAAGAAGGAAGGAAAAATCCTACATCACTTGGAAAATGAACAATATGTTACTGAATGATCAATGGGTTACAGAAGACAGAAAGGAGGAAATCAAAAAATTCTTAGAGATAAATGAAAATACAGACACAACCTATAGGAATCTATGGGACACAATGAAAGCATTTTTAAGAGGGAAATTCATCGCCTGGAGTTTATTCTTTAAAAAAAAAGAAAAAAAAAAAACAACAAACAAATGAGCTTACACTTCATCTCAGGGCCCTAGAAAAGGGAGAGAAAAACAACAGCAAATGTAGCAGAAAGCAAGAAATAATGAAAATCAGAGCAGAAATCAATGAAATTGAAACAAAAGAAACTATTTAAAAAATTGACAAAACTAAAAGTTGGTTCTTCGAAAAAATAAGTAAGATCGACAAACCCTTAGCCACACTAATGAAGAGAAGAAGAGAGAGAAGTCACATTACTAACATATGGGATGAAAAAGGTAATATCACAACAGATGCTACAGAAATACAGAAGATAATTAGAAATTATTTTGAAACCCTATATTCCAATAAAATAGAAGATAGTGAAGACATCAATAAATTTCTTAAGTCATATGATTTGCCCAGATTGAGTCAGGAGGATACACACAATTTAAACAGACCAATATCAATGGAGGAAATAGAAAAAGCCATCAAAAAACTACCAACCAAGAAAAGCCCAGGACCGGATGAGTATAGAGTGGAGTTTTACAAAACCTTCAAAGAAGAATTAATACCAATACTTTTCAAGTTATTTGAGGAAATAGAAAAAGAGGGAGCTCTTCCAAATTCATTCTATGAGGCCAACATCACCCTGATTCCAAAACCAGACAAAGACTCTTCAAAGAAAGAAACCTACAGACAAATATCTCTAATGAACCTACATGCAAAAATCCTCAATAAAATTCTGGCGAATCAGATACAAAAACATATCAAAAAAATTTTGCACCATGATCAAGTAGGATTCATCCCTGGGATGCAAGGCTGGTTCAATATACAGAAATCAATAAATGTTATTCACCACATCAATAGTCTTAAAGATAAGAACCATATGATTATCTCGATAGATACAGAAAAAGTATTCGACAAAGAACAGCATCACTTTATGTTCAAAACACTAAAAAAACTAGGGATAACAGGAACTTACCTCAACATTGCAAAAGCTATCTATGCTAAGCCTCAGGCTAGCATCATTCTGAATGGAGAAAAATTGAAGGCATTCCCTCTAAAATCTGGAACAAGACAGGGATGCCCTCTATAACCACTTCTATTCAATATAGTTCTCCAAATACTGGCCAGAACAATTAGACAAACAAAAGAAATTAAAGGCATCTACAAAGAAACTACTAGAGCTAATAAATGAATTCAGCAAAGTGGCAGGATATAAAATCCACATGCATAAATCAAAGGCATTCCTGTATATCAGTGACAAATCTTCTGAAATGGAAATGAGGAAAACCACCTCATTCACAATATCCTCAAAAAAAAAAATACTTGGGAATCATCCTAACAAAAGATGTGAAAGATTTATATAAAGAAAACTACAGAACCCTAAAGACAGAAATAGAAGAAGTTCTTACAAGATGGAAAAATATACCCTGCTCATGGATAGGCAGAACTAACATCATCCATAACACAAGAGTTAAAAACAAGAATCAACAAATGGGAGTCACTCAAACTAAAAAGTTTTTTTTCTTAGCAAGAGAAACAATAAGAGAGGTAAATAGGGAGCCTACATCCTGGGAACAAATTTTTACTCCTCACACTTCAGATAGAGCCCTAATATCCAGAGTATACAAAGAACTCAAAAAATTAAACAATAAGAAAACAAATAACAATCAACAAATTGGCCAAAAGACCTGAACAGACACTTCTCAGAGGAGGACATACAATCAATCAACAAGTACATGAAAAAATGCTCACCTTGTCTAGCAGTCAGAGAAATGCAAATCAAAACCACCCTAAGATACCATCTCACTCCAGTAAGATTGGCAGCCATTATGAAGTCAAACAACAAGTGCTGGCAAGGTTGTGGGGAAAAGGGTACACTTGTACATTGCTGGTGGGACTGCAAATTGGTGCGGCCAATTTGGAAAGCAGTGTGGAGATTCCTGGGAAAGCTGGGAATGGAACCACCATTTGACCCAGCTATTCCCCTTTTCGGACTACTCCCTAAAGACCTTAAAAGAACGTACTATAGGGATACTGCTACATCGATGTTCTTAGCAGCAAAATTCACAATAGCTAGACTGTGGAACCAACCTAGATGCCCTTCAATAGATGAATGGATAAAAAAAGTGGCATTTATACACAATGGAGTATTACTCAGCACTAAAAAATGACAAAATCATGGCATTTGCAGGGAAATGGAAGGCATTAGAGCAGATTATGCTAAGTGAAGCCAGCCAATCCCTAAAAACCAAATGCCAAATGTCTTCTTTAATATAAGGAGGGCAACTAAGAACAGAACAGGGAGGAAGAGCATGAGAAGAAGATCACCATTAAACAGGGATGAGAGGTGGGAGGGAAAGGGAGAGAGAAGGGAAATTGCATGGTAATGGAATGAGACCCTCATTGTTATACAAAATTACATATAGGCGGAAGTGAGGGGAATGGGAATAAAAAACGAGAGAGAAATGAACTACAGTTGATGGGGTAGAGAGAGAAGATGGGAGAGGAGGGGAGTGGAGGGGAGGGGAAGGGGGATAGTAGAGGATAGGAAAGGCAGCAGAATACAACATACATAAGTATGGCAGTATGTAAAAAAGTGGATGTGTAACCAATGTGATTCTGCAATCTGTATATGGGGTAAAAGTGGGAGTTCATAATCCTCTTGAATAAAATGTATGAAATAAGATGTCAAGAACTTTGTAATGTTTTGAACAACTAATATTAATAATAATAAAAAGAACATAAAAAATATCCTTGATGATGCCATAAGAGGTATCCCAATCAGAAAGGAAATAAGATTGTTTCTGTTTGCAGATGTTATGAACTTAGATATAGAAAATTCTAAAAACTTGTGCTGGGTTTCTGAATGAGCAGTAGAGCGCTAACCTAGCACAAGTGAGGCCCTGGGTTCAATCCTCAGCATCACATAAAAATAAATAAGTAAAATAAAATATTGTGTACAACTAGAACTAAAAGATAAATATTAAAAAAGAAAATTCTATAAACTTCACAAAAATTGGCTAGAACTAATAAATTCACCAAAGTTGCAGGATACAAGATATGCATAAAATCAGTTATGCTTCTATCAATAGGCATGAATGATCTGAATAGGAAAGTAAGAAAACAATCCCATTTAAATAGCATCAAAATGATAAGATGCCTAGGAATAAATTTAATAAAATAGATGAAAAATCTGTGCATTGGAAATTATAAGATATTTATCAACAAAATTGAAGAAGACAGAAATAAGTAGAAATATATTCCATGTTCATAGATTGGTATATTCTATACTTAAATTGGTATAATCTATACTGTAAAAATGTTCACACTACCTAAATTAATTGGCAACTTTTCTTGAAGAAATACAAATAATAATTCCAAAATTTATATGTAATCAGAAATGACCTTCAATTAAAATAAGCTTGAGCTGAGTATGGTGGCACTTGCCTGTAATACCAGTGGCTTAGAAGCTGAGGAAGAAAGATTGAAAGTTCAAAGCCTGCCTCTGCTCAATGGTGAAGTGCCCCTGGGTTCAATCCCCAGAACTAAAATAAATAAAGAAACAAATAAAAAAAAAAAGCTCGAAGAAGAAGAAGAAGAAGAAGAAGAAGAAGAAGAAGAAGAAGAAGAAGAAGAAGAAGAAGAAGAAGAAGAAGAACAACAACAACAACAACAACAACAACAACAACAACAGCAACAACAACTGGAAAAGCAGAAAAGAATCATATTTACCAATTCAAAATGTAATAAAAATCCATGGTAATTAAAGCAGGATGGTAGTAGCAAAAGGACAAATCTATAGATAATGGAATTGAATGAAAATCCAAGAAATAGGTCCACACAAGCGTAGTCAACTGATAATTGAAAAGAGTGAAACAAATCCACAATATTGAAATGAATGTCTCTTCCATGAATACTTTTGATAAAACTGAATATATACATGTGAAAGAAAGGGTACACTTGACCCCATTGTCTTACTAGATACAAAAATCAACTCAAAATTAACTAAAGATTTAAGCCTAAGATCTAAAACTGAAACTCCTGGGCGATATCATAGAGGAAAATGTAGGTGTTGATCTTGGCAATAGTTTCCTGTATGTGATATCAAAAGCATGGCTTATAAAAGCAAGAATAGACAAGTGGGATGACATCAAATTTAAAAGCTTCTTGACAGCATAAGAAAAAAATGGAGTTAAAAGGCAGTATATAGAATGGAAGAAAATACATACAAACCAAACATCTGATAAGGGAGTAATTTCAAAGAATACATAAATAATTCCTTCAATTAACAAAAAAGTGAATTGTTTCATTTTATCATGAGCTATAGAATTGAATAGACATTACTCCAAAGAAAATATAAAAAAAGGCAAACAGATATATGAAAATATACTTATTATCACTTATCACTAGGGAAATGCAAATCAAATAACAATGTAATATCGTCTCATATCTGTTATGATAACCTATATAAAAAATAAAAATGAAAAGAAAAGGAACAAAGGTAACAAGTATGGAGAATGGTGTGGAAAAATGGAAACTCTTGAACACTGATAGTGGGAAGGCAAAATGGTGAAATTGATATGGAAAGATTATAAGGCATTCCAGAATATTTACAACATAGGATGCAGCAATCCCACTTCTGGGTATTAACCCAAAATAATTTATATCAGGATGTCAAAGAGATATTAGCATTCTCATGTTAATTATAGCATTATTCACTATAGTCAAGGTATAAAATGAGCCAAAATGCCCATTTAAAGAAGAAATGAATACACAAATTGTGTATATACCTACAATGAAATAATTTTCAATCTTAAAAACAAGGAAATTCTGCTGTATGTGGCAACATGGTGAACACTGAGGACATTATACTAAATGAAATAAACCTATTAAAGAAGGAAAAATGCTACATCATTTGGCCTACACAAGTTATCCGTATTTGTCAAATTCATAGAAGTGAAAAACAAGATGGTGGTTGGCAGTGAGTGAAGGAGTGACTGGGATTTTCTAATCAGCATTTATATATTTTTAGTTAAACCAGATAAGTTCTAGAGATTTGATGACCATCTCAAGGGTTGTTATTGTAATAAAACATAAATAAACATATGTAGAGCATCCTAATTTCCTGAATGGTAAGATAGATGATTTGTTTTATTAAAAAAAAAAGAAGAGAAAAGGAAAAAAAGAATAAATAAAGGGCATCTAGGTTGGTACTAAATTTAGCCACTGTGAATTGAGCTGCTATAAACATTGATATGGCTGTATCAGTTTAGTATGCAATTTAAAGTCCTTTGGGTATAGCCCAAGGAGTGGGATAGCTAGGTCAAATGGGGGTTCCATCCCAGTTTTCTAAGGAATCTCCATACTGCTTTCCAGAGTGGTTACACCAATTTGCAGTCCCACCCGCAATTTATGAATGTGCCTTTCCCCCCACATTCATGCCAGCACTTGTTGTTGTTTGTATTCCCGATAGCTGCCATTCTGACTGGAGCAAGATGAAATCTTAGAACACTTTGATTTGTGTTCCTCTAATTACTAAAGATGTTGAGCATTTTTTTTTTCATATATTTGTTGATCAATTCTATATCTTCTTCCAAAAAAGTGTCTGTTCAGCTCTTTAGTCTGTTTATTCATTGGGTTATTTGGTTTTTTGGTGTTAAGTTTTTTGAGTTCTTTATATATCCTGGAGATTAGTACTCTGACATGCATGTGGCAAAAATTTGCTCCCAAAATGTAGGCTCTCTTTTCACCTCATTGATTGTTTCTTTTGTTGAGAAGAAACTTTCTAGTTTGAATCCATCCCATTCATTGATTCTTTTTTTTAAGAGAGAGTGAGAGAGAGAGAGAATTTTAATATTTATTTTTTAGTATTTCGCGGACACAAGATTTTTTTTTTTGTATGTGGTGCTAAGGATCGAACCCGGGCCTCACGAATGCCAGGCAAGCACGCTACCACTTGAGCCACATCCTCAGCCCCCATTCATTGATTCTTGATTTTATTTCTTGTGCTTTAGGATTCTTGTTAATGAAGTCAGGGCCTAATCCAATGTGATGAAGATTTGAGCCTACTTTTTTATAATTCCTAGGTTCTTGATCCACTTTGAGTTGAGTTTTGTGTATGGTGAGACAGGGATTTAGTTTCATTTTGTTGCATATGGATTTCTAGATTTCCTAGTACCATTTGTTGAAGAGGCTATCTTTTCTCCAACGTATGTTTTTGGCACCTTTGTCTAGTATAAGATATCTGTATTTATGGGTTTTGTCTCTGTGCTTTGTATTTTGTACCATGTCTACATGTCTATTTTGGTGCCAATATTATGCCATTTTTGTTACTATAGCTTTGTTATATAATTTAAGATCTGGTATTGTGATGCTTCCTGATTCAATCTTCTTGCTAAGGATTGCTTTGGCTATTCCAGGTCTCTTATTTTTCTAAGTGATTTTCATGATTGCTTTTCCTATTTCTATAAGGAATGATCTTGGGATTTTAATTGGAATCACATTGAATCTATATACCACTTTGAGACATAGCCATTTTAACAATATTAATTATGCCTACCCAAGAGCATAGGAGGTCTTTCTATCTTCTAAGGTTTCTTTAAATTGAGGAATGTCTTCAAAACTACTGAGAACATGAGAAAAGACTTTAAGAATACAACTTGAGGGCTCAGTGGCAGAGCACCAGCCTCGCACATATGAGGCACTGGGTTTATTCTTCAGCACCACATAAGAATAAATAAACAAATTAAGAGGAAAAAAATACAACTTGAAGAAGCTTTCAATGAATAAAATAGAAGAATTTGAGGAACAAAGAATGAGATTTGCATATATATTACATCATATATATTTAAATGTGTATATTCATAAATACAATTTAAGATCTTCATTTTCCCTTATGTAAGTTATTAGGCCAACAAGTTTTCTTTTTAAAAAAAATTAATCAATAAAGGAAAGAGACCTTTATCCTGCATTTTCTATAAACACTGTATTTCAGTGCAATCAAGTAATTCATGAGAAAATTCTTCTTCATAAGACAGAATCATTTGAAGAAATTAATAGGTCAAATGGAGTAGTTTTTTCATGGAAATTCTGAAGGTCATGAACAAGAGAAATGGGAATGTCAAGAAATATTAAGAGTTAAGGCCATCATTTTAGCTAATAATTTTATTTATGCAATGATAAAATTAGAAGATAGATTTAGTAAAAACAGTTAACACATGAGTCATTCTGGACTTAACTATAACAAACTTCACAAGCCTAAACCAATTGTGGAGAACTCCTAATAGCCCCCTCTGCTGTACCAGGCATTATGTGTTTATCTGATGGCTTGAGGACAGACCCAGTAAATCCTCAGACTAGAAAAATATGGGATGCTAAAGGTTCATGTATTAATTAGCGGAGAAATATTTTTAAATATTAGCATTCATTACAGCCATAGACACACTTTCAACTTTCTGTTGTACCTGTATCAAAAAAATTGTAGGATATTAGACTATGAATTTCACCTCTTTCTTTGTAATTTTACCTTACCCTTGTTTCTCTTTATTTATCTCATGTTTAAAATACACTATTGGGTCATGTTCCATGTTCTGTTATAAGCTGCTTCCTATGGCACAGAAAAGGTCTAAATAAATACACATATTCATTGAAATAACTCCTCATAACTCTAACTGTGTAAGTCTAACAATATCTTTAATTTCAATTATGAAATCCACTTATTTTTTGGTCATCTGCTCTGTTGACAGGAACTTAAATAAACACATCACTAAATTTAAATTTTTTAACTTGTTCTAATAGTAATATTCCTGCAGAATTACTTATCTGACTTGTCATTTCTTTAAAAATTTTGCCTTGCTATTTTGGTGTTTTTTAGAAAAAATTTTTACTAAGACAGATATATAATATTTATATATCTGTCTCTCCCTGTATATGAATGTGTGTGTATATATATATATATATATATATATATATATATATATATATTATAAGAATTCCATACAGTTTAAGAATATGCCCCAAGGAAATTTTAATATATAATGAGATATACTAATAAATATATAATATATATAATTTATGATTAAATATAATAAGTTTTTATCAGTTCATTAGAGTTATACATAATATTTTTGGGGGGGGATACATTTTAACATTTTACCATAATTATGCAAGCATGAATATAGTTTGCACCACTTTAGTTCCCAGTAGTGTCCCTTTTCCTCCTATCCTCATTTGCCCTATTTCTTTTCCTCTACTCCACTGGTCTTCTTTCTATTTATTTATAGTTTTTAGAAAATTAGTGTGTTGTATTCATATAATTTATAAATATAGTCAATGTAAATATTTATTGAATAAATATTAATATTCATATAAATATAAATTTATAATAATTTTACATATATATTGTATATAAAGGTAAAATTCACTGTGATATATTCATTTATGTTCACAGAATAGTTAAGTTTCATTCCATAATTCTTCCCTTTTCCTGTTCCTCCTTCTTCCCCCTCAATTTTGTTCCTTTATTCCACTGATATCTTCTGTTTTTGTAGTATCCACCCCCAAACTTTCCCCCAATTATTTTGGCCTAGCTTCCATATATGAGAGGAAACATTCAACTCCTGAGTTTTTGAGTCTGTATTATTTCACTTAGCATGATGTTCTCCAATTCTATGCATACCAGCAGATGCAATAATTTCATTCTTCTTTATGGCTAAGTAAAACTCCATTGTGTACACATTTATACCACATTTTCTTTATCAATTCATTTGTTGATAGACATTTGGACTGGTTCCTTAACTTGCCTACTGTGAATTGCACTGCAAAACATTGATATGACAGTATTCCCCTATATTATGCTAATTTAATGAGGACTGGGGTTATTGAGTCATGTGATGGTTTCATTTCTATCTTTTGGAGGAATCTCTATACTCCTTTCCAGAGTAGTTGCACTAATTTTCACTGTCACCAATAATGTATGAGTGTACCATTTTCTCCATATCCTTGTCAGCTTTTATTATTATTTTTATTCTTGATAATCAGCATTTTGACTGGAGTGAGAGGAAATCTAAATGGAGTTTTAAATTGCATTTCCCAAATTGGTAGAGATATCATTTTTTTCATATATTTGTTGGTAATTTCCATATCTTCTTTTGAGAAGCATTTGTTTGGATTTTGTTGTTGTTGTTGTTACTGGTTTTTTGCCTATTTATTAACATGAGTTACTTGGGATTTTTGTGCTAAGTTTTTTGAGTTCTTTATATATTCTGGATATTAATCCCCTGTTTGAGGTGCGGATGGTATAGAGCTCCCATTTTGAAAGCTGTCTCTTTGCACTTTATTTTTTCCTATGCTGTACAGAAGCTTTTAAATTTTTTGACATCTTACTTATTGTTCTTCTGTTTTGGCAGTTTCTTTTGCTCAATTAGATATTTTGCTTGATATGATTGACCATTGGGATAGAATACTTTGGCAGCCTGCTAACAGATATCACACCTCTTTGGGATTTCAGTGAGTTACATAACTTTATTTAAATTTTGAAACTTGAATTTTTTCAGAAACATAATAATCTAACAATTGTCAAACTTTCCTAGGTACTCTTATGATTTTTTCCATTTTTTTTTTCATTTACATTCAGTTGGGTGGTTAACAAACCCCTAAACTAAGACTTTGTTAACCACCTAACTGAATGTAATTTAAGATTCAAAGAAAACTGCCTCCCAAAAATGGCCGGGGAAGCCTCTGTGAGGGTAGACTGATAGGAACAGCGGAATCTGCAGCGAACAACCTGGGACATGATCTAGAACATGATAGTGTCAGTGTCGTGGCCTGAACCATGGAGGAGGGTGGCCTAGCTGCAGGTGGTGGCAGAGACAGTATTACTAGCGGGAGTGGTGGGGCACAACAAAGGAGCTTGAGTGAATGGCTGAAGTCCTGGTCACCAGTGAGCAGTTACAAACTCAGGCTGCAGGAAGAAATGGTAATTAAAGATAGAAGTCTCAAAACCTTCCCAAACTGTTTTGCTGCAAAAGAACTAAATGACTTTTAGAACACAAAGGTGCACCTTCCCTCTGGACAATGAAATAAGAAAGGCTTTTAAGAGAGGACACAGGCTGTATGAGAAGTTGAGGAGCACAGAAAAACACACTCTTACAACCTAGGGAAGAGGAAGGGGTCAAGTATGAATGCACCTTCATGGCATCTGAATTCCTGGATTGGCTGGTTCAGGAAGGTGAGACCACCACAAGAAAAGAGGCTGAGCAGCTTTGCCACCTTTGCCACCAGCTAGTGCAGCATGGCATGATACAACATGTGTACAACAAGCACCTGTTTGTGGACAGCAATCTTCTTCACCAGTTCAGAATGAACTTCAGTTGGAGAAGACTGATGGGGCTGCTCAAAGAAAAGTTCCCCTCCTGCCAGAAGAATCAAGACTGTCCCTTCTGCCTGAGGAAGCAGAGCCATGACAATTGGAAATCTACCAGCTTCATGCCACTTAGCCCAACAAGAAGATAAAGATCCTGTCTGCAGTACTGAGGAGCAGCATAAACAGTTGCTGAAGCAGTGACTATTTCAGTAGCAGCCCCACCCTCAGCAGCAGCCCTCTTGCTCTGCAACCCCAAATCTGTGCTCAAGAGACCAGTCACTTCTGCGCAGCTCCTGATGCCTTGGGCAGGTTAAGCAAGGAAGATGTTCACGACTGTTGGCAATGCAGTTAACTGGGGCTTTGTGGTACAAGGAAGTAAGCCATGCCATGTCCAGGCAGTGGATCCCAGCAGCCCTACAGCCACAGCAGGAATGAAGATCTGTCAGTTCATCATCTTTGTAATGGGCTCAAAGTGCTGCACATAGACTGCTGGACCATGGACCATCTGATTCTTATATGCCCAAGGACAATAGTAATGGAAGTCATGAAGGAGTAATAGTGCTGAGCAGGTCTGCCTCCAGGCATTCAGCAGCCTGTGAGTGACCAGAGTGATGCAATAACGCAATGATATGACTTCATGCAAATGGATGGCTTTGGATATACGAAAATTTTCTTCGTGAATAAGGATCTTGACTTTCCTACAGTGTTTGAATGTGAGAGAACCGGGTAGCACATCATTTAAAAAAATCAGTATAGAAAACATTTATGAAATAAGAGATTTCCTACAAAATGAAATTTTCTCACTACATTTTCTTTATCTACTTATCTGTTGAAGATTGGTTCCATAGCTTGGCTATTGTGAATTCAGCTGCTACAACATTAATGTGGCTTCATCGCTGATGTGTATGAGTGTATTAAAATTGTGTTGAATTTATTTTCTTTTTATTAAAAATTGTAGCATAATACTTTGAATTATTGTATAAAAACAGAGACATATGGCATGAAACAATTGGCACATTTTTAAAACAATGAAGAAAAAAGATTCAAACCAGTTCAATTTCTGAGAATTAAACAATGAATAACACAAAATTGATTTCCTGTTTATTTTCTTTGTTAGTTTTGGTAAGCAAATGGTTAATCTTGAAAACAAGACATTAATAAAGGAAAAAAACAGCAGTTTTTTTTGTATTTTTAGAAAGAAACATTTTCCACTTAACTGCATTTTAACTACTTTTTAAATTTTTTCAGTGACATTGACTCAATTTTCAGAGCTTCCTTCAGATCTACAAGTACTTAAAATACCAATAAAACCTCTACAATAATATTGCTTCCTAGTAAAATACAGCACTTTAAAAAAAAAACTTCAGCAAATTTGATTTCAAGATTCTTCTTCTTAAGGCAGTTCTCAGATTTTATTCTAAAATTTAGTTGAAGCAGTAAACTTCATTGTTATTCTAGAAGCTTGTGAGCATAGTCCTGAAATAGTTATAGATTAAAGAAGTTAGTATAAGTGTGACTTCATAATTATAGGCATATTAAAATATGTGATGATAAAAAAAATGAGCTCATGTGGGCTGGGGTTGTGTCTCAGTGGTAGAGCACACGCCTAGCACATGTGAAGTACTTATATTCTTAGCACTGGGTTTGATCCTTAGCACCACATGAAAATAAGTAGATAAAATAAAGGTATTGTGTCTACAAACAAAAAAAATAAGTTCACTAAAATATTATTTGAATATGCCTTGATTAGAGGTTTTTTTTTTTTGCTTTTATTTTTCGAACCTCTGACCTTGTAATCAGTATAATAATGCCTCCAGAACCTTTATAAGTTAAACAAAAATTATCTCTGGTATCCTGGTTTGAAATATTCTTACTCAATAAATTTATATATAGCTCAACCAAAAGTATATTCATACATGATCTGTGATGACAGCATGTCTCACAAACCAAGATAACTTAGACTGAAAATC
The DNA here is from genome assembly GCF_045843805.1 of Urocitellus parryii. Taxonomy (NCBI): domain Eukaryota; kingdom Metazoa; phylum Chordata; class Mammalia; order Rodentia; family Sciuridae; genus Urocitellus; species Urocitellus parryii. Next base: position 46,496,296 of record NC_135547.1, on the reverse strand, counting down.
ACAAATATTTATCTGTCTTATTTTGCCACATATGATCCAAATAAACTTGGACCAATTCAATGAATGCCTGAGTATGCATGTTAACCTTTATATTGATGAGGCAAATATGCCCTATTAGCATATTCTATTGTTAGTCTTCATTCCAATTATCTCTTTCTGTTTAACAAACCACCCCAAAAATTAGTGCTTAAAAATTCCATTTTAATATATTCATAATATTGTGCATTGGATATTTAGGCAATATGGTGGATCTCTGTTTTATAATAATCAGTGCCTTAACTGGGGTTGGCTTATACAGCTTCAGGTTAAACAGCCTAACTGGAACAATATATTAAGATGGCTTTAATTTCCATTGTCAGATGATGTGGGGAGCCACTCCTGAGCTATTTAGCATCTTCACTCAGCCTTGAGCCAAGGAGAATTTGGTCTGGCATTGCAGGCTGTTTTTATAGACCCTTCCACTTAATGAATTATGCAATGCAATGGCTTCAGTCTTCCCTTGGCTAGGAAGACTGACCTCTTAGCTCTGGAGTTGGGTGTGAAGCACGGGGAACTGGACAGCCTTAATTACTACCTTAATTGGCTAAGAACATTCTGTAGAAAGCTTTGAAATTCCCTCCCCATATAAATAAAAACAGAGGGTCTTGCCCTCTCTTTCCAGCATGGAAACTTTTGTAGCCTCCTGCACCTGCTCTTTAAAATAATTTTCTGTGTCTTGTGATTTTTCTCCATATCTCTTAGCCAGCCCATGCCACTCGGGGAACCAGGCTTCCTTCTCCTGCACTGACTGCAGTAAGAAGATGATTTTCTAGGTTTTTCTCCATGATGTATCTTCTGGAGGTAGAATGTTCAAGATGTTGTCTTCCTTACATGTCTGCTCCCTGGGCTGGAGTAATAGGATCAACTGAGGCTACACAGGAAAATCTCTCTCTCTCTCTCTCTCTCTCTCTCTCTCTCTCTCTCTCTCTCCCTCTCCTTTTGATATTTTGTGCAGTCAGCATGGACTGGATTATAGCATAACAGTCTCTGTAGAGAATCATTGCATGGCAGCTTCCTATCCCCAAAGTAAGTATTGCAAGAGACTCTAGCTTGTATATAAGGTATATGGCTGTTTATATCCTAGTCTTGGGTGTTGTGGAAAATAATTTTCACTAAATTTTGTTAGTTAAACCAACGACCAAGTTTAGTTCAGATTCAACAAGATAGGAGAGAATGGGTAGAAAAAAAAAGAATGACAGCATTATAAAACTGTAATGTACTATATGGAATTAACACATTCTAACTTAGCATTCTAGTAAATGGTGTTATGACTAACTGAATAGCAGATGTGAGGAATATGGTTTTAAATTGCAAATTTTTGTCATTGATTGTAATTATTTACTTTTTCATTTTTTGTGGCGCTGGGGATTGAACCCAGGACCTTGTATATACAAGGCAAGCACTCTACCAACTGAGCTGTATCTCCATCCCTCATTCATTGTAATTATTTTAGATAAATATCTAAAAATATTTTGCAAAAATATTTTATATTCCTTGCATTTTTGCATGGAATTATGAACATGCTTTAATGCAACACTGATGATTCTGTTATTATTATGAGTATGTTTTATGTGAATTATCATCTTAAACTTAGTTGTTGTTTTTGTTTTTCTTCTGTCTTCTCAAGAAAAGGTTGTGATCTTTCAGTGACAAAAATTGTCTTTGCACTTGCCATTTTACAACTTTTACACTTTGCCTTTCATGTGAGCACAGTGGATCCCCCAAGGACTAGAAAATCATATAGCCAGACTAAGTGAAGAGATTATAAAAAAAGTGATAAAATAAACTACTGAAATAGAATTTATGGAAACAATTTTGGAAATTCAGTATGTTGTTGTTGTTTTTTTTGTTTTTTTGTTTTTTTTTTACATAGCTAGGGCTTTATTATTAAGTATTGAAGTCCATAGGCTATTATCATGACAGAAAGAATAAGTTCAAGATACTTATTGTATGACAAGGTGATTATAATAAATAATTTATTGTATACATAAAATTATTAAGAGAGTAAATTTTAAGTGTCCTTGGAAAAACAAAAATAAAAGAGAGAGAGAATGTGAGGTAATGCATACGTTAATCACCTCTATTTAACAATTTTACAATGTAAACAAATTCCAAAACATCAGTAATGCATGCAATTTTTATTTATAAATTTTAATATAAAGTTATTAAAAGAATGCAATTGTTTCTAAATAGTCATTCATCTAGGAGAAAATGAGATTGGTTCTTAAACTTTTGGAGAAAAAGAATTTAAAAATCCCTAAATGTCATGAAGAAATGTGAAATTGTTTTACTATTTAACAGTGTAAAACAAAATATAAAAATCACATTAAAATAAAAGAGAAAACATATAAGGAAGAAATAATATTTAGGTTTAATATCTTTATTTTACACAAAGTTAATGCTAATGAGTAAGAAACACACCAAGATGACAATAAATAAATGAGCAAATTATATAGGCAGCTAACCAGCACATAAAAAATAAATCTAGTAAATTAGCATTTGAAAATGTGTCTGAGCTCCCTAATAATCACTGAAATATGAATTGACATGAGAAATCATTCTTATCAAAATGACAAAAGGCTCATTTTTCCAGATTCCATATTTCATTTATTCTGCAATTTATTAATATCTAGAAATGAGCCATATATTAAAAAAACAAATGGGGGGCTGGGACTGTAGCTCAGTGGCAGAGCACTTGCCTAGCATATGTGAGATTCTGGGTTTGATCATTAGCACTACATAAAAATTAACAAAAAGAATAAATTAATTTTTTAAAAAAGCAAATGAAAATGAGTATGTATACATTGATTTTAAGATAAATTGGTACAGCACTTGGAAAAATGTTTTACAGTATTAACTTCTTTTTTTAAACTTTTTTATTTGTTCTTTTTAGATATACCTCACAGTAGAGTGTATTTTGACATATTAAAACATACATGGAATATAACTTATTATAACTAGGACCCCATTCTTGCAGTTATACATGATGCAGAGCTATTCTGGTTGTGTATTCATATATAAACAAAGGAAAGTTTTGTCTTATTCAGTATACTGTCTTTTCTGCTCCCAATCCCCGCCCTTTCCTTCATTCCTCTTTGTCTAATCCAATTAATTTCTATTCCGACTTCCCCCCAAATTGTGTGTTAGCATCGATATATCCGAGAGAACATTTGGCCTTTGGGTTTTTGCAATGGGGCTATTTTACTTACCATGATAGTTTCCAGTTCCATCCATTTATAGGCAAATCCCATAATTTCATTCTTCTTTATGGCTGAATAATATTGTGTGTGTGTGTGTGTGTGTGTGTGTATCACATTTTCTTTTTAAAATATTTTTTAGTTGTAGGTGGACAAATACCATTATTTTATTCATTTATTTTATATGGTGCTGAGAATTGAACCCAGTGCCTCACACTTGCCAGCAAGCATTCTACTACTGAGCAACAAATTCAGTCCTTCACATTTTCTTATGCATTCATCTATTGATGGGCACTTTTCTGTTTAGGTGTGGTGTTTCCCAAAATTTCATGTGTAAGACAATGCAAGAAGGTTTAGAGGATTCGGTTGTGAGAACCTTAACCCAATCTGTGAATTAATCCCATGATAGAGATTACATCAGTGATAACTGAAGTGGTAGGGTGTGGCTGGAGGAGATGAGATTTTGGGTGTGGCTTTGGGGTATATATTTGTATCTGGCAAGTAGAGGTTTCTCTCTGCTTGCTGATCACCAAGTAAGCTGCTTTTCTCTGCCACACTGTTCTGCCATGATGTCTTGCCTCACCTTGAGCCCTAAGAAATTGAGCCTTCTGTGGATGGACTAAGAACTCTAAAATCCTGAGCCCTCAAATAAAATTTGCCTCCTCTACAGTTGTTCTGCTTGATTCCCTTAGTCACAGCAGCAGAAAAAAAAAACTGACTAAAACAGGCATCTAGAGTGGGTCCAGAGTTTAGCTATTGTGAATTGTCCTGCTATAAATATTGATGTGGTTGAATCACAGTAGTATGCTTATTCAAGTCCTTTGCATATATGCCAAGGAGTGGGAAAACTGAGACAAATAGTGGTTCCATTACATGTTTTCTGAGAAATCTCCATATCACTTTCCACAGTGGTTGCACAAATATGTACTTCTGCCAGCAATGTCTGATTGAAACTCTTTCCACACATTCTTGCTAACATTTATGGTTACTTGTGTTCTTGATAATTGTAAAGTGAGATGGAATTTCAGTGTAGTTTAATTTGCATTAAAATATCAGAAATGTTTAACAGTTTTTCATATATTTGTTGACCATTTTATTTCTTCTATTGTGAACTACCTGTTCACTTCCTTTGCACATTTATTGACTGGGTGATTTTTATTTTTGCTAAGTTTTTTGAGTTTTTTAAATCCTGGAGATTAATACTCTACTTGAGGTAGAGGCAGCAAAGTTTTTCTCCCATTCTGTAAGCACTCTCTTCATGTTCTTGATTGTTTCCTTTTCTGTGAAGAAGCTTTTTAGTTGGATATCATCACAGTTATTTATTCTTGATTTTACTTCTTGTGCTTTAGGAGCCTTGTAGAAGAAGTTGGTTCCCGAGCCATCATAATGGGGAGCTAGGACAACATTTTCTTCTAGTAGGTGCAGGGTCTCTGGTCTAATGCCTAGGTCACTTTATGACACCTTTGTCTAGCATGAGATAACTGTATTTATGTGGGTTTGTCTCTGTGTCTTCTATTCTATTCCTGTGGTCTTCATTTCTGTTTTGGTGCAAATACCTTGCTGTTTCTGTTTCAATAGCTTTGTAGTATTGTTTAAGGTCTGGTACTGTGATGATGCCTCTGTCACTTTTCTAGTTAAGAATTGCTTTGACTCCTCTGTACATCTTATTTTTAAAAATGCATTTATTTACTGTTTTTTTCTATTTCTATGAAGAATGTCATTTGAATTTTAATAAGATTGCATTAAATCTGTATAGATTTTGGTAGTATGGTCATTTTGACAATATAAATTCTGCCTGACCAAGAACATGAGAGATCTGTTCATCTTCTAAGGTCTTCTTCAATTTCTTTCTGTAGTCTTCTGTAGTTTTCATTGTAGTGGTCTTTCACATCTCTTGATATATTGTTTCCTAAGATTTTTGTTTGGTTTTTTAAGCTATTGTGAATGGGATAGTTTTTATAATTTCTTTTTCAGCTGATTGATCATTGATGCATAGAAACACAATAGGTTTACAGATATTAATTTTATAACCCTCTACCTGGCTAAATTCATTTTTGAGTTCTAGAAGATTTCTATAGAGAATTTTGGATCTTGCAAATATAACATCATGTTATCAGGAATTAGGGACAGTTTAAGCTCTTGTTTTCTATTTGTATGCCTTTAAATTTTTTTTTCTTTTGTCTAATTGCTCTGGCTAGGGTTTCAAGGAATGTATTGAATAGACATTGTAAAAGAGGGCATCTCTGTCTTGTCCCAGTTTTTAGAGCAAATTTTTCAATTTTTCTCCATTTAGAATGATGTTGTCCTTTAGTTTACTATATATATAGCTTTTACAATGTTGAGGTATGTTCCTACTATCCCTAGGTTTTTTTCCTGGTGTTTTTAGCAAAAATGGATGCTGAATAATGTAAAATGTTTTTCCTGCATATTGAGATAATTATGTGATTCTTGTCTTTAAGTCTATTGATATGTGAATTATGTTTATTGATTTCCATATGTTGAACCAAACTTGAATCCCTGGAATGAACCCAACTTGATCATGGTGCACTATCTTTTTTTAATATTTATTTTTTAGTTGTAGTTGGACACAATACCTTTATTTTATTTATTTATTTTTATGTGGTTCTGAGGATAGAACCCTGGACCTTGCATGTGCTAGATGAGAGCTCTCTCACTGAGCTACAAACCCAGCCCAGTGCACTATACTTTGATTTTTTTTAAAAAAAATATGTTTTGCCAGTATTTTATTTAGAATTTTTGCATCAATATTCATCAGGATTATTAAGCTAAGGTTTTCTTTCCTTGATGTGTATTTGGGTAGTTTTTATATCAGTGTGATAGTAGATTAATAGAACAAGTTTGGAAAGTTTCCCTTGTTTTCTATTTCATGGAATAATTTGAGGAGTATTGGTATAAGTTCGTCTTTAAAGGTCTTATAGAACTAGCATAAGAATCAGTCTGGTCCAGGGCTTTCCTTGTTGATAGGCATCTTATCTTCATATCCATTGCTTGAAATTGATCTGTTTAAAATTTCAACACATTTTACAAAAATGCAGCACAACTTCTCATTCTCTCACTGTACATTATGCAGTGTCATACCAGTAGGGTAGTCATACATGTATATTAAGAAATAATGTTCATCTAATTCCACCATCCTTCCCACCCTTACACCCACTCATCTCCCCTCACTCACCTCTGCCCAATCCAAAGTTCCATCATTTTCCCTACCCTCTCAATATGGATCAGTATCCATTTATCAGAGAAAACATTCAGGCTTTGGATTGGGGAGCTTGGCTTATTTCACTTAGTGTGATATTCTGTATCTCCATCCATTTACTTGCAAATGCCATAATTTTATTCTTCTTTAAAGCTGAATAATATTCCATCAGGTATGTATATCACAGTTTGTTTATCCATTCATCTGTTGACGGGCATTCAGGTTGGTTCCATAGTTTAACTATTATGAATTGAGCTGCTGTATACATTGATGTGGATGTGTCACTATATTGTGCTAATTTTAAATATTTTGGATATAAAAGGAGTGGGTTTTATTCCACATTTTCTGAAGAATCTCCATACTGCTTTCCATAGTAGTTGCATAAATTAGCAGCCCCACCAGCAATGTATAAGTGTCCCTTTTCCCCCACATCCTCACCAACACTTATTGTTTCTTATATTCTTGATAATTGTCATTCTGACTAGAGTAAGATGTAATCTTAGAGTAGTTTTAATTTGTATTTCTCTAATTGATAGAGATGTTTAACATTTTTTGTATGTTTGTTGATTGACTGTATTTCTTCTTCTGGGGAAATGTCTGTTCAGTTCCTTAGTCTATTCATTGAGTTACTTGTGTTTTTTGGTGTTAAGTTTTTTTATTTTTTACTTCTTTATATATCTTGGATATTAGTGACCTATCTGGGGCACATTTGGTAAACATTTCCTCCGATTCTGTTGGCTCTATTTTCATGTTATTGTTTCCTTTGATGAGAAGAAGTTTTTAGTTTGAACTCATAACATTTATTGATTCTTTACTTCTTGTGTTTTAGGAGTCTTGTGAAGGAAGTCAGGTCATAAGCCAAAATTGTGAAGATTTGGACCTATTTTTTCTTCTATTAGGCTGAGGGTCTTTGTTCTCGTGCCTATGTATTTGAAAAACTTTAAGTTGATTTTGTGCAGGGTGAGAGAGAGAGGTTTAATTTTATTTTGCTACATTTGGATTTTCAGTTTTCCCAGCACCATTTGTTGAAGAGGCTATCTTTTCTCCAATACATGTATTTGGTGCCTTTGTCTAGTATGAAGTAACCATATTTATGTGGATTTGTCTCTGTTTTTTCCATTCTGTACTGCTGGTCTTCATATCTATTTTTGTGCCAATACCATGCTGTTTTTGCTACTATTGTTTTGTAGTGTAGTTTAAGGCTTGGTATTGTGATGCCTCCTGCTTCACTCTTTTGATAAGGATTGATTTGGCTATTCTGGATCTCCTATTTTTCCAAATGAAGTTCATGATCGCATTTTTATACATCAGTGATGAATCCACTGCAAGAAAATTAGGAAAACTATCTCATTTAAAATAACCTGAAAAAAATGCTTTGGAATCAATAGAACAAAAGAGAAGGAAGACCTCTATAATGAAAACTACAAAACACTAAAGAAAGAAATTGAAGAAGTCTTTAGGAAATGGAAAGTTCTCTAATGGTCTTGGATAGGCAGAGTTAATATTATCAAAATGGCTATATTACCAAAAGTGTTTTACAGATTTAATGCAATTTCAATTAAATCCCAATGACATTCTTCATAGAACTAGAAAAAAACAGTCATGAAGTTCATCTGGGTCTTGTTTTCTAATCCAATTTGTCATTTTATGTCTTGATTCATGAGTTTAGGCTACAAATTATTTTTATTCCCAGATATTCTGATTTATTTCCTATTTTTAATTTAATTAGTTTCTCCTTCAATTGACTATTCTTCTAGTATATTTCCTCCCTTTACTCGTTTTTAGTTTTCTTTTTAAAAATATTTTTAAGTTGTTGATAGACCTTTATTTTATTTATTCATATACAGTGCTGAGAATTGAACCCAGGTGCCTCACACATGCCAAGCAAATGTGCTATACTAGCCCCTAGTTTTATTTTTCATTTCTTCCTCTTGAAATATTTTATTTAGTATATTTTCTAGCCCAGGATTTCTAGTTGTAAATTCTTTTAACTTTTGCTTATCATGGAAAGTTTTTATTTCATCATCAATTTTGAAGCTTAAAGTTTCAGAACTTGGTCTATATTATTTTAATACATCTGAGCTTATAGAGTCTGGGTTGAAAAATCCAGCTGATATATGAGCTGGTTTCTCTCTAAATGTGTCTGTTTTTCCCTTGTAGGTTTAAAAATTCTATCCTTATTCTCTGTGTTAGACATTTTTATAATAATGTGCCTTGATGTGAGTCTGTTGTAATTTCATGTATGGAAGTACTGTTTGTCTCATGTATTTGATTTTTCATTACATTCTTTAGGTTTGGAAATTATCTTATATTATTTTATTTAAAAGATTGTGAGTTTTTTGTTTGCTTTGTATCTCTGTGCCATCATCTATCCCAATAAATGTTAAATTTATTTTTCCATGATATTCTATATTTCTTGAAAGTTCTATTCATGGTCTTAGTGTCTTTTCTCCATGGTCAAGTATATTTTCAAGATTATATGTTCTGTCTTTATTGCCCCAAACTATCTTTCAAGTTGTCTAATCTGCTGGTGATATCTTCCAATGAAATTTTAATTTGGTTTTTTGATTCTTCCATTTAGAGGATTTATGCTTTGTTGTTGTTGTTCTTCAAATTCTTTATCTCTTTATTTAAGTGATCTTTAACTTCCTATATTTTCTCCCTTAACTCATCCTTTACTTCCAGATCAATTTAACCATGAACATTCTAAACTCCTTCTTTGATATTTCTTCCATAGTGGTATTGATGGATTCTATTATTGAAGTATTTTTGTTTGTTGGTGTCATTTGATCTCTTTCTTCTTCATGATGTTTGTGTGTCTACCCACCTAAGAGTTGGTTTTGAAGCAGTGGAAATCCTGAAGCTTTTCAGTGCTTCACAGTTTAGGGGTAAACAGATAATAATAACAACCAATGCATACAATTTATGGTATTAAAGAAAATAATTCCTGCTACAGCATCTATACTGCTCTCAATCCAGCATCATCTTAATGGATCACCTCTCAACCTTTACTTCTGGCAAAATGTCAGGGGCCATTCTGACTCTGTGGCTCTCAACAGGGAAACAGTTGTGAAACAGACAATAGATAATCAATCCAAAATATACTAATAAAAACCATAACTCTCAAAAAACAGAGCATGGAAAATAATTACTTTCAAGAAATGCTAGAAATGAAAAAATCAGAAACAAATGTGTGTGTCTAAAAATGTGTAGATGTCCTTCATGTATCAATCAGTACACAAACAAAACCAAAAACAAAGTAACAGAATACACACTGAGAGCATATACATGTTTTCTATGCCAAACTGTCTTTCTGTTTCTCACCTTCCCTTGGGGGGGATGGTGTGAGGAGTTGTGAAAGATACTTTTGGATTTATTTACAAGGTGTAGTTGCTGCTCAGTATTATGAGATAAGATTCTGGAAGTGAAGTACCCAGGGCCAGGGATTAGGTCTAGTATTTCCTCAGGTATTTTATTGCATGGAGTTATTGGGCATTATTAAATCAACTGTACTTGTAGGACTGTACCCACTACTCTCCTGGGGCACTACTCCTGGGAAGGGGGGCAATCCTTTGCCACTTCTTTGTTTGAGGATACTGCCCTTTGTGGCCTCCCAAGGATTGTCTCTGAGCACTGAATTTAGTCACATGCAAATTCTCCAGCTGCTGCCTGCTGCTGAGTTCAAGTGAGCAAGGAAGGGATGGCTTTCTCAGGTCTCTCTGACTATATTATCTCCAGGGAAAATGGTCTCCTAGGCAGAAATTCCTCATGCCAGAGATTCCTCTGATTTGCTAGTCTCAATTTAGATCCTTCAGTTATCTGCCAGATTCATGTATTAGACTCAGTCCCTAAGTCACAGATACAAGTTCCTGGGCTGATTTGGAGCCACTATCACATGGAGATACCAAAAATGTTTCCAGTTTGAGCTCCCTGGGTGATCCTCATGTACCAGTTTCTTGAGCCAAATAACCTCTGGGTCAGCCCAGGGCAGGATGCCCCTCTGATCCTGGGATTGGCCATGCCAAGACTTTACCAGCACTTGAAACTTTTTGACCTTGTCTACTAATTTTCCCTGTTCCTTCCACGAGCCCAGCTCCAATTCTGTTCCTTATGTTTGTCTGATGTACCCCAAATTTTCCAGGTTTCAAGGCTCTCTAATACTGAGTATCAGTGGAGTGCTTTTTCACTCACCTCATAGAGAAGTAATTTTCTTGCTGTTTGAGTCCTGAATCATGAAGCTGTGTGAAAAACTACTTCCCACTAATTTGCCATCTTGTCTCTCCTTTAACTAGTTTTAAAAATATTTGTACTCTTAAATGCATCACTTTTGCTTCTAATAATGAAATTTAAGGATAAATGATCATAACAAAAGAGTTGCTTGCACAGCTTATTTGAAGAAATTTGTTATGAATGTGGAAATATTTTACAAATACAGAAATGTTCATCAGATAATATTGGATAATTGTGACCAATGAAAGATAACATATATCAGTCACAGAGATTACACCTGACATTTTAATTAAAAATAAAATGGATTAAATATATTTAGAAACTATAGAGTTATTAACTATAGGAAACTCCTACCACACCAGGGCTATTAAAACAAAGGGGAAAGCAGTGAAATATTAGAATAATGGAAATTAGATTATTAGAGAAGGAACTTTTCAGAATTTGAACTGCAATCTTTTGAGGAGGGAGGATTTATAAGTTAGTATTGGTGTCTGTCTTTAAATAGCACAAGAAACTTGGTTCTGAAAATTATTGTAAAAATGAAAAATGGCATTGGCTTCTGCTGTTTGAGAGAACTTCTACCAATGATAGAAAGCATTTCTAAAAAGATGCTTTGTCACCCACATCCCATGCAGGCGACAGAATCGGGATCATTCTGCATGAATTGGACTGGCAACTAAAGGATCACACAAACTCAAAATGCCTTTTTGGGGGGTCAGGGATGGCATTGCAACCACAGGTATCAGCTCTATGCTGGGCAGCGCTGAACAAAGCAAGAGGAACAAGGGAGGAGAGAGAGAGAGCACACCCCCAAACCCCTATTTATTGTGGAGAACACTTTCGATAGGATATTCCACCCAGATAAGGAAAGGGATAGGGTTTTGAAGGGTGGAATCTTGCTTGGTGATGTCTTGTGGTCAGCAGATTGATTGACATCTTGGCAAGTAACATCCATCTCAGAGGCTATGTGGGATCACAGGCAGAGTCAGAGGAAAGGCACATTCACATCACACAGCACAATCAGTGCTCAATACTAGAGCAGTCCCCTCATATGCTCAAATGCACATAGCTCACAGACACAGCCCATAGATGGCTCATAATAATGCTTAAAGGAAGAAGATGCCAGAAGAAATTGCCCTCCCCTTCTTCCTTCTTTGATCTTCCGAACTCTTTCCAGCATGTTCTGTTGTCAGAAACCAACAAGAAGTCAGTTGTCAAAAGAGAACTGTGGTTTTCAGTGTTCCAGACCAAAAGCAGAATTAGAAGTGTATGTATAAAACTCAGAAACAAAAGCTTAATGCAGCCCATAACTCAATGATTTACAATAGTGGATTTAAATATTAAGTATATATTCCATTTAAAAGTGCCATATACAAATAATACAAATGATTTTTAATATCTAAAAAATCAAAAGATCAAAAAATTCTCAAAGTAAGTATGGTGATATAATTCAGTGGTTGAGTATATACCTATCATGAGGTTCTGGTTTCAAAAACCAGAACTTAAAAAAAATAAAAATAAAAACAAAAAAATAAAAATGGATTTTTGTTATGTTGGTGTAATTATGAGCATTTCTTTCTTTTTCTCTAAATTCAAAAGTATATAACAACATTTAAAAAAGAAGCTATCAGTTTATAGGATATTAAAAGACCACTTACATATAAAGAGCACACAGACACACATATATAGCAAAACATAAAATAGGATACTGTAGTATACAGAAGTTAGTAGGAGAGAGAGAGTAGCAAATTTTTTCTGAGGAATGTCTGAAAAAGCTTTCCTTGTGTGATTTATTTGATGCTTGTGTCAATATTAAAAATTGTATAAAAATAATTTCCATGTGGACAAAGAAAAGGAGCATTTATTCCAAGTGTAGGCAATAACTGGAACAGAAGCAATTTATAGGATGGAGTTACGGAACTTGAGTATTGGAAACTAAGCTTAGAACCCTGGATAGATATGAAGCTCATTTTTCAGTCATGGAAGCTGAATGATTAAGTCAGAGAAGTTCTGTGATTCAGCTGTCAGGGTGCACTACTGTTAATAGAACCAGTAAGCCTCTTTATCCAGCTGAGAAAGAGTGCTCTGTGGAATTGGGTGAGAAAAGGAAAAGTATGCTTCAAGGGCATTTTAGTAAGCTTCTTGTTGCCAAGACCAAAATTCCCAACAAGAAAACTTAGAGAAGGAAGCATTTATTTGGCTCATGGTTCCAGAGGTTTGTTACACTGTTGGCCTAGTCCATTGCTCTGGGCCCATGCTGAGGCAGAACATTATGGCAGAAGGTTATGGTAGAGGAACAATGTTTCATTCATGGCCTCCAGGAAGCACAGAGAGAGGGGAAGGGGATCAAAAGAAAGATGCACCCTTCCAGTACATATCCACAGTGACCAACCTCTTCTAGCCATGCTTCACATATCTAAAGTTACCACATAGTTATTTTATTCAAACTGCAGTGGACTGGTTAGACTAATCATTCCTGAACATTCCTGAGTTAACACAGATGCATTGGGCAGACACCTCATATCCAAACTATAATAAGGTACTACTATAGAATGTTACTAATAACCATTTTCAATTCCAGGAAATCTGCACAAGCTTTTTTTTTTTCTCTTTTATTTTATTTTATTTTTTTTATTGTTGGTTGTTCAAAACATTACATAGTTCTTGATATATCATATTTCACACTTTGATACAAGTGGGTTATGAACTCCCATTTTTACCCCATATACAGCTTGCAGAATCACATCAGTTACACTTCCATTGATATACATATTGCCATACTCCTGTCTGTTGTATTCTGCTGCCTTTCCTATCCTCTACTATCCCCCCTCCCCTCCCCTCCCCTTCCCTCTTCTCTCTCTACCCCCTCTACTGTAATTCATTTCTCCCCCTTGTATTATTTTTCCCTTTCCCCTCACTTCCTCTTGTATGTAATTTTGTATAACCCTGAGGGTCTCCTTCCATTTCCATGCAATTTCCCTTCTCTCTCCCTTTCCCTCCCACCTCTCATCCCTGTTTAATGTTAATCTTCTTCTCATGCTCTTAGTCCCTACTCTGTTCTTAGTTACTCTCCTTATATCAAAGAAGACATTTGGCATTTGTTTTTTAGGGATTGGCTAACTTCACTTAGCATAATCTGCTCTAATGCCATCCATTTCCCTCCAAATTCTATGATTTTGTCGTTTTTTAATGCAGAGTAATACTCCATTGTGTATAAATGCCACATTTTTTTATCCATTTGTCTATTGAAGGGCATCTAGGTTGCTTCCACAGTCTTGCTATTGTGAATTGTGCTGCTATGAACATCGATGTAGCAGTGTCCCTGTAGTATGCTCTTTTTAGGTCTGTAGGGAATAGACCGAGAAGGGGAATAGTTGGGTCAAATGGCGGTTCCATTCCCAGCTTTCCAAGAAATCTCCATACTGCTTTCCAAATTGGCCGCACCAATTTGCAGTCCCACCAACAATGTACAAGTGTACCCTTTTCCCCACATCCTCGCCAGCACTTGTTGTTGTTTGACTTCATAATGGCTGCCAATCTTACTGGAGTGAGATGGTATCTTAGGGTGGTTTTGATTTGCATTTCTCTGACTGCTAGAGATGGTGAGCATTTTTTCATGTACTTGTTGATTGATTGTATGTCCTCCTCTGAGAAGTGTCTGTTCAGGTCCTTGGCCCATTTGTTGATTGGGTTATTTGTTATCTTATTGTCTAATTTTTTGAGTTCTTTGTATACTGTGGATATTAGGGCTCTATCTGAAGTGTGAGGAGTAAAGATTTGTTCCCAGGATGTAGGCTCCCTATTTACCTCTCTTATTGTTTCTTTTGCTGAGAAAAAACTTTTTAGTTTGAGTAAGTCCCATTTGTTGATTCTAGTTATGAACTCTTGTGCTATGGGTGTCCTATTGAGGAATTTGTAGCCCGACCCCACAGTATGTAGGTTGTAGCCAATTTTTCTTCTATCAGACGCCGTGTCTCTGATTTGATATCAAGCACCTTGATCCATTTTGAGTTAACTTTTATGCATGGCAAGAGAAAGGGATTCAGTTTCATTTTGTTGAATATGGATTTCCAGTTTTCCCAGCACCATTTGTTGAAGATGCTATCCTTCCTCCATTTCATGCTTTTAGCCCCTTTATCAAATATAAGATAGTTGTAGTTTTGTGGATTGGTTTCTGTGTCCTCTATTCTGTACCATTGGTCCACCCACCTGTTTTGGTACCAGTACCATGCTATTTTTGTTACTATTGCTCTGTAGTATAATTTGAAGTCTGGTATCGCTATACCACCTGATTCACACTTCCTGCTTAGCATTGTTTTTGCTATTCTGGGTCTTTTATTTTTCCATATGAATTTCATGATTGCTTTCTCTATTTCTACAAGAAATGCCATTGGGATTTTGATTGGCATTGCATTAAACCTATAGAGAACTTTTGGTAATATTGCCATTTTGATGATGTTAGTTCTGCCTATCCATGAACAGGGTATATTTTTCCATCTTCTAAGATCTTCTTCTATTTCTCTCTTTAGGGTTCTGTAGTTTTCATTGTATAAGTCTTTCACCTCTTTTGCACAAGCTTTTTGAAGCTCGTTTAAAAAATGTTAATCCTATGCCCAATAGACATTCATCTCAGAATTCTAACTATGCTCAAGCTGCAGAATGAATATATGCAACTTCTAGTCTGAATCCAGAATGTCTTCCAAAGTCTGATGTGTTAAAGGCTTTCTTTCCAGTGCAGCAATGTTTAGAGTTGGGACTTTCAGGATGTGATTAGATCATGAAGACTGATTTCATCAATTGATTATTATGTTGATGGATTAAAAATTTGGTGACATGAATGTGAGGTGGTGGAAATTGTAGGTGGTGAAGCCTGTTTGGAGGAAATAGGTCTTTGGTGTTTCTCCTGGAAGGGCATTTCTTGTCTCAGGCCTCTCTCTCTCTCTCTCTCTCTCTCTCTCTCTCTCTCTCTCTCATTCCTGGCTGCCATGAGGTGAAGAGCTTTTCTCTGACAGGCCTTTCTACCATAATATTTCTTCTTCACTATAAATCTAAAAGTAGTAGAGATGGCTGACCATAGACTGAAACTATGAATCAAAATAAATTATTTTCTTAGTTGTTTTTCTCAGTCATTGGAAGAGCAGT
The DNA here is from genome assembly GCF_045843805.1 of Urocitellus parryii. NCBI lineage: Eukaryota > Metazoa > Chordata > Mammalia > Rodentia > Sciuridae > Urocitellus > Urocitellus parryii. The sequence goes on along the minus strand of NC_135547.1, from coordinate 46,480,471 downwards.
GCAAAAGGTAAACAATGAGATTATACAGGAACAATGTAGAAAGACTTAAAAAAAAGTCCTTTTTTTCTTTTAAAACTTTAAAAAGAGCTTGATGTTGGTGCATGCTTGTAATCTCAGCAGCTCAGAAGCCTGAGATAGAAGGACTGCAAGTTCAAACACTGCCTAAGAAATTTAGCAAAATCCTAAACAGCTCACTGAGACCCTGTTTTAAAGCAAAATTTTAAAAAGTGCTGGGGACTTTTTAAAGTGAGGTGCAAGCCTTTAACACATGAGCCTATGGGGGACATTCTGAATCCAAGTTAGAAATTGTATATATTCATTATGGAGTTTGAGCATAGTTAGAACATCTGAGATCAGTGTCTATTGGGCATAGGATGAAAATTTCCTAAATGAGCTACAACAAGCTTGTGCAAATTTACTGGAACTGAAAATGGTTAACAGTAAACTTTTAAGCTTAGTGGTAAACCACCTCTGAGTTCAATGCCAACTTACACCCCCCTCAAATAAATAAATAAAAATTGAAAAAAGAAAGAAAGGAAATGTAATATGATTCCAGTTGATTCCAATATATCAAGCAATCTACCCATGCATATATTTCATGTTTACATAGGAAAATAATAATAGTGGAGTATTATTGTTGTTGCCATATTACATAAAATAATGTCAATACATGAAAATTAAACTTTTAAAAATATTTTAGTAAGTAGTAGATTTTGTTTGGTAATTTTGTATTAGGGTTCATCAACCTGTTTAGGGCTGACATTTGGGGTTACATATTGTATGTTGGGGCGGGCAACACTGTACATTGTAGGGTGTTTATTATCTTTACTAGCTACTATTCAGATTATGCCAACAGTGCTGCCCCCTCCAAATTTTGAAAAAAATCAAATGATTATGTTTCGAGGGTTAGTAATTGTTCCTCAGTTAGAAACATTATTTTAGAATTAATACACTATAGCCTAAATTTTAAGAGCAATTTTAATTTTTCATAAAATTGAAATATTGTTCAGCCCCAAGTATTCCAAAAGGAATCTCCTTATAAGGATTTGCCAATTGTAAAAAGGTTTGGGTAGGCCCAATGAGGAAATTTCACTGTGAGTTATTTATTATCTTCTTTCATCCCTTAATTAAATTGCAAAAGAAAGTACAAACTATATTAACTCTGGAAATCAAGAAAGAAAATTGAGTAAACTCTACAATCTATAAGTAACCATATGGTAGATATTCAGTAATAATTTTCAGATTAATGGAAATTAGATGTTAATTGTTTTCTTCAAAATAGATCATTTTTTAAGAGGTTCTTGAGAGTGAGGAAGATTCGTAAAAAAATAGATCATTAATAAGATAAAAATCCTAATATGCTTTCAAATGTATCATTATTATCATTTTATCAATTGGATGTTACACATCTTTACAGGTTACCTGTTTGGCCGGTGGATGGGGGAGTTTTGTTCTGTGCAGAGAATCTTTGAGCTTATGATATTATTGACCAGATGACCAGGTTTATTCTTCTTATGTCTATTTTTGAAAAGTGAATGCTAAATTGATCTGAAGGATTTTTTCTGGAAGACATCTTAAAATATTTGTTATTTAACGAATATGTCCAGGAACATTCAGGCCTTAGCCCGTTTCATTATTACTATTTTAATTTACTAATCTTATTGTTTAATATTTCAGATAGGGAAGTATCAATGAATATTGTTTGAATGAATAATGACTATTATTTTGTTGCTACACAACAGTCTAATTCAAAAGAATATATTTAGCAAAAGATCTTTAGACAAATCAATATTTTGCATTTTTTTCCTTTATATTAATCAGATATTTAACAAATTGTTCATTAACTCTTAAGAAACTCCAAATAGTTGAGTAGAGTATGAAGAGCAAGAATAGGAAAGGCAAGAGAAAATACTAAAGAGGAATGTGGGACACGTAATATCCTGATAGACTCTGCTTACCATTTAGATTTAGATTTCATTCCAGATTCAATAGAAAGCCTTTGAAAGGTAATTGAGGCAGGGGAAGAGAGAGAGAAAGAGAAGAGGGAAAGAGATGGGGGGAGAAAGAATGGATAAAATTGAATTTTAATTTTATGTATGTAATAAGGGAAAGAATGATATATTTTCATTAATAATTTAATAAACTATATATGTTTAAATAAGGGAAAGTAAGCAGGTCAAGGTCCCCATCCTCATTTTATATATTTTATAGCAATTCTATCTTTGCATGTTTTTTTTTTTTAATATTCAACCTCTTCATAGAGCTCTGTTTAAAGAATTGTTTCTATTTAGCAAACTACTTATGTTAACTTTCTCTTGGCTAAATTTTACTTTCCAAAGACTAGTCAAGACAATATTTATCCAGTCTCTAAATCACTATTGCATATAATACCTTTAATTCATTACCTCTTTAATGCTTATTTTCTTATTTAAATAGTATTTTTCTTTCCAAAGAATTTATAATACCATTGAAGCTATAAATACTGAAATTCTGTATTTTGTTTAATTCTGTAACAAAGTCTTATTTTATTCAGACACATGAAAGAAAAATCTTGGACTTTGGGATAGTCTTAGGTTATATTTGTACATGCAAACTGGTATGAGGAAATTAGGCAGTCAGCAACAATAATTGTTTCAAATGAATATTTTTGCTTGATTTATATAGATAATGAAAGCAAGAGTAAATTATTGCATATCAGTGTTCCTAAGAACTGCTTCCAATTACCTCAAGCTTTTCATACTCAAGCATGACTAATGGCTGTGCCTGTAGGGGGAAAAAAAAACAAAAACCATAAGAGGCAATAGTGCTACACATTTCTTTAACTCTTCTCTGAAGGAACTCTACTTGACCCAAGGTAAGTTTCATATATGTAGAGATTATACCATCATTTATGATAATAAGTTGATCATTTTATTGAAAATGTATCTCACAATCAATTAAAAATATTAACCCTAATGCTATGTCCCATTTAAAATTTTCTTATGCTAGGCCATTAGAAATTCTATCCTTGTTGTATGAAACTGCTCTGTCTTCATTTTCTATTCTCTCTTTAATTTAAAAATACTTTATCCATTTCTATCTAATAATGTCAAGTTGGTATCTAGTGGGGAATCCTTTATAATGAATATTCACTCACTCTGTTTACATATATTCTTTAAACCCACAGAGAAGTATCTATAGAATTTTCTAAATTTTGCAGCCTTTGAATATTTAATTTGTATGTTCTTTAAATGCAAATCATGGTATGTTTAGTCTTAAAAGAGCCGCATTAGTAAAACTGAGCTTTCATTTATATGTGCATGTGGGCGAGTTGGGTGCCTCACAAAGGATTCCAACAGATGCCTTACTTTAATGATGTTTCTAATCACTGCACTTAAGCCTTAAGGATGTACTTTTTGAAAAAAAATTTTTACACTCCAGTCAAGTTTTTACCTTGTTACAACAAAATGCTTTCTTGAATTCTATTAATACATATTGGAACTTTTCTTGTAATTTACATCTGAGTCGAGTCATTGTTGCTTTAAAATTATGTTTACTTTCCTTCCATCCTCTTTGATTTGTTTCCCCTATTCATCAGTCAAGTCCCTAGAGATGTAGACTATATTGATGATTGTTAGAACTGGAAACATAATGGATTTCTCCTTATCTTTTAAATCCAGAAGTACACTATGGTTTTTCTATAGAATATGATCAGTCAAGTTCAGCTCTTATTAGTTTTCTGCTTGTTTATGAGAAGAAGTAAAGACCACAGCAACTATCTTTCTCAAGGGATAATATCAGAAAATGATGCTCATTTTATTTTTAGTTTCTAAGTTTTATAATAAGAATAAAAGAATAAATCTGTTTCTAATATGTTTATTTAAAACAGCTTATACAAAAATTGTCCAACAATTAAGTAGCTGCAGGAATCAAGGTGTTTTTTAAATTGCACATCAATTAAGATTTTTCTTAGTTCTTCTATAACAAAAAATATCACTGGACTGATGATTATCTTAATATTTTGACTTGTGAAACAGAAATCAAAAGAAAATATTTTATACTACAACTTTTTGTTTTTGTAAATTTTGCAAGAACTTGAATTTGGAAGCAAGACAATTAAGGAACAAAATGGGCCCTTTCATTTTATACTAAGTTCAGTTTTTTTTCTTTTCTTCATTTTTCCCCCTTTGGTAAAACTGTTTCCTCTAATAAATCTTGCAGAAAAAAATCCAGCATAAAATAGAGAAAATAATTACAATGTATCTTAGTATTTTATATGGTGTGTGTGTGTGTGTGTGTGTGTGTGTGTTTCTTTACAATAAAAGTCAAATCTCATCAGTATTCATTAAACATTTTACACTCACTGGATAGATAATGGAGTCTCACACAATTTTCCATGTGGGAGTTCTATTATATAGAAAATGAAAATCCAAAGTTAAATTGAAGAGTATGTATTCCCTAGTAATCTTTGCAAGATTATGATTTTTGCCTTCCATATTTATAGGATCTAGCTAAAACTATTATACACAGCAGAGATCATTTTTCTACTACATTTTATCTACCATAATTTATGGTCATTTTTCAAAAAGCTACCTTATTCAATTTTGATTCCCATTGATCCAATATTCATAAGAGCTCAAAAATACCATATGCAAATGAAATAATATAAAGATATATTCCAGAAGGTTGTGCTTAGGGATGAATGAAAAACTTATACAATGAATAAATGTACCAACCACATAATTAAAGACAAACTGTATCATCTAAAATTTCTTCAGATAAACATGCAGATGTTACCCATGATGATTGTTAAATATAAAAATAGTAATAATATTTTGATACTGAGGCTTCATTTTTCCTTAAGGGGTTAATGAAAGGAATGAAGGGAAAATAAGAATGTGTATACTGGTTTGGGGAATGAATGCAAATTAGATGATATATGGATTAGCAGGAGTGGTCAAGCTTCCTAGGCAATGTAATATAGTGCTTCATAGAAAGACAGTGATGAGGGAATGTTAAGACCTTATCATTCCCATTCAACTATCAGATGAAATTGAATCCCTAAAACATTCTGCTGTAGACATATAAACAAGTAGCCCAAAACTGAATCCCCTCCCCACACACAACTGATCATGTCTTTTTGTATTATTTCTAATCATCATACTTTTGCTCCAAGAATATTTTTTATTTAATATAAATTTATTTAGTTCTCTCTATATAAAACATTGACTTCATGAAAAACTGTATTTATGTAAATTAGTAAGAAATTTATTTAGTTTGAACTAGCATATTTCATAGATTTTAAGATGGCCTGGCCAGACGCAATGGCACACGTCTGTAATCCCAGCAGCTCTGGCTGCTGAGGCAAGGGGATCATGAGTTCAAAGCAAAAGCAAGGCACTAAGCAACTAAGTGAGACCATTTCTCTAAATAAAATACAAAATAAGGCTGGGGATGTCGCTCAGTAGTCATTTGCCCCTGATGAGTTCAATCCCTGGTACCTATCCGCCCCCCAAATAAAGAGAAAAAATAGCCTATTTTGCTATTAATGTTAAAGTGCATTTTAACTAGCATTGTAAGTTTTCTGCCTTAGTGTTATATAAATGATGTATAATAAAATCAATCTAAAATGAATTTTGACAAAATGTGATATATTCTTTAGGCTTAACTACTTTCCAAGGAAAAGTCCCTCAGAGAAAAATGAAAGTTGTTCTTTAATTTTAAAATGCAGAGATGTTATAATATAAAAAAATTCTTTATTTTAAATTTTTTACTCAAAATGGAGAGAAGGTGGTGAACATAAAATAATTTCACTCTTATTTGTTCTTTTAAATTGTTTTTATTTCTTTCTAATTTCATTTTTCTTTAGAGTTTTTCAGATATTTATATTTTTGAAGGCAGATGTATAAAAATTTTGTCAGTTTGATAATACTTCTTTGTGACTTTGTACTTTTGTGTGATTGTGCACAGGTTTTGGTGCTACAAATAAGACTAAATGTTTTGGTTTATATATGAGTTATCCTCCAAAAGATTATGTGTAAAACAATGCAAAAACGTTCAGAGGTGAAATGTTTAGATTATGAGAGTTATATCTTAAGTCAGTAAATTAATCCTCTGATAGGGGTTAACTGTGTGGTAACTGAAGACAAGTAAGGAATGAATGAAGAAAGTAGGTCACTGGGGACATGCTTTGTGGGGTTTTGTCCCTGATAAGCTAAGCGTTCTGTCTACTTACTGGTTGCATGCCTTGATCTGCTTTCTTTTGCCACACCTTTCCACCATGATTTTCTGCCTCACTGTGGACAGAGAGCTATGAAGTTGGCTGACCATAGGACTGAACCACTGAAAATATGATCCCCAAGTAAACTTCTTCTAAATTGTTCTTTTGTCAGGTATTTTGGTTACAATAATGCAAATCCGACTAAAACACTAAGGCATTATATTTTTTCTTTAAGATATTTACATACTAATATGAAGAAAAACATTCTTAAATGCAACGGAATGTTGTAGACATTCTCAAGAGATGAAGTAATTATTATAAGAACACTAATTTGTAGCATCTGAATTTGAACTGAAGGAAGCTTTCATAAAGAATTGGTATTTGAGTTGTTTTTCAACAAAAAGGTATTTAAAGGATTGAGAGAAAGAATGACATTTCAGAAATATTAAACCTCTTAAGGCATGCTATCACAGGATATATGATATATATATGATATATATTCTGATATCCAAGACAATATATATAATAATATGTATATTAAACAACAAACAGACTATAACATTTAAAGTGAGATTAGGTTACTTTTTTAGAAATGCCAGATATTCATTGTAGCATTACTTCTAGAAAAAATCAATAAAAGTTATACTAAGTGTCAAAAAATGAAGAAGTGTTATTCAAATTTCAACATAAACAATAAAATACTATGAAGTTATAAAAACAAGGAAGGATATATTTATATGATAATATGAAGAAATCTCCAAACCTTATTGTTTAATATAAGTGATAAGATAGAAAACATTTTATAATGCTACTACATCTTATTGTTTAAGAAAGGGGAGACCTACAAAAACAAAGACATACAGATATATTTGCATAGGCTTATCATTAAATACAGAAATAGTAGAATGATAAATTGGAAACTAATCAAAACAGTGATATATAAGAGGTAAGATGAAGCAGGGGAATGGAAATGAGAGTGAAATTTATAACTATAAAACATTTTATATATTTTGAGTTTTTTTTCACTATGTGAAAATAAAACCTACCCAAAAATTAACATACTTCCTTTCCCTATCCCTCTATGAGTCAGCTTCCTCATATGAAAGAAAACATTCAGCATTTGGTTTTTGGGGATTGGTTAACTTCACTTAGCATTATCTTCTCTAACTCCATCCATTTACCTGCAAATGCCATGATTTTATTCTCTTTTTTTGCTGAGTAATATTCCTTTGTGTATATGCCACATTCTTTTTATCCATTCATCTATTGAAGGGCATCCAACTCCTCTGGTGCAAGAATTAAAATCAAGAATCAATAAACGGGATGGAATCAAACTAAAAAGTTTCTTCTCAGCAAAAGAAACAAGCTGTGAGGTGAATAGAGAGCCTACATCTTGGGAGCAAATCTTTACCCCTCACACATCAGATAGAGCACTAATCATTAGGGTATACAAAGAACTCAAAAAGCTAAACACCAAAAATAAAAAATAAATAACCCAGTCAATAAAGGCCAAGGATCTGAAAAGACAATTCCCAGAAGATGATGTGAAATCAATCAACAAATACATGAAAAAAAATGTTCATCATTACTAGCAATTAGAGAAATTAAAATCAAAACCTCTCTAAGATTTCATCTCACTTCAGTCAGAATGGCAACTATTATGCATACAAACAACAATAAGTGTTGGCGAGGATGTGGGGAAAGTGGGGGGAAAAGTACTCTCATACACTGCTAGTGGGACTGCAAATTGGTTCAGCCAATATGAAAAGCAGTATGGGGATTTCTTGGAAAACTGGGAATGGAACCACCATTTGACTCAGCTGTCCCTCTCCTTGATCTCTACACAAAGGACTTAAAAATAGCATACCATAGGGACAGCCACATCAATGTTTATAGCAACACAACTCAGAATATCTAAACTGTGGAACCAACCTAGATTTATGCTTTTACATCTGAATTTTCTAACACTGAGCTTGAATACTGAAAACTATCCCCCAATCCCACAACAATATCAAAGAAGCTGAAAAGGGACATATTCTCTGTCTAGTATAGCCTAGCTAAATCTATAAATGTATATCATTTGGCTTTTGTTTCTATAAATTATAACCCTGTCCTGTTTGTGGAACTATCAGAGTAGAAATTTAGCTGCTTCTCTCCAGTTTGATCAGGCTGCATAAAATTAATTTTTCCCTTTTACATCATTTGCTTATTTTTTTAAGTATCCAGGCAGCCTAATATGGTCATCTGGGTCCAGGAAGTTTACCTGGCTTGGCTGTGCATAACGTGCATATATTTTGTAAAAAAAATATGAGCAAAATAGAGCATTTTCCATATGTGGTCTAATTTATTTTTTTAGAACTGTGAACATAATAGGAAAAAATAATAGGAAATATAGTATTAGTTGAATTAATGTTGACTAAATGGACAGAGTCAATCTCCCCAGAAGTAGATATCAAATTTAAAATACCATGAAAGAAAGCTTCAAATTACCTACTTTCTAACAAATATTTTCCTGCATGATGAGTCTTACCTACTAATTTTGAATTTGCATAGAAAATGCAGTGTTTTAGTTTTAAATTCTTTAATAAAGTATCACTCAACAAATTACTTCATAGTTCAAGCTGCTCTGGTCTTCACTGAGATATACCTGTTATTAGGGACATGAACAAGAGTTGGGACCCAAAATAAAATGATTGAAGATGTCACAGTATTTCCACTATACAACTACAATAAAAATGCAAAAAAAAAAAAAAAAGGGCTGGGGATGTGGCTCAAGCGGTAGCGCGCTCGCCTGGCATGCGTGCGGCCTGGGTTTGATCCCCAGCACCACATACCAACAAAGATGTTGTGTCCGCCGAGAACTGAAAAATAAATATTAAAAAAAAAAAATTCTCTCTCTCTCTCTCTCTCTCTCTCTCTCTCTCTCTCTCTCCCCTCTCTCACTCTCTCTTTAAAAAAAATGCAAAAAAAATAATAAGAGATATGTGACAATGCTAGAAATCTAAGGGGACTGTTATTTTCTCCATACTTTATTATACAGATTGTAGTGCTATGGAACAAAGAGGGATTTTATAATATTAAAGAATTACCTTGTTGAAGGTTTAAAATTGTAAGCTATGTCTCCTTTATACCAACAAGCATTCTAACATACTAATTTCATCATAAATCTCTTCTCCATATGCTGACCAAACAGATGCCCATTCTCTAATACTGCTTTGTGATATCACTTGGTGATTCTGCCTGTGGAAATCGTAAATAGACTTCTGTGAATATGGTGACTATGGTACTTACTAATTCTATTATCTGAAGCATTTTGCCTGAACTATGACAACGTAGGAAGGGCATTTGTTTGTCCAAAATATAGTTTTTTTTTTTTCTTCTTTAAAATATCTCACCTTACTTTTGTTATTGTCGTGGGACAGGTCACTCAGAAAACAAAACCAAGTCCCAGTTTTGTCCAAATTGAAGAACCTTTATTTCACCGGCTGGCCAGTGACTGCTTCCTATAGGACCCATAACTGTCTCTGCAAGGAATATCCCCAAGCCTGAGCATTTTAGGGTATTTAAACTCAAAAACTACATCTGGTTTGAGATAACTGTAAGCAAGCAGGTATAGAAGCTGAATTGGGCAATTAGCGAGACAATGCAATGTATACATTGGTATTTCCCATGGGACATTCCAGGTTAGCATAGCAGCAAGCAGAAAGGGAAGTGGATCAAAATGACCCTAGTTCAGTACAAGTTAGAGAACGGTTACTGATGTCTAGACAATCTTTGACAAGGTACATTGCCCAAGAAAAATAAATACCAAAGAGGCCAATTTTACATTGTATAAGAATTGCTATCTCCTGTTGCCAAGTACGCTATGCTAGGTAACTATTAATGGGTACAGAGGCGGGGCTTTCCCATGAGAGAAGAATTTCTTACATGATATGGAATCTCAGTGTAAAATGGAGTTTGTTCGGTCATTGCCCTTATAGCCTGGCTCATAACAGTACCTAAACTAATTTAATTGATTGAAAATATGTTCTTATTTCAATGATGAAACTGAATTCTCCCTAATGACTGGCCCAGGGATATGATGAAAATCTACTGAGTTTTTATGACCACTGATGATATCCTTTCTAGTTGTTTTATTCATTTTTAATATATTATTATTTTTATTCTCTCCATCTGCTCTTTTAAGTACAGTAGATCCATTTTCATACATCAGTTCCATTATTGAAAACATTGCACTCATAGAAGGTTATTATTAATAGAACTAGCAAAAATAATTTGTGTGTGTCAATCCCTGGTACTGAAATAATTTTCATCTTCCTAGAATATATGAAATACAGAATAGGTCACTTGCCATACTTTTCAGATAGAAAATTTGGAGACTACTAATTATTTGAATATATTTAAGAGTGCTTCTTTAAAGGAATATATATATATATATATATATATATATATATATATATATATATATATTAAAGCCCTACTTTATTTTCAAATACCCCAAATGGTCACACACATCTTAAATCACACATTAAAGTCACATTAACAAACATTTAAATAGAAAATATAGCTGGGGTAAAATAAATTGAGAATTTGGTATTTTCTCTTTCTTTAAGAAGGAATTAAAAACAAGGGATTAAAAGGTATAACTTAATATTTGTATTCTAGTTAAATTAAAATGGAAATATGATTTTTTATTTGTTTTGATATAGAGCATTTTTCACTACCACAGTTTTATAAGAATATAATAAGTGTGTATATGTACATAATAATATATATAATGTTTATATAATGACATATATGGATAATGAGTTTTGCATTGGATTGATTATGTCTTATTACTTTTTAAGCAATTGGAATTTAATTATTTTTCTTTTCTTCTTTCATTAAATCATGATTTTCAATTGTGAGGTCTGATATAAAGAGAAGTTCAAGAGGAGTGAATTTTGAAACATCAGATTCGAATGCTACAGACATTAGAATGTAGACTTAAACATTTAGAAATAATTAATGCCACTGTTCAACTCCTACTTATATAACCTCTGATCTTTACTGATTCTTATCTCAGACTATGTATAACAGTGGAAAAATCTTAATTAAACTGACTGAATTTGTAATAGTAATCACTCCAAACCCTTCTTACTTTCCCAAAGTCTCAAATCTCTCCTACCACAAAACATATTATTTCATTTCCTACTTAAAAGGTAAATAATTATAATGATGCATTAAATCCTTTTTTTCTTACTTTCACTTATACTTTCATTATACTTTCTTCCTCAAAAAAAAAGTTTCTACTCCTGTCCAGTATTCTTTGCAGTTGTCTCTTGATGCAGTATTATATTTCTTCATTTCTGACCTGAAGACCTGGACTATCAATTATTTTTCTTTTTTCAGTTATTATTCCATTGCTATTTACAATATACTGTAATTGTAAACAAGTGAGGGTTTCCTTTGTTCTTGTCTTCCTGAAAGATTTCAATATAGAGAAATAGCTTTTAAAAAAAAGCATGAAAGTTTTATTTACTGAGATGGAACTATGCCCCAAAGTGGAGTGGTCCACCCCCAAGAGAGAAAAATGGCTAGGAGTCTCTCACCTGGTGAATTTTTATATTTGGCTTGGGAATCTCCCTCTTAATGTATTATGTATTTGGGACAGTTACTGCAGTTTCCCACAATTATTAGTGTGCCTCCATCAATTTGTTGTATTGGAAATTTTAAAGTATACACTGTATCCATTGTATCCAGCTTAAAAGGCAGCTGTTTGACCCAAAGAATGCATTCCCTGGACAATGTAATGGTTACCTTGGTGCAGCCCAGAGAAAGAGCCTGAATTTTATTTCCACACTTCCCTTGCTCATGTATGTCTAAGCTACGTACTCTATCATATCCTCTTGATAACTCTCAAATGTATATCGCTATCTTTATGTTTTACTTGATCTGCAGAAATACATTTCCTACATTTTTGGGGGGTATTTTCCACAAACCACTTCAAATTCATTATGTTGAAACTAAATTTACCACTTATCCCCTTTTCTACCATACATGCACACAAATCAATTTCTATTTTCTTCAGCAGTAAACAGCAATTAACCTTCATTTGATGGCACAAGTTGAGTATCTTGAATTATTTTAGTTTTTCTTCCGAGAAATATCCAAGTGGGCACCAAATTTCAATTATTCTAAATCATAATACCAGTTTAGGCTTTTATATCCTACATACTTCAAAAACAATGAACTTTTCCTAGTGACACAGATTAGCAGTCTCAGCTTCCTATAATTCTGTCTCATAGTAAACCATTCTGCCTATGTTACTAAAAATATTGGCACCTTCAAAAAGTCCCTGTATTCTCTGAATATCATATCTGGTACTATTTTTTTTCATGATTTTTCAAATCAGAACACAACTAAACAATCTTAATATGATTGATTTTAGTGTGATAGGCACACTGTACTGAAGCTTGTTCTCTGCGTCATAAAAATATGAAAATTGCTTCAAAATGTCCCTGAAATAAAGTTTATAGATAATTTGAGCTCTAAGATAATATGGTTCACTGTAACCATTTCAGTATTTTAGAATTACTATAATTTAGATCTTGAATGTCTCCCCAAAGTTCACATGTTTAAAGTCTGATCTCCCTTCTGATGCATTATTGGGAGGTGGGGGAACCTTTAGGAAGTGACAACTAGTAAACCTTGAGTGGATATTGGAATCCTTTCCCCTCCTGTAACTCTCTGTTTCCTGGCAACCGTGAGGTCAGCAATTTTCTCCACTACATGTTTGCTCCTTTGATTCATGGCTTTGCCACAGGCAGTGGCGTCAAGAGACCATGCATTAAAATGTCTGAAATAATAAAACGGAATAAACCTTTTCTCCTTATATGTTGATTTTCTCAGGTATTTTTTTCTCACTGATGGAAAGATGACAAACACAAGAATGAAATGTTATATTTTAAATGTAAGCTTTATAAAATTTGTAATAAAAATCTATTTTCCTACAAATCTTTGATTTTGTCACAGTGTTTTACTAATTTAAACAAGCTCAATTTAACAATTTCCCAGTTCAACTGTTTCTTTTTTTTATAATAAGTCATATAAGTCATATAAAAACATTAGGACAAATAATTTGAAATTTAAAGAAAATTACCCTTTCCACAAAATCAAGTGTCAGAATAATAGATTACATAATTCTGGCATTACCCTTTCTATATAGCCACTATTCAATCTCTATGAAATTTTGTAAACAAAAAAAGTCTATTTTGCATATACATATATGCATTTATACACATAAATTGAGAGCTTAATATAATGTAAGAAAAATATTTTTTAAGGGAAACATTGTACATAGAGTGTCAATTGTACAAATTGAATGAGTAAATTAAAATGGTCATATTTCTAGAAAACAATGATTATTAAAAGTTTTCAGCATTTGGTTTACATAAAACATTGCTTTAGTTAGCTTTTAATCTCTGTAGCCAAAATATCTAACAAGAACAACTTAGAGAAGAAAAAATTTATTCTGGCTTATGGTTTCAGAGGTTCAGTCCATGTCAGCTGATTCCATAGCTCTGGGACCAAGGTGAGGCAAAATATCATGGGGAAGGAGTATGGCAGAGGAAAGCAACTCAAGACCAGACAAACAGGAAACAAAGAGAGTTTTGCTCAACAAGGACAAAATATAAACCAAAAAGACACAACCCTATTGATTTATTTCCTCTAGACAGATCCTACCTAACTACAGTTACTGCTCAGTTAATCCATATCACTGTGTTATTTCACTGATTATGTTACAACACTCATAATCTAAATATGTCACTTCTGAAAATTCTTGCATTATCTTATGCATGAAAATTTGGAAGATACTTCAAATCTAAACCATAACAAATATTTACTATGATTTTCACAGAAGATATCTGAATACAGAGAATATCATCATTATTAAGTTTTTGTAACCTGTCTCAAATGTGATTGCTTATCAAACCTAGTCTAGCAGAAACTTGTTATAAAATTACTAGATAAAGAAAAGAGGTAGAATGTTTCATTAAAGGAATTACCTGACGTTTATTTATAAAGTCTGTACTTCGTTCTTCTAAATTCACTTACAGGCAATGTAAAGCATTTTTTCCCATACAGATTTCAAAAATTCTTCCAGTTACAGTAGTATTTCAAGCACCTGGAGAAGTTGGCAAGGAAAAATGTAACATGATAGAATGGGGTAGAAATATGAATTCTACACATCATTAGAGTTGTCACTAAGCACCATATTATTTCTGTTGCATTGTTCAAAAAGACTATTTTGGAACACACTTCATGATGGTCTAAAACTTTAGTTGTCCTGAAACAGGGAGAAGAGAATTATAATATTAAAATCCACAAAAAATCAAAGAATCCAATTGGATTTCCAAGTCTTTAATCAAAAACATTTTCCTATTTTTCTTTGAAAATCATATTTGGATGAAATCATCACTCAGGTATACATTCATAAAGGAATAGACTAACAGGGGTAATTGCAAAGACTTAGAAGAAATAACTCTGAACTGAATGTGTGGTGAATTAAATACTGGAATTTAAACTGGAAAAACTTGATGATGAACAACTATAAAGCCAATTTCTATAGAAATTCTTCTTCTCTACAACTTTTTGTCTTTATATTCAAATAGTATGTTTTCTAATTACATTGAACTTTTCCCATAATTGTGAGCTTTATTTCTACATTGATCATCTGCATAGTATTTCTTTAAATTTACTTTCACTCATAGTGTGCTATGATCCATAAAAAATAATTCATCCATTTACAAATATGCTGATCTAAAAGTAGTTCCTCAAATCTCTGTATCCACATTTTTGGTATTGATGCACGAGTCCATGTAATGGATTCCTTTAGAAATGACACATTGTCTGTTTCTTAAGCACTTTAATCTGCCTTGACTTAACTGAGTACATTATGCAAATCTCCCAGATCCTGTGCAATAAAGCTTCTATGCTGTGCATCCCCAGGATCTCTATGGTCATTGCATGGTATGACCCCTGGAGTACAGGATGATTTTTACATAGAATGAATGTAATTGAATGGTGTCCATAAGTTGTGCTGGAAAGTAATATTGGTTTATAAATATCAGAGTGCAGATTTATATGTGTTCCACTAAATTAAAACATTTATACTTCAGCTTAAATGAATAATAAAAGTAAATTCCTGCAGTTCTCATGCAGATTGTATTTTCCAAAAATGACAATTGCTTTTAGCTCCCACGGAGAAAAGCAAGGCTAGATAAAATAGTCAACTGATGTCATTGAGTAAAAGTATTATGCTGAGTGCAGTGGCTCACACCTATTATTCCAATGGCTCAAGAGGCTGAGGGAGGAGGATTGCCAGTTCAAAGCCAGCTTCAGCAAAAGCAAAGCACTAAGCAACTCAGTGAGACCCTATCTCTAAATAAAATACAAAATAGTTATGGGGATGTAGCTCAGTGGTTGAGTGCCCCTGAGTTCAATCCCCAGTACCAAACAGAAAAACAAAACAATATATTATATGTCTCAGTTATTGACACTCCACAAGTTTATCTAGGAACACAGAATTACCCCTATCTCACCCCACTTCCATGAAGAAGGATACAGTGTGTGTGTGTGTGTGTGTGTGTATATATATATATATATATATATATATATATATATATATATATAATATCTCAGATTCCCATCCTCATGTGCAAAGACTAAGTTTAAGGTAAACACAGATAAGAAGTCAAGGACTCCCTTCTTCATATCAGTATCTACTTATAGGGCAGATAAATAAAGGCAAACAGACAATACAAGAAGCTGCTTCCGAATCACTGAGTTTCCTAATAGTATAGTAACAAGAAGCAAAAAGTAAAAGAGTATGAAAAACAAAATTTGAAACAATATATATAATTCAAGATAGACACTTTCAAATGAAAATTTATAAAATAAAAGAAACAAAAAATGTTTAACTCATGCATAGAAAAAAAAAGATTTGGCTTTACCTCTTACTAGACTGTGGCTTTTATTAAGTTGTCAGGCCTCTGTGTTTCCAATTTCTCTCCTGGAAAGTGGAAAATAGAAGTATAGCACCTAAAAAAGGATTTGTATTGGAGAAATCCTATTTCTCTAATATGACAAAAATGTCAAAGCATCCATTAATAATCATGTTCAAAGAAGTCAAATAAATCATATTTAGAAAAATAAAAGAAGGTTATGACAACCATACCTCTTCAAACTCAAAATATCAATATATAGAAATTATTCAAAAGAAGTAAATGGAAATTTTGGTGTCAATAAGCACAATTGCTGAAATGAAAAATTCACTAGTGATAATAAAAAGCAGAATCAAACTGATGATTGACAGAATCAGCAAACATAAAAACAAACCAATAGTAACAATTTAATTTGAAATGAAGAAAGAAAAATGAATAAAGAATATTGAATATGTTATCAGAGAAATGTGGGACACATATAAGTACATCTATGTACATGTGTCACCTTGCAATTATTGTAATATATACCTGAGAAAAGCAAGTCAAAAGAGGAAAAGTTTTATTTTCTCTCATGGTAACAGAGGTTTTATTCATTGATAATTTGCTACATTGTTTTGGAGTTCATGGAAAGACAGATAAACATGCTGAGGAGTGTGTGGTGGAGCAAATCTGCTCACCTGGAGGTGGCCAGAAAGCAGAGAAAGAAGGAGAGAGAAGGGCTTAAGGACAAAATACACTCTTCAAAGACAAATTTCTTCCAAATAAGCCCTATCTCCTACAGCTTTCTCAGCCTCCCCAAAGCCCATAAAACCATGAGTCTTAATGAATTAATTCACTCATATGGTCAGAATCCTAATGATCCAATCATTTCCCAAATACCCTACCTTTGAACACAGCTGCATTAGGGACCAAACTTTTAACATATATGTATTGGAAGCATATATGAGTTTCAAAAGAAAATTTTCCTTCCTAGGCCTCCAAAAGCTTCTCATAATGCAAAATGAATTCATTTCATCTCAAAATCATCTTAACATTTCTATTCTTGATCAAAATCTAAATACAAAGTCTTCTCAAAGACTGAAGGCAACTCTTACTTGTGAGTTCCTGTGAAAATAAAATAAAAAAGTTAAATTTAATACTCCCAAAATAGAATGGTAAGACAAGTCTAAGGTAAACATTCCCATTCCCAAAGGAGTAATGGGGGCATAGAAAGGAGAGATGAGACCAAAGCAACAACAAATCTTATCAGGGCAAATGTTACATCCTCTAGTTCCATGTCAGGCATTTGGAGCAAGTTGTACTAGGATATAAACTCCAAAAGGCTTAGACAGCCCCACTCCAAGGCCTTGCTGGCTATAGCCCACATAACTACTCACTTAGGCTGGTTTCACTAACTGCATGTGGCTTTCCTTGGCAAGGAAATATGGAATATGTTCCATATTCTTGGCATTTCTATCTTCGTGGGATTTCCTTTGAAGCGTGAGCTCCACACACCACCATCTTAAGTATTTCTTGTAAGGTATCTTTTAGGAGGCTATGTATGAATTATGGGTTTGTTTGAGCCATCACAAGGCAGGGTGGTTGCTTTTCTGGGAACTCTCAGTGAAATTCCACTGATTGAGAATGCTCAGATTATGCCAGACAACCTGGCCCATCCCCCACAGCCCTAGATTCAAATGCAGCCATCCGGCCCATAGGTAGAGGAATATGTGTATTGGAAGCATATATAAGTGTAAAACTGTTTAGCACCAAACAACTTGTTTTCCCATCTTCATCCCATTTTCCTGAAGAATTCTTCATGCTGAATCCCTCTGATGTACCTACTCATATAAATGACAGCTTGGACTCCATTTGGTTGTCAGATCCAGTCTCCATCAAAGCTTGACTTCCTTTTAATGACACTAATATTTTTAGGAAACATCCTTCTTGGCCCCATTGATATACACCTCTCTCTGGCCAAACTGTAAGTTTTTCAGATCTTTCCTCTTTGATTTTTGCTCCCAGTTTTCACTGTATATCCAGCTTAATGAAGTCACCAATGCCTATGCCAATTCTGAATGCTGTCTGCTTTGATGTTTCCTCTACAAGATTAATTGGTCTGTTCCTTTAAACACAGTCTCAGGACATAAACAAAATGAAGGAATGTTCTTTGCCAGGATGAAGTGCAAATGGCCTCTACTCCAATCCCAGTAGAGTCCTCATTTCTAACTAAAACCTCATGTGCACAGCACAATCTGTTTTTTAACATTCTAAGTTTTATCTTAATTTGCTTCTCTAAACTTTTCCAAAATTCTATAAACCAATTCCAAAAGCTTATAATGCAAATTGTTCAGGATATCACAATCATGGCTCAATTCAGGGCACCAATTTTCTGTTATTCTGCTTTTATCATTGTGAAAAAGGCTGAGGATAAAAAAATAAAAATAGGAATGATTTATTTTGATTCATAGTTTCAGAGGTTTCAGTCAATGGTCACTTGGACCAATTATTTTGGGGCCTATGTTGAGGCAGAATATCATAGTGAGGACCATATGGTGGGTGGAGCAAACTAACTCATCTCATGGTGACCAGAAAGGAGAGAGAGAGAGAGAGAGAGAGAGAGAGAGAGAGAGAGAGAGAGAGAGAGATTGATTGATTGAAGGAGAAGGAGAGAATGGTGACCAGGAAGCAAGAGAGGGGACAGAGGGCTGCAAACAAAATATATCCTTCAAGGGGATTACCCCAATAATCTACTTTCGTTAAACTTCGTTCTACCTCCTAAAATTTCAACCACCTCCCAGTAGCATATTAAGTAATGAATCAATAAATGAATTAATACATTGTTGATGTCAGAGCCTTTATGATACAATAACTTTCCAAAAGTCACAATTCTGAACACTGCTCTTTTGAGAACAAATTCTTTGATACATGAACTGCTGGGGGGCATTTAAAATTCCAACCTTAAAAACAGATGTTTTAATGAGATTTTTTTTATATTTTTTAGTTGTAGATGGACATAATATCTTTATTTAATTACTTTTGCTTGGTGCTGAGGATTGAACCCAGTGCCTCACACATTCGAGGTAAGAGCTCAACCACTGAGCTACAACCCCAGTCTCTTAATGAGGTTTTTTTTTGTTGTTGTTGTTTGTTTGTTTGTTTTTAATCACTGTGACCAAAAGTCCTGACAAGAACAAATAGAGAAGAAATCTCTATTTGGCTCATGGTTTCAGAACTGTCTTTTCATAGAGAGGTGACTTCATAGCTCTGGGCACGAATTGAGACAGAACACAATGGCTGAAATATGTGACAGAAGAAAGTCGCTTAGGACTGGCCACCAGGAACAGAAAGAGCTCCACTCACGAGGGACAGAATATAAACCTAAAGTCATGCCCTGATTGACTTATAACTCCACCCACACCCTATCTGCCTATAGTTATCAATATAGTTATCAGTTGATCCATATCAATGATTGGTGCACTGATTAGGCTAAAGCTTTCCTGCCTGAACATTTTATCTCTAAACTTTTTGCATTGTCTATACATGAGCTTAGAGGGACACTTCATATATAAACCATAACAATAGGTTTAGTAGGATTACCATAAAAAGAGAAGACAGGATGAAGCTGCAACTTTTCAAAGAAATAATGGTTAAAATTTCTCAAAATATAGAAGGATACTTATGTATATATAGAAGAAATTCAACAAATTTCTAGATGAATAAAGATAAGGAGATTAATATCCCCATATGTTACAGTAAAAATGAAAATACTATGCAAAGTGAAACTAATCAGTCGTAAAAAGTAATGTATTGTGTATTTTTGTTTATACCAAATGTCCAGAATAGGCAAATCTATTGAGGCAAATTAGATTTGTATTTGCATAGGCCTTTGAGCTTTGGAAAAAATTATTATTGAGTACTAATTGGTGGGATTTGTTGCATTTTTGTTGTTTGATAAATATGGTCTAAAATTTTTGTGGCAATAGTAGCACAAGTCAATGATTAACGAAGAGAATTGTACTGTGTTTTCTAATGTTAAATTGATCACATTTGTATTATTTTCCAATAAATTTCTTTAGAAAAGACTGGGATAAAACAATGGATTAAAGAGCTAGGAATGTAATGAGAAGAAGAATGCCTCATTACCATGTGTAAGATCCTGAGTTAAGTCTCCTCCATGCCCTCCCAAAACATTAACAGTGTTTATAATACTCAAAAAGTTAAACTTTACAAATTCTGTCAACTGATGAAAAGATAAATAAGTTTTGCATAGTCATACAATTTTATATTATAGGCACAGAAATGAATTAAGTCCTTGTAGATTATATTGATGACATAAGCTAGGAAAATGTTATGTTTACTGCCACAAACCAATTACAAAATGCCACATTGTTTGATTCTATTTATATAAAATCTTCAAAGAACACTGGAAATATGTGTGTGTATATGTGTGTGTTTGTGTGTGTGTGTGTGTGTGTGTGTAAATAAGGAAAGAGAGAGAAAGATGGAGAAAATTAGCGGTTGCCTAGGGGTGTGGAAGTTGGGAGGGATTGCAAGTTACTGCTAATAAGAATTTCTTTTCTTTTATAGAAGGGAAAATATTCTAAAAGTTCACTGTGGTAATAGTGACACAACCCTGTGCATATAGTTACAAAGACAAAAGCAAAAATTAACAAACATTGAATTTTACATTTTGAATGGGTGAGTTGCATAGTATGTAATTCTTATCTCAATAAAAATGCTAAAATCTAAAGGGAAAACTACTCAAAAATCGATAAATTTCTAAATGAGTTTATGCAGTGATTAAAATCATACATTAAAATATGTTATAATAAATTTGTCATATATACACAAAAGTAGGGAGACCATTTAGTTTAGTGGTTATACTGATCAGTCAGCTGCAGCAACTATTAAAATTTCCTAGTGCTCTTTCAAATATAAATATTTTTATTTTTATAATCAACTCAACTCTATACTTTGTTTATTCCCTTAGCATTTAAAATAGACTATTATGTTTATGTTCCACTATCCATCCAAGATTCCATGTTAAATTTAATTATTGTAACAGACTTCTCTTGGCTATTATGTTTTCATAGACTTTTTGATGATCTTGACAGTTTTAAGGAATATTGTTCAGATTAACGGTGGGATGCCACTCTATGGAAAATTGTTTGATTTTTTTTAATGATTAAACTAGAATTAGGGGATTGTTGAAGAACTAATACAAAGAGGAAGTGCAATTTTTTAAAAGTTATATTATTTACATAACTATTGATTGAACCCAGAGACACTTAACCACTGAGGCACATCCCAGTCCTTTTTATTTTTCATTTTGAGAGAGGGTCTCAATAAGTTGATAAGGCTGACTTCACACTTGGGATTCTCCTGCTTCAGACTCCCAAGTCACTGAGATTATAGGCTTGCACCACTATTCTCAGCAACTGTTGATTTTTTCAACTTGATAATATGATTAATATGGTTTTTGTCAGTTTTCCACTATAAAGTTACTTTTCCCTTTTTTGTATGGTATTATTAGAAGAGAATTACTACAAAAAGCTTACCCTTAAGGAGTGAGTTCTGATGTCCTATTTTAAGATGGAGCATTTGCATAATTAAATTGAAGTTCTTTTAAAAGGTGATTTTCATTTTTCCTCATTAATTTACTTATTTGGTTTATATCAAAAAAGAATCAGAAATATTTATTTCTGTATGTCCTAAGCCATGCAATACATATCTACAATATTTCTAGATATAAACACATTAAAATGAATTATTATTGATGTCAACTGGAATATATTACTGCATGGTTCGTTCTAGCCACCCTTGTTCATTCATAAATGTCCCTTCAAAGTGTGAGAAACATGAATCCTACCATATTCCACCCAATAATAATGTTACATTCTAATGTACCAAGACTGTAGAACATAATCTTTTAATCAGATAAAATGGAGACCATGTCAGCCTAAGGATCATGAGAATCATCTTGCAATTTAGCTGAATTCACTTTTTTTCTAATAGTTGTATGTATCTATGTGTTTCTATTCATCAAAATTTTCTATGAATAAGATCATGTCTATCTAATGCTGGAAATAGTTATCCGCATTGCTTTTCAATTTGTATGTCATTTGTATTTTCTAATTGCTGTAGATAAAATTTTCACTACAAAGTTGTGTAGCAGTAGGAAAAGCAGACACTCTTGTTCCTGATCTCAGTTATGGTGGAAAAGTCTTTTAGTATTTCACTACTAGATTTTAGGTGTTTGTTTTTATATTGGAAAATAAATATCTTTATTTTCTTCATCTACAAGATTTTTGTTTGTTTGCTCATTTTTTTGTTTAAACATGAAAGCACGTTGGATTTTTGTCAAATGTTTTTTTTTTCTGTTCAACTGACATGATCATTATCTTTTCCCATTTATTCTATTAATGTGATGAATTATATCAATTAATATTCATTTCCTATGCCTCTATTATATTCCTGGAAAAAAATCTAACTTTATGACAGTGTATAATCCTGTGGAATTCTGATGAAAATAGTCTACTACTACTTTGTTTTTTATTATTTTTTATTTTTTAATTAATTATACATCACAGTAGAATGCACTGATATACTTTGATATATCACACATAGATGGGATATAATTTCTCATGTTTCTGAGTATACATATTGTAGAATCAAAGGAGGGGAAGGTAGGGGATGTGGGCATAAGAAAGATAGTAGAATGAAACAGACATTATTACTTTATGTGTGTATGTGACTGTATGACCAATGTGATTCTACTAGTACTTAGATAACCTTTAAGGGATATTGATCTTTTTAATTTTCTAGTGATGTATTTTTTTCTGGAATTGGTAATAAGGTTATATTAATCCAATAGAATGAGTAAGGATGTGTTTACTTCTTGAAGAAATTAACATTCCTTGGAGGCAAGTCTACTTGTCACAAATTCCCTCAGTTTTGATTTAAGAAAGTATTCCTTTATACATTTTGAAGGATAGTATTTTAGGTTATAGAATTATTGATTTTTATTTATTACTATATATTTCATTGTATTTCCATCTTGTATGTATGATTTTTGATGGGAATTCTGATATAATTCTTATCTTTGATTCTCTCCAGGTAAGATGGTTTAATTTTTATGATTCTTTGATGCATTGTTTTATTTTTCTTTCTTTTTTTTTTTTTTTTGAGAGAGAGAGAGAGAGAGCGAAAGAGAATCTTAATATTTATTTTTTTAGTTTTCGGCAGACACAACATCTTTGTTGGTATGTGGTGCTGAGGATCGAACCCGGGCCACACGCATGCCAGGCGAGCGCGCTACCGCTTGAGCCACATCCCCAGCCCGCATTGTTTTATTTTATTTGGTTTTCTTCATTTTGGATATGATACACCAAGTTGTAGATTTCTAGAATTTTTTCTGATTAGTGTTCTCTAGGCTTTCCAAGTCTATTAATTGATATTTGTTATTAATTTTATTTTTTTCAGTGTTGGCGGTCATACCCAGGACCATGTACATGTTAAGTAAGCCTCCTATCACTGAGATACACACCAAACCCTAGTCATTAAATATTGAAATCTTAATTGTATAACATTAAATATTTTTCATCTCTTTTTTCTTCTCTTCTTGTATTCATATTATGCAAATGTTGTACTTTTCGTAATTGTTCCACAGTTCTAGAATAATGTTACTTCTTTTCATTATTTTTTCCCTTTGCATTTTAGTTTGGGGACCATCTGTTAAAATATCTTCACATTCAGTGGTCTTTTCTTTAACCCTCTTCAGTTTACAAATGATAAAATCAAAGCAATCTTTACTTCTGTTAAAATGTTTTTTTTTTAATTTCTAGTTGTAGGTAGACAGCATGCCTTTATTTTATTTGTTTATTTTTATGTGTTGCTGAGGATTGAACCCAGGGCCTCACACGTGCAAGGCAGGCGCTCTGCCACTGAGCTACAGCCCCAGCCCAAAATGATATTTAAAAAATAATTTCTGTCATTCACTTTTAATTCTTGGAGTTTCTCTTTCTCTGCCTCCATTATCCATTGATCTTTTTGTTTGGAGGTACTCTTTCCTATCAGAGCCAACATAACATAATATAATACTGTATATCATACTATAATATATATAATATCATTTATCATATTACAGTATTATTTTAGTGTTTGCCTTATCTCTTCAGATTGTGAACCAAGGATGACAATATGTCACCGTATATACTCTAGACTATAACCAGCATACTGGCATATACTTCCATTCAACTGTTTTGTTTTTCTTATTAATATAGATAATTTGGAGAGAAGACATATAAACTAAGTAATATTGGAGAGGTTGTTTGTAGCAAGTGACCACAATAGAGCATAATAAAAAACATACTGATACGAATATTTTTCTAGTTAAACTACAGAAATTAAAGCATTAACACATAATACAAAAGGAGAGGCTTGTAAAACTTAGGTAACATAAGTAATGGAAATAACGTTTAAACTGTATTCCATATGTATTAGTTAGATTTCTGTCTAAAGGGTTAAAAGAGCAAAGTTTATATGGCTAACAGTTTCAGAGGTTTCATTCAATGTCTTCCTGGAACCATTGTTTTTGTTCTTCTGTTAAGGCAGTGCCTCATGGCAGAATCACATGGACAAGGAAACCTATATACTTAGTGGTCCTAGAAAGCAAAAAGAGAGAGGAAGAGGAAGGGAGCAGGGTCTCAAAATCAAATTCAAGAGCATTCCCATAATGACATATCTTTCTTCCCTTAGGTCCCATGTCTTAAACTATTCCACCACTGTCCAATAGCACCTACAGCTTCAGACCAAACCATTAGCAAATGTACCTTGAGGATATATTTAAGAAATAAATTATAACATCCTTCTTTTCAAAATTCTTATATTCAAAAATTTTAAAAATATATTTTATAATATAAATGCCATCTTAAATTATTCGTTTTATTATGGATCTAAGTTGTAATTATTTTATCAATTTTATTAATGCTTGTTTATATTTCACATGGGTCAGTAAAACAAATGGAAAACATTTGTCTACCATGTAAGAATTTCCTTCTGACTCCATCAAAATAAACAAATCATATTTCAAGTGTTCCTATACTATGCTCACATTTAACTTTCGATCTTACTGGTTTTATGTGAAAACATAGATTGTTTTGAAATGTCAGAGAAAATGTAGCATTTTTAATAAACATCACTCATATAAATTACATGATGCATATACTATCTTTAAAATTATGTATATTTAATAAAACCTTGAACAAATATAGCCTTTTTAAATTAAGCTCAAGTCATCAAGATGACAGAATCACATAGACAAAGCAAAGTTTTAAAGTAAGCTCAAATTATCTTGATAATTTGAGTTTAACTGTTTTGCTTTATTTCAGAGTAAATAAAACATTTAAATGTCCCTATTGGGCAAAGCATTATTGAAACCTGTCATTGGGTTATAAGTTCATTTTTTAAATCAATATTTTTCAACATTACTTTTCAAAGTTGGCATTTTGTTTTGCAAATGTAAAGAAAATAACTTGTAAGGAATTTTAGCTTAGCTTACTAAGGGATTTTTAGCTTAGCTTGGTCTGCAAAAACATTCTGATTTACTGGTTTGGAAAGCTAATAATTCCGGAATCCCAATCTCATACTTTTCAAATACATATAAACAAAAAAAAAATCTATGTTTCATTTGTATAAGTGAAAAAAAGTTACATTTTAGTAGCTATTCTTAAAATTCTTGCTATATCCATGGGCTGTATTTTAGTAAAAAAAAAAAACAAGTCTAAAAAACATTATAAAACCATAAAAGGAGTAGAATTTTAAAAGCCCATAGACTGTGTGAACAAATACAGGCCCTTAGAAATTTCTTCTGACCTCTAGTTAGAGACTTTGAATGGAAGGAGGATGTAGATGATTGGGAAATGATAGAAAATCTGCCTCATAATTAAGAGTCTTTATTAAAGAGTGAGTTTTGTCATGAAAAAATAATTTTCTAGAAGACTTTGTTATTCTATATATTATTATTCTCTATTAAAATTACATAATCTGATGATGTGTGACCAATTATTCCTATGGAAATGATAAATTCAATGCACAATTGATAGGAGAGAAAAAATATTGTTTTATATTAAATTGAATCATACAAATTATTAATAGTCCATCACTATTTATCCATAGAAATCACAACTTAAAAATGTCCAAAAATAGAATGTATTTTTCTCTCTTGCATTTTGATCTTTTATGATAAGATGTGAGTTTGATCCATTTATTTGAGCAAAACACATGGCTTGTTACATGTTCAAATAGTATAAATAATCCAGTGTCTGTTTCTATGTGCTTCTGCTACTCTGCGCTTTTGATTGTGTGTATTCTTTATATTCATTAAGAAGAAAAACTGGAAATGAATGATGCCAGAGTGGGTCTAAGCAGCAACCCTTGATGGCTATATAGTCCAGAATCAAAGCAGTGAAAGAACAGCTGACCAGAGAAGCAGGTGACAGAATGAATACTCAAAAACTCAATATTGGACAGCTTGCGACTTGGAGGGACTTGGAATTTGGCTACTGCAGCAGAAAATACAGAAACAAACCTTTGACCATGAGCCATGTCCTTAGTTGGAACTGGGGTGAGGGAGAACAAAAGAAAAAAGAGGAAGAGACAACACCCACAAGCTTACTTGCTCAACATCAGTTGGAAAGAAATACAGGCCAAATCAAAAGTAAATGAATGGGCTGGGGATGTGGCTCAAGCGGTAGCGCGCTCGCCTGGCATGCGTGTGACCTGGGTTCGATCCTCAGCACCACATACCAACAAAGATGTTGTGTCCACCGAGAACTAAAAAATAAATATTAAAATTCTCTCTCTCTCTTTCTCTCTCTCACTCTCTCTTTAAAAAAAAAGTAAATGAATGGGAGACGAGTAGAGTACAGAAAAGAGAATAGAAGGATGGAGGGGAGGAGGTAAAGGGGACTGGGGACTGAAATGCAGTAAAGAAAATTCCATGCATGTATGATTTTGTCAAAAGAAACCCAAATATTATGTTAGCTATAATGCACTAAAGAAAGAAAAAAAAACTGAATAGGAACTGCAAAAACAGTGAAGGAGATAGCACAATTCAACACAAATTGTTGGCAAAACCTGTACTGGAAAGAGCAGCAATATTGTAGTGATCACATCTAGGCACCTTCCTGAGAAGAAATGGTGCAGCATGGAATATCAAAAATAGCTGTAATGTCAGTTTGATTTTATAATTATTATTTTCCATAAGGAATTGATAGGTGTGTCCTTATTATTCAGTATTACATTCATCAACCAGTTGATTATATTTCTTCTAGTACTTTAAATCATTAATGAGGATTATTCCTTCCATTGTATACTTTCTTCCCTCTTGCATAACTATGTCCTCTTTCATCCCCCCTATTTTCTTATTTTTATCTTACCTTGTAGTACTTTATTTTATTAACTTTTCACCTGTTTTTTCTTGATTTTGTCCATTTTATGATATTTTCCTTTTCAACCCTCATACAGTTTAATAATAATTTCATCCTCTTCAATGTCTAATTTCTCAACCCATTAAAGAAAATTACATGTATTAGAAGATTTGTTGGGAACATTTTCAGTAAGTTTTTTCTCAAGACTTATCAGTAAGCAGATTTGTTCTGAAGTGATTCCAGTTAGCAGGGTTTAATATCTTCTCTAAAAGAGATGCTGCATACTTGACTTAGTCTTAGGTACATGTTGAGTGAGAATATTGACACTTCAATTGTTTGCCCAGACTAGGAAACTTAGGAAAAAGAAAGAAACTCACTAAAAAGTCAATTGCATAAAAGTAGAATAGACAATCATCCTAGAAGATGGATAGAAATGCAAACAATACGAAAAATCAATAGAAGAAGTCACCCCATGGGCCCCACAACAGTTCAACAACTGATTACATTGATATCACAAAGGAAGAAACAGTGAATAAAAAATTTAGAAAGTACATAGAAACTACAATGAACTAAAAGAAGACTTAAGGAACAAACTATGAGAGAAAATATAGGATGTAAAAGAACATTTCAATTAATAGATAACAATTATGGAAAAGAACCAAACAGAAATCCTGGAAAATAAAGACTCAGTAAATCAAGTTAAAATTCAGTTGAAATGATTAATAGTAGTTTAGTTCATGTAGAAGGCAGAATTTCTGGTCATGAAACTGAGATATATAACCTTGAAAACACAGTCATCAATAAAGAAAAAAATGATAAAGGAACATGACAAGAATATAGAAGAAATATGGGATAACATTAAGAAACCAAATAGAAGAATCATTGGCTGAGAAAAAGGCATCAATTACAAACTAGAGAAATACACAATCTTTCAGTGAATTACTAGAAAATTTTCTACATATTGGGAATGCTATGGAAATCCAAATGCAGGAGTCATTAAAAAACCCTAAATAATATGATCAAAAACTGAACCTCTCTAAAACACATTATAATTAAAATGTCTCATATAATGGACTTGGGTTTTAGCTCATTGGTAGACCATTTGCCTAGCACACATGATGCACTGGTTTTGATCTTCAGCACCACATAAAAATATCTAAATTAAAGTATTGTGTCAATCTACAACTAAATATATATATATATATATATATATATATATATATATATATATATTTAAAATCTCTCATATATAGAAAAAAATGTAGAATTTTTTAAAACCCAAGAGTACAATGCCAGACACTTACAAATGTAAGACAATAGTCCTTCTGATTGTCTTTTAGCCCAGACTCTAAAAGTCAGGAAGAATATATTATTCTAAGCTCTGAAAGACAATAATTGCCAAGCAAGTTTGTTATATCCAGTAAAGCTTTCCTTCAGAATTGAAAATGAATTCAATGCCTTCCTAAATGAGCAGAAACTAAAAATAATTTATGATTACAATTCCTTATCTGAAGTAAATACTTAATGAAACATTACATAAAGTAGGAGGGAAAGCACTCAAAGAATGTGTGAAACTCAATAGAAGAATAGCCAAGTAAAAGACAATCATGTTTGAATTAAACATTAGAAATAAATCAAATATAAGGAAATAAAGATTACCTTACTATACTAATATTGAGTGTAAATGTCAACTGTCCAATTAAAAGAAGTAGATTAACAGAGTGGGTAAAAATGGGAAACAACCAATGTTGTTTACCAAAGACTCACTTTACAGGAATAAAGTGAAAGGATGGAAAATATATACCATGAAAATAAAAAATAAGAGCAAGAAGTAGCTATTTGAAAGAATATACTTTAAGCCAAAATTAATCAGAAGAGACAAAGAAGATCACTTACTACCAATTCCAGGAACTATTCAACAATGATTATAAATATTTATAACTGAAATGTTGGTGCACTTGCTTACATAAAACAAATTCTTACTAAGAGTACGATGCAGCTAGACCCCAATACCATATTAGTAGGTGATTTAAACATATATCTCAAACAAAGTTATAGGTCATTCAGACATCCAGACATAAAAAAATCCCTTAATACATTAAAAAATTACTCTTAAGGTAGAGCGCTTGCCTAGTATGTGTGAGGCACTGGGTTCGATTCTCAGCACTGCATATAAATAAATAAATAAACAAAATAATGGTCCATCGACAACTAAAAATATATTTTAAAATACTATTAAGCAAATGGAGTTGACAGACATATATAGAATACTTCATCCATCAGCAGCTAAAGTCACTTTCTCCTCAGTAGCACAGGAAACCTTTTCCAAAATAGACCATATTTCAGGACACAAGGCCAGTATTAGCAAATACAAAATATTGGGAAATGCCTTTGTATCTTATCAGATTATAATGAAATGAAATGAGAAATCAATAACAAAATAAAAACAGAAAATAATGATGAAAACAGATGCAAATTTCCTTAATAAAATATTAGGAATCTGCATTGAAAAATACTTTAAGAATGTACATCATGAACAAGTTGGTCATAATTCAGAGATGATGTTAGTTTCATAAAAGTATATATATACATCACCAAGTAAATATAGAAATAAGGACAGAAATCATATAATCATTTCAACAGATGCTATAAAAATGTTGAAAAAATTCAGCATCCATTCATGTAAAAATCACTGAAGGTACTAGTGATACAAGGAACTCTTCTCTATATCATAAAAGGATTGAGGTTGTGGCTCAGTGGCAGAGTGCTTGCCTGGCATGTGTGAGGTACTGTGTTTGATTCTCAACATCACATATCAATAAATAAAATAAAAATCTATTGACAACTAAAAAATATATTTTTTAAAAAAGCTATGTATAACCAACCCAAATCTAACATAAAACTAAATGAAGAAAAACTGAAAGGATTAATTCTAAAATCAGGCACAAAATAAGAATGTACATTTTCCCCACTCCTATTCATTATAATTCTTAAAAGTCTAGTCAGAAGCAAGAGAAGAAAATCAAGGTAATATGAATAGGAAGATAAGAAGTCAAATTATCTCTTTTTTGATTACATACATGACTCTATAATGAGAAAACCCAATAAATTACACCAGAAAACTTCTAAAGCTGATCAGCAAATTCAGCAAGACAGAAGCGTAGAAAATCAAGAACAATCAACGGATTTCCTTTACTCCAACAATGAATCTGCTGAGAAAGAAATCAGGAAAACAATTCCATTCACAAATCTAACTAAGGAGGTTAAAAACCTCTACAATGAAATTTTTCGAACACTGAAGAAAGAAATTAGAAAATACCTGAGAAGATTTCTCATGCTCTTGATAGACCAGAATTAATATTGTCAACATGGCCATATTACCAAAACAAAATGAATTACAAATTCAGTGTAATTCCCAACCAAATACTCTTAATGTTTTTCATATAACTAAGATAAACAGTCCTATAATAAGGATAGAATAATAAAAGACCAAGAATAGCCAAAACAATATTTTTTTGCTAAAACAATATTGAACAATAAGAGTGATGTTGCAGTCATCACAATACCAGATCTCAAATTATACTACAGAGCAATAGTATGAAAAACATAACCGAATTGAAAAATGAAAAAAAATATGAATACCAATAGAACAGAATAAAAGACTTAGAGAAAAAAAATCCCTCTAGATAGCCATTTGATCCTTGACAAAGTTGAGAAAAAATGGTGGAGAAAAAGTTAAATATTTTTAAACAAATGATACTGGGAAAAGTGAATATCCATATTTAGAATAATGCAAATAGATCCCTTTCACTGTCCTTGAACAAAAATCAATTCAAAGTGGATAAAAGACCTAGTAATCAGATCAGAAACACTGCAACTGCTAGAAGAAAACATAGGGTCAACACTGCAACATATTGGTGCAGGCACTGATTTCCTTAATAAGACTCCTGGGTATAGACCAAGGAGTGGGATGACAGGTCAAATTGTTGAAATCAGCATAGTACAGTGACACAGCCACACAATCTTTATAGTAGCTCAATTCACAATAGTCAAGCTATGGAAACAATCTAGGTGTCCTTCAATGAATGAATAGATACAGAAATAGTATATATGCACAATGGAATATCACTCAGCCATAAAGAAGAAGAATAAAATTATGGCATTTGCTGGTAAATGGATGGAACTAGAAAATATGCTAAGTGAAATAAGCCAATCCAAAAAAACCAAAAGACTAAATATTCTTTCTGATATATGGGTGCTAATCAACAACAATGGAGGGTGGGGAGACGAAGAACATAGTGAATGGGATTAGACAAAAGGAAATGAAGGGAAGGGAGGGGGAGAGGAATATTGGAGACAGTAGAATAAATCAGACATAACTTTCCTAGTCTTGTATTTAAATACACAAACAATATAGCTCCGCATCATATATAACCACAAGAATGAGATCCTAATTAGAAAAAGTTATTCTCCATGTATGTATAATATGCCAAGATACTTGTAGTGTCATGGTAACTAAAAAGAACAAATTTCTAAAAAGATTCTTAAAGCTCAACAAATAAAACAATTATTAATAAGTTGTGTAACTTCAAATTTAAAAGTCCCTGCACAGCAACAGAAACAATTTAGAGTGTAAACAGATAAGCTAAAGAATGGGTAAATATATTTTCCAGGTACTCTTCTGAAAGGAGATTAATATTCAGAATATATGAAGAATTTTATAATAATACCAAAAAATACCACATCAATAAATGGACAAATTACCTACACAGTCATTTCTCAAAAGAACACAAATTATTAACAAATATAGAGGAAAAACAGTTCACCATCCTTATCAATCATGGAAATGTGAATTAAAATTACATTGTTATTTCATCTCACTCTAGTTAGAATAGCAATTATCAAGAATATGAAAAACAATAAATATTGCTGAGGATGTGCAGAAAATGTGTACTCATGCATTTTTGGTGGGATTAAAAATTAGTAAAACCACTTTGGAAAAAATGTATGGAGACTCCTGTAAGGACCAGGAATGGGTTGGGCATGGTGATGCATACCTATAATTCCACAACTTGGGAGGCTGAGACAGGTGAATTGCAAGTTTAAGGTCAGCTTTGAAAACTTAGTGAGACTCTGTCTCAAAATAAGTGAATAAATAAAAAGGGCTATGGCTGTAACTCAGTGATAGAATGCCCCAGCTAGAAGAAAACATAGGATCAACACTCCAACATATTGGTGCAGACACTGGTTTAGTACAATCCTAGGCACAATGAATAAAATAAACAGATATTTAAAGACTAGGGATGGAACCACTACACAACTCAGCTACCTCATTGTAATACTATAGGAATTTATGAATACTCATGTTTAGATAAGCATAGTACAATTCATAATAGCCAATTATTGAACCAGCCTAAGTGTCCCTTAGTTAAAGAATAGAAAATGAAAGTGTAGTATACATACACAATGGAGTTTTACTCAGCCATAAAAAAGAATGAAATTATGGCATTTGTTGGTAAATGAACGGAAGTGGAAAACATCATTCTAATTGAAATAAACCAGACTCAAAAAGCCAAGGGTTACATGTTTTCTCTCATATGTGGAAGCTAAAGAAAAATAAAGAATTATTTTAAAGTTGATATTATGATATGAAAAGGGAGAAAACTGTAGTAGAGTAAGGGAATCAATGGAGAGGGAGAAAGGATGGGAAAAGGGGAGAGGCTGTGGATCAAATTGACTAAGCTATGCTATGTGCATGTATATCACAATGAATTCCACTTTTATGAATAACTATAGTGCACCAATTAAAAGCATAAATTAGTAGAAGACAACTAGAATAGAGGAATGGGATAGAGGGAGGATGGGAGAGAAGAAAGAGGATAGTTCTGAGGATGGAAACAGAGCACATGGTTTTTCACCTTTATGAATACATCTAAAAGAACTTCATCATTATTTATAACTATATTGTGCTACCAAAATTGTAAAAAGTGAAATTCTTGTCAATAACAATATAGATTTATGTGAAAAAAGAAGCAAAACTTTGAATGATTTGTCACAAACCATGATATTTCTCTTTTGACTGTCTTAATAAACAGGCTGAAGAAAATCTCCAAGATAAAATGTGATTACAAAAAGTTTCCAATAAAAACTAAGAAGATTCTTTTGCACATAGGAGCACATCTCATTTGGCATAAGAAGAAATAAGATTGAGTTTTTAAATCTCTACAATGGTTCAAAGTGATGTGGGTCAGAATGAGCATTTTTTTCTTTTTTCTAATGATTCATTTCACAAATTGTGATATAAGCCAGAGTGTGTTATGCAATGGGGAAAAATTGATGCAGGGATATGAAAGCCCATCTCTCTTGCTTTCAGCTATGACAAAATAGGAGAACACCCACTAATACATACTCAAACACTTGAAAACTCACCTGTAAAATGTGGTTATATCTAGGACTTCATTGCAAAATACACCTGTGCTTGACTTATTTCACTTTACTGTGATTTCTACTGACAGCATACCCTTAATAAATCATCTGTACTGGAATATTCATTTTAAAGGCTGCTTCTGAGAAATTTGTCATAAGACATGGGTAAATTCAACTGAATATTGGTTGGATCAAATAATAATGATACTGTTTTCAGTAAATAAAACATGAATAGAATTAAGACACAAAACATTAATAGCATAAATGTTAAAAGACCATCAAATGGAATCCTAAGTATCTCAAATTATTAAAGACATACTAAAGTATTCTTAAGTTGAGAATTCAAGTCACTTGGGTATAAGCTCCACAAGGAAAGAAGGATAGGAAACAAATAATGTAATTCCAAAAATATTTAAATGGAGATGGAATGATAAAAACAAAGCAATTCAACTAATATAAAACAGAAGGAAAAAATAAAAACTAAAAGATGAGAGAAATAACATAAAATAGGGTATTTTTTGTTGTTGTTTGGTATCCGTGATTGAATCTGGGTGTGCTAACTACTGAGAATTGTCCACAGCCTTTTGATTTTTTTGTTTGAGACAGGATCTCACTAAGTTGTTTATGGCCTAAGTTACTGATGCTGACCTTAAACTTGGGATCATTCCACCTCAGACTGAGATTATCGCAAGCCAATGGAATTAGAGGGGACTGCCACCACACCCAGCTAGGATGAAATATATTTAATCCAAGTACTTCATTTAAAATAAAACATTACAAAAACCGAACTCAAAGTATAGCTATGTACAAAACACATGGTTTTACTCGGAAACACATAAACTTTGTTAATAAGGAGCTGGGAGTTGTATTCAAAGTAAACATTAACAAATATTATAAAGTTTATCCTTTAATAACAGAAAGCAAGTATTTAACCCAAATTAAATTACACATAATACTTAAGAAAATTGACAACAATAAAAGGATAAAATAACATGTAGATATCTCATTCCTAGTTTCTATAGACTTCATAAAGCTGCCTCAAAATTTAAAAAGGAAGAATTATAAATGAAAATGTTTAAATTCTAAGGCAAATAGAAAGATGTTGACATCCTCATAAAAAGTGATCTAATAGAAAAAGACTGGGTGAAGGTATGAACATGGTTAAGAAGCTTGATATAATTTAAAGAGACAAGTATAGTAAAAAGTTCCAACATGCACATAGTTCCAAGCAGACACAAAACATTTATAAAAAGTTTGCATATATTTAGGCATAAAGCAAGTCTAAACAAATTTCAAGGACACATCATCTGAACACAATATGATTTTAAAAGTCAATAATAGAATGATAACTAGAAAAACACAGATGCTTGAAATTAAGATATACACTTCTAAATTAAAAATTGGGCTAAGGAATATATCAAAATATACATATTTGTGGTGATACTGGCATAAACAAACTTATTGCATAGCCATTTGTATAAAAGTATACCACATTCAATTGTATATTATACATGATATTTGATAATGATAATGAATAACTATGTTACTGGTTTATATATTTACTATATTATATATTTAAGGTATACACTTTCCATCAAAAATTGTTACTCTAAAAAAATTACACCATATTTTGTTCACAGCAGCTTCATATATCTTGGCTTTGCTGCATCTTTTGATTGAATCAAGAAGCCATATCAAATAATTAACCTATATTATCTAGGTTTTTGTAAGCAAACTACATGATGTCTAAACATTGACAGAAACTAATGATATATTTCTCAGAATGTACCCTCATTGATAAGGGACACACACTTGTAGAGCTAAATATGGACTTTGAAGAATATTTTTTAAATTTTTTTACAATACCTTTATTCTACTTATTTATTTTTATGTGGTGCTTAGTGTCAACACCAGGGCCTCTCACATGTGCTAGTTAAGTGATCTGCTGTTCAGCTATATCCCCAGCCCTTAGAAGAATATTTATAAATTAAAAATCATATTTTAGGAAAGAAGGCTGAAAGATAGTGAACCAAACAGTCAGTATATAGAAACTAGAAAAAGTTTATCCAAGGAACCCATTGATAAATGAACAAATTAGAAGATGAAAATAAAAGTTTAAAAAATACTGTTTAGTAAAAAACAAATGTGTGGGTAATAATGAAGGCAAAATTTGTTCTTTGAGAAGTTTTAAAAGTTGGTAAATTTCTGGCAAGATTGATATAATATAAGAAATATGGCCTACATAGTAATTCCAGGCATGACAAAAACAATCACAAAACACAAGATGTTGCTACAGATTCTACATATATTACAAATGATAACAATAATACATTTTAAAAACTCATCTCTTAAGATGTATATTGGCTGAAATTTTTAAATATAAAATGTAAGTTTCCAAATCTGAATCAAAAAAGAAGAGTAATGTTGAAGAAAGAACAACAACAAAAAAACAAACAAAGGTCTTGTCTATGAAAGACTATAGTCTGTTTCCAAATTCACCTTTCACATCTTCTTATTTTCAGCCCAGGAAAGAAGTTAAAATGATATCAAGGGTGTCTTCCTAATGAAAACATATGTCAAAAGGGGAAATCCAATTTTTCAAGCAATTCTTAGTTGTTTGTTCTAATACCTTATATTGATCTTCAAACCCATGAATTTCTTATCTTCCTAAATACATTGTATAGTTTAAGAAAAAATTCAATCCCTCCTTTCTGGCAGCAGCTTTATTGATATTTAAATAATTTATCCTGTAATTCACACATTTGAAGTGCATAATTTGAATTAATTCAGTATAGACACAAAGTTAAACAATTATTATCATGATCAATTTAAGAACATTTTATTATCCCAGCAAAGAAATGCTGTCCTCATTAACAGTCATTTCCTTAAAATATTCTACTGTACTTTCTTTCTTGACACATATGCCTATTCTGAATGTTTTACACAAATAAAATCATGAGCTATGTAATTCTTTATGACTATTTTACTTAGCGTGGTGTTTTCAAGGTTAATTCATGCTATAGCTTGTAATAGTACTATGTCCTCTTTTATTATTGAATAATATCCCATTATATGCACATACCATTACTTATTTATTCATCAGTTAATTAAAATTCAAATAATTTTTAATTTTGGATACTTTGCAGAATGCTATTTTGAATACTCAAGTACAAGGTTTTGTATAGCATGTTTCCATTTGTCTTAGATATATATAAAGTTTATGGACACTGGGTTTATCAATTTATATTGCTTACATAAAAATCTGCACAAATAAATGGCTTTAAAAAACCAAAAATTTATTATCTTACAGTTCTGGAATTCAGGTATCCCAAATGAGTCTAAATGGGATAAAACCAAGTTCTTTACAGGACTGGGTTCTTTCTGGTTAGTCTTGAGGAGAATTCATTCCCCTGTCTTTTCCAGCTCCAATAAACTCCCTGCTTCTATTGCCCATGGTCTATCTTCAACATTAGCAATATTTCATCTTCATATTTCTCTTCATCTCAGTCTCTTATCACTGTTGTTTTTCTGTTTAGAGATACTCTCTGATTTATGTTGATTCATTTTAGGATTAACTTTATCATAATACAAAAGCAAAATGAATAAAATAGAAGCCCTTCTTTGAATTTCCAATATTGATCCTTTCTTGGGGCAAAATATGTGATATAGTACTGTTTTGTAATGATGGGCAGTGACTGGGAGCAACAGCTATGAGTCAGATTCATGATAATAAGGGTATACATTATAGTGTACCATGTTTTTAAACTGTGATTTAAGGCAAGTTGTATTAAATATATTTTACTAAAATGTTTTCTACTTATAATGGGTTTAATAGGATGTACCCCATAATAAATCAAAGAACATTATTTAATGAAGAAACTTGTGGATATGTTGGGTTCACATGGAAAATCTCATGCCATAACCACCTTATCAGCAAACTAAATTGTTCC
Source organism: Urocitellus parryii (assembly GCF_045843805.1). NCBI lineage: Eukaryota > Metazoa > Chordata > Mammalia > Rodentia > Sciuridae > Urocitellus > Urocitellus parryii. The sequence goes on along the minus strand of NC_135547.1, from coordinate 46,442,499 downwards.
TGAAACCTTAATCCCTTCACTGCCATAGAACCTGTATACAGGTTCTGAGATTTAGGGTATGGATATAGTTAGGGGATAATTATGCTGCCTACTATATTGGTTAACATGTTAACTTTTGTTTAGCATTTTGAAAAATGGCCAGCCTATTTTCTAAAAGTTGATGTACCATTTTATATTATGACCAGAATTTTATGAGAGTTCTAATATTTCCACATCTTTTCCAATAGTTTTTATTAATGACATCCCTATTGTATGTGAAATGATATCTCATTGTGGTTTTGATTTGCTTATCAGTGATATGTATATGCACTTTGGAGAAATGTGTATTCATGACAATATTAATCTTTAGTAAAATATGCATAAAATTTGCCACACTAACAATTTCTAAGCATATAGTTTAGTGACATTAATCTACTTTCCATTATTTAATTTATCTCTTCTCATATATCATGTAACTGTAACCATCCAATAATTTTCTTTTTCACCTGGCTTATTTTACTCAGCATATGGTTAATAAGGTTCACATTTTGTAACATGTGTAAGAATGTTGTTCCATTTTATGACTCAATAATTAACTGATTTTCTTCATTCATTAGTCTGTTGATAGACACTTAAATTGCTTCCACATTTGGAAATTGTGAATAATATTTCTACGAACATAGGCTAGCTTTTGTTTACTGTCTGAATGGAATTAATTTTGTTAAATTGCATTTTTTCCTCAAAAACTATATAGTTCATTTAGATTCTTGTATTGGGCTAATTTATGTACCCTGAAAACCCATATGTTGGATTCCTACCATCAATATTTCAGAGCATGACAATATTTGGAACTAGAGCCTTTAAAGCAGTGATTATGTTAAAAAAAAAAAAAAAAACGTTTTTCGGGTAAGCTCAAATGCATTCTGATTGGTGAAGACTAGATGACAGGAGAAGGAAATCTTTATTACAATTTCTTCTTGAACCTAGTTTTCAGCATTATGAGAAAACAAATTTCTGTTGTATAAGCAACCCAGTATGTAGTATTTTGGTATGGTATCCCACCAAATTTAATAGATCTCTCAAATTTTGTTCCCTTGAATGGAGAAATGCAGTCCCTTATTTTGTTGTTGTTGTTGTTGTTGGCATTGTTGTGGTTTTGATGATTAATTATCCCTTCTAAGGATAAATTTCTAATTATGTGCATTCTTTATTCCTTTCCTTCTTGATTTGGTTAGTTAATGGTGTGGATTTTGTTTTTTTTTTTTTTTAAAAAAACTACTTATTCAACTGATTTTATTCTTATTACTTAACTTCTGATTTTACATGTTTCAGTTCTTTCTTCATATTTCTATTTTCAGGTTTTTAAAATATATGTTTAATTTATTTTCATTTGACTTGATATTTATCAATGCAGCTCTTTAATGTCACAAACTTTCCTTCAATAACTCTTTAGTGGTACTGCACAGATTTTAATATGCCATGTTTTTAATTCTGCTGGGAAAGAATTCCCAAATTTAGTTTTAAAATTAAAATCCCAAGAGTTACATAAATAGTGCTTTTGTGTGTTTGTGTGAGTGTGTGTGTGTAATTTAAAATGGAGTGGTTTTAAAAATGTATAGTTAATGGAGCTGGGGTTGTAGCTCAGTGGCAGAGTGCTTGCCTAGCATGTGTGGGGCACTGGGTTTGATCCCAGCACCCCATATAAAGAAATGAACAAAATAAAGGCCCATCAATGTCTAAAATTTTTTTTTTCAAAAATGTATAGCTAATAATTTTTAGTAGTATTATATTGTAATTCTAGAATGCTTCCTGAATTCTTTCTACTTTTTGGAATTTACTATAGTTTCCTTTGATGCCTAAGTTATTGATTTTCAAAAATATTCCACATGAACTTTAAAATAAATTATATTCTGTATCACTGAATTTCAGAGTTTAAATATTTAGATTAAAATTTTTTCAGCAATTATGTTGGTTGTACCATTTATATCCTTTCTAGTATATTTAATTTCACATGATCTCTCTTTGAGAAAAAAAATAAAAGTTAAATTTCACATCAGTGTGACTTTACCCATTTTCCATTATGCTCCTTTATTTTGGGCTCAAAATATTTTTGATGAATTATTGAACATCCAAATCACACTTCTTCACTGATAACTATATATTTTGCATTATATAATGTCTTTTTTTCTATTTTGGGATTTTCTGTCTAAATTCCAGTTTTTTATATATCAAAATTAAGATAAATTTTATGTCTAAATTACGTTTATATCCTTTTTGGATTTCTTCTCATAAACTTTTCAAATGTATTTATTTTAGATGTATCTGCTATAGGTAGTAAAATTCTGGATTTTTCTTTTTATTAAATCTGTACTTTGTTTCCTTTAAATAGCTGAAGTTACCCAAATTTCATGTCTATAATTCTTTTTTTCTTCCATGTTGTCATTTTGTTTATGAAGAAAATTCCTCTTTCATTTTGTAGTCTATTTTTTTTCCTTTTGCTTTCTCTTTCTTTTGGTGTATGTGTGATATTTAAGAACTTTTTAAATTCAAATAACTGAACTTATACCGATGGCTTTTAGACTTAAAAAGGCTCTTTTTTGGGGGGAGGGGGCACAGTATTTCCTATTTGTTCCTTCTGAAAAGTATCAAAATTACTGAATAATTAATATCTCCGTCTTCCCCTACCTCAGCAACTGGTAATGTACATTTATCTCTAATTAATACCTAAAAGCAATTAATATCTAAAAATAATCAGTAGCTTATCTTCTTTTCTATATTATCTCTATTGCCACATCTTTAAAGAATTGCCCTACATATTGACCATTAAAGTATAAAATTATACCACAATATCTTCCATATAATTGTTTTCTACTAGATTCCTAGGAAGGGCTCAAGGGAGTGAAATTTCTGACTCCTTTTGAATTAAAAAGAGTCAGTCTATTACATTTATGTATGAGTTTAGTTTGACTGAAACATAAAATCCTTGACATATTAAGTTACTGATTTGAGATTTGTGTCTAGTCATTTTCCTATTAAGTTCAGGAGCTTTACTGAATGGGTCCTGATGATAGCCAACGTATGACAATTTCTGTAGGTATTATCTTACATTAAATATTTTCAAGTCTTCCTTTATATCAGGCAAGTTGGTTTAAATTTATTATTTTTAGTATTTCTTCTCTTCCTTTACTGAAATTTTCCTTATGTATCAGTTTTGAATACATGAGTTGCTTATAAGCGTGCCTTAGAGATACTGCTGGTTCAGTTTCAGTCTACAAGAACAAAGTGAATATGACAATAAAATGCACTGCATATTTTTTGGGAATTTCTAATGTATGGGAGTTTTTGGTTGTTTTCTCCCAAAGTGGGTAATGGCTGAATTAACATTCAACTGTGGATTGAAATAGCTGGAGACACCCAGAAAACTTGTGAGAAAACATGCTAAGGATTAGAAGTGACTCTGAGACAGACACATGTATAATTAGTTTTCATAACTCATCCTCTGTTATTGCTTGTATGTCCAAATTATTTGTATTTATTATTATCACTTCTGAGATTTGCCTTTTCAGTCGTACTTTTGGTCTTCAGTTGGTAGCACCTGCTTACTTGTTCAATGAGCCTAATTCTTAATAAATTTCTGACCATGGAGGTTTGACTAAAAATGTCTCACAATGACAGTAAAGCATTTGGTAGTTTCACTTCTTTCATATTCTGTGATTTTTAAAAGAGACTATTTAAGAGACTGTAAAGGACAGATCCTGAGCATTTTTAGCATTTTGAAATGTTGCTTTATCAGGATCAGTTGATTGTCACATTTCAATAAAAATATGCATTTCAAGAACAAATGAAAAAGAATAAGTTGCAACAAAAGTTGCAAGGGGGCATATACTTTTATGTAGCTTGATTTCAACACAAGCTATTACAAACTCTATAGTCAGGGTCAATCATAAGTTAAAGATAAAAGGAAGGTTTTAAGGTGAGATTTAAAGAGGCAGAGAAGCACTGGAGTGAGCTCTGCTTAAGAGGGGGATCAAGAATATGTGAGATACCCATGCTTAAGGCATCAAGTGATGTGGTGTTTGATCTTCAAAAGTAAAATGAAAGGGAGCCTACACAGAATCATCACATCCAAAGCCCTTCACAAGTATTAAGCCCACTTAGTGAAAGACAGAACATCCCCAAAGCACAGGCTCATTGAAGAACTCATACATAATTTGTCATTGAAATGAAAGAATGTATTAAACATAATGCCCATTAATTTCATACTTATAATATTCTGTTACTCAAAATTTGTGAAATAGAACTAATGCCATCTTAGCTCTTATTAAAAATGTCATCAACTAGAGGAAATTTAGAATAATTCTATGAGAATATCTGTATTACAAAAAAAATATTGGAAAGAACTTTCAAGCTTTCTTGTATTTAGCATTTTCTGAATAACTATGGGTTTCTACCAAACAATTCACTTTGACATATGCCCATTTATTTGGGTGTTTTAGAACTTTATAGATGAACAGTTCCAAGGTCAGTTCACTAATAAGAATTTGTCAGTTTGACAGAAAAGCAATTTCTACAGTTATTAAAATATAAAAACACAATTTACATTCCAGTTAGTTTCACACTGCCATTTTTGATAAACAGTGTTTAGGGAAGAGGTAAAGAAAAATGCTTGGTGAATTCTAAAATGTGCCAGGGCAGTGCAGAGACCAAAAAGGATGGCATTAAATACAAAAAATAGTAGATTATTTATTTCATAAAAGATAATCATATTCATGAAGAAATATGAAAACAGAGACAGTAGACTTTGCCAGGTGAAATCCAGTTGCAGTCTTAGAGACTTTCTATCCACCCCACTTTCTTGTAAAAATGAGCATGAAAAAAGGTAGTTTTTCTTAAATATTGACAGACATGGATGAAATTATTACATGAAGATAGTCTCACCCCAGCAAAACATTTGTGTTCTCTCCACTCATTCTCCATTCCCTGGGTTAGAAATTAATCACAGCACATACCAAAGATCCAATATATTTCTGAAGACACTGGGTAATGTAATGACATTTACAACTCATTATCACATGCCTGGACTTTAACAAGTTAATAGCAAGGGAAATTGATTTTTCATGGTTTTCTAAGTCTAATAGTCAACTATTAGAATTGGGATGGTACTACTTCCTTGAACACATAGTTGGGGTGAATACTTAAATAAAGACAAGGCTCTGACACCAAGAGGGAGTAGTTATTAAATAGGAAACGAACCATGTGTGTTGTACCACATGTTTAGTAACAAAATTTATTAAACCAGGAGAAAACAGTACTTTAGAAATATTAATTTAGTACATTCAATTATTATATTAAGATAACATTAATAGGAAGATTTGATATATTAATATATTTTTAACCAACATATTCTGAAATTGTATACATAATTTATATATGTAGTATGCAGTGATGAACAGAATTTGACTAATTGTTAGGCTGAGCATGTTTGAAGAGAGTTTAAATCTTCTTTTTTGCATTTGAGTCTTTATTTACAAATAGTGCCAGTAATTTTAATATTTTCACTAAGATGGAAATCGAGGGATATTAACAAAAATTTGTTAGCTCACTGAAAAGAAAATAAATTGCTCAGGAAGAGAAAAACACAATATGAAATATGTTGGAGCAAAGCATTCTAATTGGCTTAATCTACAGAATAAAACAATCAAATATCAACTTTAATGTTTGCTTTTTGTAGTAGATTTTAATAGAATTTAGACAAAATGGCTGATATTCTGACATTCTTGAGGCTAAGATTATGTTTTAAAGCATAATAAAATTAAAAAGGCATTGGTAAGATAAAATTATAGTTAATGAGTAATATTTGGATTTCCTTTAGCATTCATGAATATGCAAATTCAAATGTTTTATTATTTTTTAATTTTTTTGTAGTTTTAGATGGACAGCATGCTTTTATTTTAATTTTTTATTTTTTTATGTGGTGCTAAGGATTGAACCCAGTGCCTCGCACATGCTAGGCAAGCTCTCTGCCACTGAGCGCCAGCCCCAGCCAAAATGTTTTATTATTTCTATAGAATAGGACACTGATTTTATAAGAAATTATAATTAAAGTTCATTTTTAAAAATCATAAAATTATCCTTTCTTAAATACATCATTTAAGCCATTTTCAAAATATATACATTCATGTATATGAGATTCACCAGTGAATAAATAAAATATAAAATGATGGATATATTATTTTACAAGGTGAAATGTTTTTCAGCCATGTTGATTTGCATCAGAGAAAAAAATATCAATGATGATATTTATCTTAGATTGTCCTTACTAACTCTAAAAAATCTTTTTTTTTTCCATTTCAAGTTTCCAATTACTTAATGAAAATGTAAAGGTTATAGAAATTCAAAGTGCTGGCCATAATTTTAAACATATTGTTATTAAAATGGTTGATTATCTAATAGCAATTATATTATGAAATTACATTCCACTTTAGAAATGGGAGGTGATATAAATATGACAAATTTATAGCCTTTGCCTTCAAGGAGTTTTATATCTAGGAGAGAAATTATGAGTTATTCTTAAGATAGTTTGTGACCAAAGTAATACGTGACACACAAATAAATTGCTATGAAATTAAACAGGTGATGGTATGAGTTCATGATATCTGTTGTCACTGATAGAAACAGATAAACTGGGACAGAAATACTCAAATCACAAATGAAATATTTAGAAGAAATTCAGGCAATAATTTATTCATAGGAACCCATAAAATAAAACTGGTATGAATAGAAGACCAAAAGCAGCAAGACTCAGTTGATGAACACACACACACACACACACACACACACACACACACACATCTCATGCTACAGAGAAAATCTTCTATGAAAGGAAAAATCAATGTTCCAAACTTTATTATTTTCTTATTTTTATGAAATTATCACAACCACTCCACACTTTAGTAAATAACACCCTAATCAGTTAGCAGCCATAAATATTGAGATAAGATATGCCAGCTGCAAAAAGTAAAAACTCACCGAAAGTTCAGATCATCATTTGAATTTTTAGCAATAAAATATTTTAAAATTAAGTTATATGCATTTTTTTAGATGATGGTATTTTACTCTTGCTAGTACACATCATAATGCAAACATAAATTACATGCATTGGGAATCCCAAAAATGTGTGGTGCATTTTATTGTCATATTCACTTTGTTTTGAAATTTGCAACTCAACCAGCAGTATCTCTAAGGTATGCTTATAAGCAAGTCATGTATTCAAAACCACTAAGTAAGGGAAATTTCAGTAACATAAGAGAATAAATACTAAAAATATTAAATTTAAACCAACTTCCCTGACATAAAGGAAGACGTGAAAATATTTAATGAAATATAATACCTCCAGAAACTGCCATATTTTGGCTATCATCAGGACACATTCAGTAAAGCTACTGAACTTAATAGGAAAATGACTAGACACAAATCTCAAATCAGTTGTAATGTAGACTAGATTTACATTAGTCTTTGTAGTTATAGCAGCTCATTTCAGCAGACAATCGCGTTTTACCTGTTACAGCTATTATAGTTTATGGAATGTTTATTGGTTTTATTTCTTTTCACAATAATATTTAATCCTTTCAGAAATGGAAGTTGAATTGTTCAGTGTTGTTTTGGCTGGATATAACCCTTGCCTTTCATCAAAGTATTTCCAACACAAAAATCAAGAATATTAATAATTCATAAACATTTTTTCTTTGAAATTAAATTTTGAGACATGTATTAGGGTTCTCTAGAAGAACAGGACACCCAGGAAGTATGGTTATTAAAAGGGGATTTGTTAAATTGGCTTACACAACCAGATATTGGATACTCCACAATGGCTTTCTGCAGCAACCAGTAGCTGAGTAGTCCAAGATATTGAAGTCTCAGAACAAGAGGGATCAATCATGCTACCCTAGTTTGAGACTGATGGCTTCTGGAAAAATCACTGGCAACATCTACTATGCAAGAGTGAAGGAGTAAGAGTCTGATGTTCACAGGTGATCCTAGCAGCAATCAAAAACCTGTTCAAGAAGAATTGTGCTTGCATCTGCTGCTCCTTCCATGTTCTTCCAAGGTTATCTTAGCTACCATGCTATTAGACAGTGTTTCATGCTTAGGGAGGATCTCCACTTCAGTTTGCTGTCCTACATACAGATGATTCCTAGGCATACCCTCATTCACACACCCAAAAGCTTTTTAATCTTTGGTGTCTTTTAATCCTATCAAGTTGACAATTCCAATTAAGCATCACAATAGACTAAGAGAATAAACAGCACATTTATTACTGGAAATCATCAAGAGATAAAGATCTCTACATGCTTTCTGATAAATAAAATGCAATGAGATTGACAAAAATAAAAGTTTATTGCATCAACTGTTTGCAGATATGTAAAGATGTTATACGTAAAGATCTCATGCTATTCAGAAACATGTTAATTGCTATTATATCTGGGAAATTAATCTAACAATAAATTTTAAACTTCAAAATGCACAGAGTATTGAACCAGCAACTGTAATTCTAGGAATATCTCCTACAGAAACAAATGCTGAAATCCATGGATACATATTGAAGCATTATCTAAAATGATAAAACATATTAACTATTGTAGATGTTCACCAGTGAGATAACTATAGAATAAGTGATGATTTATTTATAGCACAAAATGATTACTTAGTTATTAAAAATATGAGTTGAATTTATATATTCTCAGGTGGAAAAATTCTCTATGATATTGCTTAATTTTTGTGTTTTAGTGGTGCTAGTCTAATATTTGTGAGGTTCTGGGTTCAATCCTTACCCCTGAAAAATAAATAAACAAATAATAAGAGATAAAATATACATAGAAGGCTCCAATTTTTTTATGAAAACCCATTTTTTTCCAATTTATTTTAATTAACAGGTAAAAGTTTTATGTATTTTATGGTATACATTATAATGTTTAGACATATGTATACATTGTGGAATGGCTAAATCAAGCTATTAACCTTGTGGTCTTTTTTTTTTTTTTGTATTACCTAACATACTTACCTTCTATTGTGTGTAGTGTGAACACTTACAATCTATTCTCTTAGAAATTTTCAAACATAAAATACATTGTTATTAACTATAGTCATTGTGACCCACAGGAAATTTCTTGAACTTATTTCTCCTGTCTAAATAAAATCTTGTGTCCTTTAACATCTCACGATTCTTTTTTGGCTCCCTATCCTTTGGTAACAACCATTTTAATCTTTGTTTGTGTGAGTTCAACTGTTTATACTCTGCATATAAATGAGATCATGTGGTATTTGTCTTTCTGTGTATGAAAAATAAAACAAAATTGTTTATGGCTTTTAATACTATGTAACAGAAATGGTAGAGTATATGTAATCTATTAACAATTATAATTTAAGAAACACAAGAGAGATCACCAAGAGATGATTTATTTTTATACTAAGTTCCTTTTATTTTAATTGTTATATTGCATTTCTGTTTTAATTAAAAATTCACAGATATGTTTTGGGAGAAAAAGAAAAGGTAACGTAAAATCAATTAACTCAGCATGGTTGTAGTCTTCCTATGTATCTTAAGATAATGTTTTAGTCAGCTTTTTCACTGCTGTGACTAATGGACCTGACCAGAACAACTATAGAAGAGGAAAAGTGTTATTGAGGGCTCATGGTTTCAGAGATCTTAGTCCATAGAAGGCTGGTTCCATTCCTGTGAACTTGAGGTGAGGAAGAACATTATGGTGGAAGAGTGCAGCAGAGGGAAGCTGCTCATATGATGATCAGGAAACAGAGATTCTACTCACCAGATACAAATATATACCCCAAAGCCACACCCTCAATGCCCCACATCCTCCAATTACAGCTCAGTTAATGCCATAAGGGGATGAATTCACTGGTTAAGTCTTCACAGCTCAATGATTTGTTTTCCGAACTTTCTAGCATTATCTCAAAGGGACACCTCACATCCGAACCATTTTTTTAAAAAAAAGCCAATTTGAGGGTTTATAATTATATATCACTAGTTTTATCAACTGATCCTTTTCTGAAGTAAATTTAATATAATCATTAAGATCTGCATGTGTACTTGCAAACTTAAAAATAGAATAAAAAATCCTAATTCTACACTTACTGCCTTATAATGACTTTGGTGTCAGAAAATTTTCCCACTTTCTATCTCTAATATTTTTAAAAGTTATCTTCTTTAAGCTTCCATGTCCTTAAAAGAAAATGTGGTGAATAATAACTACCTCACAGGGATAAAAAGTGATTTTGGTAAACACTAAAAAGATTCAAGTATTAATACTATTATTAATATTAGTGCTGATAATAATATTAGTAATAGAAGAAGTAATAGACATCATTTGTTGTAATAATATTGCATTGATAAAAGTTTCTTTAAGTTATATGTTCATCTAATTTTATGAGAGGGAGTCAGTGAAAGACCTTTACAAAGTAGATATACATGAGTTGGACTGATTACAAAACTAGAATATGAGTCTTCTTCCTTTTCTGGATACTTTCATAAATACTGTAATAGTTAAAGCTGTGCTTCAAAACCACTTTGAAGAATTTCATACATTTGCTTTATCAACAGCCTAGCATTAAGATTTTGGTATTTATGAGATCTGTTAGTGTAACCTTACTGTCCAGCCCATACCAAAAGCTTTTAAATCAAAGTACTAGTATCTCTAACTGCTCATACAAATAAGAGACTCAGAAATAATGAGCTTAGCACTTTTTACCTCTTAAAGAATTTTCCAAAATGATCCACTGATTTAATTGTAAGTTGTGTCAACAAAAAGTTTCAGAGCTTTGCCAAACTGTGAATATTGAGGTGTTGTTATGACTCTCATGCATTCAGAATACAGTATAACACATCTCTCATGGAGCTCTTAAATGGTTAATTTCAATGAAATAATTATATTCATAATAGTTAATGAAAAATATTGAGTCATGCTACTAGTTCATGAGTTACTTGAACATTGACATGTCTTTCTGAATCAAGATATTAATTAATTTATTAACATATTAATTGATTAATACTTCCCTATCTATCCAACTATTAAACAATCCATTCTGTTAAACATTTCTTTATTTATTTTAATTTTTAAATTCTTATTATACTAAGCACCTTCCATACACAAAGCATTATTATATTTTTGCTTCTTGGAAAGTACTTGGGCATTTGGAACAACAAATAAGACAATCTTTCTACTCTCAAATAGCACAACTAATGAAAGTACTAGTTATTCAACAAAATGAGATATGCTATTATAAAAGGGTACCCAATATATTTAGGAATATAGAATAATAAGCAATTGATTTATATTAAAGACAATATATTTCTGGGAAAAATATTTATTTAGGCATAGACAGGCCTTGGTAGGTGAAGGAAAAGTCTCTGAAGTCTGAAGATACTAGCATTAGAAATGTTACTCTTGTATAAAAGTATACAATATATATGTCTGAATATTGCGACCTTGGTCATATTAAATCTGAACACTCCCATATAACTGAAAATTCCCATAGAGTATAAGTGCTTAATAAAAATATAAATAGAGGGAAATTACTACAGTATATCAAATTCTTGGCAAGAGACTTTATGAGGTGATCCTAGTCATATAAAGACATGTTAAAGAAACGTATTCATTCAAACTGTGTCTATTGACTAAAATAAATAAATATTTAAGTATGAACAAGAAGACAGAGTGTAGACTTCCTGAGTTGTGAATTGTCTCATCTTTGCCTGGATGCCTCTGAATAATTTTTAATGATTTTCATTTTTACTGATAATTTCAAGTCATTTTTCATAAAGCAAGACAACTGCAAAAGCAACGTTTATTTGACGGTTACAGTATTTAAAATACTTATGCTTAAGGCAATTATGTGCATAAATAGGAACATCTGTTGGTGGTATTGATCATAACACAAAGTACATTTTTCATCTGTTACTCAAAGTTTTGAAAATACTAGACTTTAAAAATGCAAAATATAATTCTTTTGATATTCAAGGCCAACAAATTGGTTTGAATATTTTCATACCCATTTAAAAGAAAAAAGGAATATTATACACATTATTGAATAATCTCACCCTACAGCACCCACTCAAAAATGAGGTATCTGTTCTTATCTTTTCTATCTATAGTAACTTCAGCAATAATGTAGAGTTAAACCATCATCATATAAAACATTTCTTTTCTGTTCATAAAAGAGGATGATAGTTAATTAAAATTGGTTTCATGTATATAGATAAACATCATTGAATTAAAAGAAAAATGATAGTAGGAATCATTTAAAGAAATTTTTCCATTCCTACAAATAATTTTATCTTCTACTATGCATGAAAATATATACTGTGATACATTTTGTTCTCACTGTCTTTGCTCTTGAAAAGGAAACAGTCTAACCCGAGGAAAAGCAGTTCTGTCTTAATTCCTTAAGCATCAGCTTAAATGAAAGGTGAAGATAAAGGGAATATTAAATAAATCTATTACATGTAAACAGACCACTTGATTAATTCAGTTGATAAAATGATGTGTTTTCTCCAGATATTTTTACCTTACAATCTTATTAAAACTAGGGTCCAAAGCCAGGTACGATAGGATTTCATGTCACAATTCTTCCCTTACTCTCTCTATCCTGGAAAAATTATGTGCTTCTCACTATTGTTGTGAGAATTATATGATAGTATGTTTGTAAAACACAACATCAAGTAGAAAGAAAAATAATCAATATTAGTGCTATTTTTATTTTATTTTTTAGTTGTTGATAGACCTTTATTTTTCTTATTTATATGTGGTGCTGAGAATCGAACCCAGTGCCTCATACATGCTAGACAAGTGCACTACTGCTGAGCACCAGCCCCAGCCCCAATATTAGTGTTATTTTAATTAAAATTTTGTTTGTTATGGGGGGCATATAATGTACTGGATGACAATTTCAGAAAGAGTCTCTTTGATACTGTGCTTCTCTGCGTCCATGTAAACTGCAGTGACCTCTTTAGGTCATTCATGGATTCTCTATTTCTACTACTGACTTGTGAGATATAATCTTGGCTGGGATGTATTCTTTTTTCTTTTTTTTTTCCAGAGACAATGGACTACATCTTTTTGGTGAAGAGTGCAAATAATGATTCTTTTTCTTTCCTTTTGGAAGAAAATTTACCTTTTTAGCTTTCCTATCAAAGTGGTTGTTAATTCACATATCTGCTTAACCAATGTTGTGGATCTGACAAGGTTGGTTATGGATCAATTGTAAGCACCTGGTATTGACAAGTTCATTTCTTCTGCTTGTTATGTTCACAAGCCCAGAAGCTTTGCAGGGAGTGCATTGGGTAAATCAATGATGGTAACAGTAGTCATAATATTGAAGAATCTTCTGTTGCTTTCTTAATCTTCAGTAAAATAAAATTCTGCAGAAAATTTATGTGCTTTAAATTTCAGCCATTACTCAATATTACATATTTTCTCTATACATCTTTGTTGGAAAAAATTATTCAAAATATACTTTTGCTTTAGGATAAGTTTTGCCAATGCCAATGAAAAACACTCTGATTTTATTCTGATTGTTCATGCATTTCTAAGTGAACTTTGGCCAGTCAATTAACCTGATGTGGGGAGTTATTTTTTCTTTGAAAAAAAATATATATACATACTACTATAAATACAATGTAAATGAACAAGCACAAAGTTTCAAAATCTTTTTTTTGAAGCTGGATGCTGTGGTGCATACTAGTATTCCCAGTACTCAGATAGTCAAGACAGAAGGATCATCTTCATTCCAGGAATTAAGCAAGCAAGACTGGAAAACACAATAAAACCTTTACACAAAAAATTGTTTTTTATTTTGGCATCAATATATTAACTCATAGGGATATGAAGGAGATTGACACTCAGTTACAGGCAAATATTACTACCCATTCTGATTAGTACTTGCTATCCAGAGAGATAATAACTTACTATATAAGGGGGGAACTTAATCAGGAAACAACTATCTAATAACAACCCTTAATGTCCTATATTATACTAATCCCCATGGGGTAGGTATGTCTAGTAGGTACATTGTGGTATAGCATATCTGCTATAGTAAATTTTAGAAAGATAATAAATCCATTAAAGGATCTAATAAAGTATATAGACAAGAACTCGCCTAATTAATGCACATATGTACTTTTGTATAAATTTTCAGTGGCTTTATGAACTCTTGCAATTTTATCCATAGGGTCTAATTTAACAAAAGATAATTTGCTAGACTTTTATGAAAGAGTGCAACATGAGAAAACACTGAATAAAAACACACTCTTATGAATTTGCTATTTTCTAAACAAAACAAGATTCCAAGCTCCTTGAGTTTGTGGAAATGTTTGTAATTAACCAACTCCGGGTGCTAGTTTAATCATTTTTACTAATAACAAGTGGGAATAAATGATAGATGCATATCAGAGAAATATTTTGGAGAAAAGAATTGGATACAAGAGTTGACAATGGAACATTGGAGCAGCATTATTAGTAACAGAACATTCTACTTCACATTCCTTAATATTTATAATTTATTCTCATAGGTAAAAATGGCTATTGTACCTCCAAGCACTCCATAAAACAATAAAATTCTATCCTCCTCCCAACATCATATATGTTGAAGTCATAACCCCCAGTACCTCAGAAAGTGCCTGTATTTGCAAATAGATAATTAAATTAAAATATGGTCATTAGAGTGAGCCTTGTTCCAATAGGGCTGATATACTTATAAGAAGGTGATCTTAAATACAGGAATGTACACAGGGAAGACCATATGAAGACACAGAGGAAAGACTGGTGAATGGCAAGCCAAGAGGAGAGGCCATCGAAGAAAACAACTGGTGACACCTTCTTCTTTGACTTGCAGATTCCAAAACTTTGACAAAGTAAATGTCTGTTATTTACCTCCTCCATCACACCCCAGTATATGGTACATTGACATGTCAGCTCTAGCAAACTAATCCAAAAAATAAAGGCTAAAATATGTGTTTCATATGCTCATTTTCTCGTTAACCAGACTGCATGGTACCAAAACCCATTCCATTAGTAAGGAACATGAAGGAGATAATGTAAAAGTAATATACACAATCTCACTTCTTCCAAATAAATGTCAATAAAATGTAGCTTTTTATTTTTTATGTCCACATTCTCTATAACTTTTCAGGTGACAACATCAAGAATTAGTGGAAATAACATAAATCTACAATAAACTAGATGATATGAAATTGAGTAGTGAAAGTGTTATTTACTGCTTTTTCTGTGAAAGGAAAATAAAAAAATAGCACTGCATCAAAAATAAGATAAATTGCATATAATACCTTCAGCTCCATGTTTCACATGCTTTAGAAACTCCCAGACCATCACTGCTACTATTATTTAACTCAATACAGCAAATTGTACATGCATTTGGGGCTAGCCACCATCTAGTACACCGAACACCTCTTTTCTGTGTCATTTTTCAAACATAGTGACAAATTTATGAGAAATTATGATGAGAAGAAAAGTCATAACAAATAAAGTGGAGATTTAACTTTTGATTTTTTTCTGTAGGGCTAGTCATAAAACCCAAATTTTCATAGAAAAGAAGGGTGTCTCTAATAATAATGCAGACATAACGATTATTAAGTTGAGAATATTACATGCTGATAATAATATCAGTACTCAGCATTATTATTTTCAATATTTAAATATTAGAGCAAAAATAGAAATATTAACTACATAATTTTTAAAAATTATTTTATGTCTTTTTATTCAGATTCTCAAAGACATAACTCCATGTGTAGAGATATGTATAGGCAACATTGTACAGAAGAATACTTTTAAATTCTGACACATTTTCATTAATAGATACTTTAATAGAATTATTTCCAAGTAATTTCACTATAATTATAAAACAATGAATTAAATAAAATTAAGTTTTAATTACAGTTACATTAAGTAAAATTGGCTCTGCTATTGCATGTTGAAATAAATTACTCAAGTAAAGATGAGACACACAATTCAAACTAAATTACTTGTGGGTTCATATATATGTGTTTCTGTGGATTTATGTAATATGAGTACATGACTTACAACAATTTTATTATGGGAGTACATAACATTTTACATTTATAATCAGCACTTCTCCCTCCTTCAAAATCTCAAGGGTCTGATATAAGCCTTGAGCACATAATTTTTTTTCTCAACACACAACTGAAAACAGAAAGCACAAGTGTTAAAATCAAGAAAAATGAAACTATGCTTTTACCCATAACATCATTCTAAACTACAATTAATTATTATGAATCACTAAAATTATTCTAAAAATTGTTGCCACTATAAAGCAGTGAAGCATTTCAGCTGATCTGAACATATACCACTTATAATTCTCTCTTAACTACCTGTGACATGTGAGATTTGATTAAGCACTTTGTCATTTGCACCAATTACAAAAAAAAAAAAAACAACAAAAAACAGGCTTCTACGGGGAAAAAATGAAGGAAAGGAAAGAACAGAAGATGGTGGTTTAGAAGAAGAGTAGTAGATACCTTCTTCTAAAAAGCAGGAAGATGGCTTCTCTGTGAGACGGGTAACTAAGGAAACTAACTGAAACGTAATACTAAACTGCCAAAAAAATTATATTAAAATTAAAATTTAAAATAACAAATAATCCATCAGATATGTACCAGCTGGTGTGCCAGTGTGTCTGCCAGTTGTAGGAAAGGTGAAGGACAGCACAGGCAAATAAATGTGACAGTTTGGCCATCAGATAAAGAAATTAAAAAATAATTGACTTGGGGTCACCTGTGGATTAGAGATGAAGGGTGATTTTTTTGTTTGCTTTTTTTATATACCTTTATATTTTTTATATGGTGCTGAGGATTGAACCCAGTGCCTCACATGTGCTAGACAAGCCCTCTACCACTGAGTCACAATGCTAACCCTGAAAGGTGATTTTAATAGACACAGAATCAATAGGGGAAGAAAATCAGGGAAAGCAAACCTAAAAATAACCCCCACTCATGGAAGGAAAGTGTTGTGTGACCCCAAAATGGCTACTGAGCTCTTGAGGAAAGCATAGCACTCACACAGTTCTGCCACCAGAGAAATTGCCCATTTTGCACTCCTATCAACTGCAAAAGAGCCACTACCATCCATGGAAGACAGGCGATCAGGAACCCCTGCAGCTGACCAAAAAAAAAAAAAAAAAAAAAATCCCAGAATATGCCTGATCCAGAGAGACTAAAATAGGCACAAAGAAAATTTTGCCTGGACAATTTAGGCTCTGCATCCAAAGGAAGAAAGTTCTTGTTGTTGCTGATACTTACAGTGGCCACACAGGAGCATCTACACTCCAGGGCAGATACTCAGTGTATCATATTCATAGTAGTAAGGTGAAACATGTGGGGCTTTTTTCCTACACCCTAAATGTGGATTTTATTAGAGACCATAGATATTCAGATATACTGCAGTGTTCAGCATCTCCCTACGAATAGGGGCTGTGGAGCAATTCTATAATACCCATCCACAGATTTCCATATTTCAATCTAGACAAAACCCCAATTAATAGAATCTCTAATTTTGAAAACTTCTATACTTCCACCACAGAAACATACCATTTGTCAGCACCCAATTTGAGCTACCTCACCATATACCAGGAGACTGGAAGATGAGGTTTACTACAATTGGTATTGCCTCCAAGCCACAAGGGCTAGTAGCTAAGTGAAAAACACATGGACATTGGGCTTAAGAACCTCAATCCTCAACCCAAGGGTTATAAAGCCAAATAGTTTTGATCATGTCAGCCGAAATAGGCACTATCTCATGTTTTTCCTTTTCTTTTCTCATACTCCCATTTTTAATATATTCACTTTCTTCTTTATTTTAAGTATTATGTAAATTTAAGTGTTTTAATACATCATTTTATTCTATTGTATTACAATTTACTTTTTTCATTATGTATGATTTTTTGTGTGTATATGTTGGTGTGAATGTGTGGGTGTGTATGAATGTGTGGGTCTGTATCACTAGGAGGGTAGGTTAAAAATATGTATAGTTATATAATTTTGCTTTCATATTAATTGCTTCCTTCTGTACATCTTTATTGTTTATCCTTGATTTGTCTTAGGTGAGGTACAATTATATGTGGGTTCAAGTTGTTATGATTACACAATTAAAATTTGTTCCACACTTAGGTTCTTGTCCTTCTTCTTTCCCCTTCTTCATTCTCCTCCTACTAACAGCAAAATTTTCCCATTCTCATGTCCTCTCTTTCTTCATTTTATTGTTTTCGGCAAATTCCTTATTTCTTCTTCTTTATAGCTGGCATCAGCTACCTATCAACTGTCTCTCCTCTGATAACTTTTTAAAAAATATTTCAAACTTTCAATCACCTTCCCACCTTATTTTCTTTTTATTTAAGAAAATGTAACCCCATTGAATAACAAAATTGCTTAGTTTATGTAATTTATATCCCATTCATGATAAGAAATGAATTAAGAGAGCAAATACAGGAGATGAAAGACCATTTTAATAAAGAAATAGAATACTGAAAAGAAAACAATTAGAAATACTGGAAGTAGAAGACACAAGAAATCAAATTAAAAATTTACCAAAAACATCAGCAGCAGATTAAATTGTAGAGAAAATAGAATTTCAGTGCTAGAAGATATGATACATTAGTTTGAAAAGAATACAATCAAGGGAAAACAATAGAGAATTATTAGAATATACAAGCATTCTGGGCCAATATCAAGAGCCCCAAACTGAGAATCATTGAACTACCATATGACCCAGCTATCCCAACTCCTTCGTACTTATCCCAAAGTTCTAAAATCAACACAGTATACCAATATAGCCTTTACAATGTTTATAGCAACACAATTCACAATAGCTAAATTATGGAATCAATCCAAATGCCTGTCAGTAGATGAATGGATCAAGAAAATGTGGCATATACAGATATACAATGGAGTTTTACTCAGCCACAAAGAAGAATGAAACAATGGCATTTGTTGTTAAATGCATGGAAATGGAGAAAATTATGCTAAGTTATATAAATCAGACTTAGAAAATCAAGAATCAAATACTTTCTCTCACTTTGGAAACTAGAACAAAATAAGGGAATAAAGTCAATGGGGGAGGAGATAAGTTATATAAAGTAATAGGAAACATCAGTGGAATAGAAGAAAATAGAACTGGGGGGGGAGGAAGTAAGGGAAAGGGAATGAAATATGAAATGCATCTAACAAAATGATGTTATGCATATATATAAGTACAAAGTGAATTTATCCTTTGTGTACTTGTAGAAAGTATCAATCAAAAATAAATGAATAAAGGAAGACAAAGAAGATCAGTAGAGGAGGGAGAAAAAGAGGAGGGAGAAGAGGAAGAAAAAAGGAAAGATGGGGATTGAAATAAAATTTCTTCTGTGTATACTTTTGTCCAAAGGAACTGAAATGCTATGTATAAGTAAAAATGGAGAAACTTGGGTTGGGGATGTGGCTCAAGCGGTAACGTGCTCACCTGGCATGTGGGTGGCCCTGGGTTTGATCCTCAGCACCACATAAAAATAAAATAAAGATTCTGTGTCTGCTGAAAACTAAACAATAAATATTAAAAAATTCTCTCTCTCTCTCTCTCTCTCTCTCTCTCTCTCTCTCTCTAAAAAAAGGAGAAACTTAAGCATCAGAATATATTCTAACATATAAAAAAGCAGTATTAGCAAAATTTGAAATGCTCCATATGTGCTACAAAAATTTACATGTGCAGTGCTGAATATAAATTAGTAATTTGATTAATATGTACAAATATGAGGAAACATATCAACGCATGTATTACTTGCTTGAACTGAAAATCTCTTTGTCTCTGCTAGCTCCTACTCATATTTAATGTCCAATTTAAATATCACTTTCATAGTGACACTTTTCTTTCCTTGGCCTCTGTATTTTTCTTTCTCTAAAATGAACAACTGTGAAATTATTTAGGTAATCTTAAACATTTACTTAATGCATATTATTCACATAAAGACTTTCTCCCTCATATTACCCAGAGCTCTATGAAGGCAGGTGTCCTCGGCACCTATCATGTGGCTTAACATATCACTTACAATATGTTTTGTGATTCTTTTACGAGATAATCATGTGTGGCCACTAAAATAGATGGATTAGATATTCTGGGGAGAATTAATTTTTCTTACAGGTAGTAGAGTCAAGAATCACAGGAAAAGCATGTCACTATGGCCCCATAAAAAAGACAGAAAATGCAAGTCTTGGGAAGGTTTAGACTACTGCTTTTATTGGGGTTTCTACCGGAAAGGCCAGACAGGGAAGAGTAAAAAATTGAGGATTGGATTATTTGGAGAATTTCAAAGGGCTTTGGACTATAGGAGAGGTGATGATCTCTGGTTACATGGTACCTGACTTTAGTATGATTAAAGCAATGGAATATTACCTTCTAGAATTTACAGGCCAAATTGAGGACCTATGGCTCTGGATTGATTAGTCTTAATATCAAAGACAAGCTTTTTCTTCAAGAATTGAGTGGTCCTGGAGGTGCAGTCTCTCCTCAAACAGAAAGGATTTAAATGTCAAAATATCATAATGTATAGAAAATTATTTTAAATATCCTTATACAGTAGGCAAAAAAATATTTTTATTCTTTTGAATTGCATATGTGGAAGATTGAGCTCATTATAATCCTCAGCTCACATACATTATTATTACTCATACAAGGCTCTTCTCTTATTTAGTTTAATCACTCATTAATCTACAGGACTCCCCACTAAACCCTTCCACACACACACACACACACACACACACACACACACACACTGCAGAATCAATTCTAACAGATTTTTGCATCTGTTAGATGCAAAATACATTGTTTTTTGTTCACATTTTAATAAGACTCAACTAAAATTTGTTTATAATAGGATGTAGCGCTTGCAAAGTAGTTGAGTGAATTTTGACATGTAATATGTATTATGTAGTGGAAACCAACTCCACAATTAAAATATGAAACATTTCCATCCCTTCAAAAAGTATTATAAGGCTTTGGGTACATTTCAGGGGTAGAGATATTGCCTAATATGTGTGAGGCCCTGGATTGATTTCCCTAGTATACAAAACATTGTTTCCTTCTGCCACTTCACACAAAATCCCCCAAAGCAGATCTAGATAAGCAATGATACATTTCAAGTCTATTCTAGAATTTTATATAAGTGGATTAATTAGTATATATTATTTAGAGTATTACTCCTTTTATTCAGCATATTTTTATTTATTTTTTATTATTTTATATCTATTATAAATTATATATGTGATAATATATATAAATATATATTAATATTTATTTATTATTCTTTTTGTATTTGTCAATAGTCTATGATTTTTCTTTGATGAATAATTTTCCACAGTATGGGAATTCAAAACTCTTTTAATCCAGGATTAATGGATGTTTGGGATATTTTTGCCAGCTTGAATCTACTATTATGCTTCTCTAGTGAACTTTTCATTTTAAGACTGAAGGTGACCACTATGGGGACAAGGACAGATGCACTCCTGAGACTGATAGATTAAACATCATGAGCAACAAGTGAAAAATGATACTTCAATAGATAAGGAGTTTTCCAGAGTTACCTCAGAACCAGAACTTAGAAAATAATCAACAAGACCACAGTTCAACAAAAAAATGTTTACTTATACACTCCTCTTACACTATGTCCCAATTCTTCCTTATTTAAACCTAAAGCTTGGGTCAGTGTCATAACTCCAAAGATAGATGAAAAATCCTGGCTTCCTTGGTTGTTCTCCAATGCCTTTCAGAAATCTCTGTGTATTTGTATCATATCTAGATAATCTATCTACTGGGACTGTAAACACCAGTGTCTTCTTTCTTCCATTTGAAACACATTTCACTAAAATTCCCCTCCCCTTTGCAAGTATTCACTCTAAAATGACATTGGCTCCTGGAAGCTATGCTTGATTGCTTCCTTCCTAATGTCTTTATGGCATTCCAGATGTCTTTGAGTGTCACCTTGTAAGGACTGTTCTCCAAGAAAACTGGACAATCTTTTATGTGGATGCACCATGTTTGGTTCATTACTATTACTCTTTTTTTCAAGAGATTGTCTTTGATTTATTTTTGCAAATGTTTATTTTAGTTTAGTTTTGCTTATCCAGTTTTTGCATTTAGGTTTTTTGTTTTGCAATAATGATTAATTTACAATCTGCCTTTGTTTTATTTTACTTGTTATTTGATTAGAGAATAAAAAATCTACCTTTTTGTAGGAATTGTTATCCTTGAGGTTAAAATTGTCAACACATATCAGGGAGTCAGACTAGACTTATCAGTCCAGCCTGACAGTTATTTCATTAAATCTAGAAAGAAAAGTTCTTCAATAATTAGTCTCTGTGAATATGATTGGTTCAATTTTTCCATCACAGTTCAATTTATATGTAGCTATGATTTTAACATGCTTTGATAATAAAAATGCATTTTAGCTTTAAGACAGGGACTGCATTTTGAGTGTGAATATTTTAATTTTTGCATTAATAATTTTAAAATTCTTGATCAATTTACTTTTGAATTTTTAAGTTTACCACTCAATGGAAGACTTCACAAGGCCAGACACTAAAGACTTTTGGGTATTTTCTTCTACTGTAACCCTAGAGCTAAGCATATTTCTGGAACATAGTATATATTCAAAAAACACACTGAATGAGTAAGTAGTTCAAATGATTCATCTCTTAAACAATAATATAAGAATATGTAGCCCAAAATAACAAGCATTTTAATTTCTAGCCATATATTCAGTGAATATAGATATATGCATAGTTTTGTTAATGCTACTTATAATTTCCATTTAAAATATACTTTTCCAATCCTTTGAATGCATGGCACCACAAACACTGCTAGAATTGCTCCTCACAACCTTTAACACATATAGACACAAATGCAATATTATTGGGGAAATGTTTTACTTTATCCAATAAATATAAACATGTTTTAGTTTTTACATTCCAATATATTGCAGTTAAGCACATTTTATATATACTTTTTAAGGCTTTGCTTTAGAAGATCGATTAAGTATACCACAATCCCATTACCTTACTGCCTTTTTCAGGCAGATAATAAAAAATTCTACTCCATGTCATTTAAACTCTCTGACTAATTAGCAATTATAAATAATTACTTCTGGATTAATTGTTCAGATAGCATTGAGAATGTAAATATATTCATATAAATTATCTTATTCAGACTGGAATGCCAATTTTTCATTCTCCCCTTGGCTGACTTTGAACCTGAAACACTGAAATAAACACCATGAATCATTCACTGCTCTTTATTTTTCCCCCAACCATTTGCCATTTATAATAATCTTTCCTTTTCATTTACTTATATTTTATTGTTATTTAGCCTGAGTACATTTTTTACTAAATTTATATTTTAATTATTCATAATTAACAAATGTACTAAATTTATATAAGTAAAATAACACATGTGGGTTTCTCTGTGTGGCCTTCACTTTTCATTTTGTTCATTTTTTAAATCATATTTCAACACCTTTTCTAAAGTTGGGAATGGAACCAACATTTGACCCAGCTATTCCCCTTCTTGGTCTATTCCCTAAAGCCCTAACAAGAGCATGCTACAGGGACACTGCTACATCGATGTTCATAGCAGCTCAATTCAAGATAGCAAGACTGTGGAACCAGCCTAGATGCCCTTCAATAGATGAATGGATAAAAAAAAATGTGGCATTTATATACAATGGAGTATTATTCTGCATTAAAAAATGACAAAATCATAGAATTTGGAGGGAAATGGATGGCATTAGAGCAGATTATGCTAAGTGAAGCTAGTCAATCTTTAAAAAACAAATACCAAATGACTCCTTTGATATAAGGGGAGTTAACAAGGACAGGGTAGGGACGAAGAGCTTGAGAAGAATATTTACATTAAACAGGGATGAGAGGTGGGAGGGAAAGGGAGTGAGAAGGGAAATTGCATGGAAATGGAAGGCAATCCTCAGGGTTATACAAAATGTCATATAAGAGGAAAGGAGGGGTAAGACAAGATAATACAAATGGAAGAAATGATTTACAGTAGAAGGGGTAGAGAGAGAAAAGGGGAGGGGAGGGGAGGGGAGGGGAGGGGGGATAGTAGAGAATAGGACAGACAGCAGAATACATCAGACACTAGAAAGGCAATATGTCAATCAATGGAAGGGTAACTGATGTGATACAGCAATTTGTAAACGGGGTAAAAGCGGGAGTTCATAATCCACTTGAATCAAACCGTGTAATATGATGTATTAAGAACTATGTAATGTTATGAACGACCAATAAAAAAAAAAAAAAAAAAAAAAAAACACCTTAAGCAGTTCTATCCATTTAACTTCACTACAACATAATTTCCAAGGAAAACAGTAACTTAAGTCCCCAAAACACATTATATACTCCATGGAAAATTGCAAAACCAAAAAAATCTAAAAATCTGAAACATTTTCTATCATGTGAAGCTCCAGTTACCAGAAATAAAGGAAAAGGAATTTGTTCAAATAATTTTCAAACATATAATAAAGCATCTAGTTGGGGTAAATAAATAGTCTTATGTTTTTTTATATTTTTTTCAGAAGGTAGGAAGAAATTTAATCACCATAAAAAAGCATCAGTTGTTCTAGAATAAGCAGTGAATAAAGGTCCTGTGAAACAATGCAATTAATGTAAAAGCAAAGTTTAAATGGTTTGAGTCACTTTTCACATGAAGACATTTTAGAGCTTTATTTCTTCTAGTTTAAGTTTTTATTATCTCAAGTACTATATAAAATATAATCTTCTTCTAGTAATGGACATATGAAATTAGCAAAATTTTTGAAGATAAGAACTGGAAGCATTTTTAATAATGTGATGAATATTTAGAAATATGGAACAACAGAATGTCAAGCAAGTTTTGACATAAAATATAAAACAGCCATTCAAGTAACCACATAGTAAGTCTTTTGTGAGAAGAGGGTTATCTCTACCAATAGAATATTTCTTTCACAGAGGAATAGGAATCCTGCTATTACTCTTTGGGCTCTGAGCACTTTTTCTGATCCTAAGTCCTTTGTAAAATATAGGATCAAGTTAATTGGCTGAGATTTACAAAAAGTAATTTAAAAAATCTTCATCAAACTAGGAGAATTTTGTGACATATTCACAGTTTTTAATGGCTTAAAGATTTCCTCAAGAAATATGTATTTTGCCTACAATTTCTGTGGAACTGAAGTAACTCTAATGAATGGTGTTCAAATTATTGTTTGTGACTAACAGAACTTGATGAAACTCTTTCTAAATGAAAAATTACCCTCTGCAGAAATGAGAGGAGGCGGAGATCTCCACAACATTCACATTCTTCCCATAATCATGTTCCAGAGAAATTCATAGGTGTAATATTACCCTAGACTTGATCCCAACGTATATAAGTCACTATAATTAGTGGAAGTTTCCAAAATATTACTCAATCTTCAGGCTTTTGTTGCTATTACTTACCTCATCTCATTTCATCTTTCAATCCTTCCTAATTCCACAAATTTGTTGAATAAAGCCCTGGAGTACCTTTTCACTTTATTTAGAGCAAAAAGTAAAATACTTATTAATTGCTTATAAAGGCCCTGTACAATTTTCCTTTAACCAGGTCTTTCTAACATCATCTTCTATCTCTCCTGTATAAGTAATCCAGCTACATTGTCTTTTTTGTTGTTTCTTGAATGCAACTGATACATATCTTTCTTGTGTTCTTCCACTTGTTATTCTCTCTCTCTCTCTCTCTCTCTCTCTCTCTCTCTCTCTCTCTCTCGATTACTCTTCACTCAATTATCTTGTGTGAGTTGTTCCCTTACTTCCTTTTGACCTCTAATGTCAACTTAAGAGGGAGATGACCACCTTATGTATACATTAGCAACACATATATTACTCATCAGCGTGCTTCTTAACCCTCATTGTGTTTTATTTATCCTAAGAGCATTTGTTGACAGCTATAATATAATTTTAGTTTCCTGTTTCACTGCTCTATCTCCAGTGTCTTAAAAAAATTTCTGTAACAGAAATTGGTTAATCTATATTTGTTGAATAAATGAGTAAATTCTCAGTATTCAAATTCATGTTTCACTAAGAGGACTCATGCCTTTAAATTTTCACAGCCTGCCACTGTTTCACTATTTTACATTCCCCATATTAAATAATCCTTCTCCATTCTGGATTTCATTTTCTCATCCTTATATATTTTCTCCAATCAACATTTACTCATCCTAATTCTGAGTCTCTCTGGGTATATCTCAATAACTTTATGGTGAAATTTTCCACATTTTAGACTGAAATACCATTAGTTACAGAAGCAAATAAATTTCCATTCATAGAGTATTTAAGGAGGCAGAGAAAAATCACTTTCTATGAATGTAAATGGGATTCGAAAGTTTTATTTTTAATTCAATGCTAATTTTACTTTCTATGCCATAATATCTGTTTTTCATATGAAAATATGTATTAAACATTTTTCCGATTGATATACTTGATTTCTGTTCCAAAACAGTGTTGAAGTAAAATACTATTTCTATGAGTTATAACACTACTAGTAATAACAATTCATTAGCTAAGCATTACTATACACAGTTTGATAAACATTTTTAATTTTTAGTAAAATATTCTGAAGGAAAAAATGTGTGAACACTAAAGTGATAAGCTCACGGGAAAATTTAGAGTCTTGATTTGAATTCAAATCTTTCACTTCAAAACCCAGTCATTAACCCCATATGTACTATGTATTTTATCTGTATTATAAATTCAAGTACTCCTTGTTGCCTCTATACTGAAAGTAATCATAATTCACTTGTGACAGAAAAATTTGCATTTGAATGATATCTTTCTGGAGAACTTGTACTACACCTCAAATATGGAATTCTAATGACAGAAATTGCAGAAACTTCTGATAGTAGATGAGGAAAATAGGCATAAAGTCCCCAAAGCATATGTGAGAGTGGCTGGTAACTTTTTCTCTGCCATGTATTGGCTCATTTGAATTATCTCTCTACTGACATGGGATTTAAAAAAACCTTATAGAAAAAACAACTATGATATATATTTAAATACAAATTTAGAAATATCGGTGTATGGGAGATATTGTGTGTGTGTGTATGTTTCTTAAAATTTTCATTTTAAGTCAACAGATACAAAACATGATTGCTTATTGAAGGAATACATACAGTTATCATGTTTATGTATTTGTATATACTGCCAAAGTACTCATCAGAAAGATTGTGTTATTTCATAATTAACATAAATAATATTCTCCCAAATAAGGATCGTTTTTCCCTTGTTGTCTTATTTCATTTACTTGGAAGTCTGCTTGAGTCTATAAAATAACATAATTCCAATAACAGCACTAGGACTCCATACAAATACAACTTTCTGCACTTTATATATTTTATATATTTCAAAATCAAAGTGAAATGCATGTAAAAGTCAAGTAAATGATGCAAACAGCCAAATTATGACAAGTTCTCAGAATCATTTTCCTAGTTTGTGAAATGCATTTATGGATTAAAGTTGAACCCAATTATTATCCTTCTCATTTATATTAGCCAAATTTATATGTCAAAAATATGTTTCATTTTCCAATCTGAATTTATTTAAATTTGTAGTTTTAGACATTTTCATGTACTTATTTATAACTTGTATTTGTTTTGACAATTTCTTGATTATAGTTACTATTCATTTTGGGGATGGTATGAATTTTGTTCATTGATTCCTGAGTCATTTCTGTTGACTCCTTTGCTTCTTGCTATTTTCTTTTCAAATATTTTCCCAAGTCTTATATCTAAGGCTTTCAATTGGGGCTATTCAGATTTTATTTTTTATATAAAGAGCTTTACTTGTTGCGTTTTTAAATCCCTCTTTTATAATGTGCGCCATACTCATAAAGTCATTATTCATTACCGATAATGTACACATAGGTCTGAATCTATTATTCTAATATTCTTAATTGTTTCCTCTGATACTGAAAGATCTAGAAGTTATTTGCTTTCTGGTATTTTACATATGAAAAAAATATTAAAATGGGCTTTTGATGTTGAAAACTCTATGTTTCATTCTGGAATTATTTTATGATTGCAGGGTTAAGTATAAAGAAAATGTTAACTGTATATAATAGAGCGTTATTACAAGAAAATTATATCAGAAACAAAGCTACTGAAATAATATTGGTAATCCTAACTTTCCTATGTGTATATATATATGAACACACCACAGTAAGTCTCACCATTATGTACACCCAAAAGACATTAATTATATATATATATATATATATATATATATATATATATATATATATCAGAAAGATTATTAGAGTAGAGGGAATAGAACTAGGGAAAAGAGGAGTGGAGAGAAAGGAGAAAAATGATAGAATTTTCAAATATCATTTTAAATTAAAAATTTCTATTGATATACTCTCATTACATCTTTTTATATATGAGAATATACTTAGATAAAAATTGTTGATCTGGGCTGGGATTGTGGCTCAGTGGCAGAGCACTTGTCTTGCACATATGAGGCACTGGGTTAGATCCTCAAAGCGACATAAAAATAAATAAATAAAATAAAGGTATTATGTCCATCTACAAGTAAAAAATTTTAAAACCCTGTTGAATCTCACATGTCAACATAATTTATATCTGTATACAAAATTTACTGAGAATTGTGAGAGGGAAAGCAGCTGGCTTTATGTAATATCGAACATTTCTTTACCATTTTCTATCTGTGCCCAGAAACCCAGCATTCCTCACTTTCACCAACACCTTTTTCCCTAAACCTATATGTAATAATCTTGTGTGCAAACATTTATGCAGTTTCAAAACTGATAGCTACATAAACTGGTCAATCCATCAGTTTTGATTTACAATTTAGTCTAACTCCTGAAGCAAACTAAGTTGATAGACCAAATGAAAGAAGCTACCCCTCTGGTCTTCTATTTAAGAAAATGTATGTGATATGTGTATATAAGAACACAATGTAAAATCATAGATTTGACTTTTTGTCCATATGTCACCTAAGTAGGCAAATTCACTTAGATTGATGTAAGAATTAGAATAAAAGAGCATATTTTAATTGTAATTGTACTCATCACTATAATTTTAAAGACTAGTTCATTATTTTTACTATACCAGATGTCTTTTCTAATATTCCTTTTATGTCTATATATGTGTCTCTGTGTGTGTATTCTATTTTCTTTGATAGATAGTGAACTTATGTTAAATATTTTAAAGTTTTGAAAACATTTATAATTGGAGATGAAACAAAAGCTTCACTTTTTAAAAACAGGACTTTCCTGAGCAATCAAAGTCACCAGAAAGAAAAGGGTTTAAAATGTTTTTTTCTTTTTTTCCACACAGCATTATACTTCAGTGAACAAAGCAATGCAGCAAGTAGGAAGCTATCATCAATGTCATGCTCCATAAAGCAAATAAATCACATTGATTTCTCAAGTTTTCAAGATATGGAATTTCTGATAACAAATAATAGCGAAAAAATAGTAATTTCTTTTTTGCTTATTTCATCCATATTCTCTTTTTTTAAAAGCCAGTATTCAGGAAATATATCAAAGACATATTCTTACAGGTGACTGCTAACTTGTACTATTTTTCTAGGCAATGCCAAATAATAAGAGTGTGTACATGACTGTCAAAGACAGTGTGTGGTCCATAGTCACTTCCATAGAGATGAGGTGGTCAATCTAGTATATGGATTTCCTCAAGAGACACTTTTGGAAGTAGATCCTACTTAGTTAAGTTGCCTTATAAATGATAAAAATGTTTTATCTCAAAAATACATTTCACTGCTTTGACTTGCTCTTTTCCAGCACAGACTGGATGCTGTTAAGGTAGTTTTGTTGTAACATGTTGGTTTATGCTCCTTTGAGCTGTTAAGGTAGTTTTGTTGTAAAATGTTGGTTTATACTCCTTTGAGTTACCCTTTGGAAGAGTAAAAATATTTACCAGAAAATAAGTCAACACTGACAATTCTACTAGCCACTTTGAGTAAATAAAGAACTATGTACTGAATATAGTTGTTAGTATCAAATATAAAAGATACTGCTAGACGTGAATACAGCACTTACATAAATTGCTTACTACTTTTACTAAGTAAAGGATATGAAGGGGGTGATGAGAAATTACTTTTAAATTATTAATTTAAGAAAGATTATCATTTGCAGAGTAGCTTTGAAGGAAAGAATTAAGTATCTTGAACCAGAATCTTTAATTACAATATGTTTTTTTTTAATTTTAGGTATATGTTAAGTCAAGGTTCACAACATGTATAAAACTTATAATTACTTCTTCACACAATAACAATTTTCCTGCTTACCCTCCCCCAGGTTATTGTGGGTGCCTTTGTGAGTATAATATGACTCTACTTGTGACCATACTTGACTGGCTTACATGAAGAAATGAGACCAAAGCTGTAATAATTACATTGTTCTACCAAAAAATATTAAAACCTGAACTAAGAACCATAGCTCACTCAGTCTTAATGCAACCAAAATTCAGAGACTGTTGGCAAACAAGTTGTACAATGTAAACCAAAGAAAGAAAAATGAGACAAACATTCTGTGTTAGTCAGCTTTTCATCACTATAACTGATATTCCTGGCAATAGCAACTTAGAGGAGAAGTTTATTTGGGCTCATGGTTTCAGAGGTACACAGTCAACTCCACTGCTCTGGTCTTAAGATGAGGGAAAAAATTATGGTGGCCCCATGTGGTGGGAAAAGGGCTGCTTATTTCATAACAGCTAAGAAACAGAGAGAGCGCAATGAGCCAGGGACAAAATATATAACTCCCAAGGCACAACCCCCAATAACCTACTTCCTCCAGCAAAATCCAACTTGTCTATAGGAACTACCTACCATTTGATGGATTACTATTCAAATAAATAATCCATCAAATGGATTAATCCATTAATTATGTTATTGCTTTTATAATTTGATCATTTCACCTCCTGCATTAACACAGGATATTTGGTGGGACTCCTCATATTCAAACCATAACAAAATAATAGGTAAATAGACTCAAAATATAACCATGAACACTAGAAAAAATGTAAAACTCCTGAGGAGTGAGATTAGGAAACTATTGGAAAAGGCAGCTCCAAACCAAACATTCATTACACCATGGAAACTTGAAAAAAAAAAAAAAAAGAAAAGAAAATTTCTGGAATAAATTATATCAGGGCTATAGAAAACAGAGTATTACAGTAACCAAGAAAATGCTAAACTCAGAAACTGGCAACTTAAACATGCTAGAAAATGTTTGTGAATTTTTTATTTGCCTTTGCACTAAACTCTATAAAATGTCACTAATTGTTTTTAGATAATACTTTTGACAAAATTTGAGGCACAATAAAAAGAGGAGAAAGAAAACACACACACACACAAAAAAAAACAAACTTGGAAATAAAAGTAGAGACATAACTACTGATCTTAACAGAATTAAAAAAAAAAGTAGTAATGGAAATACAATAAAGAGTACTGTTAATTAAAACAAACAAAATATAAAAAATAAATTTAAAAAATTTAAAAAAATTGTATGTCCATAAATTAGGCAACCTAAATAAAATGTTCTTACCTGAGAAACATACTGATTGCAAAATAGACTCAAGACAAAAATAGAATATCTGAGTTGACTTATAACAAAGAACTTAAATTATTAATAATAAAAAAGAACTCAAAACAAAGAAAGGATAAGGCCAAATGGCTTCACTGGTGAATTCTACCATATATTTAAGGGAGAATTTCCAACCAATCATTTTCAAAGTCTTCAAATAAATAGAATAGATCATAAATTTCCCTCATCCAGTCTATGAAATCAATAGCATAGAATCATGTACTCAGAAATACATCCATACGCTTATGAAGCAATGTACCAAGACCATTTGGTGGGTAAACAATAATTTCTTCAATAACTGAAAACTTGGACAGTTTGATATCCATAAGTAAAAGAAGGAAGCTGGATCTCTACCTCACACCACATACAAAAATTAGGGCAAAATGGATCAAAAAATTATGAGATCCACATCAGTAAAACTCTATGAAGAAAGCATAAGTATAAATCTTTGTAATATTAGAATTTGCAATTGATTTTTAGATATTGTACAAAAATACACAAAGAAGAAAAATACACATATTTTACTCTATTAAAATTATTTTGCATGAAATTATAACAAAAAAGTCAAAACACAGCTCACATAATGGAAGAAAAAATTTACAAATTCTATAACTGATATGGGTATAGTAATAAGCATATATAAAAATTAGAACTCAAAGAAAATTCAAATGATTTAATTTAAATATGAGTAATGGAGTAGTATTAGTCCATTTTCTGTTTCTACAACAAAATATCTGAGGCTAGATACTTATAAACTAAGCTTATTAGCTTGCACTTTTGGGGGTTGAAAGTCCTGAGTTTGGGCAGCCCCATTTGTTTGACTCTGGTGATGAACCCTATGGCTCTGTCACAACATGGTGGAATAATGAAAAGGAAAACAGCCACATTCAAAAGGAGCAAAGATTGTGGTATAGTCACTTTAAAACAACTGTCTCATTTGAGACCAGCTGGGAACCCCAGAAACAACATTAATCCTTTCTGAGAGCAGTGACCCCAATGACCTAAGCAGTGTACACTGGACCCACTGGTTTACTAATTTTTTTAGTTATATATGACAGTAGAATTGATTTTGACATAATTATAAAAGCATGGAATGCATCTTGTTCTAATTCAGTATATAGTACCTCTCTTTGCCTTTTCCTCCCCCTATCACTATTCCCTTTCCTTTATTGGTCTTTCTGCCATTTACCCATAGTTATTTTTGAATTAATTTCTTTTGTATTCACATAATGATGAGATTCACTCTGGTATATTTATATATGTACATAGGAAAGTTATGTAAGATTCATTTTTACCTTCTTTCCTTTTTCCACCCTACCACAATTTCTTTCATTCCCCTTTGTCTACTCCACGGGACCTCTATTCTCCCTATCCCCCTATTGTGGGTTAGCTTCGACATATGAGAGAAAAATATATGACCTCTTTTTTTTTGGATTGGCTTATTTCACTTAGCATGATATTATCCAGATCCATAAATTTACTGGCAAAATCCATGAAGTCATCCTTCTTTATGACTGAGAAATACTCCATTGTGTATATATTTCATGTTTTTAATCCAGTCATCTGTGGAAGGACACCTAGGTTGGCTCCATAGCTTAGTTATTGTGAATTGTGCTGTTATACACATTCATGGGGGTACATTACTATAGTATTCTGATTTTAAATGCATATATGTATGTATGTGTGTATATATATATATATATATATATATATATATATATATATATATATATTATAGCTGGGTCACCTGGTGGTTCCATTCCTAGTTTTTGAGGAATCTCCATACTGCTTTCCAGATTGGTTGCATCAATTTGCAGTCCCACCAACAATGTATGAGTGTATCTTTTCTGTGCAACCTCACCAATATTTATTGTTATTTGTATTCTTGATGACATTCTGACTGGAATGACATAAAATCTCAGTGTAGTTTTAATTTTGCATTTTTCTAGTTGCTAGAGATGTCGAACATGGTATACCCATTAAATTGGAGATCATTATGTCTGTACTGTTAACGTTATTTCCCTTTCTAGCCTTGTCTTTTTCTGGCTGTCAACATTATACTATAATTTTTAAAGAGTTGGAACACTTTTCTTGTTTTTTTTTTTTTGTTGTTATATGCTTTTAATATAATCGGATTATGCTACATTTGGCTGCTTATTGTAAAATCATATTGACCAACTGTTAATTTGGAGACCATTTTACCTGTGAACTTAATTTCTTTAAAATTAATAAGTTTATTTAGATAGAGATTACTCCTCCTCTTTTTTCCATTCATCATTCATGAGTCAGTTTTCATAATTAAAAAGATAAAATTTGAGTTTTGTTCTTTTTTTTATTATTAAGCTTTCCATTTGATGTTAATGACTGTTATGCCTAGCTGTATCTACCCCTCTCTATTAATATTATTATTTATTTGTTCTTCATTTATAATTTTCCTTATCAGTATTTTATACTTTTTTTCAAATAATCTTTTCATTTTTTTATTGGTTGTTCAAAACATTACAAAACTCATGACATATCGTCATTCATATATTTGATTCAAGTGGGTTATAAAGTCCCATTTTTACCCCAAATACAAGTTGCAGAATCACATCGGTTACACATCCACATTTTTACATAATGCCATATTAGTGACTGTTGTATTCTGCTACCTTTCCTATCCTCTACTATCCCCCCTCCCCTCCCCTCCCATCTTCTCTCTCTACCCCATCTACTGTATTTCATTTCTCTCCTTGTTTATTTTCCCATTCCCCTCACAACCTCTTATATGTAATTTTGTGTAACAATGAGGGTCTCCTTCCATTTCCATACAGTTTCCCTTCTCTCTCCCTTTCTCTCCCCCCACTCGTCTCTGTTTAATGTTAATCTTTTCCTCATGCTCTTCCTCCCTGTTCTGTTCTTAGTTGCTCTCCTTATATCAAAGAAGATATTTGGCGTTTGTTTTTTAAGGATTGGATAGCTTCACTTAGCATAATCTGCTCTAATGCCATCCATTTCCCTGCAAATTCCATGATTCTCATTTTTTAATGCTATGTAATACTCCATTGTGTATAAATGCCACATTTTTTTTATCCATTCATCTATTGAAGGGCATTTAGGTTGATTCCAGAGTCTAGCTATTGTGAATTGTGCTGCTATGATCATTGATGTGGCAGTATCCCTATAGTATGCTCTTTTAAGGTCCTCAGGGAATAGACCAAGAAGGGCGATAGCTGGGTCAAATGGTGGTTCCATTCCCAGCTTTCCAAGAAATCTCCATTCTGCTTTCCATATTGGCCCCACCAATTTGCAGTCCCACCAGCAATGTACAAGTGTACCCTTTCCCCACATCCTCGCCAGCACTTGTTGTTGTTTGACTTCATAATGGCTGCCAATCTTACTGGAGTGAGATGGTATCTTACGGTGGTTTTGATTTGCATTTCTCTGACTGCTAGAGATGGTGAGCATATTTTCATGTACTTATTGATTGATTGTATGTCCTCCTCTGAGAAGTGTCTGTTCAGGTCCTTGGCACATTTGTAGATAAGGTTATTTGTTATCTTATTGTTTAATTTTTTGAGTTCTTTGTATATTCTGGATATTAGGGCTCTATCTGAAGTATGAGGAGTAAAAATTTGTTCCCACGATGTATGTTCCCTATTTACCTCTCTTATTGTTTCTCTTGCTGAGAAAAAACTTTTTAGTTTAAGAAAGTCACATTTGTTGATCCTTGTATTTAACTCTTGGGCTATGGGTGTCCTATTAAGGAATTTGGAGCCCGACCCCACAATATGTAGATGGGAGCCAACTTTTTCTTCTATCAGGCGCAGAGTCTCTGATTTGATATCAAGCTCTTTGATCCATTGTGAATTAACTTTTGTGCATGGCGAGAGAAAGGGATTCAGTTTCATTTTGTTGCATATGGATTTCCAGTTTCCCCAGCACCATTTGTTGAAGATGCTATCCTTCCTCCATTGCATGTTTTCAGCTCCTTTATCAAATATAATATAGTTGTAGCTTTGTGGATTAGTCTCTGTGTCCTCTATTCTGTACCATTGGTCCACCTGCCTGTTTTGGTACCAGTACCATGCTGTTTTTGTTACTATTGCTCTGTATCTGGTATCGCTATACCTCCAGATTCACACTTCCTGCTTAGAATTGCTTTTGCTATTCTGGGTCTTTTGTTTTTCCATATGAATTTCATGATAGCTTTATCTATTTCTACAAGAAATGCTGTTGGGATTTTGATTGGCATAGTGTTGAACCTGTAGAGAACTTTGGATAATATCGCCATTTTGATGATGTTGGTTCTGCCTTTCCATGAACAGGGTACATTTTTCCATCTTCTAAGACCTTCTTCTATCTCTCTCTTTAGGGTTCTGTAGTTTTCATTGTATAAACCTTTCACCTCTTTTGTTAGGTTGATTCCCAAGTATTTTATTTTTTTTGAGGATATTGTGAATGGGGTGGTTTACCTCATTTCCATTTCAGGAGATTTGTCGCTGATATACAGAAATGCCTTTGATTTATGCGTGTTGATTTTATATCCTGCCACTTTGCTGAATTCATTTATTAGTTCTAGTAGTTTCTTTGTAGACCCTTTTGGGTCTTCTAGGTATAGGATCATGTCATCAGCAAATAGTGATATTTTAAGTTCTTCTTTTCCCATTTTTATGCCTTTAATTTATTTTGTCTAATTGCTCTGGCTTCTACTTCAAGGACTAAATTAAATAGAAGTGGTGAGAGAGGGCATCCCTGTCTTGTTCCAGATTTTAGCGGGAATGCCTTCAGTTTTTCTCCATTTAGAATGATGCTAGCCTGAGGCTAAGCATATATAGCCTTTACAATGTTGAGGTATGTTCCTGTTATCCCTAGTTTTTCTAGTGTTTTGAACATAAAGGGATGCTGTTCTTTGTCGAATGCTTTTTCTGCATCTATCGAGAGGATCATATGGTTCTTATCTTTAAGTCTATTGATGTGGTGTATAACATTTATTGATTTCCATATATTGAACCAACCTTGCATCCCAGGGATGAATCCTACTTGATCATGGTGCACAATTTTTTTGATATGCTTTTGTATTCGATTCGCCAGGATTTTATTGAGAATTTTTGCATCTATGTTCATTAGAGATATTGGTCTGTAGTTTTCTTTCTTTGAAGTGTCTTTGTCTGGTTTCAGGATCAGGGTGATGTTGGCCTCATAGAATGAATTTGGAAGAGCTCCTTCTTTTTCTATTTCTTGAAATAGCTTGAAGACTATTGGTATTAATTCTTCTTTGAAGGTTTTGTAAAACCCTGCTGTATACCCATCCGGTCCAGGGCTTTTCTTGGTTGGTAGTCTTTTGATGGCTTCTTCTGATTCTTCCTTTGTTATTGTTCTTGTACTGAAGTTGTTGTTTCCTAATTTAATTAATATAATTATTTACTCAAATATATCATATAAGTATATATATATATATAATCTATATCTGTACACCAATAGCAATATTACTCCTCACAATAAAACAAAGGGTTTCATTTTAAAATTTCTTCTTGCATTTTACCCTTAGGATACCTTGCACTAAGTTTATATAACTAGGGAAAAAGTTCTCTTTATGAATTAGTAGTTTCTAAAGGATAGGAGTCTGAGGATAGAAAATCACTAAGAAGGTACAAAAGTAATATTCTGGGATGATTGAAGCATTCTATTTTTAATTATGGTGATGTATTCATATATACATATATACATATATATATGTATAAATATGTGTGTGTGTATATATATATATATATATATATATATATATATATTCCATCTATCTATCTGTGCTCAGTACGTATACTCTTTTCCAAATTAATTAAATTGTACATACAATGTAGGTGATTTTTACTGCAGGTAAAATTTATACCAATGAAATTGATCTAAAAGCAACAGTGCTTTAGATATTTGAAATAGTTGCCTGTTTGATTCTGCCACCAATTTGATATGTCTTGAATTCCATTAGTTTAACTATGCTTACATTTTTTCAGTTTGTTTTTCCTCTGATGCAATTTTGTCAGTCTTATAAGATATGTGAACGGTTCTATTGCAAAGCTGTGTGATGAGATAAAATCAGTGAAATCTAACTTCTAACCCCATTCTGTTGATTGTGTTTCCTTTCTTTCTCCACAGATATGCAGCCCTCTCTGAAACTTTAGTGATGCCTAATAAATCTTGGCCTTCCCTGGCCAGATAACAACCCTCTCTGAGGCTCTAATGATCTTCATAAATTCTGATGTCGGGATGAGCAAAAATGTAAACTAGACTTTGTATTATGCTCCTCAGAGTTTTGTTATCTGTACCCCCCCGTTTGTGTAACTTTCTGAGCTATAAAGCTGGGCTGCAAGAAAGATGCAGTGCTGTCTTGTTCCCTCGGTTTTTGTTGGGAGAGGCAGCCACACAATAATAAGCTTGCTTTAATTTGATTTTAATTGGATTCAGTAGTCTTTTCTTGTGTCCTGGTCTAACACCAATTACAAACAGAAATCTAATTCTACACCCTCTATTAGCAAAGAACTTCCCATCCAAGTCTTTGGATTCACTTAAGAATAACAATTGAACTGCATATACATTCAATTTAATGAAACAAATATTTTAAGAACAAAGATTACAATGTAAATGAACTTAAAATGTTGATTTAAATGTCTATTGATTTAGAAACAGTCAGATTTCTGGTTGAAGGTTTTTTTAGGGGGAAGGAGTATAAGAGATTGAACTCAGGGGTACTCAACCACTGAGACACATCCCCAGCCTTATTTTGTATTTTATTTAGTGACAGGGTCTCACTGAGTTGCTTAGTGCCTAGCTTTTGCTGAGGCTGACTTTGATTTCACCATCCTCCTGCCTCATCATCCTGAGCAGCTGGGATTATAGTAATGCACCACCACACAGCTGAATTTTTTAATATTTTAAAATATTAAATATTATGGTCTCTGGGGAGTAAAAATGCCTATATTTTCACTTGGTTACAACATATACCCAGTCAACTCAGGAAAGGTACTGAGAGTTTCTGAGTCTGTTTCCATTTCTATAAAATGTCTTAGTGATATTTAATTTTTAAAGTGTTCATTGGGCTTCAATGAAATATGATGTGCAATATTTATTTTTGTTATTATAATACATAATATTTATTTGATAAAGTATTATTATTATCAACTGGAATATGAGTTAATATTTTAAAGTTAATATCTCCCCAAAATAGTCTCTACACTCTCCAATTGCTAGCTGTAATATTTTGTCCTTTTCTTCTGTAACTCCAATTTGCATATTGTTACCAGACTAATATGAATGAATCATCAATTTGATATCCTTAGCTTTGATGTTTCTTCCTATTTCTCAATCTGTTTTCTACTTGAATGCATTGTTCAAAAGTCTGAAATAACTCCAAACTCTCACATTATAATCATCCTATATTGGCGTCAAAAGTCCTCTAAGATCTGACTTTAACTTATGTGAAGCTAGAGAGGTGAATTCACTTTAACACAGAACATACACCCAGTTATCCTACCACTATTCTTTTACCTATGACATTTATTCTACCTGAACCTCTTTTGTAGAATCCTATTTATTCTTCAGATACAAATATCTATTTAACTCTCTTTCTCACTCTCTTTCCCTCATCCGTCCCTCCCTTCCTCTCCTTCTCCCTCTCCCTCTTCCTCTCCTTCTCCCTGTCTTGCTTTTTTTCTCTTGGAAACTTCCTAAAATTACAGTGATAATTTTCTTCTCAAACTTCTATATTAAATGTTTATTTTAGTATTTTTAAAATTATATTTAATTTGATTATTTTAGAAATCATTATTTTGCAAATTATATAAATGACAAAAATTCCTTGGAAATTTGAACTAATATTACATAATTCCTCAGTACAATTCTCAAATTAAAAATTCAGATTTAGGCTCTATCAAATCCAGATATCACTTGTAATTGAGTTGTTAAACTTCAATGACTAAATTTATTTTCAAAGTTTCTTACTAATAATTGTGAAGTAGTCATACTCATCTGTGTAAGCTTATTATATGGATACCTGCAAAAACAGCATACTGTCCAGAATACTCCAAGATACTTTAACTCATAAATACTGTTTATATCAAATAGAGCTTGTCTTATTAACATTTTTTATATCCTCACAGTTTTCTTAGTCTTCTTTTGATCCCTTGTTTTTAGTATGAATTTACTTACTTATTTGATACTAGGAATTGAACCCAGGGGCACTTAACCACTGAGCCACATCCCCAGCCATTTTATATTCTATATTGATACAAGGTCTTACTAAATTGTTTAGGGCCTTGCTAAGTTGCTGAGGCTGTCTTTGAAATTGTGATCCTGTTGCCTCAGCCTGCCAAGCTGCTGGGATTACAGGTGTGTACCACAACACACGGCTTCAGTATGAATTTTTGAATTATTTTATTTAAATCTTGAGATACGGGTTGGAACTAATTTGGTTGAAGTACTCTTTTGGTTGGGGTGGAAAGTTACAGAGATATGTTGATGGCAGTTTAGTTTTTTTTTCTTTAATGTGATAAAAATGGTCTGAAATTGCAATGATGGTGACAGTTTAAATGGATAAATTACATGAGAAATTATAACCCTATCACAATAAAAGTGTATATAAAAAGAGGGTAATTATATATATATATATATATATATATATATATATATATACTTATAATTTCTAACATAAAGCATGCAAATATGTTTTAAAAACATATCTGTAGAGGAAGAAAGGAAACACAATCAACAGGATGGGGTTAGAAGTTAGATTTCACTGATTTTATCTTGTCACACAGCTTTGCAATAGAACCATGCACATATTTTATAAAACTGACAAAATTACATCAGAGGAAAAACAAACTGAAAAAAAATGTAAGCATAGTTAAACTAATGGAATTCAAGATATATCAAATTGGTGGTAGAATCACACAGGCAATTATTTCAAATATCTAAAGCACTGTTGCTTTTAGATCAATTTCATTGCTATAATTATTGCCTGCAGTAAAAATCACCTACATTATATGTACAACTCAGTTAACCTTGTTATGAGTATATGTATTTGAGTATAGATAGATGGAAAAACTATATATACACATATGTAAAAATATAAATATATATACACATATACAAAAATATAAATATATACACACACATATATAAATGCTTACATAAATATTTTATATAAAATACAATACATATGTTGGGAGTTCTAATCCCCAGTAAGATGGAAAAATCAGTGTTCAACCTGATTCCCCCAAATGAATGCATCTTTACAGTATGGACATATTCATGAAGTAAACAAATGACTGAAAATTAAGCAATAGAATGTGGCTTGAGAAATGAATCAGAATTTGCAGTACTGACCTGGTGGTATGTTTAGAATTTTTTTCCTCTAGTAACACCCATCTTGGACTCAACATAGACTGAAAGTTGAAAGTGAGCATGAGATGAAAACAAAGATCTAGGAAAAGGCCTCCAATTGTGGCTCAAAGTGTGGAAGAGGTGTATACTAATGATCAGAAATGTCCCCCAGTGTTGCTTCAATCTATTTTTGTCGTTGAAATCCCCAAACAATCCTGATAAAAACTTAAATCAAAATAAATCATGATTTTAGTGTTGTGTGAAAACTCTGAAACTTTAAAAAATGTAAGAATGACTTTGGAATGTGGGGTTTTGTAATAAGTTCTTATGTTTGACATTATCAGAAAATAAATAAAACAAAAAAATAAACAAGACTAGATCAAAGTGATAACATTGTTATATCAAAGATATTAGGTAGAGAAATAAAATGTATAACACATAAGAAAATATTTGCAAGCCATATATCAGAAGGGGTTCATCTATGTACAATGTATAAAGAAACATTAGGATTCAACATTTTATGAAAAGGAAACAAACTGGAAAATAGTTAAAAGACATGAACATTTTTATTTAGAAATTTTATTGACAAGGATATAATGACTAAAATATTTTCAAGTAAAAGATGCTAAATATTATTAGCAATTTGGCAGTGAAAATGTAAAACACTACACATCAACAAGAAATCTGAAACAAAATGTAATGTGCACATCAACAGGAATCAATACCTAATTTGTACTTCCCATAATCAATAATCCCTGTAAAGGACACTGTTATGCTATAATTTAGTGGACATATTTAAAATAACTTTGATAGGAAGATGGGAATTGAATAGTTTTGTGATTATCAGTATAGAGAGTGGAAGCAAACTCCCTAGATTTGTGTACTAATTCCATCATCTTGGGGAAAACATTTGACTTCCCACATCTGAATTCTCTCATTGGTAGAATTGGGAAAATAATAAGATCTACCTCAAAAGGTCTCAATGAGAATTAATTGTGGTAACATGTCTAGAATAAGGCCTGGCACACAATAAGCGCCCAGTAATTGATACCTGTTAGCATTTTGGGTAAGGAGGTATGTTTGTGTGTGGCAGTAATGAAAGCTTTATTTGAGTAAAATATATCCTGCTTAAAAAAAGATAAAGAATACTATGGTCTGAATGTTTGATTCCTTTAAAATTCATGTTATGAATTCCTAACATCCAAGGTGATATTATTACTATGTGGTGACTTTAGGAGTTAGGTAATGAGGGCAGAGACCCTATTAAATAAAGCCCCATCTTGACCCCTTCAAACATGCTGGGGCACAGCTATAAAGTATCTCATATGAGATTAGATCCCTCCATCAGATATTGAATCTTCCAGCACCTTGATCTTGAACTTCACAGGCTTCAGGAGTGTGAAATGAAAATTCTGTTGCCTATAACCTACCATGTTTATGATATTGTGTTATATCAGTCTCAAAAAAAAAATAAGGCAAAGAGGAAGCGAAAGCAAGAATAATATAAATGAAGGAAATAGTGGAATATTCCAGATGTGGTTTATCTGTGTTTAGACAACAATCATATCAATGAGAAAGGAGATGTAGTACATAAAAAAATGCAAATGAAGACTAGGTGAGGTGTATGATATGAAGACATAAAATAAAAGGAGAAGAAAAATCAACTTCAATATTTCATATTGGAAAATTAGTATTATTAATAAAAGGGAATGTGGAAAGTATGAGAACTTTTCGAGGAATATAATTTTATATTTTAAGTCAATTTTAGAAAAATGTAAGTGCTCTGAATGTGTTTGCAAATATGACACTGATGTTTGGGGTGAAAAATTGTGTTTTAACATACAGAATAAAATGACAACTAAAAATTAAGCTTTAAATATTAAAGATTACCAGATATTATTCCTAAAAATGATTATATGTATGTAGAGTAACAGAGTATTTGAGAATATTTGGAGGATCATAGCTTAAAAGGAAGAAAATCCATTAAAGAAGATAGTCAAGGGGCTGGGGATGTGGCTCAAGCGGTAGCGCGCTCGCCTGCCATGCGTGCGACCCGGGTTCGATCCTCAGCACCACATACCAACAAAGATGTTGTGTCCGCCGAGAACCAAAAAAAAAAATAAATATTAAAAATTCTCTCTCTCTCTCCTCTCTCACTCTGTCTTTAAAAAAGTAATAAATAAATATTTAAAAAAAAAAAAAAAAAAAAAAAAAAAAAGAAGATAGTCAAAGAGTTCATCAACAATACCAGACAGGCCACTGGAGCCAAAGTAGGATAAGAATCAGGTGAATATGAATGGGAAAGAGTCTCCAGTGATTGTTGAGAGCCACCATGATTTTTTAAATTATTTTTGTTATAGACACAATATCTTTATTTATTTTTACGTGGTGTTGAGTATTGAACCCAGTGCCCCATTCATGTGAAGCAAGTGCTCTAACACTGAGCCACAACCACAGCCCTCTCCAGTGAATTCTGAGCATTATCTTCTACATAATGATATGGACTAAAGCTAGATTTCACATACAAGTAGAGGCTAAGTTTGAGAAGAACTGAGACATTACTATTTCCTTGAGACATATCAAGGGGTGGGGGAGATAAATGAGTTGGAAGATATATAGTAAGCAAGAACAACCCTGCATTATAACTTTTGAGTGAATGTCTAGTAAAAAATTATATTATTGCATTTGTCAGTCACTCTGGATCATAACTGCAATGATATGGACACATTTAGGAGTAACAATTATAACAAATGATTTTATTATATTAATATTTTTCTTAGTAAAGAGTCATAAAATAATATTATTTATTGTAACTTCCTAGCCACACTATAGATCAAAGCCAAGATTTTTTCTTTCTAAACCAAGTCTTTTCAACTGTAATAGTTATGTCATTCTTACATTGGAGACAATTGCCAATATTGCAATTATAAATTTCGCAGTGAACATGTTTTAAAAATGAAATGTGCGAAGAGTCTTATTAAATAGAGGTTTTAGATCTTTCAACACAGACTCTGAAAGCTAGAAGATCCTGGAATAACATATTTCAAACTCTGAAAGATAATGGGTTCCAACCAAGAATCTTGTATCCAGCAAAATTAAGCTTCAGGTTTGAAGATGAACTAGAAACCTTCCATGATAAAAAAAAAAAAAGTTAAAAGAATCTGCAGCTAGAAAATTGGCACTTCAAAACATCCTTGGCAAAACATTTCATGAAGAGGAAATGAAAAATAAGAATGAAAACCA
Source organism: Urocitellus parryii (assembly GCF_045843805.1). NCBI lineage: Eukaryota > Metazoa > Chordata > Mammalia > Rodentia > Sciuridae > Urocitellus > Urocitellus parryii. Next base: position 46,398,205 of record NC_135547.1, on the reverse strand, counting down.
ACAGTAGGAGGTAGTACACTAAAGGAAAAACTAATCAAAGAGGAAAATCAAGTCAAGTTAAATTACAAAAACAAACAAATATGGCTGGAAATTAAAACCATATATCAAAAGTAACCCTAAATGTTAATGGCTTACTCACCAATCAAAACACATAGACTAGTAGACTGGATTAAAAAAAAGATCCAACAATATGCTGCCTCCAGGAGACTCATTTGGTAGGAAAAGAAATACACAGAATGAAGGTGAAAGGTTGGGAAAAATCATAACACTTACATGGACCTTGGAAGCAAGCAGGGGTATCCATAGTCATATAAAATTAAGTAGACTTCAAGCCAAAGTTAATCAAAAGGCATAAATAAGGACACTACATAGTGTTCAAGGGAACCATACACCAAAAAGACATAACAATTATTAATATATATGCCCCAAACAATGATGCAGCTATGTTCATCAAAGTCTTCTCAAGTTCAAGAGTCAAATAGACCATGATACAATAATCATGGGTGATTTTAGCACACCTCTCTCACCACTGGACAGATCTTCCAAATAAACGTTGAATAAAGAAACTATAGAACTCAATAACACAATTAGTAATTTAGACTTAATTGACATATATAGGATATATCAACCAACATCAAGCAGATACACTTTCTTCTCAGCAGCACATGGATCCTTCTCAAAAATAGACCATATATTATGCCACAGGGAAACCTTAGCAAATACAAAGGAGTAGAGATACCACCATTCATTTTATCTGATCATAATGGAATGAAATTGGAAATCATTGATAAAATAAGGAATAAAAATGCCTACATCATATGGAGAATGAACACTATGCTATTGAATGAACAATGGGTTACATTAGACATCAAGGAGGAAATTAGAAAATGAGAACACAGACACAACATATCGGAATCTATGGGACACTATGAAACAGTACTGAGAGGAAAATTCATTGCATGGAGTTCATTCCTTAAAAGAAGTAAAGCCAACAAATAAATGACCTCACCCTACATCTCAAAGCCCTAGAAAAAGAAGAACAAATAGGCAGCAAAATCAGTAGAAGGCAAGAAATAATTAAAAATCAGAGCTGAAATCAATGAAATCCAAACAAAAGAAACAATTGAAAAAACTGACAAAACTAAAGATTGGTTCTTTGAAAAAAATAAATAAGATTGACAGACCCTTAACCATGATAATGAAGAGAAGAAGCGAGAGAATCAAAATTACTAGTATATGGGATGAAAAAGGCAATATCACAACAAACATTACAGAAATACAGAAATTACTTTGAAACCTTATACTCTAATAATAAAGATAGTGAAGGCATGCATCGATAAATTCCTAGAGTCATATGACCTGCCCAGATTGAGTCAGGAAGATATACACAACTTAAACAGACCAATATCAAGTGAGGAAATAGAAGAAGCCATCAAAAGATTACCAACCAAGAAAAGCCCAGGACCAGACAGATATACACTGAATTTTACAAGACCTTTAAGGAAGAACTAATACCAATACTCTACAATCTATTTCATGAAATAGAAAAAGAAGGGAGTACTTCCAAATTTATTCTACAAAGCCAATGTCACCCTAATTCCAAAGCCAGACAAAGACACTTCAAAGAAAGAAAACTACAAACCAATATCTCTAATGAATATAGATGCAAAAATCCTCAATAAAATTCTGGCAAATCTAATACAAAACTAGATCAAAAAGATTATGCACCATGATCAAGTGGGATTTATCCCAGGGTTGCAAGGTTGGTTCCAAATACAGAAATAAATAAATGTAATTCATCACATCAATAGACTTAAAGATAACAACCATATGATCATCTCAATAGATACAGAAAAAAAACATTTGACAAAATACAACACCCATTTATGTTCAAAACACTAGAAAAACTAGGGATATCAGGAATTTATCTCAACATTGTAAAGGCTATCTATGCTAAGCCTCAGGCCAACATCATTGTAAATGGAGAAAAACTGAATGCATTCCCTTTAAAATCTGGAACAAGACAGGGATGCCGTCTCTCACCACTTCTATTCAACATAGTTCTTGAAACACTTTCCAGAGAAATTAGACAGATGAAAGAAATTAAAGAAATAACCATAGGAAAAGAGCTTCAACTAGCACAATGTGCTGATGATATGATTCTATACCTAGAAGACCCAAAAAATTCTACCAGGAAACTTCTAGAACTAGTAAATGAATTCAGCAAAGTGTCAGATACAAAATCAACACCCATAAATCAAAGGCATTTCTGTATATCAGTGACAAATCCTCTGAAAGGGAAATGAGGAGAACTACCCCATTCACAATATCCTCAAAAATAAATAAATAAATAAATAAATAAATAAATAAATAAATAAATAAATAAATCACTTGGGAATCAACTTAACAAAAGAGGTGAAAGATCTATACAATTAAAATTACAGAACCCTAAAAAAAGAAATAGAAGACCTTAGAAGATGGAAGATGCTCATGGATAGGCAGAATTAATAGTACCAAAAGCATTATACAGGTTCAATGCAATTCTGTTCAAAATCCCAATGGCATTCCTCATAGAAATAAAAAAAGTAATCATGAAATTCATCTGGAAAATTAAGAGACCAAAATAGTTAAAGCAATTCTAAGCAGGAAGAGTGAAACAAGTGGTATTGCTATGCAAGACCTTAAATACTACAGAGCAGTAGTAACAAAACAGCATGGTACTGACACCAAAACAGGCTGGTAGACCAATGGTACAGAATAGAGGACACAGAGACTAACTCACAAAACTACAATCATCCTATATTAGACAAAGGTGCCAAAAACATGCACTGGAGAAAAGATAGCATCTTCAACAAATGGTGCTGGAAAACTGGAAATCCATATTCAACAAAATGAAAATGAATCCTATCTCTCACCATGCACAAAAGTTAACTCAAAATGGATCAAGGATCTAGGAATTAAATCAGAGACTCTGCATCTAATAGAAGAAAAAGTAGGCCCTAATTTTCATCATGTGGAGGTAGGCTCCAATTTCCATAATAAGATGCCTATAGCACAAGAATTTAAATGAAGAATCAACAAATGGGAGTGATTCAAACTAAAATGTTTTTTTCTCAGCAAAAGAAATAATCTGTGAGGTGAACAGGGAGCCTACATCCTGGGAACAAATTTTTAACCCTCACACATCAGATAGAGCTCTAATCTCTAGGAAATAGGAGCTCAACAATATAAACACCAAAAAAACAAATAATACAACCAACAAATGGGCCAAGGACCTGAACACTTCTCAGAAGAGGATATACAATCAATCAACAAATATACAAAAAAAAAAAAATGCTCACCATCTCTAGCAATCAGAGCAATGCAAATCAAAACTACTCTAAGATGACATCTCACTCCAATAAGAGTGGCAGCTATTAGGAAGACAAACAACAACAAGTGTTGGTGAGGATGCGGGGGGAAAAGGTATAATAGCTAAACTGTGTACCCAACCTAGATGTCCTTCAGTGGATGAATGGATAAAAAAATGTGGCATTTATATACAATGGAATAATACTCAGCACTAAAAATGAATAAGATCATGGCATTTTCAGGGAAATGGATGGCATTAGAGAAGATTATGCTAAGTGAAGTTAGCCAATCCCAAAAAAACAAATGTTGAATGTCTTCTCTGATATAAGGGGAGTGACTCAAAGTGGGGTAGGAAGGGAGAGTAGGGGAGGAAGATTACCTCTAGATTGGGAATAGGGATGGGAGGGAAAGGGAGGGAGAAGGGGAATAGCAAGATGGTGGAAGGAGACAGTCATCATTATACAAATACCTATATGAAGATATGAATTTGGTGTCAACATACCTTATATACAAACAGAGATATGATAAATTGTGGTATAAGGTGTATTAAGAATTGTAATGCAAAAAAAATCAAGAAGAGAGCTTATGTATAATGGCATCATTTGCTGTGAACATACTTTATAGACTGAGTTATGAAAAATTATGCTGTAAATAAATAATTATGAATATAATGCATTCCACTATTTTCTTGAATGTAATAAATAAAAATTTAAAAATAAATAAAGAAATAGAAAGGTTTTACTGTATTATTTTGGTGGATCCAATGAAATTACATTAGCTCTTAAAAGCAAAACAGAAGGAAAAAGAGTGGGTCAGAGAAATAAGACAGAAAGAGAAATTCATACAGTTAAGAAGACTTTGCCATTATTGTTGGCTTTGAAGATGGAAGAAAGGGGTCAAGAGCCAAAGAATAAAAGTGACATCTAGAAGCTGAGAAATTCTTAGCTGACAGTCACCAAGGAAAGGAAGACCTCAGTCCTGCAAATGTAAGAACTTTGCATTGGACTGAATGTTTGTACATCCCCTCATTTTATAGATTGAAATCCTAGTGCCAATAAATAATATTAGGAGGTTAGGACTTTGGAAGGTAATTAGGTCATATGGGTAGAAGTCTCACTAATGGGATTTGTGACTTTAGAGAAAGAAATGGAAGTTTGTTTTCCTTCTCTACTCTCTATCATATGATAATACAGTGAGAATTTTGTTTGCAACCCAAAAGAGGGATCTGACCAAAACCCAACCCTGGTGGCACACTGATCTTACATTTACAGCTGTGAAAAATAAATTTATTTCTTATGATTCATGCTGTGTATGGGTAATTTGTTATAGAATCTCACTTGAATGAACTTAAATGAACAAGGAAGAGATTGTCTCCTATACCCTCCAGAAAAATTGGTGGGTTCTAAGTCTAACAATGATCTTCTCAAATAAAGTGTAACACTTTATTTGAGAAGATCATTGTTAGACTTATACTTTATTTGAGAAGATTATTGTTAGACTTAGAACCCAAGCAACTATAACATAATATTGTGTGTGTGTGTGTGTGTGTGTGTTTGAGTCACTAAATATGTGCCAATTGGCCATGCAGTGTCAGTAAACTAATGAATTGTTACTTTATTAATTACTTATTTTGCAAACAATCTAGATCATAATTCTGAATCTGGTTTAGCATTATTACCAATGATTATACTTTTGTTGTAGAATCCACATGATGAGCTAGGTTTACAATTAAACTTTCTGCCTGTTCTGTTATTTTGTAATCAAATTAAGCAGATATTGCAAAAATCAAAATTGGAAACATGAGAAGGCATGGTTTCATACATAAAGGAAAAGAATATGTGTATCCAGAAAATAATAGTAAGTTTCTGTTTCAAATAAATTAGAAATATTCTGACTAAACAGACAATGTGATTGAACTTTCAGAGAAATGGCCTTTTCTCTTGTTTTGCTTAGTTCATTAAAATTAATGAAACTTATGTCTTCATAGAAAGGTGAAAATAAACCTAATGAGCTTTGTTTTGTTCCTTACCTTTCTAGGGCTAATTCAGTAAAATGTATTAAATCCATTAAAATAACCATAGAGAATGCTCAAGTGACTATTTAGCTATGGTATAATTCAGACTATTAACAAGAGAAAGTTCAGTGTATGTGTAATGCCAATCTTCATTTGGAATTTTTTTTTATTGTTTCCTGTCAGAAATCTTTTTTAAAAAATTTATTAGGTCATTTATTATGATTTACTTGACTCTTATTAACTTTATTTTGTTTCTTTAATTTTATTATGAAATTTTCATTTTATAATAATTTTTATTTATATATAAGAGCAGAATGGATTATTTTTTATTAAACATATAGAGCACAATTTTTCATATCTCTAGTTGTATACATAGTATATTCACACCAATTCATGTCTTCATACATGTACTTTGGATGATAATGATCATCACATTCCACCATCATTAATAAACTCATTCCCCCCTCCCTTCCCCTTAAACCCCTCTGCCCTATCTAGAGTTCATCTATTCCTCGCATGCTCCCCTCCCTATCCCACTGTGAATCAGTCTCCTTATATCAAAGATAACATTCGGCATTTGTTTTTTGGGGATTGGCTAACTTCACTTAGCATTATCTTCTCTAACTTCATGCATATACCTTCAAATGCCATAATTTATTCTCTTTTATTGCTAAGTAATATTCCATTGGTATATATGCCACATTTTTTATACATTCATCTACTGAAGGGCATCTAGGTTGGTTCCACAGTTTAGCTATTGTGAATTGTGCTGCTATAAACATTGATGTGGCTGTGTCCCTGTAGTATGCTGTTTTTAAGTCCTTTGGGTATAGACCAAGGAGTGAGATAGATGAGTCAAATGGTGGATCCATTCCCAGTTTTCCAAGAAATCTCCATACTGCTTTCCATATTGGCTGCACCAATTTGCAGTCCCACCAGCAGTGCATGAGTGTACCTTTTCCCCATCATCCTTACCAATAGTAATTGTTGTTTGTCTTCATAATAGCAGCCATTCTGACTGGAGTTAGATGAAATATTAGAGTGGTTTTGATTTGTATTTCTTCATTTGGAATTTTGTATGTATTTTTTTCTATTCTTCATTAAACAAATGCTACATAATAGTAAATTGCCACATAAAATTAGGGAACAATATGTTTTATCTTTGGCTATACTTAAAAAATAAATCCTATTTTTTTACTAAATCATTTAATGTAATGGAAAAGATGTTCTAAATTGCTTATCTAAGTCCTAAAAAAGTTACCTCTGACTCTTGAGCCTGATGCAACAATTGTTTTACTTGTTTTTCATGAAATTTACCAGATAATATATATTTCATGTAGGCATGTAGTTTATAACATGTTTATGATTCACTGCCTACATTAGTATTATGATAGCATTTTATTTTTTGTTGCTTTTGAAGTCATTACTTAGCCATATGAAACAGATAAGACCATTTTACTACCTACCATAGGATCAAAATTATATAAATGGAATATTTTTATAAATGGAATATTTGCCCTATATTGATCGAGTTATATTTTAATAGTGTGTAATCTATTCCCTAGGAGAAAGTTGGCCATTTTTTGAAAGCTATGTGGATTCTTTTTTTCCCCCTGGGATAATATTAAGTAAGTTACTGCTTCAATAGCCTGAAAAAATCCATTCAGCTTCCAAAATGCCTAAGTAAATCTCTGGGAGTGGTGTGTTGGGGATAGCTGCTCAGTCACTATTGTTTTTCTTATTGTGAACTTCCACTTCAATGGTGAATTTAATGGAAGGACTCTTAGTGAGCCAGATTCTCCCAGCATGGGATCCCATCAAGGCTAAATCTGGAAGTCTCTTGTCCAACTTGAGAACTCAGCCATAGCTTGTTAGCATAAGTGAAGGTAATTGTTTAATGACTAAAAAAAAAATCAACATGGTCCTGAGGTTAAGTCACCAGAGAGAGTTTTAGTAATTTATCTGACCAAATTGTTTACCACAGAGGACATTTTGTCACAAATTAAAATCAGAAGTTCCAAATTACTTGAAAAACAATGTCTGAACATAAAGAATTTTTTTCCAAAACAAAAGCATTTTTAAAATACTTCACTACATATTCTCTGATATTGGGTGCTTTAAGAATTTTGAAAGAAAATATTCTTTAAAAAATAGGAAAAAATTTGTGGGACATGAAAATAATGTAATTCTTAAAATAAGGACAAAAATGTAAATAGGCTATAGAGACACAGGTTTTATCAAATCATAGAAAAGTGTCATCTGACATCAACTAAAAGCAGATTTCTTTAATATGTCAACAGTAACTAACATAGATAAAACCTTCTATTATAGAGGTGTAAAATGCATACAGTTGTATTATAATGGTACCTAAACTGTAATTCTTAAGATTCAGCCAATATCCAAGAAAATGCTTTATAAAATTATTACTCTGCTTTAAATGCTCAGAAAAATGTTCTTAAGACTTGTATAACAGCTGCTATTGCATAGAGACCATTTTATGCAAACTTCTGACAGCTGTAATTCTTAAATTATTATTCCATGGTTACCCATCAGTAAAAATGCAATTGTCACATGTTTTGATTATTTCTGATTTGATTCTAATTAGGGGGTCCATCAGAAGTAGAAATAATAAAAAGGAAAAATTGTGTTCTGTGCTACATTAAATAAGCAAGTAATTTGCCTTTCAACTAGAAACTAGAATCAACAAAGAGTGATGTAATGCACATATTTGTTAACATATAATTCTAAAGCTACATTATGACCCTATCCTTTGTACTTAATGATGTCAGTTAAATGCTTGAGAACAGATGTTCTATAATCTCTATTACTTGTGCCAATGAACTTCAAATGTTCATGGCTATTACATATAAATCCCAGAGGTGCAACAACTTTCATTGTCTTTGGTTATAGACATATTTGTGCATATTTGTCAAGAATACATATAAAATTTATGTTAATTTAGCTTAAATTTCTACTTGTAAAATAAATGGTCAACAAATATATATATGTCTTATGACTTAGATGTTAGATATCCCCCAAAAGCTCATTTATGAGATAATGTAGGATAGTTTACAGGTGAAATAATTGGGTTACAGAGGCTATAACCAAATCAGTGCATTAATACCCTGGTAGCAATTAATATAATGACTGTAGGCATGTAGGGTGTGGCTGGAGGAGATGGGTTATTGGGGCTTGATGAGAGGAGAAGTGCCTCTCTCCCTGATTCCTGGTGCAATGTCCTGAGATGCTTTTGGCCGCTGTAATGTTCTTCCTCACTTTGGGCCCAGAGCAACTGAACCAGCAGTCCATGGACACAAACCTATGAAATCATGAGCCCCCAAATAAAATTTTCCTTCTCTATAATTTTTCTCATCAGTTAATTTAATCACAGCAGCAAAAATGCTGACTAAAATAATATCTATGCTGATTATCCAGACATAGCTTTTTCTTTTTTCTTTTTTTATTTTTAGTTATACATGACTATAGAATGTTTCTTTTTTTTTTTTTTTTTGTTTTGTTTTTGGAGGGGTACTTGGAATTGAACACAGGGGCACTCAACCATGGAACCACATCCCCAGCCCTATTTTGTATTTCATTTAGAGACGGGGTCTCACAGATTTTCTTAGTGCCTTGCCATTGCTGAGGCTGGCTTTGAACTCAAAATCCTCCGGAGCTGCTGGGTTTACAGATGTGTGCCACTGTACCTGGCGGTAAAATGTATTTTTATATGTCATACATACATGGAGTATAACTTCCTATTCTTGTGTTACACATTAAGTGGAGTTACAATGGTCATGTATTCACATATGAACATGGGAAAATTATGTCCAATTCATTCTACTGTATTTGCCATTACCATCCCTTCTCCCTTACCCCCATTTCCAGATATCCTTTACTGTGAATTAGCATCCACTTATCAAAGAGAACATTTGGCCTTTGGGTTTTTTGGGACTGGCTTATTTCATTTAGCATGATAGTCTCGGTTCTATTCATTTACTGGCAAATATTAATTTCATTCATCTTATGGCTGAGTAATATTCCATTGTGTATATGTACCACATTTTCTATTTCCATTCATCTGTTGAAAAGCACCCTGGGTTGGTTCCATTGCTTAGCTATTGTGACTTGAGCTGCTATTAACATTGATTTGGCCACATCACTACAATACCCTGATTTTAAGTTCTTTGAGTATATGCTGAGGAGTGGGATAACTGGGTCAAATTTTGGTTCCATTCCAAGTTTGCTGAGGAACCTCCATATTGCTTTCCAGAGTGGTTGCACAAATTGCAGTCCCACCAGTAATGTTTGAGTATGCCTTTTTCCACACATCCTCACCAACATTTATTGTTACTTGTCTTCTTGATAATTGCCATTCTGACTAAAGTGAGATGAAATCACTGTGTAGTTTTAGTTTGCATTTCTCTAATTGCTAGTGATGTTGAGCATTTTTTCATATATTTGTTGACCATTTGCATTTCTTCTGTAAAGTGTCTGTTAAGTTCTTTTGCACATTTCTCAATTGGGTTATTTGTTTATTTGATGTTGATTTTGTGTGTGTGTGTGTGTGTGTGTGTGTGTGTGTGTGTGTGTTTTCAATATAGTGGAGATTAATGCTCTATTTGAGGAACAGGTAGCAAAGATTGTCTCCCATTCTGTAGGCTCTCTATGGACTTGATTTTTTCCTTTGCTATGAAGAAGCTTTTTAGTTTGATAAAATCCCATTAATTGATTCTTGATTTTACTTCTCGTGCTTTAGGAGTCTTGTAGAAGAATTACTTTACTATCCTGGCATGATAATGATTTGGTCCACTTCTTTTTCTAGTATGTGCAGCATTTCTCATCTAATGCCTAGGTCTTTGATCCACTTTGAGTTGAGTTTTGTGTGGGGTGAGAGATAGGGTTCTACTTTTATTTTATTACATATGTATTTCCAGTTTACCCTGCAATATTTGTTAAAGAGGCTCTCTTTTCTCCAATGCATGATTATGGTGTCTTCGTCTAGTATGAGATAACTGTATTTATGTGGGGTTGTCTTCTATTCTGTTCCATTGGTCTTTATGTGTGTTTTGATGCCAATACTATGCTGTTTTGGTTACTATTGCTCTATACTGTAATTTGAGTTCTGGTATTGTGATCCCTCCTGCTTCACTTTTTCTATTTCTATTTCTATGAAGAACATCTTCCAAACTTTAATAGGAATTGCATTGTATCTATATAGTAATTTTGGTGGGATGGCCATTTTCACAGTATTAATTATGCCTATCCAAGAACATGGGAGATCTTTTCATCTTCTCATGATTGTTCAGTGTCTTTCTTTAGTGTTCTTAGTTTTCATTGTAGAGGTCTTTTGCCTCTTCTGATAGACTTATTTCCAAATATTTCATTTTCTTTGAGGTTATTTTGAATAAAATAGTTTTTCTATTGTTTTTAGTTGATTCATCACTGATGTATAGGGACATCATTGATTTATGGGTGTTAATTTTATATCCTGCTACTCTGATGAATTTATGAAGTCAATAAGTTTTCTGGTGGACCTTCCAAATATTGAATCATGTCATCAGGAATTAGGGATAGTTTGCATTTTTCTTTTTCTGTTTGGGTCCCTTTAATTACTTTCCTCAGTCTAATATCTTTGGCTAGAGTTTCCAGGACTATGTTGAATAGAAGTGTTAAAGAGGCATCCTATCATGTTCCAGTTTTTAGAGGGAATGCTTTCAATTTTTCTCCATTTATAATGATATTGACCTTGGGTTTAGCATATGTACTTTTTACAATATTGAAGCATGTTCCTATTATCCCTAGTTCTTCTTGTGTTTTCAACATAAATGCATGTTATATTTTGTCAAATGCTTTTTCTGAATACCTGAGATAATCATATGATTCTTATCATTAAGTCTACTTATGTGATGAATTACATTTATTGTTTTGTTTTCTATATGCTGAATGAACCTTGCATCCCTGGGATAAACCCCACTTGATCATTGTGCCCTATTTTTAATATGTTTTTGTATGTGATTTTACAGCATTTTATTAAGAATTTTTGCCATGCCAGGTGCAGTGGGGCATGCCTGTAATCTCAGTACCATGGGAAACTGAGGCAGGAGGATCATAAGTTCAAAGCCAGCCACAGCAATGGTGAGGCACTAAGCAACTCAGTGAGACCCTGTCTCTAAATAAAATACAAAATAAGGCTGGAGATGCGGCTCAGTGGTCAAGTGCCCTGGAGTTCAATCCCTAGTATCACCCCCAAAAAAGTATTTTTGCCAAATATAGATTTTTCTAAACACAATGCTTACTAAGAAAGTAGAAAATAACCAAAATCACAAAGCTGAGATGTTGACATAGTTTTTGAGCTTAGATAAAACACTTTCACAAAGAATTTCACTTCAATTTCTTAGGAATTGTGATAATCTTTATATGTTAAGATGTTAGGTATTTATGCACTTTCAGGTTTGTTACATGTTCTTCATAAAGAGGCTTCCGTGGATTTTCAACCGCCTATAAATTAATCATTTTACTGGAATCACTTTTTATTTTTCTATTACCACTCTACTGCTAATGCCATTTTCTTCTTACTCCCACTTTGATATACATTTTGCCTCACTTCTCTCATCAGCTCAAGACATAATGAATAAAAAATGTTATGAAATGAGGATAGAGTGTGATTTATATGTGTGTGCATACACTGATAGTTACACACACACATGTGTGTTTGGACTCCTGTAAAGTAGAAGATTACTCTTACTCAACTTGCTCTACACCCATCCTCAAGCAACTTTATCCCCACTTTCATCCTCTAAAGACCAGGATATTTAAAATATTGAATTTCATTTCTATCAAAGAATAGCTATGGAACATGGCTTTGGTAAATGAAGTGAATGGGAAGGTTTTGGGGTGTATATTTTGGTAAATTTTTTTGCATGCATTGACCTCCTCATTCTTTCTTTCTGCAATACCTAGATATATAGCAATTAGAAAGACCAAAGATAGCTGTAGGAATGGTATAGTAGTTGTGGTAGTCTGAATGATAAAAACAGCCTCTAGATATTGGATGAGGCAAGAAGAAATTACTTTCCTACAGTCTTCAGAAAGAGCCAGTTATGGCTGTGCTTTGATTTTAGCTTCATGAAATTCATTTATGACTTCTTATATCCAGAAATTAAAGCAGTAATAAATTTGTATTTTCTTAAGCCACTAAGTTTATGACACTTGTTTTTACATGAACTAATGCTATTAAAGGGCTATGTCAGCTGTGGAATAGCTACCAGTGTTTCTTCCTATATGAGATAAATAAAATAAAAACATACTACCTATTAAATAACTGTTTGGGGTATGTTTTTTTTTTTTTTTACTACTTTTGTCAACAACAACCCAGGCTATCTTTCTTCTTTCCCTGCACCCTGCCCAATGATTTAATTAATTGGAATACTCTTCTTTGTGATTATCTTTTATCTCCCTTCCTAAATTGGCCTGACAAAGATAATAGGTAGTACTTGTTTCCAGGTGTCATTTTAAACTTGCAACTCTCCTCTAAAGATAATGCCACTTCATAAATTTCCTTTAATGCAGTAGAGACTCTCTAATTTTTTATATAATACAAAATGTGTTTATTAGGCATCTTTTTCTTTTCACATGAATGTGTACCCTTTACTATCAGCATAAAATGTTCTACTAAAATTGCTCATAATCAAACTAATTCCTTATGCATGATTTTAATAATGTTACTAAGCTTTCTCTGCTCCAGGTAACCATATTTATCTGCAACACATTAATTAAGCCCCTTAGCATTCACATGTAGTCATATCTGTTTATTAATAAAAATCTAATTTTTTTACTATTATTTACATTGATTATTTTCTTATCTGGGACAAAGAAAATATTCTTTTTTAGCATCTTTTATAACTTCTCCTGGCATCCTATACGTTCTATATGTCATGGCCACTTAAATGTTCTGGTGTGCTAACTGCTAGGAAAAATTAATAAGAACAGTTCTAAGAAATGTTTTAAATAAATTATTGAAGATCCTTTCCATATTTATATTCTTAGGTATTTGCTTAAAATCACTCAATACTCCAATAGCTCACTTTTGGGGAGTGAAAGGATAGAAGAGTTCAGAAAGATTATTGCTTATTGCTTCTGGTGATTGCATCAAGGTTTCAGTTTATTAAAGATAATAGTAGAGTCAAGTCTAGTAATTATAAGGCTGACCTTATTGGGCTTACTTCATGGCAATAGTTAAATATATAAAGAGTGTACAAAGCTGCTGAAATAACAAGACAGAATTAATGCTGAAATAAAATAGATATATGTCATGCTGGGGCTCTGACCCAGGAAACACATTTGGGGATTGATAAGTAAAAGAATATGCAAGATGCAGTTAGGATAGTAGACATGGTTTATTCGGTAGTGGCCACAGACATTAGGCAGCCTAAGCTTCAGCTTTAGCCTCTAGCCAGTTCAATTTTAGTCCCTCATTTTGCACATTTTCTTAGGCCCATTTTTATTTTTTTAGAAAGTTGCATTTGCATTTTTATTCTAAAAAGAGGTAGTACTAGAGGACATGCATGTTGTCTTTCTTCATCATAAAACATAAAATTGAAAATGGGCAATTTCAATGCTTGCAGGCATTTCTGTAACGGAGTTTTGTTTTTTTGTTTCTTTAATGTAAGTTTTTTTAAAAAAAAATGGGGATTGAACTCCTGGGTACTCAATACTCAACCACTGAGCCACATACCCAGTCTGCTTTAGTTTTTAATTTATTTTTATTTATATATGACAGTGGAATGCATTACAATTCTTATTACATATATAGAGCACAATTTTTCATATCTCTGAATGTACACATAGTATATTCACACCAATTTGTGTCTTCATACATGTAATTTGGATAATAATGTCATCACATTCCACCATCATTAATAGCCCCATTCCCCCTCTCTTTCCCTCCAACCATTCTGCCATATCTATAGTTCATCTATTCCCCCCATACTCCTGCTCCCTATTCTACTGTGAATCAGCCAAACACTCAGCATTTGTTTTTTGGGGATTGGCTAAATTGACTTAGCATTATCTTCTCTAACTCCATCCATTTACCTGCAAATACCATGATTTTATTCTCCTTTATTGCTGAGTAATATTCCATTGTGTATATATGCCACATTTTTTATCCATTCATCTATTGAAGGGTATCTAGGTTGGTTCCACAGTTTAGCTATTGTGAATTGAGCTGCTATAAACATTGATGTGGCTGTGTCCCTGTAGTATGCTGTTTTTAAGTCCTTTGGGTATAGATCAAGGAGAGGGATAACTGGGTCAAATGGTGGTTCCATTCCCAGTTTTCCAAGAAATCTCCATACTGCTTTCCATTTTGGCTGCACCAATTTGCAGTCCTACCAGCAGTGTATGAGTGTACCGTTTTCCCCACATCCTCTCCAACACTTAGTATTGTTTGTCTTCATAATAGCTGCCATTCTGACTGGAGTGAGATGAAATCTTAGAGTGGTTTTGATTTGCATTTCTCTAATTGCTAGTGATGATGAACATGTTTTCATGTGTTGATTGATTGTACATCATCTTCTGAGAAGTGTCTCATCAGGTCCTTGGCCCATTTATTAATTGTGTTATTTTTTTTTTTAATCTCTAGATTTTTGAGTTCTTTATATACCCTAGAGATTAGTGCTCTATCTGATGTGTGAGGGGTAAAGATTTGCTCCCAAAATGTAGACTCTCTATTTACCTCACAGATTGTTGCTTTTGCTGAGAAGAAAGTTTTTTAGTTTGAATCCATCACATTTATTGATTCTTGATTTTAATGCTTGTGCCACTTATTAAGGAAATTGGGGCCTAAGCCCACATGATGGAGACTAGGGCCTACTTTTTCTTCTATTTCTTTTTAGGAATAAACCAGGGTCTCTGGTTTTAATCCTAAATCGTTGATCCATTTTGAGTTGAGTTTTGTGCATGGTGAGAAATAGGAGTTTAATTTCATCTTGTTGTATATGTATTTCCAGTTTTCCCAGCACCATTTGTTGAAGAGGCTATCTTTTTTCCAATGCATGTTCTTGGCATCTGTGTCTAATATAAGATAATTGTAGTTTTGTGAGTTAGTCTCTGTGTCCTCTATTCTGTACCATTGATCTACCAGTCTGTTTGTTTCCGATACCATGCTGTTTTTGTTACTATTGCTCTTTAGTATATTTTGAGGTCTGGTAAAGTGATGCCACCTGCTTCACTCTTTCTGCTAATGATTGCTTTAGTTATTCTGGGTCTCTTATTTTTCCAAATGAATTTCATGATTACTTTTTCTATTTCTATGAGGAATGTCATTGGAATTTTGATTGTAATCGCATTAAATCTGTATAGTGCTTTTGGAAGTATGCTCATTTTAATAATATTAATTCTACCTATCCAAGAGCAAGGTAGATCTTTCCATCTTCTAAGGTCTTCTTCTATTTCTTTCTTTAGGGTTCTGTAGTTTTCATTGTATAGATCTTTCATCTCTTTCATTAAGTTGATTCTCAAGTATTTATTTTTTTTTTAGCCTATTGAAAATGCCATGGTTTTCCTCCTTTCCCTTTCTGTGGATTTAGCACTTATATACAGAAATACCTTTGATTTATGGGTGTTGATTTTATATTCTGCTACTTTGTTGAACTCATTTACTACTTCTCTTCTAGGTATAGAATCATATCATCATCAAATAGTGCCAATTTGAGTTCTTCTTTTTCTATGTGTATCCCTTTAATTTTGTTCGTCTAATTGCTTTGGCCAGTGTCTCAAGAACTATGTTAAATAGAAGTGGTGAAAGTGGGCATACTTTTCTTGTTCCTGTTTTTAGAGGGAAAGCCTTCAATTTTTCTCCATTTAGAATGGTGTTGGTTCTTAGGCCCTTTTTATATGCAGGCCAAATATATAAGGCACACTGCCAACAGGTTACATAAGGGGGGGGGGTGCATGCTCACAAGTTAATGTTTATCACCTTGAGATAATACACTGAATCACAGTGTTTCTGTTCCTGTGTAATCATAATATAACTAATTCCCACCCCTGGCTACAAATTAAAAACATAATATAGCCCATCAGAAATCCCCGTGAGGAAGCCTAGCTGTAGCCATTTAGGGGCCTGTCCCAACAAACAATATGTTAGTTAAAAACCTATTCATTACTACTTAATATATAAGCAGTTATTAATGTCACAAATTTTCATAACTGTGCAATACTGTTTGGGAGAGAAATAATTTTCTAGTCTCATATAAGTTCATTTCTGTAGCCTAACATTTTCAAATTTAATGCACTGTACTCAAACATGTGTTTGTACAATGTTGATGATTCTGTGGATCATTGCTCAACCAATTCAGTTTGACAGTTAAAATCAATTACAAAGACAGACAAAATGCATTATGAGAGTCTGTGTTGGTACTATGCAGAGGTATATGCCAAAGAGCTGGAAAATAAAATTTTATTTGTTATCAAAACATTCATCTAAAATCACAAAGTAAACTATCTGAAAATCTGTATATTAATATGAATATATTAAATAATGACTAAATATAAAGATAATTATTGAATTCCATAATTTATGCTGTTATTTCCTGAATTTCTCCAAAATATTTTCTAAGAAAAGATCTATTCCATTATGACATTTCCAGCTACTCAGTTTAACCTAAGACCTCTGCTTTTGTGTTCTGATCATGCCTGGGGCAAACTACAAATTGAATGTTCTATAATTGAAGTGCTTAGGAATGGAAGTCAAATTTCAATTTTTTACAGATTTTGAAATATTTGCATGCACATAATGAGATATCATAGGGTTACAACTCAAATGTAAACACGAAATTTGTTTGTTTCATATATACCTTGTATACATAGATTGAAAGTGATATGATATTTTTAGTGTCCCTGAACTTTGACTGGTATCAATCCTAAGTATGAAATTTTCTATGCTGGTACTAAAAGTTTCCAATTTTGGAGCATCTTGAGCTTTTGGACTAGTCATGTTTAGTGATATTGTACTGTTGCTTACCAATTTAAGGTGAAATTATGAGAATATGTGATTTTTCCTCTTGTCATGGAATGTAAAATTTATCAAGGCAGGGACTATACCTTACTAATAATCTTTGTTCCTTTCTCAAACAGTTCCTTAGTGCTTATCACAGAGATTTGCACAAAATAGATGTTTAATACATGAGTCCTGAAGGAATGTAACCCGAAATCACAACAAATTATATATCTGGTTGGAATATTTTACTCACTACTGATTGCTTTAATTTATGACTTTGAACTAATTTTAGATTTACAGAATAGTCACAAAAAGTGTCCAGAACTTTACTGGATATGCTTCACTCAGTTTTCTCAAATGTTACCATCTTACATAGCCACACAATAATTATCTAAACTTTTCTAAAGAGGAAATTAATATTGGTTTAAAAAAGTAGTAGCTAAGTTGATGACCTTATCCACTTTTCACCAGTTTGTCTACTAATGTCCATTTTGTGTTTCACCATCCAATACAGAATCTCACATTGCATTTAGTTAACCTGTTACCTTAGGCATCTGTAACCTGTTACACTCCTTCATTCTTTTCTTGTATTTGATGACTTTGACACTTTTCAAGGAATTATTTTGTAGAATTTATCTCAATTTGAGTTTCTCTGGTATTTTCATGTATAATTTCAGGTTATATATTTTTAGCAAATATATTACAGAGGTAATCCTGCAAGCTTCTCAGTACATGAAATCACAGTCACACGATGTTGATATGCCTAAATACTGATGACATTAATCTAAATCACTTGGTCAGGGTGATGTGTTCTAGACCTCCAAAAAAATTACTGTTTTACCATTTAAGTTCTTAACTATCTTGAGAGATACTTTGAAACTGTACAAATATCCTTTTTCTCTTTAAACATTTAGCTACTAATTTACCATTCATTTGATTGAATTTATCTGCAGCAAATTTTACTGTGATGTTTTTCTACTATTCTCTATTTCCTTCCTTTCCTTCTAAGTTTTTAAATTGGAATTATTCCATAAGAAACAGTGGCTCAGGGGGCTGGGGATGTGGCACAAGCGGTAGCGCGCACGTCTCGCATGCGTGCGACCCGGGTTCGATCCTCAGCACCACATACCAACAAAGATGTTGTGTCCGCCGAGAACTAAAAAATAAATATTAAAAATTCTCTCTCTCTCTCTCTCTCTCTCTCTCTCCTCTCTCACTCTCTCTTTAAAAAAAAAAAAGAAACAGTGGCTCAGGGAAACAAAGGGAAGTGAAGGTGGAAGGGACTAGGAAGGACAGAAGAATAAATTGGACATAACATTCCTAGCCTTGTATTCGAATGCATGACCAGGGTAACTCTGCATTATGTACAACCACAAGAATAGAATCCTAGTTAGAAAAAGTTATACTCCATGTATGTATAATATGTATGTATAATACATTCTACTTTCATGCATAACTAAAAAGAATTTAAAAAAAGAAGCAGTGACCCTTTTCCAATTATTTTAACTATTTTTAAATTAATTTAACTATTTATTTATCAGTATGTATTCATAAGTGATGATTCTATACTTTAGGATATTGCCCTATAGTCTCTTTACTTATATTGCTCAATTTTTATAGATTCAACCATTTGGTTCTCCTTCAATTTGAATCCTTTGCCCATTCAAAAAGCGCTTTTCTTTAATTTCTGGTAACACAAGATAGTCCAAGCTTATCTTGTATTTTGCCTGCTCATCCTCTGGAATCAGTCACTTCTTCAAAGAGCTCTGCCCCTCATATTTAAAATGTAAGAGTTTGGTGTTAGATTTGCTCATTGCTATCTGCCTGACATATATTCTATACCATCTCAGGAAACAGAAATATTTCACACATGCATGCATCTCTATTTATTTCAGAATCAGTGTTACATGTATAAATATAAATATATACACAAATAATATACACATGGATGTATGAATGAACAGGAGTTTAAACTTACACTTCTAATAAAATACCCTTTTAACATAAGGTTCATATTTATTTTTTTCTTCTATTACATTTATAAATTCTGTCTCAAATTAGAAACTCAACTCCATTTATCTATAATGGATTTATTTATTAGTTCCATGATACTGTACATGTAAATTAGTTTCAAAAATGTTACCTGCTACTGGCACGAACTATGTCCAGGCTCACTTGAACCATGTCTGTAGTGACGTGTGAGTGCTTTACTAGCTCAGCACAAGAAAAAATTACTTAGAAGGCCCTGTGAGATCAGAGTGCCCTAAGGATCACTTCTCAAATAATAGTCATTGTAAAGAATTCACACATGGGCCTTTGGGAAAGAATTGTCCAAATCACAGCACCCTCTATGACTGAAACTTTACACATGTTCCTTTGTTTGACAAGGTGGCAATATTTCAAACCTTTTCACTCTGATGCTGTTTGATCCCAATTATCAGTGTTAATTTGAATAAAAGGAACCATTAATACTTGTGCCATTGCCTAAATGCTGTGTTGACTTGAAATTTATTCTGCCATGGCTGGCACAGGTTATAATCCCAGTGACTCAGGAAGTTAAGGCAGGAGGATAACAATTTCAAGGCCAACCTTCTCAATTTAGCAGAACTTGTCTGAAAATAAATATTAAAAGGGCTGGGAATATAGCTCAGCAGTAGAGTGTCCCTTAATTTCGTTCGGAGTACAAAAAACAAAAACAGAAAAAACTGTCAACTTTAAATTCTATCTACCACAAAATCTCAACGTTTGGTCAAAATACGGTTGAAATTTTTGCCCTGGTGTAACAATAGTGGCTTCTAATCTAATTTTCAATAGAGTCCTCATTTCCATCTGAACCACATCAGAATAGCCTTTAGCATACACACTCCTATTAGTATTCTAGTTTTCTGAGCTCCCACCAGAATTGCCCATTAAGTTTGCATATAGCTTTATAGATTTTTTCCTAGTATATTTCTCCAAAATTTTCTAAAGTTTCCTTTAATCAAATTCCAAAGGATCTTCCACATCATTACACACAGAGTACCATCACCCCACTTCGCAACACTAAAATTCTTTGCTAGTCAGGTTTCTTCTATTATGACACAAAGAATATCAATTTATAAGAGCAGAGATTCATTTTACCTCAACGTTTTAGAATTTATGGTCCATGATTTTATCCCCATTGTTTTGTGGCTGTTGGCAAGGTGAAACATAATCATTCCAGTATGTATTAGAGCAAAACTTCTTACCTTACCACAATATGAAGCCAAAAGAAAAAAAAGTAAAAGAACAAGTTCCCATAATCCCCCTCAAAAACATGCCACTATGACCAAGATCTCCCACTAAACCCCACCTTTTAAGGATTTCCACAAATTTCCAATTGCACAAAGCTGGGGACCAAACTTTTCTTATAGGTATTAGGAGGACTTTCCAGATCCAAACTATAACAGAGCCATAGCAAGAAGCAAGGGTGATTAAAGGTTTTTTCGTAAAATTATTAAAAACAGTCATAACAATCTGTGTTTAGAATAATACCACTTCTCCAAATATGCTCATATCCTAGTTCCTGAAATTTGTGAATATTTTAAATTATATGGCAAAGGGAATTAAGGTGTTTACTCAGATGACATTAAAATAGGGAGATAATCCTGAATTTTCTGGTGATTCCCAATGTCGTGACAAAGGATCTTGAATATGGACCATGGTAGCAGAAGAGAAGACAGAGTCAGAATGAGATGTGACTACAGTAGGGAAAGTTAAACAGATGGTGGCATGAGCATTTGTTCGGGTGTTGCTTGTTTTAAAGATTAAAAAATAGGTATGAACCAAGGACAGTGAGCAGCCTTTAGAATCTGAAAAGGACACAGAAAGGGACTTTCCCCTCCTAAAAAGAACATAGTCCTGCCAATGATTTGATTTTAGCTCCATGAGCCTCAAACTTTCCCATGTGGTGTAAAAAAGGTGTATTATTGTTTTAAGCCATTTAGTTTGTGAAAATTTGTTTTAGCAGCGAAGAGAAAACAGATACATTGTGGATGTCTGCTGTGTTATTTTCATGTCTCTGTGACAAGATATCTGAGAAAATAAACTTAAAGGAGGAAAGGCATTATGATTTTTCATTTCAGATGTTTTGGTTGATGTTTTGTTTGTTCCATTACTGTGGGCCCATGATACAGCGGAGTTTCACGGCAGAGATTCTCCCTCTAGGAAGCATAAAGAAAGGAAAGGGCCAGAGAAAAGATATACACGTCCCAGTAACCTACTTGCTTTAACTATATCCCATCTTCTACAGTTTCCATCTCCTCAAAATAGTCCATTAAACTATGAAGACATTAGTGGATTAATCCATTTATCAGATCAGAGATCTTGTGATCCCATCACTTTCCCAAATTTCCACTTCTTAGCATTGCTACATTGCAGATCAATTCTTTAACATATTGGCCTTTGAGAAACATTCCAAACTGAAAACCAATTATTTAAAAATTCTCTCTCTCTCTTCTCTCTCTCTTTAAAAAATGGTACTATAATGTCATTTTTTGTTTGTTTCTGACAGTGCAGACTATGTGATGGTGCTTGCCATGTTATGAAATATGGTCTACTTTCTTGGTCAGTGTCAATCTCTCTGAGCTTTGCACCCTTTACATTCATCTACTTGGGATGTTGTATCCTGATTTAGGCTGGGGGTACCTCAGTGACTCCAGCACATACTTTGTAACCCAAAGATAGTTGTACTTAATGTCAGTTTAATTCATTCAAATAAGAAATTGTTCCCAGTTGTATTCTTAAGACTTTTAGTATTTATCATACCCTAGACCCTTTTCAACAAAGGTAACTTCCATTGTGATAGCATGATTTCTTTACTCGAGTTAATGAGTGTGTTTCTCAGGAGTATTGAGTTTGTTGTTCAGTGAAATTCAAGTTTTTATATTGATTATTTTCACACCTATTACCTGTGTGATCTTAACCTAGTTATGAAACCTTTCCAAACACCAGTATTCTCCACATATAAATGTGTATAATAACATACAACTCATTAGATTTTTTAGAAGTTTAAATTATGTGATGTCAGGAGCTGAACTGATCTGAACTGAACTGTCAGGTGTTAGAATAACCAATTAAGAAAACAGGTCAAAATGAAGGTAAATATTAATCCTTTAATCATTTATTGTAATAGTATAAACAGGACACTAAACTTTAAAAAGTGCCAACTTCCGGGCTGGGGATATGGCTCAAGCGGTAGCGCACTCGCCTGGAATGCGTGCGGCCCGGGTTCGATCCTCAGCACCACATACCAACAAAGATGTTGTGTCTGCCGAGAACTAAAATAAATAAATAAATAAATATTTAAAAAAAAAAGTGCCAACTTCCACATTGTTCAATTTTTGCCATAAAACTGTGCCAGTATATTGTCAGGTAGATAAGCGGAGATGTGGGGAATGCTCTACTGCCAAGGAAGCTCTGAGTAAGACTCCTGCCTGGCATTTTATGGTGCCAAGGCCTGGGGTTGGAAGAGAAAAAAAGAGCTAGAAGTAGAAAAGTACTGAATACTAAGTCATATTGGAGAAACTATGTCCAAGTTTTCTTTACCAACCTCTTCCCCTGTCCCATAAGAACATCTTGGCAGTAGAACTTGAGAATGGCCTTGGCCAAAGGCCCAAATGAATTAGGAATGAGATTCCTGAGCTAAAAATGCAGGCATGTATAAGCATGACTGGCTAGGGGTACCTGAGTTCTTTACTACTTCTGTCCTCAGGAACTCAAAGTACTGTTTATTAAGCATAGTGGTAGGAGGCGTGAGTTCCAACAGACAAAAGATTCATAATTAAATTGCCTGTGCTTGGGATTAAAAAATCATAACATAAATTTTTAGCCAGGAGTTAGATTTACATAAATTATGTAAAGTATCTAACAGCAATCATAGTGACCTATTGATAAAAGTTCGCTGTTATAACTCAGCATGGTGGCACATTCCTGTAATCCCAGTGGCTTGGGAGGCTGAGGCAGGAGGATTGTGATTTCAAAGCCAGCCTCAGCAATGGAGAAGGTGAGAACCTGTCTCTAAATAAAATCCAAAACATGCTGGGGTTGTAGCTCAGTGGTGGAGTGCCCTGAGTTCAATCTCCAGCAAAAAAAAAAAAAAAAAAAGAAAAAAATTTCACTGTTATTTTATCTATTAAGTTATTAATTTTTGCTCAGTTTGTGCACCCTGGTGGGAATCATTCATAATTTATTTTGAGAGAGAGAGAGAGAGAGAATTTTCAATATTTATTTTTTAGTTTTTGGCGGACACAACATCTTTGTTCATTTGTGGTGCTGAGGATCGAACTCGGGGTGCACACATGCCAGGCGAGTGCGCTACCACTTGAACCACAACCCCAGCCCCCATAAATCTTTTTCTCTATTTTTGCTTATTTGATGTAGTGTTTCCCTTAGGTATCTTTACAAGAGGCATTTAGTTTGCACTGTATTTTGCTTACTCTACTGTGTAGATCTAGAGACAGTAAAGCAGTTCTAATTTGTCAGGCTTCTAGATGTGAATAAAATAACATGTTTCACTGATAAATTGGAGATAGGATAAGAATTAGAAATATGTCATCCATCTGGCGCCTTTCTGATACACGTTTACCCTGGAATATTTGAAGACATTAAAATGATTTAATACAACTATAGTCATACGTGATATCTATGTGGTTAATAAGGAAAAATGCAGCTAGTAATTTTAAGGCTTAGGTTGAATAAAATCAATTTTTACCTCCCTCTTTCTATATTTCATGTACTTATTTATGATTTTACTTATATATGCAGTGTTGTAGCAAATTTATGTCTGTAAAAATATTCTATATGAGTAGCAAACTACAATTAATATTTTGGCATGCTGATTTCAAAATCAAAAATGATCTTACAATTAACTAGTTTATGATTCATCTGTCTCAATTTAATAACAACTTATTGAACCATAGTTATGATCATAGTTTTTAGAGAGTGGTATTTCAAAGTTAAGAGGAGTAACTACCTTAAATTCAGAATAAAAAGCAGAACAATGGTGTCTAAGTTACATATTCCCTCTATATTTTCTTTAATGATTAGTTTGGTGCATTAATACTTTACTATTTGACCTCTTATTTTTAAACTAATCTGTGTTTTCATGCATTTCATAGGTTATTGAATAACAGGTAAATTAGTTTAATATTGGAAAACAAGTGGTGTATTGTTAAATATCTGGAAAAAATGGGACAGCTATTAATTTTTATCCCATTTCTCTTAAGCATTTATGCATTTATATTTTATGGTTAAATTTGAACTGACATACTAAGCTGATATAGAGTCAATATAATTTAGTGTTAAATTACTTGAATTTCTCCAAATCCTAGGTGCATACAAGTTAAAATTAATCAGATAAAAATGTCTAAATCTAAAAGTCACTCTGTAAGAATCTTTTGAATGTTTCTCCAAAAGCCATTTTACAATAGTTTCATTTTGCATAATACCTGTTCTTTTGGTTTAGCTCTAAAGGATTTTTAATATTTCTTGTAGAATATAATGGTCAAACCCACCACATTCCCTCTAACTGTATTTCCCTAAATGAAAGCATCAGCTCTGAAGGCAAAGGATATCTTCCAATTAAAATTGTTCCCATGAATTTTATTTTAATGTTCACTTGCTAAAACTTTGATGATCTTAGGTTCAAACTTTAAAGTTCTGTCATAGCAGTATGAGACACATTCAAGGATAGATACCAAAGATAGATATTGGTGTGTCTTCCTATCCTTAGAGCAAAAATATTCCAAACTGATAAATTTGAGGAAAACTTTTCCAAAGTTTGGCAATTCATCAATAACAATTTATAAATATACCAAATATTGGAATTTCAATTTTCTTCCCTAATGAATGCTTTATTGACAAAATCTTATTTGTCACTCAAACTTTTTTGTCTTTGATTTATATTTTAAAATTATTAAAATGTGTAAATAGACAAATTATGCAGGGAAAATGGTGGACTAAGAAATTTAAAACTCTGTTTCCTCCATGGACTTATTTCTTAAAAAATTAGAGACTGGCTCTATTAACATAGTAGGGACTTCTGAAACCCATTGGAGACTTACAGCAACTAAGCAAATAAAAACCAAGAAGAAAACAATTTAATGGTAAGGAACATCTTGGCATTTTCACTCATACTTGCTGTACCCACTTCTTGGTACAGTGAAAGTATTCAGATGGAACTGGCCCAGTTACTGTTTCCTTCCCTAGGACCTAAAGGGGCAGGGAAATCTTACTTTTAGCCTTCTCATTTATCTTTGGGTTGCCTAAAGAGTTGGATTTTTAGTCTCACTCACTTAGAGTTCATAAAAATGACAGTGTAGCTGGGAATCTCAGCTTGGCAAAAGCCACTGAAGTTAATGGTGAACACTGAAATGTGAAAGCTGCAAGGGGACTGTAAAGCCCTATGATAAGAGACAATGGCTAGAAAAAAGACAACAGAACTTCTAATATCCTAATAATATCTGAGGTTTCGATCTTAGCAAATTAAAACATTTGAAAGCAGTAGTATTTATGGAAGAAATAAAATAAAATGTACACATATAAACCCCAATGCACATTCCCAGAAAACACCTGAGAAGACATTAATCTTTCACAATACAATAGTCCCAAATCTCGGAACATATACTCTTGATTAATTAACAGTCTTCACAACCAGTCTGCAAAAGTTTAGAGAGGGATCTGTTTTGTTAAATAGTGTTTTTCAATAAGTAAGCTCAAGAAACAGGAAGCATATCCCATTAAATATAATAGAATTAGAGTGCAGAAAATGTCTCTCAAGTAACATAAGGCCGATACTTACTAGGCAAAGATGTAAGAACTGCCATATTAAATATATTCAAAAAGTAAAGTACATCAGAATAATAGTATCTGAAGAAAATAATAGTCATTGCATTATACAATAGGACCATATATTCTTACAAAGTGATACAATTTTGACACATGCTAAAATGTGAATGAAAACAGAAGACTTTACAGTAAGTAAAATCAACCAGTTGTAAAAAGACACTTATTACTTGATTTTACATTTATGAGTTATACATAGTAGCTAAATTTGTAGAGACTGAAAATGAAATGGTGGTTTTTAGGAGGTTTGGAGAGGATGGAATGAATATAGAGTATAGATAGATGGTGGTGATAATTAAACAATAATGTGAATTTGCTTTATGTCACTCAATTATATAATTCACAATGATTAATTGATAAATTTTATGTTATGCATATTTATCACAAAGATGGAAACAGGAAAATACTATGTAAACAAACACAATTACAATTTGTAAATTAATGTGTCCTTCTTGATAACTTTAAAAAGACCAAAGGAACAAATTTTAGTTTATATTTCTTCTTTCTTTTTAACAAAATGTCACTACATATATAATATATTTTCTCTTGTGTTTCCAAAACACACAAAACTGAGAAATAGTTGATAAAAATACAAAGTCTCTGTTTTTTTCTTCCTAATAGTGATCAGAGTATGAAAACAAAATGCACTTGGCCATGACTCTTGATTCCATTGAGATTACACAAGATAAAAACCATGAGTATTTCCACTTCAGTTGCTTAAGCTCAAAAGTTCACCAAAGCATTACCTGAAACTGACTACCTTATCTACTTTGAATAATGTGCATGTGTTGTTAAAAGAAGAAATAATGATGGTGTGGAAGTATGATTTAAGTATAGCAGGGAAGGAGGCTGAAAATGATTTTTAAAAAATCCATACATCTTATATTACAACATATTCTATTTTAATGTGTACTTGAAATTTCACTAAACTCTAAATGGCAAGTAAAAATTGAATCCTGTGCATATAAAGATAAAGAATGAAAATCTGCATTCTTCTCATAATCACAAATATTGACTGAACATAAGAGGAATCCGATCTGAATGAGAAATGAACAATGGGTAGAGAAAATAAGATCCAATAGACCCTACATCCATTTTGGTTCCAGAATGTCTTTGAGGTCTAACTATGCCCTTACTATTTAATTCCACATGATGGCCCTATACCCTAAGCATAATTAATTTTCCGTTTTGCTTAAGTTAGCTCTAATGCATTTCTTCTACTTTAAACTAAAAAGTCCTAAAACATACAAAATCATTTCTTTTGTATCTCAATTTCCTGCTCTTTCTCTGCTTCAGTGAATTCTATCTGCTTCTCAGGACACCATCTCCTTACAAAGCTATTGCATTACGTTTTTCAAACTTCTCAGCTATCACCAACCACACAGATTTCCACATGTTATTGTCCTCTCAGAAACTGCTTCTTGGAAGAAGGAGTATATATGATTTCTACATCCAATGAGGTTATATATATCCAATTTATATATATTATATATAATATACATTGAGGTTTTATATATATATATATATATATATATATATATAATATAGAATAATCCCTGAAATACAAAAAGGAGATCAAAAAATAATAGTTATCATATAAAACATAAAACAAACAACAGTTCTTCTAATTACTAGTATCTTCTCCATTAGGTCACAAATTATTTTAACCAACTCGATAATTCAAAAGTGTCAGGTCAGACATAAATAAAGCAATAAATGATGTAGCATTTCATAAGCAGTGAAAATTAATTGAAGTGAATTTCCTATAATGACCAACTAATAATAAATGGTAATGTCATATCCATTAGAAATAAACACATAACTAAGGCATTTAATCTGAAAGGAATATGAAAAAGAGCAAACACATGAATCAGTTTATGGAAACATACCAAAAAACATTTGAAAGATGAAATGTTTTTTAAAAGTTTTGGAGCTACTTTGGCTTTATTTAGATTGATGCCATTTTATAATCATTGGTAAAAATATATCTTCAGATAGATTGGGCCAGATTTGTCCCATGTTTTTCTCTTTGTCACAGACTATGAATGACATTTCATTTGGATACTAATCAGTTCTCAGGATATGACCTTTATGAGAGGTACCTTATAGATCCTAAAAGGAAAATATCAGTTTCAATAATTTCATTCACTAGGGAATACTCCATGTGAATATAGAGTGTCAAATTTTCATTCATTGTCACTACTTGCAAGTGAATTTTATTTTATGCTCTTTATTTCAATTCTTCATTACTGAATAATTTAAGGTACACTTAATTATATAAAAGCTATTGTGTAAGTTTCACTTTAAACTGAAATATAGGCACAGTGTTCTCTTTCCAATGTATAATAAAAAAATACTTTTATGGTGAAAGATGAAAACCAAAAGAAAATAGCATCTATTTGTTAGTTTCTGATAGATTAATATTTTTTTCTTAATGTTCTGTTTCATCCAGGGACCAAGAAGTTATATGGTTTAAATAATTGTATGGTTCATTCTAGGTCACACTGATATATGGACTGTATTGTTTGAACATTTGGTATGAATAGGCACTGTGTTAAACACAGATCATGAAAAGGTGAATAAAACCTTTACACTGCCTTTAGAAGCTCACATTCTAAACTGCCCTCTGCTACATGTCATGCCAAATAACACTCTCCAATGACCTTGAAATTGCAATAGATATAACATATTTTTTTGTTTATTTCAATTACAACTGTTAAAATAAAAAATGGCTTGATTCTTCTTTCTTGGTAATATCATTACATATATAGATATTATCTCTAATTAGTATAAATCCATCAATTTCTTCATGTAAAAATGTTGGAATGCCTGTATTAATAAACATAATGGTAGGCCTAAATACGTTTTTAAAGCATTGCCTTCTTTAAATGATTTTCTTTTTTATGCTTGATATTGTTGTCTTCAAACAGCAAGCTTCTAATGCCTAAGACAAAATTCTATTTATTGTATTTATTGTGTCTTATTAAATTATATGTGTAAATCATTTTAAAAGACTTTGTTGGACAACTTTTTAGTTACACAAAATCAAGTACTTAAGTTCAGATAGGTGCCTAAATTTAACACAGTGAAGAAACAAATAGGTGCCAAAAGAGAATAAAAAATCATTTGAGAAGATTTTGTGGAATGGTAGGTCACATACAAATATTTTATATTCTGACTTATTAGATCATCTCTAGAGTATGTTGAAGGAGATCTACATATATAAGATAAAATGTTATTCAACAAATAACTAACGTAAATGTCTAAAGCTCTTCATATTAACTAATCTATACATTAATTTATTAATTCATTAACACCCACTATACTTAACCATATACTCTATTCTAAGAATTTTGCTAAATATTTAATCATAGTGAAAATCAGAATTTGCTATGAAAAGTATGACCACAGAACAATAGGTGGAAGAAGAGGAGGAATACTTTGTCATTTATATGAACTTAATTATCCAAGAAGACAAAGAAAGCTCCTCAGTCTAAATAAGGGAACCAACAACATGCCCACAAACATCAAAATCATATGCTATATTTTATTCTTGAGTAAAATTTTAGATATCACTTAGAATTGCTAGGTGCTCAGCAAGAGTGTCCTCAGACATACAGGCAGAGTTTCCAAGATGAGATTACATACCACTCAAGTATAAAGGATCTCAAGATTATTGGTGAGGTTCAGCAAAGGCCTGGCAGGTTAGCCTAGTTACAGCATAAAAACTTACTTCAATATAGCTCTTTGAACAGTTTCAAATAACATATATTTGATAAGGATTGCAGTATTTATCCATTATCCATTAAGGTTCCTAGGTTAAGGTGTGACTGACTGATTTACTGATATGTATTTTTGTCTCATATGGAGAAGTAAAAGCTCTTTCATTGATGAAGTACAGAAAGTATTTGCTCTGGAAAATCAGAAACTGGAGGACATTGGCATAATAATATTATATATCTCAAGCTTGGAGTAGGTGCTGTGAATTTTATTCAATAATCTTTTAGTAATTTTAGGTTGTTAATAGATTACTTTATTCAACTCTGTAGGTTCAAGTTTCCCTATATTTAATATGTACAACATCAGTAGTTTTCCTTTGTTTTACACATTTTATATGGATTTTTCAAAAAGGCAAATTTATATAGAAAATACAATCAGTGATTAATGGGAACTAGGAGAAGTGAAGAGTGGGAAATATTTCCTATTGGCCATGGAAAGTCCAAAATATCATATTAAAGTCTTTTGAACTACTAGTATTTTTAAGTTTAGATAGCTATACATATTTCATGTTCGGGACTTATTGTTTATATTTTCATTGAGATGTATTTATATGCCATAAAATTTAACCTCTTAAAAATTAAGTATCATTGATTGTATGTCCTCCTCTGAGAAGTGTCTGTTCAGGTCCTTGGCCCATTTATTGATTGGGTTATTTGTTATCTTATTGTCTAATTTTTTGAGTTCTTTGTATATTCTGGTTATTAGGGCTCTATCTGAAGTGTGTGGAGTAAAGATTTGTTCCCAGGATGTAGGCTCCCTGTTTATCTCTCTTATTGTTTCTTTTGCTGAGAAAAAACTTTTTAGTTTGAGTAAGTCCCATTTGTTGATTCTATTTGTTAACTCTAGCGCTATGGGTGTCCTATTGAGGAATTTGGAGCCCGATCCCACAGCGTGTAGATCATAACCAACTTTTTCTTCTATCAGATGCCGTGTCTCTGATTTAATATCAAGCTCCTTGATCCATTTTGAGTTAACTTTTGTGCATGGCGAGAGATAGGGATTCAGATTCATTTTGGTGCAAATGGATTTCCAGTTTTCCCAGCACCATTTGTTGAAGATGCTATCCTTCCTCCATTGCATGCTTTTAGCCCCTTTATCAAATATAAGATAGTTGTAGTTTTGTGGATTGGTTACTGTGTCCTCTATTCTGTTCCATTGGTCCACCCGCCTGTTTTGGTACCAGTACCATGCTGTTTTTGTTACTATTGCTCTGTAGTATAGTTTGAAGTCTGGTATCGCTATACTGCCTGATTCACACTTCCTGCTTAGTATTGTTTTTGCTATTCTGGGTCTTTTATTATTCCATATGAATTTCATGATTCTTTTATCTATTTCTACAAGATATGCTGTTGGGATTTTGATTGGCATTGCATTGAACTTATAGAGAACTTTTGGTAATATCGCCATTTTGATGATGTTAGTTCTGCCTATCCATGAGCAGGGTATGTTTTTCCATCTTCTAAGGTCTTCTTCTATGTCTTTCTTTAGGGTTCTGTAATTTTCATTGTATAAATCTTTCACCTCTTTTGTTAGGTTGATTCCCATTAGTTTTAACATGTATTCATGAACTTGTATGGTAATCATCATGATCTAATTCAAGAATATTTTATCATCCCCCAAAAGAAAGCTTGTAGGCACAATCAGCCATTTCTTATTTTAAAGAAATTAAAAAAAAAAAACTTAAATAAATAAAAAAAAAGTTTTCCTCTCAATCCCTAGAAAACAAAAATCTACTTTCTTTTTGAATTTGGCTGTTCTGGATTTTTCATGTAATTGGAATCATAAATACATAGTTTATAATATCTGGTTTCATTTAGCATGTTTTAAGGGTCATCCATATAGAACAGCATGAATTAGTACTTCATTTTATGACTGAATAATATTCCATTATATGGGAATATCACAGTTTGTTTATCCATTCATCAGTTTATACAAATTTTATTTATTTCCAATTTGTGACTGTTAGAATAAAGTTGATATGAAAATCTAGATACCAATTTTTATATGGTCACATGTTTCAATTTATAATGGTCATGTAAATAAGAATTGATTGACATTAATTCTTTAAGCATTTGATCGGATATACCAGTGAAATAGTAAGGCCTGGATTTTCTTTGTGGAAAGATTTTGGATAACTAATATAATAACTTGGTTTGTTTCTGTTCAGGCTTTATGAGTCTTTTTGAGTCAATTTGGGACTTTCTGTATTTCTATATATTTTAAAATTTCATTTGGTTGATCTATGTTTTTGGAATTTTTCATATTATTCCCTTATAAACTTTTTTTTTTTTTTTTTGTAAAATTGACAGAAATGTCCTTGGTTCCATTACTGGTTATAGACTTTTGATTTAGCTGCAGATCTTTCAGATATGTTCAAATATTTAATTTAATTATGCTTTGATCTTCTTGATTTATTATGTGGTTTTTATATTTGTCTTTTCATTTATTATTACAATAAACTATTATTATTATTATTATTATTATTATTATTATTATTATTATTGTTTTCCTTACTTCAATTGAGTTTTTTTCTTCTTTTTATAATATCTAGCTGTAAATAGATACCTTCTTGACTAGAATCTTTCTTCATTTTTATCATAGGTTTTTACTGGTATAAATTTCCTTCTAAATCCTTCTTAAGCTGCATGGTACTAGTTTTGTTATGCTAGGTATTTATTCATTCATCTCAAAGTAACTTTTAATTTCCCTTTTAATCTCTTTTTGAGAAATAATTATTTAGTGATATGATTTTAATTTCTAGATATTTCTAAATGTTCTCTTGTTTATAGATTCATATTTTTATTTTAATGTAATTGAACACATACACTTTTAAACTTTAATACTTTTAAGCCAACTGAGACTTGTTTGATGGCCTAGCATGTGATCTACCCTGGAGAAATTTTCATGTGCAGATAACTAGAGTAAATATTCAGCTGATGTAGAGTAGAATTTTACATAGATGCCTATATTTTTATTTGCTTTATAATATTAGCCAAGTCTTTTAGTTGCCTGTTTTTGATTTGTCTAGCCATATTACCCACTATTAACAGGGTATTTAAGTATCTGGTTATTTATTTTTTCCTTCACTTCTGTCAGTTTCATTTTATGTGTTTTTGTGTACTATTATTAGGGGTATATATTTTTAGAATTATTATATAATTTTTATATATTTTGGATGGAAAGACATTCTTGATAGATATTTATAAAGTATCCTTATATACTTAAAATCACTATATATGGTAACAATTATAAAACTATTTAGTTGTTTTTAATATGTAAATATCAAATTTTATAACAGTAGCCTAAGTAATGGGGTGAGAGAATGGAAGTTTACAATAGGTAAGATTTTGTATACTCCTGAAATTAATTTAATACAAACTATGTATGGGTATGATTGCATGAATGGTGTGTCTCTACATTATGTATAATCAGAGAAATAAAAATTGTGCTCCATTTGTGTAAAAAATAAGATTAAATTTAAAAAAGAAAAAAAGTAAAAAAGAGTTTACAAATTGTAATGTCTCTTACCTATGCATTCACATCTACTAGTGTTCTTCATTTTTTAAAGATCATTAAAATTATATTATAGGATCTTTTCATTTCAGACTGGAAGAATTTCCTTTACTTTTTCTGTGGTATGATATGGTAGTGACAAATTCTGTTTTTGTATGAGAATATTTTAACATCCACATCATTTTAGTTTTTGTTTTTATTTGTTGTTTTTTAAAATTTTATTTATTTCTATTTTTATTTTTTGGTGGAACTGGAGATGGAATCAAAAGACTCATGCATAATAGCAAACACTCTACCATTGAGCCACACCCCGTCCCTCTACTTCATTTGTAGAAGGCTATTTTTGATGGATATAAAATGATTATTTGAGAGCTTTTCTTTTGTTACTCAGAATATGCTTCCAAGTTTTTAATTGAAAAATCAGCTGTTAATTTTATTTAGAATGGCTCACGTAAGTCACAAGTTTGTTGTCATTTTCAAGATTCTGTCTCTTGATAGATTAACTATGATGTTTTTTGGTATAGTTCTCATTGAGTTTATACTACTCAGAGTTTGTTGTGCTTCACTGATGTGTACATTACAATTTTTCATAAAGCGGAAGAAGTTACTGTTTTTCATTTCTTAATATATTTTTTTTTATTTTCCCCTGTCTCTTCATTATTGTTACATCAGTATATTTAATGATGTCCCACAGGTCTCATAAACTTTTTTCATTTATCTTCTTTCTTTTTTCTTTCTGTTTTCAAGCAAAATAATCTCATTGAGTTATTTTTGAGTTTGTTGACCTTTTTTTCCACCTTCTCAAATGTGTTCTTAGAGACCATAATATATTTTTATTTCTGTTATTTTAATTTATAAATTCAGTAGTCCTATTGAAGCTAGAATTAAAGATAGCCAGTTAGTGGAAATAGGTGAACAGGTCAGATCAAGAAATTGGAGGCCAATTTGGGTCTGTAAAGTTGGAGACCACCCATGGGATATTGGTATATTAATGCCACAAAAGCCCTTTGATTGCCTATACTGCCCTTCCCAGATGGTTGTTAATGAAGCATCCCCTGAACTGACGTGGAGCTGCAAATTAATTTCCCCTGGGCTGCCACTCCCTTCCTGCCCCATCACTTCACCTTGGCTCTTCCAACCCATCTGCTTTTGAACTTTTTGCCATCCCACTGGCATCTCCTGGGCCTAGTCACCTATGCATAAAAATAATAACACTAACTACTATTTAAAATTTGTGAGTACTTAGCATATGTCAAGGATAATGACAATCATTGTAAATGCATTTTCTTTTTTAACTCTCAAAAGATGTGATTTGTTTTCACTTTATAGATGATAATGAGCATAGCACAAATAAAAATGTATTATTAAAGATAGTTGTAACATTTATTGCATCTGTATCATGTGACAGGGAAGATTTCTAGGGAATTCAGAGCAAAGCAGGTTCAGAGATTGAATGGTTCATTATATGTGTCATCTTGACTCGACAACAAGGTACCCAGATATTTGGTTAAACACTTTATGTGCTTGTATGTGAGACTATTTATATATGAGATTAAATTTTGATTCAGGAGGCTGCATAAAGCATATCATCTCCCCCACAGTGAATAGGCCACAAAAAATCTTTGAAGACCACAAAAGAATGAAAGCCTAAATAAAATGTAATTTTCTCTCTTCACGCTGGAATATCAGTCTACTCTGCTTTCATTCTTAAAGTTAGACTAGAACTATCCTATTGGTTATCCTATATGCAGAGCTTAATGAAAGTAGATCTTGTAGTTCCCATTCTCCATAAACATATAAACAAATACCTTATAGTAAATCATATAACGTGTGTGTATATATAAATATATGTATATTTACACATATACTTATAAGCATATATGCAATACACATATAAATATGCATATATATGTAATCATAATCATATATAATTGGTAAATCATAAATAATGTTAAATATATGAATACATATACATGTATCCATAGGTTTATATAAATATATGTATACACAATATAAGAGAGAAGATGAGTACATATTCAACTTCACTCATTAGCATTGGGAAAATCTCTGCTCTGATTCAAAGCAAATTCAACTTTGCAATCATTATTCAATACTGCAGCATTTTTGTACAGTTATTCACTCAGTAAGGTCATTTAACAATTGAGTTTAAGAACACTTAGAATAAATTAAAATTTCTTCATTCATTTTACTTATTTCAATATCCTAAAAAATGTGTATAACTTTCCTGAGACATTAAATGAATTCAGGCTCTTGTTATTTCTCCAACAGCTATCTATCTATTCCTTTGTCTGCAAACATTTTTTTTTCTCATTTGCAAAATCTTTACAACAGTCTACATGTAAAGTTATCAATCATTAATTCACTGATTATTACACTAATTAAGCATCTCTTATAAGCTCTGTACTATACAGTGGGCATATAATATTGATTGAGACAGATGTGCTTTTTTCACTCATGGAAATCATATTCTTGAAGGATACAAGCAGTCAAAACTTTTTTTAAAAAAGTGATGATTTTATAAACTATAGGAAAAAATAAAATAGAACCATATTCAGAGAGACATATAAACTATGGGGCTTTTAAAAGTACAATATTGTGAGGAGGTGACAGTTCAGCTGAAATTTGAATTACAAGGAGTTAACTGTGAAAGATTTTAAAGCAAGCTTTGTGTGCTCAAGAAAAATGGAGGAAAGTGAGGCTGAAACTTGTGAACAAGTCGACTTGTAGTACCAGTTGATCCTGAAGTCGTAGACAGAGGCCAAATAGTAATCAGATATTTTCTTACAATTTCTTTTCTAGGACAATGAACAGTGTAATAATTATATGTACCACGATTTTCTTTTTTAAATTTTTAAATTGATTTAATATTTTTAAATACACAAATGTGCCAAGGACCTGAACAGACACTTCTCAGATGAGGATATACAATACAATATATGAAAAAATACACATTATCTCTAGCAATCAGAGAAATACAAATCAAAACTACTCTAAGATATCATCTCACTCTAGTCAGAATGGCAGCTATTATGAAGACAAACAACAATAAGTGTTGGCAAGGATGTGGGGGAAAAGGTGCACTCATATATGTACCACAATCTTCTTAACACATAGAATTGCTTTGGAATTAGGGTTGTGTTTACATGGGTGCGAACATTCTAAGAATTCTCTAGATACCTTGGAAGGCATTCAGTTTTGGCGGTTACCAAGAAAATTATATTCCGGCCTCTGCACTATATACATTCCCAAATAAATATTAATTTTGTGTCTATTTGCAGCAAAAGAAAAATCTAGACTATAAATTAACAATAACTCACTATCGCTTGTTGGAATAAAGAAAACAAGTTACTTTTTGTATGTTAGATTAATTTTTAAGCAATTTTTTTGTTCTTTAATCAAGATTACCTGTTATTATGAAAGATTGCCCTCCAATTCTGATGTCTGTGGAAGTCTCATTATTTTTCATTGGCTCCTCATATTTTTACATGTGAATGCATTGACCATAGTAATATTCGTGTTATAAATATACTTCAGGGTGATTAAATATTAAATAAAGGCACTAACATTAAAGATGACTTCCCACAATCTGAGCTTAGACAAATGATAGCTTTATGCCTTACCCAGTCAAAAACCCAACTCTACTTTAAGATTAGTTTTGTTTGATGTGCACTTAATTTTAACCACAGTGTTCTCATTAAAATAAAAAAAATATAGCCAGTTAACTTATTTTGACAATAGGATTTCTTGTCATATAGGTATGTAATATGCCGCAGTCTGGCTGGGCACAATTCAGGAGCCACTTGTCAAAAGAAACTAACTTTATTTTTAAAACCACACACGCCAAACAAAACAGCTCCTCAGGAAAAACCTTCAGAGACCAACTGCCATCACCAGCTTCCCACAAGCCTCTCCACCTCCCCCACTCCTCCTGCTCTTGAGGCTGATTGGCTGGGTCACATGGGCAGAGCCAAAAAAAGTCCCCCAATGAGCAGCTCCGTGGTCTGAAAGGGCGGGGAAACAGCCCAATGAGCATCACAGCAGAGGAGCCAATCAGTTGGCAGCTAGAAGTTTGCTGGGGCCACTGTGAGCCAATCATCAACTGGTAGCTGGAAGTTTGCTGGCAGCTGGAAGTTTGCTGGGGCCCCTTCGGCTGTGGCTCTCAACATCTCCCCCTCTCTGTTTAAACATCAAGCATGTGGCTTAGGGACCATGCCTGCCTTAGGTTGTCCAATAGTACATATGGTCCTTACCCATTATCACATGAGCTGACCTCAAGGCATCAGCCTCCTGTCTTAGGTTGGTACCATTGCAATTAGATCTTACCCATCACTGACTACCAGTCCAGTATACAGCCACACCTGTGGATAGGTCTTTCTACCAGAGGGGGGGTGAGGTTCTTTGCCTCACCTCTGTTGGCCCCCAAATTTTAGCTGAACGACCATGACAAGCAGAAGGGAGGAAGATACACCAAGCCAATTGACGGCTCCTTTTGGAAAAATTGTACCACCCATGACACCATCAGCATAAATACCCCAACACTACCACAAGTCGCTGCACCAACAGATAGTTCACAATGCATACAAGTGAGTTCACAATGCATACAAGTGATACAGAGTCCAGGCAAGTTCTGGTAGCTGTAGATTGGTTTTATCTTTGTCTTCACCGGCACTGGGATGAAGATAGGAATTCTGGCTATAATGGCTAAACAAAAAATTATATAACATTCCAGAAGGCACTAAAAGAAAACAATTTTCTTAACAATGTACCTGATCTTGAACAGAATTATTACATATAATGAAAAGGAAAGGTGAAAGTAAACAAACAGATCTGTTAACCTCCTTTTTTGTTCATATATTAAAACAATCCTCAACAGCTGTTTACCAATTTAAATTAAACCATTTAAATCACGTGAAAAAAATATATTTGGATCCATTTTTTCATGAGTTCTCATCATATATGACATATGGACATACGTACATTCAAACATATAACACAAAACACAAGTGTGCACACATAATATAATACAAACAACACATAACAGAATAGTAAAGGCCTTATAACTTTTTACAGGTGAAATCTCCATTGCAATATTTAAAAATTCTATAGTCAAAAAATCAAACTGATCAGCAAAACATTAACCTAGGTCTGTATGAGCTCAAAAAACAAAATAGAACTTCATGATGTGGGAAATGGCAATAATAAAATAGAAATTGAAAAAAGCATCCTGGGTCTGTTGCAGATGTAAGGGTAGCCAAACTGGAGTTCTGGATATCAGCTGTTATGGATTTGAGCCAAATCATCTTATTTTTGGTTCATAGAAATCGCTTTAGTTAATCTCTCTGGAATCCAAATCGGCTGCTGTTCTCCCTGTGGAAACACACAAACAGACCCCGAACTCCAGACAATTACTGGGTCAGGACCTTTCCATTGTCCTGTTAAATATCCTTCCAAAGTTCCTTGGGCTTATGCACATTTTTTGGACACATATGCCTTTCCGCAGCACTAAGCCCTGATGAATCCAAATTTTAAAAGTTTAGAGTAAAAAGGGGTATTTTAAATTTATCTTTGGGGAATATATACCACTTCCCAATTCCCTCTTTTTGCTTTAATAAGTACATTTTAATAGTTTGATGAGCTCTTTCAACTATGCCTTGTCCCTGTGGATTGTATGGGATTCCTGTTATATGAGTAGTGCCAAATGATGAACAAAATTGTTTGAAAGAGGTAGAAGTATAACCAGGGGCATAATCTGTTTGTAACTATTTTGGAATGCCCACAGTGCCAAAATTTTGTAAGCAATGAGCTATAATATCTTTAGTTTTTCCTCCGGCATAAAGGGAGCCCATCAAAAATCCAGAAAAAGTATCAACTGTAACATGCAAATATTTTAATTTTACAAATTCTGGCAAGTGTGTGACATCCATCTGCCAAATATGGTTAAGTATCAGTCCCCTATGACTGACTCCAAGATAAACTTGTGGTAAAAAGGTCACACAATTTTGACATTGTTTTATTGTTTGTCTAGCTTGTTCCTTAATTATTTTCAAATGCTTTTGTAAAGTATTAGCATTGACATGGAACTTTTTATGAAAATCTGTAGCTTCTTCTAGTGTAGAGAAAATACGTATGTCATGTGCAGTTTTATCTGCTAAATCATTGCCCAAACTAAGAGCTCCAGGTAATCCTGTATGTTCCCTGATATGTCCTATAAAGAATGTATCTTTTCTGTCCCAGATTAGACTTTGTACAGTGGAAAGCAAAGAGAAAACAGTAGAGGAAGGGGAAATCCTACCAGCATCTTCAAGGGGTTCTATAGCATGAACTATATACTGACTATCAGAAAATAAATTAAATACAGAATCTTTAAACATCACAAAAGCTTGTAATACTGCATTAAGCTCTACCTTTTGAGCTGATTGTTTGGGTACTAAAAATGTAAAAGTTTGATCAGGTGTAACTATTGCTGCTGTACCATTATTTGATCCATCAGTTAATGTATTTGGAGCATTCATAATAGGTGTTTTTCTTGTCATTTTTGGAAAAATTACAGGATGCAATGACCAAAAAGACAATAAAGGATTAGATGGTAAGTGGTTATCAAATGAAACATTAGATTTGCACATGATTATTGCCCAAGTATTTAACTCATTAGCTAACTCATCAATTTGATTCATAGTATATGGTGTAATAATTTTATTGGGAGAAATTCCAAACACTCCCTTTGCTGCTTTTATTCCTTTGAGTATTAATTGTCCTATAGCCTCAGAATACCTAGTAAGAATAATGTTAGGAGAATAAGATAAATGTATCCATAATAATGGACCTTCTTGCCAAAATACTCCTGTAGGAATATTTTTTGTTGGTAGTACAATAAATAATAAAGGCCAACTTATATCAATTCTATCCAAATGCATATTTTCCATATACGTTTCAATGCTTTTTAATGCCTTTCTTGCTTCAGGCATTAACATGCGGGGTGAATTTGGATTTGATGGACCTTTGAGGATATCAAATAAAGGTCCCAACTCTCCTGTTGGTATACCTAGATAAGGCCTTATCCAATTTATGTCTCCTAATAACTTTTGAAAGTCGTTAAGTGATTTGAGTTGATCTACTCGTATTTGAATTTTTGGTGGACCAACCATGGTTGAGGATAATAGAACTCCTAAATAATTAATTGGAAAATTTAATTGTACTTTATCTATTGCTATCTCTAGATTATAATTCTTTAATAAGTTGTAAGTGTGCCATAACATTCTAACAATGTGTTTTTATCTTTGTGTGCTAATAATACATCATCCATATAGTGAAATATTTGTAGTTCAGGATTTTGATTTCTAAGTGGCTGGATAACTTTGTTAACATAAATTTGACACATAGTTGGGCTGTTAGCCATCCCTTGAGGGAGTACTTCCCATTCATATCTCTGATCAGGACCTTCATGATTCAACGCAGGGACAGTAAATGCAAAACGTGGACTATCCTCAGGATGAATTGGAATTGAAAAAAAAATCTTTAATATCTATAACTAAAACATACCAGGTTTTTGGCAAAGCAGACAATTGAGGAATCCCCAATTGAGCGGGTCCCATAATAACCATCTCATTATTTATGGCTCTTAAATCTTGCAATAATCTCCATTTACCAGATTTCTTTTTGATGACAAAAATGGGAGTATTATGGGGAGATACAGAAGGTTGGATATGTCCTTCCGCTAATTGTTGTTTGACCAGGTCATGGGCTGCTTGTATCTTTTCTTTAGTCAGGGGCCACTGAGGAACCCATACTGGTCTTTCTGATTTCCAAGTAATTTTTATTGTCTCAGTGGCCCTTTCTGAAAATCCAACCCATGTCTGTCCATTCCTTGATCTATTTGTATTGGTGCTGCTGTACCTTGTTCTTGTTTTTCTAATCTTTTTCTTTTCCTAAAACCTTGTCTAGTCATAATAGTGGGTACATTTTGGTTGTATTTGTTAATGTCAAAACTAATTTATCTAAGACAACTCGTCCCCATAAATTTACAGGAAGATGATCCAATACATATGGCTGTATAGTTCCTTCACATCCTTCAGGATCCTTCCAATCTAATACCATTGCACTTCTATGGGGATTAGTCGCCACTCCTAGGCCTCGTAGCATTTGAGTGCCTTGTTGTAATGGACAATGTTTTGGCCATTCTTCACGAGAGATGATGCTAAGGTCTGCACCTGTATCCAGTAGCCCATTAAATTCATGTCCTTGAATATTTAGTTTTAGCATGGGGTGAGAATCTAAATTTAAAGAAAGCATAGCCCAATCTACACCTGTGGAGCCTAATCCCTTGGAATCTCTTTCTACAGTATGACTGGAAAATTTATCATGTAGGCTGGGTATTATTAGTAACTGTGCTATTCTATCTCCTGGTGAAATTACTGATATACCCTTTGGAGAACTGGCTATAATTTTTATTTCACCTTCATAATTGGGATCAATTACCCCAGGACTTATCATAAGTCCTTTTAGAGT
Source organism: Urocitellus parryii (assembly GCF_045843805.1). Taxonomy (NCBI): domain Eukaryota; kingdom Metazoa; phylum Chordata; class Mammalia; order Rodentia; family Sciuridae; genus Urocitellus; species Urocitellus parryii. The sequence goes on along the minus strand of NC_135547.1, from coordinate 46,356,161 downwards.
AGAAGAGCTGTGTCCCAATAATAAGCCTACTGTTCCTTTGGGAAGAGGTCCTTTTACCCCTGTGGGAATGATTTGAACTCCCATCTCTGGAGTTAATACTGCTCTGGCGGAGGCGCAGATGTCCAACCCTGAGCTCCCTCTGGTTTGTCTGATGAGGGATCTGATGGACAATGTGTCCTGGGCACTTCCCTGATGGGGTTGCTGGGTTCCTCCAGTGCTCCGTATATTTGTGGTTTTGGGCCCTGGTGCATTGGCCCCCCCTGTCCATTTTTTGGCAACAGAGCCTGATGCCTTTCTCCATGATATTGTGGATAAAATCCTGGTCCTTGTTCATTTTTTGATAATGGAGTACCCTCTATGGTGGTTTGAGAATGGCATTCATTAGCCCAATGTCTCCCTCTACGGCATCGTGGGCAAATACCCAGTATTCTACTCCTTTTATACCTAGTTTTGTTAAACCCTCCTCCTATGGGGCAATTTCTTTTAAAATGTCCTGTTTGTTCACAATTGTAGCATGTTCTTGGCCTGGCATCTAAAGCCTGTTTTACTGCAGCTGCCACGACTTGCTCTTGTTCATTAATGTCTCTACATAATTTAATATATGTGTTTAAATCTTCATGTTTCCATGGTCTAATGACTTCTCTGCACCAACGATTCACTTGCTCATAAGCCAGTTGTTTTAATAATGGCATTGCTTCTTCTGTATTCCCAAAAACTCGGGTAGCTGTTTGAATAAGTGTATCTACAAATTCAGCATAAGGTTCATTAGCTCCTTGTATTATCTTAGATAATTGACCTTGTAAACCTCCATGTCCTTGTAAAGTCTTCCATGCCTTAACTGTATCTGCAGCAATTTGTGCATATACACGAGGATCATATGCAATTTGTTGCTGCTGATGCTCATAAGGTCCCTTTCCTAACAACATATCTAGATTTCTCTGAGGATAACCAGCTGCTGCATTTTGCCTAGCCATCTCCTTGCAAAATTCCTCATTGGCAACCTTCCATAACAGGTATTGTCCTCCATTTAGCACAGCTTTACACATATTAGCCCAATCGGCTGGCGTCTTGTTCAAGATGTTAATGGATTCAACCATGCTTACAGTGAAGGGTGCTTGAGGACCATAGGTTGTTACAGCCTCTTTTAACTGCTTCACTGTTTTGAAATCTAAAGCATGGTGAATTCGCTGCCCTCCTGCCTCAAATACAGGGCATGTTAATATTTGAGATCCTGTCTCAGGATCCCAACTATCAACTGCAGGGGTTGGGGGCCTCCCAGCATACGGAGGTGGTGCTGTTGGTTGGACACTTACGCCCTCTGGTGGTAGAAAGGTGTTAGTAGCAGTCTCCTGTTGTAATTTTTCCCCTGATAGCTTTTTCTGCTCTAAGCATTTTTCCTCTATCTGACTAGCTCGAAAGACCTTCTCTTCTTTTACTTGAATCAATATGTCTTCTCCTTCCTCTACCTTTGTCTGAACTGAAGGCTTTGGACTAAGCAAACCAGATACCAATGCCCACAATGTCAATGTGCCAACTAGCAGAGTTCCTGGGCTTTTCTTTTCTATTCGTTTTAAATCTTCACCATGATGGTTCCATTGTGATATATTTAACAACTCCTCCTTAAAAAGCCATGGGCTACATTTTTGTATTGTATCAACTTATGCCCTGACTGCTCTTGGTTTTACTGGGATGCCTCCTTCCTCTAACAATTTACTTAACACTCTTTCAGTTTGTTTTTTACTAATTTCTGATCCCATATTTCTACTATAATACAACCCAAGAAGATAATGCCTAACAAAACTGAAACAGAGTGAAACAAAATTGGAACAACACAAAAACATTATAATAGCCTCCTGAAATGTCCATCAATCCTTTCTCCCTATCTGTTCCTCAGATGTGAGTGGTTTTTCTTCCATCTTACACATCTCCAGGGACAGGCAACTTAAAACAAAGTGAAGCAAAACAAAAGAATAATCGTAAAATGGCTACCAATCATCTCGCCCTGCCCTCAGGGGCGAGCAGTTTACCTTATCACTTACCCTCATTCATTCCCGTGTGGCCCACCAAATGCTGCAGTCTGGCTGGGCACAATTCAGGAGCCACTTGTCAAAAGAAACGAACTTTATTTTTAAAACCACACACACCAAACAGATCCTCAGGAAAAACCTTCAGAGCCCAACTGCCACCACTGGCATCCCAAAAGCCTCTCCACCTCCCGCACTCCTCCTGCTCTTGAGGCTGATTGGCTGGGTCGTCTGGGCAGAGCCAAAAAAAGTCCCCCAATGAGCAGCTCCGTGATCTGAAAGGGCGGGGAAACAGCCCAATGAGCATCACCGCAGAGGAGCCAATCAGTTGGCAGCTAGAAGTTTGCTGGGGTCGCTGTGAGCTAATCATGAACTGGCAGCTGGAAGTTTGCTGGCAGCTGGAAGTTTGCTGGGGCCCCATCGGCTGTGGCTCTCAACAGTAATATATTTATAAAACTATATCAATTGAAGTAATTTTTACATGTGTGTATTAGTATATAATAAAGACTTAATGACAAAAGTCATAAAATATATTGTTATTTTATTGAAGTTATTAATATTTATATTGCTATTGTTGTATCTAAACTAAATATAATAACACTTCTATATGTGCAATTCCTAAGATAAATATATTCCCACATCCATATGCTCCAGTTGTGGAAAATAGACCCCTATGTTAACATTATCATAAAATGAGATATTTCTAAAGAATAATGGCAGTGTATATTTTTAAAGTTAGTCACCCAAAATAAAGCATTTTTTTGCCTAAGTAATTTGAATGTATTATTGTTCGTATACCAAGGTGCATAGGGCTAAAATTAATATGCATTCTCATTCTATTCATGCTGAGATAACAAGAAAATCCATTCATGGAAAAATAGTGTAGTTAGTTCAACTACATGTATGATTATGCTTCATTCATTCCCACAAAGTATCCCTGTTGTTAAGAAGCAAATTATGACACTCCATTAACAGTACCCCCTGAGAGAGGAGAGAGAGAGAGAGAGAGAGAGAGAGAGAATTTCTACATGTAGTACATTTTAGAAGTTTTAGATATTGTTATTAACTATGGTATATTTCATAATTTGAGACTATTAGGAAGCACATCTGGATATGTTTTTTCAACATTAAGTACTTTTCATAAAATTATGAAACATTCTTTTTACCTTTTAAAGAGCAAACATTTTTAAACACAAACACCTACAGATTGATTCATTTCAGTAGTACAGTAGTAACTTTTGTTGCTAAACATTATACCTAATATTTGGAAAGACTTGGAAATTAGGGAAGCTTCTAGGAAAATGCTTCCCTTGAATAATTATGAAAGTTGTGATTTTCAGACAGATATTTGAGAGGTATTGAAAAATATTATAGATTAGCTTAATAAAGTTATTTTGTCATTCCACTAGTTTTCATTGATGCTATCCATATTGTCTTAGAGTTCATCATTTCTACACACGATAGTAAAACACAAAAATATTGATTGGTATCTTCCCATTGATATACTACATAAAGATGTGTGTGTCTACATATGTATGTGAATACATATGAATATTTGAATGCATAAATATGAATACTTCATAGTTGAATTCGACTCCTAATATACATGTTTTATGTTTTCTCAAAATTGCTTTGAAAAATTAGTTTCAAAATGATATTTTTTTAACTGTCATATCCTGAACATTCATTTTCAAATTGCAAAGTATTCATGCCATTCAGGAAAATGCTTCTCTTGAATAATTATGAAAGTTGTGAATTTCAGACAGATACTTGATAAGGTATTGAAAAATATTATAGATTAGCTTAATAAAGTAATTTTGTCATTCCACTAGTTTTCAATCTGATTTTATTAAATTTAATTTTATTAAATATGATTATTATGCTAGAGTAGGCTGTCTTTACAAATTTTCATAAAATAACACCCAATTAAATTTTGAGAAAATATAATTAAAGTATTTTTCCTAATCAATTGTGTTTGATATCTTAAAAAATAATAAAATAATCAACTTAATGGAATTTATATAAAGGCCATCTTGACTTCTCTAGTTTTAATTATACTGGAACATTCAATTTTATTGCTCATTTTACTATGGCTTTCTCTGAGAACAATACTTATAATGTGAAATGATGCTGTCCTTGGTTTGGGATATGCTGTGTGTTGAGTTCTTATTAAATATTATTTTATACGTTTAAATGGGACAAGGAATACTATGTTGGATAGATGTTTTCACTTTGGTTCTTTCTCTAAAACTCAGCATAAAGGTTTTGTCCTTGATGCTTTAAAGATCCATTTAGCAAAAATATATATTGTGTAACATGTGCTATATGGTATGTACAGGAAAAGTAGTCTTGATTTATTATTGTTAATCTGATTCAGTTGTTTATCAATAAATTATCTGGAACTTAAATAGATATTTTTATATAGGACTTGCTCCATTGCAATTTTGCCTATTAAGGGGGCTGGGATTGTAGCTCAGCAGTAGGAAGCTTGCCTAGCATGTGTGAGGCACTGAGTTCAATCCTCAGAATCACATAAAAATAAATACAGTAAAGCTATTGTGTCCATCTACATCTAATATTTTTTAAAATTTGTTTATTTAAATGAACTAACTTCACATAAATATTTATCATTTAATTAAATTATAACTTGTGGCATTTATGATGTATGACATATAATATATAGCAAAACAAAATTGCTTCACAGTAGTATAAGAATACATATTAACTTTCTTTGCCATATTATTCCATTTTCTTGCTTTAAAAAAATAACTCCCAAGAAATGTTTTGAGTAGCACATTTATTTTAAATGAAAAATTTGATGCAGAAAGTATCTCTTTCTTCAAGATGATTATAAACCAGATCTTCCATTTTAGTTTCAGTTTTAAAAGAACACAATTAAACCCTTATCTGGTTCATATCATACTTCTTAGATATATGCTATCAGATAGTTGGGAACTTATCCACTACATAGTATCCTGCATTATAGAAGAGAGTGATAGAATTCCAGAAATAAAAACTTCCATTATGATTCAGTACTTTATTTCGTTCTTGTCTCAGTTTAGGACAGAAATTTATAAACAGGTGGTTCCAGGCATAAGTTCTTTATATTATTCCTACTATCTCTTTGCTGATTCAGTGTTAAAACTATATCTGAATGTACTATTATATAACTATACAATACTTTACTGTAAATGTAGTTCTATATGACAGGAAGATCAGATAGGTATTAGCATAACATATCAGGAATGTAAATGCACACATTCACTGAGGAAAAAAAATAAAGTGTTGATTTCACTATTTATAGATATCCCTTATAAAATAGTAATAATTAATAAATTTACTAAACTTGACCATTTACACATCTTTTTATTATCCCATGTAATGAAATGGAAAACATCCATAAATAATTTATGCCTTATACCAAAGAATGCAATTCTCCTTGTTCTTTACTTTTAGCAAAATACATATATTTTTAAAAGAAATATTTGCTTATGTTAACATCTTTTAAATAAATATTTTCAAAATTTACCTACCGATTTCTAATATGAAAACAAGTTATTTGTAGTCCTCAGTTTTAAGAGGTTTATGAGACAAAAATGCCTGAAGACTGCTAAATAAGTCATCTCCTTTTCCCTAATCAAAATATCTAGGTCACATAACAAATGGATATTCCCAGGAAAAATTAATATTAAAAATAGAACAGTAGGTAAAAGTATTCTGAAAATACAATAATTAGAGCTTTGAAGTCCATTTGCTAGTAGGAAAAAAAAACATGGGTAGCCAATATATTTCAATTGTTGAATAGTACATGGTTGTACCTTTTGAAAATTCGAGTTAATTATCACCATCTGAGCCACATTTTACATTTAATTAGTTCCTTTCTTGCAACAAGATGGCAGAGTGGGATATCACAGCTTTTCTTCCCCAAACCAAGAACTATAATTAGGCAATTATCACGAAAATAAATTTGGGACATCTTCGTTGTTCATTGAAACTATAGTAAAACAATGGAAGTGGTTGGAGAAAAAAACATAGAAAGGTACTAAGAAAAGTCTCATTTTGCTTGTATCACCCATTTCTCCAGGCTGGTGCTGCTCAGTATATAAAACTAACTTATTGGCTCTTGAGCCCCAGTGCAGGGAAAAGGAGAGCAGGGGAAATAAACAGCTTCCTCAGCCCTTTGAGGCATTGCTCTAATGACCAACTTCAGTTTCACTCCATTCACTTTTCTAGAGAGATAAGTATAGCTGAGACAGAGTGGGGGCGGGGGAGAGGATGCCATTCATGAGTGTCCAGCATGAACCAGGAGCCATCATATCCCCCAGGTACCTGCTATGCACAAGACTCTAACAGACTCTTCTTCTGAGGACATCAATAATTTTCAGGGCCCACAAGAACCTACCTTCTTTACCACTGATAATACAAAACCCCATAGGGTTCAATAGTAAAACCTCAGTGACTTATTCCACAGAGGGCCCTATCATCTTTCACCACTGAAGAAATCAATAGCCAGTACAGCCAGTACAGCCACAGTAGACCCCTTGCATCTTGTGTCCATGAGAGTTCTAGTTTTTTTTCTATTCAGTCTCCAGATGCCTGAGCCACAACTGCCTCCCCTTCTCACCCTAATCCCAGGACCTTCCCAGCTGCTGTGTCCTCAGAAGCTCCACCCAGACACCCAAAGACACTATCATATGTGCATACAAATGACCCCAGGCTTCTGCCATAGGACTTGTTTTTTACAGAACCACATGCAAGTGACCTGCACCATTCCTTGTAGTCAGGCTACTGCATACCAGTCCAAGCCCCTTTAGCTGTGTCTAACCAGATATTTCTGCCCCCACCACCATGCTTATATCCACAGATAACTACTATAGCTATGTGGGTATACCCATAACCAGCTCTGAGATTCAGCTGCCCACATACATGCAACAATCATTGTCCCTATCACTTGCTTATAATAATCTCCTGCAATTCTGTATGTGCACTCTTCCAGCCCCCACTGCCATATGTTTGCTCACAATCAGCCTGTGCCTCTGACCTTATGTCAATTGCAGCTGGTCTGTGCTACAGCCAGGCCCTGTCATTGAGCATGCATACACCATTAACTATGCACCCCATTGCTAATTGTCTCAGTGCCTTACTGCTGTACCCACAGCTTACACTGAGGACTCCAATGACCCACCACATTGTGGGCCTTCCACAGCTCTTGCCTCCAAGTATAATGCAGTTGTTGACATCATAGAATCTAGTTGCCTCAATTGACGAAACATCACACCCTTCTCTGACCTAGAACCAACACATGCCCAAATACTTCATGCCATGTGCTTCTACACTAGTGTTTCAGAATATTGCAACATTCTTATGCTCCCACCTCTGCATACAAAGGTCTTTCCTTACCAAATAAAAATTTCTATTGTGTACAATAAATCAAAAAGCATTGTTCTGCCATATATACATAATTAGAACAAATAAATATATTTTTTAAAAAAAGCAAGATTTCTTCCTCAATCCAAATGAACCAACAACTTTGCAAGACTTCAAGGATCACAAAGAATTAAATATGCAACAAAATTTTAGTAAATGAACCCAAAGAATTGTACACCCATGCATTGGTTGAAAAAGAATTCAAAATTACTGTGGTAAAGAATCTCAGTGAATTACAAGGGAACACTGCTATGCAATTTGATGAAATCAAGAAAAACAACAAAAGATAAGCAAAATGAGAAGCTCATCAAAGGAATAGAAAACAGAAGTAATTTGAAGAGAAATCTTCCTAATTAGGTAATCATTTTCAAAGGAAAAGATAGAAAACTAAAATAAAGATATAATTGTTAGCACTACTAATAAAGAATCATTATTATAAACTTTCTCAATATCTTTGGTGGATCACTTATTGTTGATTGAATTAAAACATGGAAATTCTGAATCTGCACCCGATTCTTATATTCTAATTTTGTAAGGAAAGATGGAATCAGTGAAACATTCTGAGGACAATTTCCTATTCTTTCACACTCAGAATTACAGTAGAGCTTCTCATCTGATTTAGTCTGAGTTTTAAAAGGTTTTATAAACACTGTTTTAAGACTCAAAAAATCATTTGAAGGATTCAAAAAGATCATATTTTGAAAACAATCAATCATCTCACCTCAAGAACATTGAAAAATAAACAAAAAGTAATTAGACTTTTCTTATGTATTTATTTCAGCATTTTCTCTCACTTATAAACTATTTCAAGCAAGTTTTGACATTTACTCAAGATTTCAACTGGATACAAAAACAATTCCAAAATACAAAATCACAGATCAATGGCTGAATCCATTTTTTTTGGTGCAATTTGTGATTAACATTCAACTATTACTATGAATTCAGAGAGAAGAATATAGCTTTTATCATTTTAAAAATCCCCATAACCAGGAGTTTTTCTGCTAAATAATATACTCATCAAAAGCCACTGTCTGTTCTTTAGAATTACATAAGCTATAATGTAGCCATATCCAGGAAACCAGAGAAAATGTACAGTTAGAAACATCACTACATAAGAGAAAATAGTCACTCACTCACTAATAGGAACCTGGTGAAATAACTAGGAAAACATGCAGAACATTAATGATTGTATCAATTATCTCTACCACTTGAAATAATATACACAGGTGCGCACACGTGCACACACACACACTCACACACACACACACACACACACACACACACACACACACACATGGTTATATCTCCTTGGTTAGGAACAGATTTAAAATGATGAAAGTATCTTTATCCCTTTGAATTCACAGAAATAGCTCAATGTTAATTGTAAGAAACATGGCAAAAATAATAATTGATTTAGGCATAGATCAGTGATTTTTTTTTGTTGGGTTGTTTTTGTATCCAACTGAAATTTTGTACAAATATCAAAACTTGTGTGTGTGTTTATGCATATGTTGTAAAGTATTAAGAAGAAAAATATAACATCAAAATTGTTGTTTACAAACTCTTTAATATAGAGAATTATAATTATTTTAAAAATATATAACTAGTACTAAAAGATTTCTTCTCCAAATACATGCATTCTTGAAAAGTTTTTGGTCATCTCTGTGGCTTTCTCCTTCTCACATTTATTGTCTACAGACACAATTAGAGTTTTCCTGAACATTGCACTTGATAATCACCTGCAATTTCTAGGTAGAAGACAACTTCAAGGGTATAGCTTTAAATATGTTGATAGTCTTAAAGACTATGAAATATACATACAATGGTATTTCAAGTGATTTTGTTTTGAGAGTATGGATATCTGAATATGGTGCTGTATATATTCAGATTAACCTTACTTATCATCTTTTCTTTAATTAACAGATACAATGATAAATAAGAAAGTATGCTTGTAAGCACTTTGTCAAAAATTTAATTACATATATGATTATTAAATCACACATTTCCTTTTACTGTATCATTTCATATTTTCAAACGCCAGATTTGTATAGTATAAAAATATATTTTAATTAGATATTGGAAAAAGATTTTATAGAACTTCCTAAGAGAATTCATTCAATTTTATGAAAGCAATGATTTATTGAAAAATGAAATATTTTTCAAAATATTAAACTTCTCATTATTAAAATATATAAATACTATTTATATTTGTTTTCTTGTAGTGTTTAATTTTCAAAGCATCTATTTGGATGTAATAAAGAGAAGTTAGATTAGACACAATCTAGTTAATCATGATCTCTGGAAGATACAGTAGTTAGGGGCTACTTTCTAAAAATGGATAATATATCTTTTTATACCTATCCCATTTATCATATTTTAGTTTTCTATGTTCTTATCTGGAGCTGACACAAAGTAAAAAAGATGTAACCAATAAAAGGTAGCCTTTGTGGCCTTCTATAATGGTTAAATAAGATGTGTCAAATATTCCATGAATACCTGCTATTGAACAGTTTGTGTCGTCTTTTGATTAAATAGAATCTCTCTTCCTCCCAGTACTTTTGATGATTATTCAATACTTTTTTTATTATTAGTGTGGGAAACATGTTAAACCTATAAATGGAAGTTGTTCCTAAGTTGTAGTGCAAATGGTATTCAAAAATGAAAATTTTATCAGGCATATTTATTTAAGAGGAAGTCAACATAAATAGCCAATAAATATAGCAACATCATAAAATAAACAATTCACAACCATTTTCCTATCATGCTATTGGCGACATTTCCATTTGCAGCAGACTAACATAGATTTTCCCTTGATAGACTTTTTCCCCCTTTTCCCTTTTATTATGTAGGACATATTTATTAATTAGGACACCTGGATTACAAGATAATATTACTTCTGGGTTCAAATGTTGTTTCTACCAAGACTCTCCTTGTAACTTTAATCATTTCATATCTGTACAACTTCATTCAGTTAAGAAGCCACAGCAAAGTAACCCCATAAATAGACATAAAATAATAATTGTGATAAATATTATGTAATGGAAGCATACAGTGAAATGCCTATCTATAATGAGATGATATTATCTACCTAAAGGTTTCCAGGAAGACTATTTTGAAGGAAATAAAATGTGAAATGAGATGTATTATATGAACTATTAATTGAATAAAAAGGGGAAAGAGACACATTTCAGGCTAAGAAAATAGCATTTGTAATAGCCAAGTGATAGATGAAAAATGACAACATGATACTGACATGAAAGAAGACTTAACATTGTTAAGATCTTTATTAAAAAAAAAACCAAAACAACAAAAAAAAACAATAGCTTTAGATTCCCAAATAAAGGACTTGTCCACTCCGGCCTCATTATGGGGACAACTTCTTAGCCCTCACACCTCCTGGTGAGAAAATTTCTAAGATCTTCATGGTATACATTGACATGTTCCAGATGTTGCAATATTTATTCAGTACTCATGTTTTTGCTTGTCTCTCATAGAAGCACCCATTCCCAGATGACTTTACAACCTGTTCTTCCCCAACTGGACTTCAATCCTACCCAACTTCTAAAAGGGAACTACAAACTGCTTGCCCTATCTCACGTTGCTCCCTCTCAGCTCAAAGCAGCCAGAGCCATTGTTGTCCCTTCTCCTTATAGCTGTAAGGAGTTCCTAAAATTAGAAGGGAGAATGAAGCCAGAATTAGACTGGAAGTAGGTATAGATAGGTAAATCCAATCAGGTGAGATCAAGGAGGCCAATTTGAATGAGTCCAGAAAGTAGGAGACCACCCCCCTGAGGGACTGAAATGCCTTTAGAGCCCTTCCTCCACCCTATCAAGATAACCATCCCCAGCTCCAACCTATTTCTAAGGTAATCTTTCCCAGGAATTGCCCCTCCATACATTGAGTTGTAAAAGTTGTTAATTAGGGGCTTTGGTTGTGGCTCAGCAGTAGAGTGCTCACCTAGCACATGTGAGGCCCTGGGGTTTGATCTTCAGCACCACCTAAAAAAATTAATAAAAATAGGTATTGTGTTCAACTACAACAAAAAAATAAAATATATTTTTTTAAAAAAGTAGTTAATTAATGTGTCCTGGGTGGCTCTATCCTGCCCTTCCCCTTTCAGTCTACCTGTTTCCCTCCTTTTGACCATTCCACTAAGCTTTTCCTGGGCCTAGTCACATGTGCATGAAGAAGAGAGATAAGGGGAAGAGAGCAGGAGGACAAAGGCAGCCTAAGACTTATAAAAATGGCAGAATGCCTCCCTTTTTGGGTTACCAGGATACCAGCTATGGCCCCCTTCTCCTCCTGGAATAAGTCTGTTACCCCTTTTTGAATAAACCTTGTTTTATATGCTTAAGAAAAAAAATAACAAATTATTACAGCTTCAAGCAGGAAAATTTTGTTTCAAATTTAGGTTTTGAAAATATAGACTACATAGAGTGGGCAAAGTTTCTGTGTAGAAAATACTATAATAATAGAAGGCTTATAATAGTATTCCCAGCAATGGTTGATGCTAATTTGGACAAATATGTCTTCAGTGAGAAAGAGAAATAGGAAAAATTGAATGTCCTTACTAACTAAAAGCTATAGAAATTGGTAACAAAATTATTACTGGACGTAAGGGAGTGTGAGATGGTAAAGATGATATTACTGTCACTTGTTAGGATAAGGACTAATAGAAGAAAAGTGTATTTAAGGGTAAACAATATTATGAGTTAGATTTTATTTATTTTGAGTTTGAGTAATTCTTGTCATATTCATGAGGAGATTCAAAATAGATGATTATAAAATGACAAATAGAAATAAAATTTTGCAAATCATATAAATAGAAATCATGGAGATAGAATGATTGAAGCACCTGGGACTAAACTTTGAAAAAGTCTTGCATTTATGGTCAATTGGATGAGCTGAGTCAGCTAAAAAGCCAATAAAAGTAATTCAGAAGACATAAAAATATGCCATCTTGGAATCTAATAGAGGAGAATGTTTCAAGAAGTAAAATTTGGTCAACAATATTGAATAATTCCAATAATAACAGGTCAAATAAGATAGGGAATGGAAAGAGAATAATGGAAGATACCAAATGAAAGAAGTATGAAGATAATTATAGTATCATTTTTTGATATTTCTAATGAGATATAAGGTGCCAGAGAAAGAAAAAAAAGTTATTTCTATATGTGAAGGCATCATGGAAGAATTGGCTTTTGCTTCCTAGTTTATAGGACAGATAATTAAATATGCAGAGATAGTAAAAGAAATGTAAAAATAATAATAAAGTTGGAAAAAACAGGGAGTTTATCTGGAGAACAAATATTTCCATAAGGCCATAGCATGGAGAATGTGCAGAGTAATTATGAAGGTTGAGTTTAGAATAGGGTAAATTGAGGGCACACCATTAAGGCCTTGAATGATAGTTTAGAGTGTTTAATTTTAAGACGGTGGGTTCTGCAGAAACATTTAAGTTTTTGAAATGGTGAGATAACAGGCAGAGAACCTGGAAATGGAGGGAACAGTTGGAAACAATTGCTGTGGTTCAAGGGACATTGACTGGTGGCCTCAATTAGGATAGTGAAAATAGAAATGGAAAAAAAGAAAATGATGCAATGTACTGAAGAAGGAGAATTAATTTAATTTTTTATATTAGTACTTACATATCAATGACACTCAAAAAATAATTGTAACATGCATTGAAAAACCCTTCATTGGTTAAAAAATATAGTTTTAAGGCTATTTTAGAATGTGGGTGGTCATCCCTATGCATGTGCTAAAGTCTTTTTTATACTTTATTTCTCTCCTAGTTCAAATTGCTAACCTGCTCTTCAGGCAATTTTCCACTTGGCTTGACTCAGGCCTGAGGTGGTCATTTTGCCCTGACCCCATTACATTGCTTTCTCATTCTCAAATATTCCTTTGACCCTTACCATTAATGAGAAAATACCTCTGCCATATTGCCAGCATCAGCTACAATTAGTCACTGTCACATCTGTCATGACTGTACTTTATTGCAATTCTGATGTGCATGACTCTTCTTAGAAGAAAAAATTATAGGCCAAAACTGGTATAAGTAAACCCTTTGGAAGATGAGATGAAAAATTGTAATTATGAAATACATTTGAGTTTTCAGTCTAAGACATATGTGTTTTTTTGAAAGCAAAAAGGTAAGACAGGATGATTTATGAAAATAGAAAATTTCAATAAATGTGTTCTCTGCATAACTTGATGTGAAATATTATTTTGAATAAAAATTAAAAAATTTTGTCAATGCCATATCATTTCTGAAGCTTGACTGGATATCTACAGGATCTATGTAATTTATTTAAAACACTAAAAATGAATGTCAAAACCTTATCTAGATTGATTTTCATATATGAATATAAATTATCAGCTTTACTATATATTTTTTTTCTAAACCAAATTGACCAGTGAATTCAGCACTGGAAGAATACTGCCTTAATTTGTCCAACAATCCTGTAAGATAGTTAAACACATGGTAAGTTTGTTTCATAATAATTCGCTGTGAACGTGTTTACAGTGTTTGTTTTTGTTCATTATTATTTTCCTAATTTGACAAGCATATCAAGGTAAATCAATAAATGTGAGCATCTGTTATAATATAAAGAACTATATGGGGTACTAAGGAGGAAAAATAAATGAAAAACAAATGTTTATTTCTATAAAAAAAGCTTAGATACTAATGGTTGACTCATACACAACTATAAATTGTACTACTACAAAGTAAAGTGATAAATCTTTTAAAAGAGTCTAAATAAAAATAAGAGATTATAAGTATAGCTTATGTGAGATTTAAAATTGCCATGAGGAACAAGTAAGGAATTACTTGCACAACCGACAGTTTAGAAAAGTCATACAAGTGTGACACTTCAGCTCAGTTTTTGGAATGGAATATTTTTCAGGGTAGCTAAAATCTAAATACTTTAACTGGAACAAAACACAAGTCAGATAAAAGTGCTATAAACTATCAAATTTACTCCTGAACATTCTTGTTAAACTTTAGCTACTTTTAGCTTCTTTGACAACTAGAGGACACATTTTGATATGTCATAACCAGACTTTTCTTCAGGCCAATGTTGCAGTTAATATATATATATATATATATATATATATATATATATAGAATTACATAGTTGACCACAGCAAGAAATTTCCCTTTCTCTTTTAGATTTTAACACCTGCAGGCTAATATGGTCTCTATGGGTATAAAATTCAGGCTGCATGAAATAGCAAAGTTAGGTATACATCTGGAAAGAACTCAGAACATGCTAGGGAAGTGCTTCTAATCATTTTATGTATCTATCCATCTATCTATACATATATATATGCTTATACATATATGTATGTGTATATGTGTGTGTGTGTGTGTGTGTGTGTGTGTATATATATATATATATATATATATATATATATATATATATATACATATATAATTTTCTTGTTAGCTGTTTGGTAGTAAAATAAAAGCAAACCAAAATAAAAATAGATGAGCCATTATTGTCACCATTCTTCAAATTTAGTCTGGTTTTTATACCGGCTAACTTAACTCAAGTGATAATCATTATTATTGGTTCAGGGCAGCGAAAAACATCAAAAGAGAAATTGGCAGATGTCAAAGGGCTTCTGTAGGACATGGTTTTATTGTTAAACAGACAGAAAAACGAAAACGCCCACATTTCAGATGAAGCACAATTATGAATACAACTCATGGCAGTGTTGAAATATGTCCACAATCTTTGACACTCCTCACACTAAAAGACACATTATTCTCCCTCTTTTGAAATCCTTAATTTTAGATATGGTTTATGAACTTAAATTTGGATGCAGCAGAAATGATGCTCTGTGGCATCCACACCTATACAAGATGATCTAGCTTCTTACTTCCTAGTGTACTCTTTAATATTTTTAGCTGTAAAGGAACACAATACTTTTATTTATTTATTTATTTTTTTGTGGTGCCCTGGACCACACTTTTGGCTGATGTGTGGACCCACCTTCTATAGAGATACTTCATTCAAGCAATAGGAGAGGGGGTACTTGAAGATCCCATTAATTATCTTTTTTTGGACACAACACCTTTATCTTATTTATTTATTTTTATGTGGTGCTAAGGCTCGAACTCAGTACCCCACACATGCTAGGCAAGTGCTCTACCACTGAGCCACAACCCAACATATCTATTATCTTTTATCACTTTTATTTCTGTTTTACTTATTCTGCTCACCTGGCCTTGCAAAGAGAGACATTGAAAGACCGGAAAACATCAACCTTCTATCAGTTTATTTCATACCTAGATTCCGATTATTATTGCTACTTAACAAACTATGGAAAAACTCCTGCTGCTTACACCAACCATTTTATTTTGTTGTGACTTTTTTTGTATCAGGGATTTGGCAAGGGTTTGGCTAGGAAATTCTCATGTGGGATTTATCCTGAAGTTGAGGTAGTTGTCAACTTGAAGTTGTAGTTCTCCCAAGGCTTGACTCCACTGGATGTTCTAAATAGCTTATTCGAAGTGCTGGGACAGAAAAGCTGCTTTTCTATTTCATCAACAATGTTATGTGTTAATTACTTATTTGTTTGATGTGTGTCTCTTTATTAAAGCAGAGTTGCTTATAAAAGTTTTATTTATACCTTCTTCCTATGGCTAAGCAGAATGCCCTAAAATTTACAATAATTATTTACAATAATTATTTGTGTTCACATAGCTTATATTCTGTTTGAGGATATACACAAACACTTTCAAAAAGCAATAAATATGGAGGAGACCTCATGATATGACAGAAAGGGAAGGGAGGCAATTTGAAATTGAGTAATCAGAAAGGCATCCCTGAGATGCTTTTAAGAAATGCTAGAAATGATAGCAGTGATTTATGCTAATATTTGAGGAAGACCATGTTCAGTAGAGAGAAAAAGAACTGCTAATTTTAAGATAGAAGGAACTTGGTGTTTATGTATATATAGCTAGAGCAATGCACTGAAGTGTTCAAAGAAGGAGATGAAATTGGAGAGAGAAGAAGGGGTCAGATTAAGTAAGTAATTATAGAAATTTCAAATTTTCCCTGAATTATTTGAAAGGTTGTTTGTAAAGGTATTAAATAGAAGAGAGAAGTCATGTAATTTAGTCTTTCTAATGGTCATTGAATATTGTGAGGAGAATGGATTATGGATATCAGTTGAGTTGCTATTTGCTATCATAGAGGTCCAAGCTAAAGATATTACTTAACATGGAAGAAAGAATTCACAAGTAAATGAACAGATGAATAGGTAATTGAATGAATTAACAAATTAAGAAGGAATGGAAAAAAGGAATGAACAAATGAATTAATCAATAAATGAGAAAAAAGGAAAAAAGTGAAGAAAGGCAGGAAAAAAAGAAGAAACATGACCAATGAATCTATTTACTAATAACAAGGAGTATTCTCAGATGCTCAATCCTTTTAGTCTTGTTTGTCACACTTAGTAATTCAAAATAGGCTAAAATCCCAATCTCCTTCAGCCATGGATTTACGTATTGATTTATTGAAACACTATAAGTCTGCTGGAATACAAACAGGTTCATGTGTTCCTATTTTGTAATTCACTGACATTTTCCCTAAACAATTATGTCATATATGTTATACACACACACACACACACACACACACACACAATTTGCTGTTTCTCTATAGTATGAAGAATCAATCCTAAGATCATGAGAAAATTATCATGCCATGTTAATGCTCCCTTTTCAAAACTACCTGAAGAAATTGTTTTGAAATTATCCCCCCAAAAAATAACCAGAATTCAAATTTCTCAACTTGATGTGTAGTTCTTTTTTTCCCCTTCCATTACTGACCTGCTACAAAAATCACACTAGTACCACACATTCTGCAATTTCTTTACCAATTATATAGTATTAAAAAAAATTTGTATAGAAAAAATTCTGTAGAAAACATGATTTTAACTTTAGACTTAGAGAATGTAGAATGAAATGTACTATTTGCCTGTCTTATAGTTTTTAATACAGTGGACATAGAGTTCATTGTCAAAGGCAATTGTTTTTGGTTCATCAACCTTAACTCTGTGAAGGGAACATAGTACCATTTGGGCTGCTACCATGTCCAATGTCTCTAAGGTACAGTTAATTTGGCAGGACACCTTCTGAAACACTATGCTGCTCATCATCGCTTACAATCTGAAGAACCTAACCATGTCATTGAATGCCAAAGGACTATTTCCTCTTCTTTTTTTTAAGTGGCTCATTAGGTGTTTATTTTGTTCTATTTAAGAATTTGTTTTATTAAATTAATATAAAAATCTTTGTAAATATCTATATACATCTGGTCATTGGAGGTTCCAGTATAAACCCATCTTAGTTCTACCTTTTTTTCCCTTCAAAGGGGAGCAGGGGTCAAGTGACCCATCCTGCCAGGGTGGTGCCAATCTTCCTACACTTGGAAATCTTTCTGCAGGTGGGTGCTGAGTTGGATTCCAGGTAGGATAGACTGGGAGAAGCTAGCATCCCAGGTCTGGAAAGGGGACTGGAGCTCCAGCTGCCTCCTGCTTTCCCAAGGCAGAAGGGATATGGCTACCACCATCCTGGGCCACCCACAGAAGGGTTCACTGGCACTTGTCATTGCTGTCAGAAGGGCTGCCTTCCCGGGGAAGGCCGTGGCGGGAGCGGGACCCCCAGAGTGCATGCACCTCAGTGGTCTCTGTGTCACTGCTGCTGGTGGCAGTGTCTCGGAAGCTGGCAATGGGTGGTCAGACTTTCACACCCTGTGCTGTGACAGAGCCCTCAATGGCCTTCCGAAGCTCCTTTAGGGTAACAATTCCAATGAGTCTGCCAATACTGGTAACATAAGCATGGTCCACTCCCAGTAGTGAGAAGATGGTGTGGGTCTTGTGCAAAGAGGTGTGCTCCACCAGCTGGAAGGGGGCAGGATCAATTTTGCAGACACTGAAGTTGACAGGTTCATCTAGTTGTTGTTCTTCCCACTCCAGAATCTCCTCAGGGCTCATCTCGCCTTCCAGGTCCAAGTCACTCTCTGAAGCTGCCTCAGGAGGTGGACTGCCACAGAAAAGGCTCCTGAGGGCAATGCCTGCTGACTCCACATTGCCTGTAGGACTCTCCCTGAGGTTGGTGGCATTGCTGGGTCCCCTCTTTAAAGCAGGCTTCAGGGGCTTGTGAGTCTCCCCACGGGAGGCAGGGAAGCCTGAGTCCTCTGTGTTCACCTGGAAGCGGACAGATGTCCCGGGGCTAGGAGGACTCTCCTGATCAGAGGTGGAGATGTCTGGGCCTTCTATGCTCCTGCATGTACTGTCGCCGGCGGGTGGGGCTCAGTTGAGCTGCCAGTAGGGCCACCACCTGTGAGCGCTCAATGGACCCCAGCAGGATCATGGACTCCTGTCCTCCATACTGGTGGCGGCCCCAGCCCAGCTCAGGCAGGTAGGGCAGTTTCTTGATCCTGATGATGCTATCATAGAGTGAGGGCTGTAGGCTCTGGGCAACAGCATTGGCCAGGATGAGGGCAATCATGACAGGCAGGATATGGGCGATCTGGCCCATGAGCTCGAACACAATCACGGCTGTGGTTACTGTGTGTGTCACTGCTCCTGCCAGTGCAGCCGCCCCAACCACTGCATAGCCCCCAGGCACAATCCGGTAGGTACTGCTGTCTGTGTGAATCCCATCTGGGAATCAGGCAGCCATGCTTTTACCCACCAGATGTCCAAATGCTGCTCCGATGACAAAGACAGGCATGAAGGCCCCGCAAGGCACAGGGATGGTAGTGGCCAGTGCAGACATCCAGAACTTCATCAGAATGAAGATGACCAAGGTGAGGAGGATGTTGGCACGGGGTGGGCTCCAGGCCTGTGAGGTGCTGGATGGCTCTAGCTCTTCTACTAGGCCCCGGTGGACCCATGTCCGGTTGTCAAACAAGGTGACCAATGTCTCCTTCTGTGAAAGCTGTCCATCCATGAACTGCCCAAAGCCAGGGAGGAAGGTCAGAGTGGAGATGAGCAGGGTCACCAGAGCCGGGAAGAGCAGGCGTTTCCTCATGAGGAAGCAATTGATGGTTTCTGTTTCCGCATCACCTGGACAATCTTCCGGTTCAGGTAGACAAAGAGGGCTCCCCCAAAGCCACTAGCAATGCCAATGACAGCAAAGGCTGGCAACTCCTGCAGGTCAAAGGGAAAGTCGAGCCGGAACCGGGTTTTGAAGCAGCTCAACTGAGCTCAACTGAGCCCCACCCGCCGGCGACAGTACATGCAGGACCATAGAAGGCCCAGTAATGGTCTCTTCATCATGGTTCCAGACTGCCAAGACCCAGAAGATGAAGGCACTGAAGGCTGCAGCAAAAAAGCCCCACCAGTAGTTTCGCACAGCGAAGAAGGTGGAGGTGACCTCGATATTGAACAGGACACCTCCAATAGGTGCTGCAAAGCAGAAGCCCACACCCACAGCACAGGCAGCAGCCAGCATCTCCGTGTTCCGAGATTCATTCTCTTCTTGTAGATACCCCCAAAGAGAGAAAGGAACTTGCTGAGAAGGGCAGCACACATGCTCGCAATATGCACAAAAGGGCCCTCTTTGCCAAGGGGCATTCCACTGCCCAAGGCACAGGTCAGCCCAATGACCTTAGCCACAAAGGTCTTGAGAGTGAGGTATTCTTTCAGCACCACTCCCGGCAAGATGGTCTTCATCTCCGGGATGCCAGACCCAACAGCCTGAGGGGCTAGGATCTGTGTGAATCCAGCTGAGAAACTGATGAGAACGACAGGGTAGGTAACCCAGGCCAGATACTGGAATAAGATGCTGGTGTTTAAGCCCCAAGACATCCACTGCTGGGCCTGTAGACAAACAGCAATGGCATAATCCATGGCCCAGCTGACCAGTGCCATGAGGAGCCCCAGGAGGACCAGGAAGATCCAGTCTTCACCAACCCTGGATACTAGGAACTTGTGGCAGCGTACTGAACAGATGCGGCATCTAGCACATGGGTTCTGTCCATATTCCAAGAGCTCTGGGGTAGCCCGAGGGGAAGGGGGCCCCTTCCAGGGCTCAGGGCCTCCCAGGTGAATCCGAGCAGCTTCCTCTTTGGCAAAGGCCCGAGTTCCTGAGTATACCGGTCATACATCAGGGTCTGCTCCTACTGCAGCGCTCGCGGCTCCATCCCCTCCTCGGCCGCCATGGCCACCGAGGCCGCCTTCTCCGTGTACTGCCCTCTGGCTTCCCTCTGCCGCTCGGGCTCCAGCCTGATCTCTGCTCCCAGCCCGCAAAGCCCAAGCAGGCACCCGTCAGGTCCCCGCAGCCCAAGCGGCCTAGTGCAGAGTGTGGCGGGTCCCAGGCTGGCGCCGCAGGCGCTATTTCCTCTTCTTGTTCCTATGTGAATGAATTAGTAACCAATTGGATTTTATAAAGCTAAGAGTGAATGTGTGTGTGTGTGTGTGTGTGTGTGTGAGTTTCAGATTGATCATATAAATATAAAAAATAATGAAGGATGTTTAAATTTTTTTTCCAGTATTTTCTTAGACTACATCATATTAAGGACATATACATGGAGTATTTCTGCTCAAAGCCACGGGAAGTAATTATGACACAATACACACATTGCATAATATAATGCATATTATATGTTATAATAATACAATAATTTATACATTACACATATAAAGTATATAATGAATGTATTATACAACTTAATATAATAACTATATAGCATGTATATTTCTATATATATGAATGAGATCAGGCTAAAACTATTTACTAGATTTTAGGACTTATTTTGAAAAAATAAGAAGATTAAATAAAAAAATAAATGGTTCTCTGTAGAAACAAGTTGGAAAGAATAGTAAATTGTGTGAATCAGCTAAGACTTTGAAAGTGAGACACTATTCTGCATAAGTTTTTAAAATAGTTTTGCTATCTGAATTATGCCATGTGTTTTATTTAATCAAAGAAAATATTATCCAAAAATAATAAACGTACAAAACCCCAAAAAATAAATGACTAAAGGAACTTAACCATTTATCAAATTGTTAACATAACCACATAGAGAAAATAATTACTTTAAGTGTCTTTTGAAAACAATACTCTGAGTGTATGTCTTTCATAGGGTATATTCTAAAATTTAAAAAATCTGGAAATGAATTTTAAACTTCATTATTATTCTCTTTAGTGATATGATATATTTGAAAATATTTCATGTATGATGTACAATAAAGACATAAGCAAATGTGTTGTTTTAAAACATATCCATATGTACTTCAATACTCCTTTCTCCAAGAAGTATATTAGGTCATAGGGGCTCCTTGCTCATGAAAGGGATTATGACCTTTATGACAGAGGTTTTACACAGGCTTTCATGCTTTTGCCCTTCTGTCCTTTGTGCCATCTTTTCTGTAACTGTGGCTGGATTCATTGAGATGCTTTTAATGAATAGAATATGGCAGATGTTGTCATGTGCCACTTCTGAAATTAGGCCTTATATGCTATTGTGGCTTCTTCATTGCTTTCTCTAGGACTACCCTCTATGGACACTCTACAAAGACAGTTAAGAATAATTATGGAGAGATCAACATGGCAAAGAACTGAAGCCTCTGCCAATAGCCTTATTTGAGAGCCATCTATGGAATATATACTCTAGCCTCAGTCATGCATTCAGAAGACTCCAGCCCTGGACAACAACCTGACTGCTATCTCACAAGAGATTCTAAGCGACAAATACCCAGTCAGTCTGCTCCCAAATTTCTGATGCACAGAAACTATGAGACATAAATATTTATACTTTTCAAAAAAAATAATTAGTGCATTATACTTATGCTTCATAAGGAGTTCATTTTGTCAGAATTATACAAGCATAGAATACAATTTACTCCAATTCAGTCCCCAGTATTTCTCCTGTCTCTCCCCTCCTCCTTTCCCCTGTTCCCTGTCCTCTACTGGTCTTCCATATATTTTTAATGAGTGAATTATAAATACACAATAAAGGTGAAATTCACTATAGTATATTCATGTATACCTAGGAAATTTATGTTAGTTACATTCTACCTTTCCTCCTTTTTCTCATCCTTCCTCTCCCCCATTTAATCTCCTTCTTCTACTCCACTAATCTCTCTTCTATTTTCATTAGATTCCCCCACTTTTTTTCCCAACAGTCCAATGCTTTATCTTATATACAGAAACAAAACCATAAGTATATGTTCTTTAAAGCTGTTAAGTTTTAAAGTTTGAAGTAACTTGTTATGCAAAACAAATAATGTATTAAATAACATATATTTATACATATATGCATGTGTTAAGACATGCTATGGTTTGCATGTTTATTTCCCCTCCAAATTTCATCTTGAAATTTAGTCTCTCATGCAGCAATATTAAAAGGTGTGGTGTTTAGGAGGTGATTGGGTTATAAGGGCTCCTTGCTCATGAATGGGATTAAGACCTTTATGAGAGAGGTTTTACACAGACTTTCATGCTTTTTCCCTTCTGTCCCTTGTGCCATGTGAGGAAGTAGCATTTATCCCCATTGGAGGATGCAACAATATGCTGCCATCTTGGAAGATGCAAGCAGCCCTCAGGAAACATCAAACCTGCTGGTGCCTTGAATTTGTCTTCACAGACTCCAGAACCAGGAGAAACAAGTTTCTGTTGTTTATAAGTTACCCTGTCACAAATATTTTTATTTAGCAGTAAAATCATTCAAGGTGAATTTAGTAAATTAAGATAAAATTCTAATATTAGGTTCAATGCAAATTGGAAAGTGCAACATGAACTCATCTATTTTAAAATAATCTAAAAGCTCTAACAATGGTACTCCATGAGCAATGAACTCATTTAGCATCTAGCAGATTTATTTGTTTCTAAATATCATTTCTCACTAAAAAGAAGAAAGCTTGGAACAATGGCTTATTACAGTGTATAAAAAATTTTCATGACAGCAATAAACATGAAAATGTTCAAAGACTAAAGGGTTCATGCAAAAAGGAAAAAGTAGCTGCCTTGAAAGGACTCTGCCAGGTCACATTTCATAAAATATGAGCATCAGAAAGAATAATAATTATGATTGACTTTAAAACACTGAATTAGGCCAGGAATGGTGGCATATGCTTTCAATTATAGGAGGCTGGGACAGAGAATCACAAGTTCACGGACACCCTCACCAACTAAAGGAGGACATGTGTCACAATAAAAAATAAATAAAAGCTGAACTTGGTGGTACAGCTCCTCTAGGTTCAATCCCAGTATCTCCCCCACCCCACACACTATAACACTAAATTAAAATTATGGTTATGTACTGGGAGAGAGAGAGAGAGAGAGAGAGAGAGAGAGAGAGAGAGAGAGAGAGAGAGAGAGAAAAGAGGAATGTTCCCATCAATAGTAAGTAGCTTATTAATTCATTACTCCGAAATTGGGAAAGGGAAAATGTATTCATTGTGCCTTTTTAAAAGTAACAAAAATTCACCACCAAGTGATAAATAATTCTTTCCACAGAAGAGCTAATTATTAAACAAAATAAAATAGATTTAGAAAATCATCACTCAAATGAAATAATTGACTTAGGTAATGATCATCAAAGGAAGCTAAAATTATTAGTAAAATATTGTAAGAGAATAGGATATTCACATGATAACAACATATTATTTCTTGGATTCTTTCAATTATCAAGTGAAAATATGTGTTAATACTAAAAGATCAGGATGTAATTACCTTAATCAAGTGATATAAATGAGCACTACAAATACAGATGCAGTTCAATGTTGTATGACTGTGTTGTTAGATGATAAATGCTAAGTATACCACATCATTTATAAATTATTTTAGCCAAAACATTTAACTGGAATCTAATCAAGTCTTTAGTCTTAACCTCTAGGACATCCTTGGGATAGAGAAATAAATTAGATAATACTACTCCACTAAAAATATCTGAACAGATTGTATTGGTCTGGGTCCATTCACAAAACAGAAATCATGAAATAAATTTAAAGAGTGGAGAATTAATGTAAATAATTATTAAGCTAATATAAGAAAATTATTTTGAAATAATAATGAAAGAGGACTCTAAATGCTGTCCTTGGTATCAAGGAGATTATACAAGGAAGAAGAGCTTGGAAAGATGATATGCCCTCCCAAAGCCTGGCATTCAGACTTGTTGGGGAAATTATGTCTGAGAATAATGGAGAACATCTCTGTATTTCTTGGAGAAAAGCTGGTCCATAGTCACTTGGCATGAAAGAAAAGAACTCCTGGAGCAAAGTAAAATGGTTATTAGTGGGCTGCCTCAGAGATGGAGATGAACCACTACTGAGGATTTAAGCTTTACAGAGGGCAATATCTTCAAGAGGGAGGGCAGTGGCAAGGTGATAATAAGGCCTAGGGCAGGGATATGAAGTCACTAAGGAACTTCATGTTCTGGAAGATTTCTACACATATGTCTTCAGATGTCTGATTAACAATCTATCAAAAAATAAATAAATAAATAAAATAAAAAGTCACA
Organism: Urocitellus parryii; assembly: GCF_045843805.1. Taxonomy (NCBI): domain Eukaryota; kingdom Metazoa; phylum Chordata; class Mammalia; order Rodentia; family Sciuridae; genus Urocitellus; species Urocitellus parryii. The sequence goes on along the minus strand of NC_135547.1, from coordinate 46,331,220 downwards.
GACCACCTAAAAACAAGAGTCCTTCCTTCTGCAATGTTCCCCCAGCACCCTCTATTGACAACATTAAATGTTATATCATCTTAAAAAAGAAATACTGCATATCCAATACATTATCTTACAGCAAAAATTTGTGCTCCATTGATTATCTAAATATAAGTGTGGTACATATGTGGTACATATGTGATACATACATATACAAAATTTTTTCCAGAAACTCTGGTCAAAATTCATTGGTGCTTAAGTCTTTTATCCAAGATGGTGTGGTATATGCATAAAATGTGCACATATCCTCCTGTATAAGCTAAAATCATCTCTAGGTTATATATAATGCTTAATAAAATTTAAAGAATTTTTAAATAGTTTTTATGTTATATTATTTAGGTAGTAATGATAGAAAAGACTAAAAAATATGTGCATTCAGTAAAAATGGAATATTTATCTTTGAAAACATTTTTGATCTTTGGTTGATTGAATCCACCACTCAACCAAGCCATGAATACATAGGGATCCAACTGTACTGAAGTTGAATTTGAATTTGAATGTCAAAAATGATAATTGACACACAGACAAATCCAGATTGAAGAACATTTTAAAATATTGTTGGACTGGGGCTTCAGTTGTAGCTCAGAGATAGAGCACTTGCCTAGCACATGTGGAGTACTGGGTTCGATTCTCAGCACCACATAAAAATAAGTAAATAAAATAAAGGTAGGTGTGTCCATCTACAACTAAAAATATACATTTAAAAAAAGTATTGATCTAATTTCTTCAATATGTCATTGTTATGAAAAACAATAAGAAACAAGCAAGGAGGACTATCTAAAAATAAAAGTAGAATAAAATGATGTCTCAATTTTACTTATGAACATATAGTGGATCTTGGTTTTAAAAAAATAGAGAAAATATCTTAAAGAAATTGGAAAAATATCTTAAAAATTGGAAAAAAGTCTGGCCATTAAATATCATGAAATTGCTCATTTATTTATACCTCATAATGGTATTATAGGTAGTTAGGAAAGTGCCCTTATTCTGTGGAAGTTAATGCTCAATTATATACATTTGACATGTTATGATAATTGTAACTTACTTTAAAATTGATTAGCTAAATATAAGTGTCGTACATATGTGTGTGCAGTATACATAGGTAGATAAAAAATTGTTGAAAAATTTTAACAATTAAGGAAAATAGGTGATGGATAAACACCTGCTTCTTGTACTTTTATTTCAACTTTTGTGTGAAAATTTAAAAATACAATACAGGAAAAATAAAAGATAACACTATGTTTTAAAATGAAATGGCATTTGTAACTGACATTTCTGAAAATAGCTGTCCACTCACAATAATGCAACCCACTTCTCCTCTAGGAACAACTTTGAAATTTATATGGTTGGATTCCCCACAAAGCTTGTAAATGAGAATTTTTCATTAAGAAATACAGAGAATGGAGGAACTTTGGGCAAAGTGGAAGGAGGGAAGGGGAGGGGACATAGGGGCAGGAACAATAGTGGAATGAGATGAACATAATTATCCTAGGTACACATATGACTGCACATATGGTGTGACTACATCATGTATAATCAGAGAAATGAAAATTTGTGTATAATGAATTGAAATAGATTATGTTATCATGTATAGCTAATTAGAACAAATTAAAAAGAAGAAAAAGAAATATAAAGAATGGATATCACTACACTCAATTCACATTATGGAGAGAAACCTTTGTCTACCCAAAAAGTCCAAGAATTTCTGGAACTGGGTCCCCAGAGCTACCCTGATTTTTATCCTAAAAAAACCTTTGTTGGTTATATTAACCTTGAATTCCCTGAAATGCCTCTAAAGTTTCTTTCATAAAATTCCTTAGATAAATTCTACTTTTTTATAACTTGCACCCTAAATAATAATAATAATAATCAATTTAATAAAGTAAAACAAAGTATTTCCATATACTATGTATAACTATATATATATATGTATATGTATATATATAACTATATATATATATATATATATGATTAGGGAATACACTTGTGGTTTCCATAGCATAAAATAATTATTTGTGAATATATAAATTTGTATATTTCATTATTTTTTGATTTCCTCTGTAATGCTTTGTTACTAGTGCAGTTCACTGTATCATAGCACTTGTAAATAAAGAGCAGATCTTGTTTCAGCTTTTAAAAAAAATCTTCATACACAGGTAATTTTATTCTTCATTTAAAATGTAAAAGAGGCCCTGATTTGTGCACTTGCTAATTATTTTTCTGCTATAGGCATCAGCTTCAGTTTAATCTTTAGTGATAACATATGTCTCTATTTACATTTTGATGTCCTTCCATCTGTGTGAATAGGTGTGACTGAAAAGACTAATGTCATACCATTAGGCTTTTGTGCACAGTATACATGCAAATATAGTTCTTTGTAATTATGTCCATAGTTAAAAAGTCTTTTTTATTTTGCCTGTATATCAAAAAATTTGCCAGATCTGAAACCCTTACAAACAAAAGGATATTCCATTCTTTGAAGTCACACTCCAGAAGTGGTTTAGTAGTTCATTTATTTCCCAGCTGCATACTGTTGTCCTTTGTTACTCAGGAGGTCAGGAGGTTTCTATTTTGTTGTCATTGTTTGTTTGTTTGTTTGTTTTCATTATTAGCTGCCTGGTGAGGTTTAGGAACTGAAAGGCAGGAAGAAAGAAGGAGGACAGAAGAAGGAAACAGAAGGGGAGGGGAGAAGAGGGGAAAGGAGGGGAGGGGAGAGGAGAGAGAAAGAAAGAACCAACAAGGCTTTGGAGACAGATATGAGTTCAAATCTCAGTTTTTAAAATTTATTATCTTAGTGACATCAGAAAACATGTATTATACTAAGAATAATACATATTTCCCAGGGTTTCTCGGGTTTAACACAGTGTATGTGAATCCCTTACCCAGAACTTATGTTTGTTGATATACTTCCTTCTGTAGGAGTATCTTTTGACTTAGTTTCCAGCTCCAAGACATCCATGGATTATAACAGAGAAACAATGGTACAATGGTTCGAAAAACCAGTGATTTACTTTTAAATTGGGCATACTCACCTTGATAGATAGGAGTTTTATTAAGACCTTAAGAACTGCTTAGCTTGAAAAACTTTTCCAGTAATTCAAATACATTCCTCCCCTCCCCACTCCTAACAACTTTGGAAGACAACACAATATTTTACAAATCTTTACACGTTTTCATTCTGGGTTTGTTGTGTTAAAATGTTTATTTGTTCTAATTAGTCCTACATGACAATACAATGCATTTATGCACTTTGATATATTATACATAAATGGAGTATACTTTCTCATCTTTCTGATTGTATATGTTGTAGAATCACATCAGTCATGTAGTCATATAAGTACAGAAAGTAAAAATGTCTGTTTCATTCTACTATCCTTCCTATCTCCATATCACTTCCCCTCCCCTCCCTTCACTCCCCTCTAAGGTGATTGTATTCTTCCCTAGTTCCCCCTCCCCTTTATTGTGAATTAATACCCCATATCAGGGAAAACATTTGGCCTTTGGTTTTTAGGGATTGACTTATTTCCTTTTCTTGCAAAAGGCATAATTTTATTCTCTTTTAATGCTGAGTAATATTCCATTGTGTATATACACCACAGCTTCTTTATCCATTCATCTATTGAAGGGTATCTAGTTTGGTCCAATAGTTTAGCTATTGTGAATTGTGTTGATATAAACATTGCTGTGGCTGCAGCACTGTAGTATGCTGCTTTTAAGTCCTTTGGATACAGACGAAGGAGTGGGATAGCTGGGTCAAATGGTGGTTCCATTCTGAGTTTTCTGATGATCTCTATACTGCTTTCCATAGTGGTTGCACCAATTTGCACTTCCAACAGCAATGTATAAGCATAGATTTTTCCCCACCTCCTTGCAAAAATTTATTGTTGCCTTAATTCTTGCTGATTGTTATTCTGATTGGAGATGAAATCATTTTGGTTTGCATTTCTCTAAATGCTAGAGATGTTGGACATTTTTTTCATATATTTCTTGATCAATTGTATTTCTTCTTCTGTGAAGTGTCTGTTCACAGTTCCTTAGCTCATTTATTGATTGGGGTTTTTTTATTGGTGTTAAGTTTTTTGAGTTCTTTATAAAAAAATCTATGAAGCAGGCATACTTTCATTATTTCCATTTTACATATCAAAAATGTAAAGCTCCGAGAAGTGACTATTGTACAGATACACAGCTTGTAAAAGGCAGAGCAACAATTGGAACCCAGGCAGCCTTGATCCAGAATTTATGGTTAATATTACTTTGTTAAGCCAACCAATATATGTATAGAATCAATACTATTTATACTATGACATTGGAAGTCAAGTTTTTTTTTTGTTTTATATGCATTTACTAAGAAGTAACTTATGAACCCCTCAAAATAAAAGTTTATAATTGATATCTAGCCTATTATAACATCACCTTGGGCTTACTGAAGAATAATGTGATAACACTGAAATCCATTAGTTTTCCCATTTTTTTGTTCCCTATATATATTTAGGGAGACATAAATAGGAAATAATAAGCAACCTACTCCAGCCTCTGAATTATGATCAGATGGTTTCATTGGTTATAACATCAGCATTCACAAGCTTTTCTTGTACTTTTTACCATTATATAAATACTTCTGCAAAGAAGAAATACTGGTAAAATGATTTTTAAAAATGTGCAAAACCCTTTTCCTGGCAACAGCCATTTTTGAACTTGCTTTAATACCTGCCACAGAGAACAAATAAAAAGAGCTTTGCTGCTAAGCTTGGAAACAGGCACAGACAATATGCTTTCTTTAGACCCTCATACCAGAATTTTTTTCAATGCTTTATGGTAAGGAAACCAACAAACATAAAACAGATCTTTTCCCTGGGGCTGTACAGAGAGGTTTTGGGGGCCAGATTAGGTGGAGAATTGAAGGAAACTGATCGTTCATTATTTTTCAAAAAGACATTTCATTTACAGCCTAAGAAGTGTTAATGAAGCATTCACACATTTAACAAGTGAAAAAGCAATAGAAAAACAACTCTTTCAATCTCTCTTCAGATATAGTTAGCAGTAACACACAGACTGCTACTAAGCAATCTTCACAGGGGACTAGTATTAATAGATCAATAATAAAGTGAACCCTCAAAATTGGAAAGGTTTGGGGAAAAAAAGAAAAGATAAAAGCACACACCTGGACACATATACTTATGTGTTTATTTATTATTTTTTAAAAATATTGCCTCTGATGTCTTAAAAAACATATCAAGAAAGCAGAACTTCTCAAAAATGTCCCCTTTGAGAAAGGCATTTTCCAGCATCTTTGCACAAAAAGTCCCTACCTGAAAGAGAGATTAGGCATCTCTATAAACTGTTGTTGATGGAATTGTATGAATGAACAACAAAACCTATTTTAATTTTGCAGGAAACTTTCAATAGGTCATATCACCACTATCAAAAACTTTATATCACAGCATATGCCTCATCTCTGCATTTATTACAGGTATTTATTGCTGTTTTAAAATTATCAATGCAAATTGTTGTCAGTGACTAAGAGGCAGGGGAGATGGGATGAGCTGACAAATATTATAGTGGCTTGACAGGTTTCATTTTAAATCATCCTCAGGCATTTTTTTGAAATAAGATATTTATACTTATTCAAGAAAAATAGGATAAATCCTCTGACAATTGTCAAGCTTATCCTTAGTTGTTTTCTATTCCTCTGCTTAATTTATCTCTATTTCTTTACTGAAAAGCTTTATAGGACTTTCATTTTAAGCTTTAAATGCATGTTAAGAGAATAAGACAAGAAAATCAAGGACCTCCTCTACCTTGGAACAGAGCATAAAGGCTCATATATTTTACTGTTTTTCATGTTTTCTGTCTCAAATTTGCTACCCAAAAGAAAGGTCCTAATGTTGAACATTTTAGGCAGAACAATATAATAAAAATACAGTGATGTTTAAATATTCCATAGTTTGAGAAGTTGGCCCTGCATTTATATATGCAGGAGCTACCTTATTACAGATAAAAGGCTATAAATATTACACCAATTAATGTTATAGTTGGCCATCTCTTTCCTGTTATTTTCTTATTAGCAAGTAACTTGATTTTTTTTTTCCTGGAAAGATACAAAGCTTATTTTTAGGTAAAAACAGAGTGTGGAAACACAAAGGCAATAGTTAATAATGGCATTGTTGTATAGTCTTAATACCATTACTTTTTAGCTATTCTGCAGTGATACTATTACTTCAACCCAAATAAAGAAGTATTTATTCTTTATTAATATGCATTTGGTTCAAGTTACATTGATTTGATAAAAATCCAACAGATAAAAATGTCTGCAATACTTGCTCCCTGTGAAAGTATATAATGGAATCAATGTGATATAGGTCAGGTGAGCTTTCAGCTTCAGAGTGGAAGCCTCCCTATGGATAGAATAAATATATATTATACTAGTACTTAATTCACCTTTATTAAAGACTCATTTTAACCTTATGTATATGCAGTTGGGGTGGAAATGTACAGATATTCATTTTACAGCTGATTATGGACATTTGTTCTACAACTCTGAGATGCAAGAAAAGTCCCATATCTCTACTCTTTCCAAAGTCAAATTATACGCTTCTGTGCTTCAACTTTTCAGGACAAGAATATGACCAATATCAGCGTTGATTTTGTCCTTCTCTTAAGGCCAAAGTCATACAATTAATTTCCTTCATAGAAATTGCCTATGACCTTCAATATATTTTGATAATCATTGTAATGCTCATTTTCTAAGTGCACTTGATCCATTTGAATGTCCACTGTTTACTTTCCCTCTATAAAAGATGTCAAATCTTTTAGGTAATTTCTTCTATAAGATACTTGTCACAGATAACCCCAAACACATATATCTCTCTTAGTTTCAGATAAAAATTTCCTCAGTATTTATGACCTCAGGGAAGACTGATTAAGCACATTTGATGTTCAACCCTAGACTATTTTCTTTCAACCTATAATGAAAAGTTGAGTCTTCTTGATTCACTAAGCTTCTGTTTTGGATCCCAAAGTGTGAAAGCTATTAAGGCTCTCATGAGACAAGGAATAAAGATTCAAAGAGGCCTTCCTCCTTTTCTTGACACAAGAATGAAAACTATCTCTCATTCTTTGAAGTCTCCTGAAGCAGAGAGAATAAAGTAGGTAAAAAGATAACAAATAACCCAGAATTAAATGTTTGTTGAGTGTACAGTCAATGGTTGATGAGGCCAAATTTGTAGATTCTTTCTGTGGCTGGACTAGATCACATCATTTTTTCTTACAGCCACAAATTATACCTTAAACTATAAGTGTTTTGCAAATTTGTGCACCTGGTAGCAAGAATGACTAATTATGGATGATTCAGAACAAATCCCTAATATGGAGGAAGCATACTTTAGTGTTACATGCATCTTTGTAATTCTAATGCTACCTTATTAACAGAGTATATGTTTTATGCATATTTGTTCAATTGAACTGAATTGAATTAAATTGATTATCACTTGTAAGCAACAACTAGTTTTATTTCCTTTGTCTCAATTGGATAACATTATAGAGTCATAAGGATATTATAACAATTAAATAAGAGACTGGCAATAAAATTTAAGTAAACAGATAAAAATATTATGGATTGAAAGAGTTCATGTTAGGGGCTGCCTAGTGTCTCTTATGAGAGCACTAATGTTACAAGAGTCTCATCTCCCACAGGTACGATCTCCAAATATTTTCATCTCAGTAGTTAGGACTTCAACATATGAATTTTGAAGGACACAAATTTTAGTTTATAATGTCCTTTTCTTAGAATATCCTTTAATATCATGGTATAGAGAGACCACACTTTTAGCTGGAAAAAAATAAAGGGACCAGAATAAAGACATTAGAACTGAAGCAAAACCAGTTACTTGTGTCAAATTAAGGAAACTATTTTTGTTCCCAAATGTTACATGATAGAAGTATGAGCAAGTACTTTAAGTTCACTATCTTTACAATCTAATCCACATTCCATTAGAAAGTTCCATGACATTATTCAAAATAATACAGAATATTTATCTAATTTTTATAATATTCAGAAATCGTCCACTTTTTGTCAAAAGTTATTTTGGTTAATACATTTTTGTAATGAATTTATTACTTGATTGCATAAATTCTTCTTATAATTTTTGACTTGTTCATACTTATAGCAGACATAGATCATACAATATTTGGCAAGCACTACATATTTTGAAAATGAGTGTTGGGGCCTGGGGTTGTGGCTCACTGGCAGAACACTTGCCTTGCATATGTGAGGCACTGGGTTCAATCTTCAGCACCACATAAATATAAATAAACAAAATAAAGGTATTGTGTACATGTATAACTAAGAAATTTTTTTTAAATGAGTGTTGGAATGAACAATAAAAACTGAAGAGGCTCTGGTTGTAGCTTAGTGGTAGAGTCCTACCCTAGCATGTATGAGGCACTACACTTGATACTCAGCACTGCATAAAAATAAATAAAAATAATGGTCTTATGTCCATCTACAACAACAACAACAACAAAAATAATGAAAATCTATTAGGACTGTTATATCCTAAAATTTTGTCTCAATGGGATAATGATTTTGATTTTTAATTTTTAGTGCATACTATCATTGGTTACTTATTCTTTGAATCAACTTTAATATCTCTTTTTATTTCAAAATTACCTCTCAAATTATTTTCAAGAGTCAAAAGCTATTTTAAAGACAAAATGGATTAATTTATGTTTCCAGTTTGATCTAATATGTGAATGACATGATAATATTTAATTGGGTATTCTGTTTGAAGCCAGAATTAAAGACAGGCAGTCAGTATAGAAAGATGGTCAGATAATGGGTCAGATCTAGAGAATGAAGGCCAATTTGAGTCCAGGAAGTTGGAGACCTCCAACTTTCAATCCTTTGAGGGATTGAAATGTTAATACCTTCACAATTCTTCCTCCACCCTTATCAATATAACCTGCCCTGGCTCCAACCTGTTGCTAAGGTAACCCATCCTAGGGATTGTCCTTCCCTACTGACAGTTGTAAAAGTTTGTTGATTAATGCCCCATGGGACTCCTTCTTGCCAGGATCACTCCACCTTTGCCCCTCCAGCAAATCTGTTTCTCATCTTTTGGCCATCCCACTGGAGCATCTCCTGGGCCTAGTCAGGTAAGCAGGAAACAGAGAGATAAGGAGAAGAGAGTAAGAGAACAAAGGAAGCCCAGGACATATAAAAAAGGAAGAAAGCTTTCACTTCTTGGGATACCAGGATACTGGTTATGGCCTTCTTCTCCCTCCTGGAAGAAGTGTGTTACCCTTTCTTAAATAACCCCTGCTTTTATATGCTTGCCTCCGAGTGCTTCTCTAATGTTATACTTCAACATATGAGGATGCAGAACTCATCACTGATAACCAGCAGTATCCTGTTTAGCAGAATTCAAGTTGAAAGTAGTGATTTTCATCATTGATTAGAATGGTATTTTATTCTAAGGACATATAGATTCATTCATAAAAGGAAGAAACTAGTAGAAAGCATAGTGGATTCCACTTTGAAATCAATTTAGAAATATGTTTTTTTAGTACTTTATTTGCAAAAGCTGGAATTTGGGGGTTAGAATAAGGAAAAAAGACTTAAAACAGTATAAAATTGAAATATAAAGAATGATATATTCATGAGGCAATATGATGTTTCAATGAATGTATATATTATGTAATGTTAATTGTGTCTATCTCCTCAAATATCAGTTCTTTATGTTAAAAACTTTCAAAATTCTTTCTTCTAGCTTTATGAAATATACAGTATGCTATTGTTATCTATAATCACCCTAGTGCATGCCAGAACTTCTTGCTCCTATCTGTCAGATTTCCTCAACTCTCATTTAAAAATAAAACAATGACCTTTCCTTTCTTTTACACTCTTGCTCTTTCATGTCCACAAATGTGACCAATATAACCATTTGTTTTTGTTTAGGAAAACAACATACTTGGCATAATTGTGAAGACTTTGAAAGCTTGACTTTTCATGACCTATGATGTATGATGGCATACTGATTAAAGATAGATGTGCATTATTTGATAATTTTATCTGATAAAATAATTTTATCATTATTTTTATAATTTTATATGAAAATGAATGATAATAGTAGGATATCTTCCATATTTTGAAAAACATGATTTTTCGAGCAAACAAGAACTGAGTAAGTTTGTCAGCCACTCCTAATTAAGGAAAATTACAAAGATGGATGTCATATATAAGGAAAATAGTTCAAGATCATAGATATGACATTTGAGATAGAAATGAAAATAAATTTTTTGACTATGTGGATTTCAGTACATTAATTGTATTAAAATAAACATGCTGTGAGGTTACGAAAATATTATGAAACTGAAATGGAACAATAATATCCTATGGCAGGTGAAGCTAAATACAGTTAAATGTTCTAAATTCCTTATATAATTCTGGAGGAAATAACAGATGTTTCTTAATTATATAAGCTTAGTTTGCAAGTTTTATTTATGAGATCATGATTTTTAAAAATAGAAGTGAAATGTGAACCCACCCATTATACTATTCAGGCAGCTAAGTCTCCTTTAGTAACCCACCCATATTTAACATAGTTAATGTTTTTGAACCAAGTCAATATAATTCCAAAGTCCTTGGTCTTTTCACTTTTCTGTTTTATCTCTGGTATTGTTTTCTTGACTTTCAATTCAGTGTTCTTTACCTATATCATTTAGTGATATTGTTGTTTTGTGAGAAATAAGAGCAGGTTAAAAGGCAAAATATTTAAAACCATACACACATTTCTAATATCCTAACATGTCTATAATATCTATTGTGAAATATCTCTATCACTCTAATTGAAGTATCAAACAAACAAATAATTTACATGAAAACCAGAAATTTTAATAACATTATACTAGAATGATGACACAAATAGCAAGGCATGTTTTCATTGCATCAGAAGTTCAGTGTAAAAGTAAGGAAGACTTAATTATCCTTTGAAAATATTATTGGGCCTTGGATTAGGAAGGCCAGGGAAGATTATTCTCCTAACACAAATATTATCTTGAGTGTGTCCTTGTATAGTTTTTATTTTTCTTTCATTTTCTCAGAAACTTTGAATTATAAAATGTAAAAAATTGGGATGTGGGCTGGGGTTGTGGCTCAGTGGTAGAGTGCTCGCCTAGCACGTGCGAGGCCCTGGGTTCATCCTCAGCACTACATAAAAATAAATAAATAAAATAAAGGTATTGTGTCCAACTACAATTGAAAAATAAATATTTTTTAAAAATTGGGATGTTAGACTGTGTCAGTTTTCCAAGATGTTTTCCTGAAATCCACAGAATGGATACAAGGGAAAATGAGCATAGACCTGACTGGGCTCCAGCCCTGCCCCTGTCCCAGCCCCCACTCCTCAGTCCCTAATGTTGTATGTGCAACAACTCCACTTTCATTGTTGTTTACACTTTAGGATTCTGGTTGATGTATGATTTGAACAAAAATTATTTCCTCCAAAAAAATTAATCAAAAACATTTGGTGACATTTAAAGTCTCCTAAAGTTTCACATTATGTCTGTTGTTGCATCAAATTTATGTTGAAACTTATTTAAATCTGACAGATACAAAAATATGTTTCAAGTAAGCAGAACACCTCAACTATGCATTTTTTCCCATTTGCCAAAATATTTTCCTAAAAAACACATCAGATTTTTTTTCCTAGAATCAACCAGCATAACATTTTTTATTCAGCAAGTAATGTTCAAGGTTTCTAGTGTCTATCAGAGTACACAGAAGGGATGTAAAAGTAAACTATAAATTATATGAAGTTCTTTTTGAAATAATAAGAATGAGAAAAACTTTCCTCTAAGACTGACAGTAGAGTCAAAAAAGCTAATTAGATGGATCCAAATGTGTAAAAATTTGCTTCAGACTGGGCTAACAGGATAACTTCAGGTTCTTTGTATTATTTCTTTTGCAATAATTGCTTTATCATGAATTTATTTTTAATCATAAGTGTTTGCACATGATTAGTCTCTATTCCATTTTTATTAGAAGCATTGTAGTGCCATCTAGAGGTAATACTGATGATGATGATTGTTTTGAAATTTTATTTAAACCTTCTTGAGATTCACAGATGAAAGAAAATTCCCAAAGCAAAATAAAAGTTTCAAAGCATTTACATCAGAGAAATTGCACAATCTTTAACTGACATTTTATATCATAAAAGCATAAGTTATATCTTTCCCTTCCTTTTCTCTTTAGTTACCTAGAACATTTAAAACAAATTCTTACACTGGTTAATCCTTAGGCAGTAACTGACATTTTGATGACCTTGTTGATAAAATGTCACTATCAGTTCCTTTGCCCCTATTATGTGGAGGACACCTAGGAACCACCAGTTAGCCTACCTACAGGCAATTTTGTGTGATGTTCTTGAGAAGGCTTTCTTAGGACAGGTGTTGTCACATGTAGCCCCAAGATATAGACCTCTAGAAATCATCTTTCTTGTTTGATTACCTTTAGAACAACCTTTCAGCAGGAATAATATGAAAATAGGTCGTCACATAATTTATACATCGTGATCACTTTTAGGCATACCGAATATTTCTTAGGGTTGACAATGGACTGATAACACATTTTATTGTTATTTTGAATAGCATAATCACACTGTACCATAGTGTGACATACATGATGATCCGGTCATAATCCACAAATATTACCCAAAGGGTAAACAAGGTTAGGCCTGTGAATCCTTTCTTTCTACACTCTTTTTCTTTCTTTGGTATGTTATTCTATTTCTATGACTTCAACTATAATGTTTGTGAAGAAGACACTTAAATCCTTTCCTTCTGTTAGCAGTGAAATTTTTCAATTCATTTGTATACATCTGTAGTATTTTTCCCTTTGGATACCTTGCCAGAATACTCAGCATGTCCCAAATTGCACTTGTCTGTGGTTGGAAGGATATATGAAGTGGAAGTAAAATTGTATTTAACCATATAAAGTTGTTTTTAGATATAAAATAATTAAAGGAATGAGTTTAGTGCAATCTCTGTCATGCAGAAAATGTTTTGTAATCTCCTATATTTATTAAGGTTACTTCACTTCTTTTGTCTCCAATATCCTAAACTAGAGAATCTTTCTGGACTTTCTAATGTTATTATTGTCCTAATTTCTTCCTTTTTCCCAGACTTCAAACTTATAAACCAACTTTGGAACTTTCTTTTCCTTAACAATCAGACACTACTTTTATAAATTTAGCCTCTGCAAAGTCTCTTATATCTTCTGTAGCCCCAATGGCTCCATCTTTCTCAGGGCATTCAAGTCCTTCTTTACCAAATGAATGCAATATTACCTATCTTCTATCTCTTCCTACTCAGTTCATCTAGAGCACTGTTCTACTAATTGAGCTAAAGAAGTTACACTTATATCATCACTCTTCAAAAACATCCCTCAATGTCTCTGCATTTTATTTATTAAGATGAATTTTAATAAATTATTTTAAATTAATTTAAATAAATTATATAATAAATTTAATTTACTACAAAAAATTCATTAAAACTCCTTTCCTCAACTTCCAAATCATTCTTTCACTAGGCTTCTTGCTAAGATTATCTTCCCCTGACTTTCTATGCATATTGCACACCTAAGCCAAATTGGACTATTCATTGTCAGCCAGAAAGCTCCACAAACACTTATTTCTATGCTTTGGATCATCTTTTTCTCTCATCATGAAAAAAATTTGAATATACATCTGCTTGTCAAGATTTTAATATCTTTTAAAACACTTTTGTTCACTCAAGAAATATTTAAGTACCTACTCTCCAAAGTACTACATTGGGAATAGATGAGTTTAGTGGAAAGAGGTTGAGGGTTTGTGTCAAACAACAACAACAAGAAAAAAAAAAACACAGTGTTTCTATCTAACAAAGTGACATTGAAGTGATCAACTTCTCTACTTAAGCCACAGTTTCTTCATCTGAAAAGGTTGTTCATTATGTTTGTGATATTGTTATAAATAATGAATAAAAGTATAAAAATATGTGCCAAAAATACCTAGCATGCTGGATCTCTCACATAAACATATGTTTAACAAAATATTATGTCTTCTAGGAAACGTTTATTACTGAACCACATGTATTTTCCTGCAAAACATTTAAGTTTGAGGTTTTTGGAGGCAGAATGGTCTAGGTTTAGATAATTTTTAATTTAAATAATTTAATTTAAATATTTTAATAATTTTTTTAGCAATGAACCTGAGCAAGTCACTTAAATTTTCTGATCCTAAACTTCCTTCCATTTGAACTAGAGAAAACAGCAATTAAAGGGTTTTCACTAGTCATAGAAAAAAGCACAAAGCACATCAAAATGTAGGTATGACACATTATAAAATATCAAAGGCAGACAATTAACAAATTATTGCTATTAATCTAACCAATATCTTGGCTTTGACTATAAACAGAAATCCCTTTGCCTTAAACTTGATGTTTATCTGCCTTCTATAAGTAAGGATAAGATAGGAAATATTTAATTGCCTTAAAATGACTTTGTTAAACAAATTATCTAATGCAATGAGTAAACCAATAAGAGAGCTAAAAATAGAATACATGTTTATTCCACAGCTCAAAGGCTGTCTCAGTGTTGTGGTTATGTTTCTCAACATTCAATTAAAATGTGATATGGGTCTCCAAAAGAGCTAGAGTTTTTATTAAGTTACAAAAATTTGTTTTAAATGTCATAGTCACTGTAAGGTCCTTGCTTAGCATCTGGATGGGCATCTTAAGTGTCAGATGCCATATTTAAGGCCCACCCAAGGGCCTTTCTGAGAAAGTCTCACCACTCCCTTATACCAACCCCACCCTTAATTGCCCCATTAGTACCCGCCCAGCTCTAATCCCTGAATCTGACCCATAAAAGTCCCAGAACTCAAGCCTGTGTTGCCTCTCTCTGTCTATGTAGAGATGGCCTACATTTGTCAGCTCTGACAAATAACCATCATGTGTATCTATGCCTGGTCTCGTCTTTGATTTCTCAGTTGCCTGTCTCCCCGTTCTCACTTTCCTTTTAGTCACTACATTTCTTTACACTCTTATGGTAATAACAAGTAAGTGCTCATTTGCTTCTTTTTATGAATGAATTATCAGTTTGGCATTAGTTTTAGCTTCAATTAGATGACTCATGAATAGAAATTAAGATTCATTGGGCCTCTTAGCTAACATTCTAATGTAAGGTAGTCAGTTATGGTAAGTAAAATTAATTGCTCAATTTAGAGACCATAATTTCTCTCATAGAAATCATCTCAAGTCCTTTTCTGGGGAGAAAGTGAAAAAGGTAGAAATCAATCTAATAAAATTCACCAGCAAATCACTTTGAAAAGCCCAGGTTTAAATTCCATAATTACTACAGACTCTATTAAGAGCTAAAGAGAAGATTACAAGGGAAAATATTTATTTTTCTTGCTTTGACAAGTTAGTATGCAGTTTTTCATAATGGACACTCAAGAATAAAACATGACTATGGAAAAGGAAAACAAGTTGAACCTTATAGGATGGCTAGATGAGAAATGTATTATCAGATCTGAACATTCAAATATGACAATCATTTAAAGAAGAGAGGTTTCAACCATCTGTCCTTTGAGGTACGGATATGTTAAGTGCAGTATCTTTAAAAATCCTGTTTAATATTATTTCTTACTGTCTGGAATAATTTAGGAGAATGATACTTAGAGATAGTGAAGCCAGATTTAAAGTTAGGTAGTCAGTGTAGTTAGGTAAATCGGGTCTAACATTGAGTAAGATCTAAAATGGAAGCCATGTTGAGAATGAATTCTGGGAAAAGTTTAACAACTCTTGGAATGTTAATGAAGTCCTGGAAAAGTCCAAGGCCCAGAGCCCATCCCAAAGAAGTGTTAATGAACAGCCCCCAGCAAACTTGAAGATGCTGACTCAGAAGTCCTTCCTGACCAGATTACTTCTTTGGCCCACCTGTGTCCCACCCCTCCGGCCTTCCCACCCACATTCCATCACTGAAAGAACTATAAAAAGGGGAAACAACTACACTTCCAGGGATTCCATCTCTTGGGTCCCCTTCTTCCTCCCGGAAAAGTCTTTTCTGCTTCTAATTTCTACTCTGACCTTGCCTCAGCCTGCTTCTCTGGTGTTATTCTTCAACATAGGGGAAGCAAGGACTCCTCACTGGTCAACAGCGGTAACAATAGGAAATAGGAAATCGGTTAGATTAAGCCTGGAAGATCCTCTTAGTCATCTCTTTTACAATTTATAGTACAATAAAATATTGATTACCCAGAAGATTTTAAGAAGTGAAAAACCATGAAAATTTTGATGTTATTTTGTTTAGAAGTTGTAAAGGAAAAAATCCCTCAAATTAGGGTTCAATTTTGCAAATACCATATTAATTATCTGATTCTTACTTGCCTGCCATATAAATATAACAGTTTTTTCTTTGATTGATTGAAACTTTTTAGGACTCAGGGTAATAAACATGCCCATCAACTCTTACTATTCAGTATTATAGAAATGATAATTTCAAGAAATATATTTGCAGGACATAGCAAATAGAATTTTTAATAGATTTTATTTGTGCCAAAAGGAGAAAGGTTGATGATAACTCTATAGGTTTGAGGCTCAGTCACTGGCAAGAAAGAGTTGTCATTAACTGAAAATGGAAACAAATCTGAAAGAATATCATTAATGTGGAAATATCAGGAGTTGAATTCAGAGCATGCTCTTTTTTTTCCTTTTTTGGTACCAGAGATTACACACACACACACACACACACACACACACACACACACGCCAATATTTATCAAAGCTTTTAATCATCATCACTACCTTAGACTCAATTGTTTTCTCACTGACTACCTACCTGTGCCCCCTTCAAAAAAATTTTCCCCATCAGTGTACTCATTTTATATTCGTATCAGTTGAGAAAAAAAAAATGTTTGTTACATACCCACATTAAGAGTACTCTGACATTAAACTCAGTGGTAGTGGTGAGATATTAGATCTCAACATAACTGACAGAATGCTTGGTAGAAAGGAGGCTCCAATTAATGTCTCAGCAAAAACGTTTGTTGCAATTCTTCTGTCATGGAGATTGTTTTTTGATGTTAGTGTTGTTGAGTGCTGGATATATGCTGTCAAGAAATAGTTTGACAGGTTATTCTTCTATGATTCTACTTTGAAGAATAATGACAGTGAACAAAAAGAATATGTATTCTGGTTGTTATTTTCTTACAAATAGTATTTTTACATTAATTCAAGCAATGGATTGTATTCCTTGTGAAAACCAACTTACAAATCTATAATATGCTAATTTATTTTGAATGAATTTCTGTCATCCTTTAAAAGTCTCAAGCACTTGTAGTTTCAAAATCATATTACAACTCGAGTAATATTTTGATCTAGTGTCCTATTTTACAGATGAAGAGGCTGAAAGTTGGAGAAAATATGGGTTGACCCCAAATTATTCTGCCTCTCTTCAATGAGGCAGAATAATTTAATGTTTTAATTTTATTTTGTTATTTCTTTGAATCTGTATATATTTCATATTCATGCAGTGGAACTGTATTTCCACCTTGTTCTTGTTCACTTCATTTAACTTTAATGTACATAAGAATCATTCATGGATCTTGTTAAAATGTAGATTCTGAATCACTAGGTCAGAAATGGGATCAGAAATTGTATTTCTAAGATGCACCTTGTTGGCAATTATGATGCTGGTCTGAGTACCAAGCCTAGTTTAACAAAAAGCTAAGTCAAACTGCTCTACCCAGTGGAATTCAGCAGAAGCATTTAGCCTATTTGCATAGCTCTGTCAGGCATTCACTTTCAATGAACTCCTACTATTTTGGAATGCTGTAGATTTAAAGAAGAATAAGACATCACTCTTGTTCTCAAAGAACTGACAAATTAAGAAGACAGATTCTCAAACATACTGAATTTTTCTTTGACACCATGTATCTGGCGTTCAACAGGGCTAACATGCAAAAACAATCTGAATGACAGAAAAATTGCAACAAAAGTTTTCTTGAATGAACATATAAAATATAATGTATACACATATGCATATGAGGTAATTTTAAAACATTATTGTTTTTCTCTTTTTTAATAACTTTATTTATTTACTTATTTGTTTATTTTATTTTTTATTTTTGTGGTTCTGTGGATCTAACCAGTGCCTCACCATTGGCTCTACCACAGAGCCACAATCCCAGTTCCTATATGAGGTAATTTTGAAAAGCAGGCAAAATTTCATTTTTTAATTACCAAAACAACCCTTGTAAATTGCTCCAATGGTGAAAAGATACATAATATTGCATGAGAGATTTCCCTTTCATTATCATTATTACTCCACAGGAATAATGCACTTAAAAGTTCTGTGTGTATCTTTCCAATCTTAAAACATGAATATAGAGTACAGTAATTTACACAAAATTGGATCCTACTCTACCTGTCACTGGGCAACAGTTTCCTTGGTTATTGTTTTCTCAAAAGAAAGATTTCTGTCAGGAGTCATACATAGAATAAGCATAAATGGCTTTTAGTGAAGTGAAAGTATGTGCCAGGGAATTTGGACTGGGCTGTCTCAAGAGAGAAAGCAGTCTGGAATTTTCCAGGTGGCAAGTTTTTACATTTGGTACTGGAAACTTCCCCCCTCATGTATTATGCATTTGGGGCAATTACTATGGTTTCCAATCATGGCTTTATATGCCTGCACTGATTTTGACAAGGTGGAAAATTTCCCATCAGTTTCAAAATGAAACCCATGGAAGGGCCAAAACCACAATGTAAATGTAATTACTGAGAGCCAGGGGTCACCCAAATGACAGTGCCTTAGTGCTCTGCATATGTTCCAAAGTTGTAAAGTCCTTTAAGTTGGTGACACTGATTGCTTTAGTTTTAAAAAGGTGGTCTCTGATTGTGAAGGAGATGATTATAAGCAGGATTTTCCCTCACCTGAAGTGGAGTAAGCTTTTGCCATTCAAAATTGAGTGAGCTCTATTTTTCCTCTCCTCTCCCCTTGCTCACATCTGAGTTCGGGACCCCCAAAAGACCACCAGAGACCAAGATCAATGTAAGCAGCAAAGAGGCGTTTATTGCGAGCTAGCTCGGTCCTCTGCACACACACACAGCAACTGGTGATGCTGAGAGGCCCTGAGCTCAGGGTTTGCAGCAGTTTTATACACTCTTTGGGGAAGGCAGGGACTTCACATACATCATAGCATCTCTTAGCAAATCATCACACACCATGGGAAAATAATAAAACAACTCTAAAACATGATTAGCACATTCACTGGTGGGAACAAGTTGGATAAGAGATTGGTTAGTACAAGAGGGGGAGTCCTTTGAACTGATTTGTTTAAGCCAAGAGGGGTGTACTTGCTAAACTACATGGTTTCTCAACATGTTATCAACCACCATAAACTACTGGGAGGGTCAGCTGGCATCCCAGGTAATTTCCCTGTCTCATGCAGATTGCTGGTTGCTAGGAGGTTGCCATGTGTCCTCATCTAGCCTGACTGAGTCATTGACACCTGGTGCCACAGATCTCTCCTGTTATTTGCAGACAAACAATTCAGCAGGGTGGATATGTGCCTAGGAGTGCTCTGTGGGTTTTTCCAAGGACAGAGCCATGCCCCCTTCCTTGGACAGGCTTTGCTCTGAGGTAGAGGCTGGTTACTCAAAAATGGAGTCACTTCAGTTTCTCAGAATGGCTCTTAGAACTTATGTCATAGAAAATGAATCTGCTTTCCCATCCCTTGACCTTAAGTTGCTCTTTTCCCTCTACTCTTTACAAGCCTTGATTTAATCAACCATTCTGCCCACTATCCACTTCTGAGCAAGATATGTCTGGTAATAAACAAAAAAGTAAAGAAAATGGCATATTTGTCCAAACTTCCTTGTATTTTGCTTATTGCCTAGTAATTTGGCTCTAGGGACTTCCTAGATATGATCATTTGGTGGTAAATGTCCTTGCCATGTCATTGCATAGAGAATTCAGAAAGAAATTACATCTGGCTAGCATAAAAACACTTCTATTAAAATTGGTCTTTAAGGTGGAAAAAAATTAAATATGTATTCACTTTAATAAAAAAAATTGTTTTTATACATGCCAATATTATAGTAACAGAAATATTTATACAAATATATACAATAATGTCATACAGATATAAATATGTAGGTATATAAATGTTTTATATAAAAATATTTATTTTTAATCTACATTTTTATTTTATGCCTTGATTAATATGCCACAGATTGCCAAGAATAAAAGAATAGTGGTTTGCCATGTTATAAAGGAGGGTCAAAGTGTGTTATTATATATTGATAAAGAAAGGCTAAACTGATACAACTTATTTGTAGGTTAAATTATCGATACCTATCAAAAGTAAAGTATCTGCTGCTCAGTTTCTATACAACAGAAAGTATACAAGTGCATATGAACAAGTATGTTCGCTCAATCACAATTTGGAATGAGAAAAATTGGAGGTAGACAAAATGTATGATATCAATCGGTAGTTAAGCTAAGTTTGGTCTCTCTTTAGGGAAAACTATGTAGCCATTAGAATGAATGAAATGTTTATATGAATTGAAATAGAATGTTCATATTAAATTTAAGAAAAAAATGTGTAACGCACTGGGTTTGATTCTCAGCACCACATATAAATAAATGAGCAAAATAGAGGCCAATTTAAAATAAAATAAATAAAGGAATTAAAAAAAAAACAGAAATCAGCTGCTTTCCCTCACTGATTTTCCTTGAATAATATTTTCATGGCACAATTATGAATAACTATAGGTACTAGAGACGTTGTCTACAGGTGTGCTGGTTTACCAATTGACTTCATTACTGTAACATGAATATCAAAAGGTATCTGACATATCTTCTCACTCTCCCAAAATTCATTTTCCACATTTTTTATGCTGATTAAAATCTATTGTTTCAGGTTTTATTCAGGAACAGATCGTTTTACAGGTTAGTTTAATATGGTCATATGCTAGGAGCCACAGCAAAAATATTGATACAGGCACCTTTGGGTTTAGTGACTGCCAGCCAGCAATTCACATTCATATGGTAATTGGACTCATGCTGTTTACCTGGGCCCGTTTCAGGACTCAGGTTACTCATGTCACTCTTGTAATGGGAGAGTTCCCATTGGTTGGGAAAGGATGGTAGGAGGGTGTTCCGGGGGAAGTGGAGCCCCCCCGGCTCAGGTAGAACACACGTGGTGGACCCATTTGTTAGGGGACGCACACGGCCTCTCACAAAATAAAACTTTGTCTCAGTTTGACTGGCTTGTGTTTTTGTGCCCAACCGGGTTGCAAGATTGCAAGCCGGCATGCACTGACAGCCCAGCAGGGAAGTGCTCAGCAGGGGTGCGGCAGGCAGTGCTCGGCGATAGCAGCGGCAGGAGCGGGGCTCAGCCAGCTGACTCGGCCCGGGGCCGAGAAGCCTGTGGCAGTCATACTTTTACTCCAAGAAAATCTGGCAATAATGGAGTACATAAATTTTTTTACTTATACAGAAACTATGCATTTTTAAATTTTAAGCAGGTTATAACTTTATTTGAAAATAAGTTGATAGGCTAATTATTTTGATGCCACATTATCTGATTTGACCACCACTTAGCCAAATTTATTTTTGTTTTAATATAGTCCAGGTTTCCAATTATATAGAAAATAATACAACTTTGGTTCTTATTTCAGTGCTTATATGAAAATAAAAATGTATAAATACCATCACATTTGACATGATTTCCACTTTTGACTTGTACAGGCCATGTCTAATACTTCTAACATCTCCAAGACCTCTAAATGCTTTTACTTTTAAACTTGCAAAATTTTTAACTTTTTGATTCTTTTTCTTTGTATTAAACCCCAGCTTAAAACACAAATATTGTGTAGGTGTACAAAAGTGTTTTCTTCAATTGTATGCTATGTCTGTAAATTTTTTTTCTATTTCTTATTTTCAAAAAAGTGTTTATTTTTTAAAATTTTAAATATTTCTGCTAAAAAACAAGACACAAACAGGTACATTAGGTCTATATAAGAATAATGATCATCAAATATCACTGCTTCCAACTCTACATCTTGTCCCAATACAAGTCCTTCAGGAAAATATATACAGAGCTGTCTTCTCTGATGATAACAATGCCTTTTTCTATAATACCTCCTGAAAGACATGCCTGTAGCTGTTTTATAGTTGATTATTTTAGAAGTAGAATAAATAAACTCTAAAATAATGACAAAATATATTACAGTAAATACGTAAATAAATAGCAGTCTTTCATTACTATCAAATGTTTTGTATGATATAAATGTATGTGCTCTACATTTTTATGAACTTCAGGGCACTACATTTGTTTCCATTAGCATCACCAGAAATATGTAATCATTTTGCTACCTTCTTATGATGGCTAAGATGCCACTAGGTGATAGGAATTTTAAAGCTCCATTATAAAATTATGGGACCATCACCATATATGTGGTGCAATGTGTGGCTAATTATACTGGTCTGCCAACAGTTTTAAAAATGGTTCTATGAATATCTGTAACAAGTAAAAGAGTCTTGTAATATTGCCCAAGATGGTAAGGGCACAGTTTGAGTGATCAGTAATAACGTTTAAAGCTTACAAATTTCTGGGAGAATGGTATTTAATCACTATTTACTTCAAAAAGCCAGTAAAGTAAACAATATGTGTTTCCATTTTTTAGATGAAGAAATAGAGTTTTAGAAAACTAATGTAAGCTTTCAAACTGGATAAGTGGTAGAGCCCAGATTCAAAGCTTACTCAATGGAGTCTAGGTTCCTAATATCTGTATGACAGTATGTTGCCTCCTAAAAATAGAAAAGGAAAAGCACAAACAAAAGAACAAATGGAAGCCCCTCCACTTAATTTTTTCTTTATGTCCCCCATGAAGTGTTAGGTGTTTTAGGTTCTATAGGCATCCAACTAAAACTTAGAGAAATCAGCTTAGAAATAATGATAATTATAAATTGAGCAGATCACCATCACATACTACTTGGGTCTTGGGACCCAGTGCTCAATCGTTCTTCCTTTTGTTATCCACAACTATAAAATATGAATGACAGGAATAACAATGCCGTATTTCATAGGATTGTTATAAGATTGAAGATTAAATAAAAGAATGTATATAAATCATGTATATTGGTTTCTGCCTGGCACATGGTGAGTGCTAAAAAAATGTTTAGGAACATTTATCATTAAGTATCTGTGAGTTTTCGGTAATAATTTAAAGAAGTTACAGTTTGTATAATTGAAATGATGTACTTGTGCAAAAGAAATTCTACAGTGTTACAAAGGCTTTGGAAAATGGAAAACTAATGGAAAAACTGAAAAACAAACTGAGCTTCCTATTTAATAATTTCATTTAAAATTTCAACTTTTAAAACACCATTCAGAAATCAATGCAATATTCTGTTCCATAAACATGTTGTCTATGTTCCCTGGGTAGTCATCAAATTGTCTTTTTACCACTCACAGCTTTTAAGTAAGAGGTGTTTATATAACAAGTCTAGACAGATCACTTTCTAAAAATACTGGAAAAAATCCTGGTGAGCATGTCCCAAAGTCTTAAGACCATCAATTCTTCAGATCACCACTGAATAAACTTTGAACTCCCTAAATGTTTCACAAATAACCAGAAACAAATTTAGAAAAATAAACTTACTTTTTAAAACAACTATTCTCTATTTCTGACCAATTTCCACTTTTTTTTCTTTCTTTTAAGACTTGCTCAAAGATTTTTTTCTTCTTAAAACAACAAAGCTCTCAATTGTCATTGCTATTCCTTTGTTAAATAGATGTATGTTCATTAGTTAACAGAGGTTTTCAAATGAAAATTCAGCAGCTCACCCCCATACTAATTAATGAAGCAATGTATCATATCAGGTCAGTGTTCAAAGAATGTTCTAACAAGAATTGGAACTGGAATAATCTTTGATCATTTTAAACATCTCTGTCTAGAGCAATCACTTTTATGCAAAATTGTCTCTATTCATGTGGTTGTAAACATGAGCTAGAATTTGCCATATCTTGTCATTATAATCCATCCTAAAAGCTCTATTAATATACAGCCAATAAAAGGGTAAATAAAATATTAGAACTTAATCTTCTGCAGATAAATGTAAAAGATAATATGGTCAACATTTATGAACTCATGAAAGCTACCAATATTGTTAATTCAAACATATTTATTAAATACTAGTATTAATAATTTGGGAGTATATAAAGTTTTTGTTCAAATATAAGAAATATATATGATTACACACATATGTGTATATATGAATGTGAGTGCATATATACACAAAAACTGTATAACTCTCTCTCTCTCTATATATATATATATATACATATATACATATATATATATATATATATATACATATATATATAAATAAAACTGGCTCTGTTAGGTGTGTACAGATAGTACTATATATTTTACACTAAGTATTATGTGTACATATGAATATATATATAATTTATATATTTATATATCACAAGTTAGATTGTAAAAAAAATTAGTTTCTATCACTGATGTTACATGCAGTCTCCATTCTAGTGAGTAGCAGAACAAACATGACTTGTTGGGAAAGAATTATTTCTACCATATAAATGCATCCAAGTTAGTCCAAATTGAATAAGTTTTAGCACTGTGCAGCAGTTAGTATTCTAGGTGCTGAAATAAAAAATTCATTTAATCCTCACAGTAAACTTGTAGGTACTATTACCATGTCTTTTCATAAATTAAGAAACTGAGGTATACAGCATTTAAGTGGTGTACTCCATGTTCATATATGAACATGAAGAACTGGCCCTTTTAGTTGATTCTGAAATAAATGTTGACACAGAATTATTTTCTTTGTGCATGTTAGCGTCTGTTGAGAAAAGTTTATGAATTCTTAGGGTGAGAGATATGTGGGCATTTGTATGTATACTTGTATTCTAGATAATCACTAGCTTCTAAAGTGATTTGATTATAAACTTGATTTTGTTTCTGGGGATACCATTGGCTCCTAAAAGACATAAATTATAAGCCTCAAAGTGTGTTTGGCTGCTCTTCCCAGGATAATTGGATTTAGGTATTGGTGATGTCTAGCTGATGCTATAATCCTGTGGCACTAGTTAATGTCTTTGGGTTCCATATTGCCTCATAGACTCTAAATATCCACCTACAGAAGGATGTCTAATGTCTCACTTCATCACTCTTCCACCAGGTTGTTCTGCCATATCTTGAGTCCAGTGCAATGGAGACAGCTGTTAATGGAATGAGGCCTCTTAAATTGAGCCCCAAATAAATCTTTCCTTTTGTAAAATTATTATGTTTTTTTGGTCATAGCAGTGAAAAAAACTGACTAAAAGAAAGGCTATCCTCAAAGCTTCCTCTTGAACAATGTTGTTTTAATTAGTAACTTCTTGAAGGAGGAAAATGGGGAAAAGGGGCTGAAGTTTATGTCCCAATTTTCTTCCATAGCCTCCTTTAAGCACTTGAGAAACTTAGAATACATGACATGCTAAACATAACATCTAGGGAAAATCAGGGCTCTTTTCTCTTGCCATTACAATTCTGTATGATGATCTAAGATTCTCTGTAAGAAACTATAGATGTTTTTCAATATCTACCCCCACCCTTCCTATGATGACCTTCTTAAACATTTTTTTTCTCCCCAATTTGAATATTGTATTTCTCCCTTTGGAAAAATAATAGAAAATATCTGGTTATAGAAAGCAGCTCATTAGGCTCTAGGTTTGATACTCAATACCATAAATAAATAAATAAATAATCCTCAGAAAATTTGCATATATACTTAATAATAAATACTGTGTACAACATCCAATTTTTAAGATGAGCTACCTCATCAAAGTGTGCAATTCTGAGACAGAAATGGGTTGAGGGAAAAAAGAACCCATTATTTACGCAATACTACTCTAAGATTTCATTTCACTGCAGCCAGAGTGGCAATCAACAAGAATACAGGCAACAATAAATTTTGACATGGATGTGGGGAAAAACGTACAATCATATATTGCTGTTGTAAACACCATGGAAAGCAATATGAAGATTTCCCAGAAAACTTGGAATGGAAAAAAACATTTGACCCAGCTATCCCACTCCTTGGTTTATACCCAAAGACTTAAAATCACCATACTACAGTGATGTAGACACATCAATGTTTATAGCAGCTAAATTCATAATATCTAAAGTATAGAACCAACCTAGGTGTTCTTAAATAGATGAATGGATAAATAAAGTACACCCATAAAATGGAGTATTACTCAGCTTTAAAGAAGAATGAAATTATGGCATTAGCTGGTAAATGGAGTTGTAGAATATCATTCTAAGAGAAATAAGCCAATTCCAAAAAAATAAAGTCTGAATGTTTTCTCTGATATGCAGATGCTAATTCACAATAAGAGGGGGCACTAAGGAATAATAGACTTAGAGATACATTAGGTAGAAGTGAGTGAAGGGAAGGGGTGGAGGGGATATGGAGATAGGAAGAACAGTAGAATGAAACAGAACTTATGTTCATATATGACTGCATGTCTGATATGGTTCTACAACATGTACAATCAGAAAAATGAGAAATTATACCCCACCTATGTATATCAAAGTGCATAAATGCATTCTGTCATAAAAAATCCTACATAATTCCAATTGATTAAACAAGCATGTGTTGTTTTTGTGATTTTTTAAGTGATAAAAATATTTTAAACAAAAAAAAATGAAATGAAGGTAGAAACTGATTCATTGGGACAAACAAGGAAAAGTACTACTTAAATTGCAGTTAAAAGACTTTCAGTGTTCCCAGGAAGGGAAAAACAGCAATAAAATACAGATCATAAAAATTGCTTTATATATGCTTATGGATGAAGAGAGCTAGATACTATTAGGTAAGTTGTAAGTGAGGAATAAGTCTAGTTTTCATATTAAT
The DNA here is from genome assembly GCF_045843805.1 of Urocitellus parryii. Lineage (NCBI taxonomy): Eukaryota > Metazoa > Chordata > Mammalia > Rodentia > Sciuridae > Urocitellus > Urocitellus parryii. The sequence goes on along the minus strand of NC_135547.1, from coordinate 46,304,210 downwards.
AATCTCTTCATTATAGTGTCAGGAATAACATCTTGGAATGAATGGACTGCATATCAGAGAAAACATTCAGACTTTATAGTGTCAGGAATAACATCTTGGAATGAATGGACTCTAAACTCTTAGCTGAGTTTAGATGTTTTCTTTAGTTTCATAAATATTTTATCTCTTATTGGAAAAATCCAAGTGCCAACTATAAAATTTAGTTCATACTTTGATTTACAGTATGAAAACAAATGTCCAAAAGGTAACTGAGCTGAAGTAGGCATTGGTGTAGAGGAAAAATCAGAATATATGACATTTTGGCAGCAATGTGAAGAAGTGTTTCAAGTAGGAGAGATGGATAAAACATCAAATTTTTCCGATATTACAAGATTTTCTCAGATTGAATATCTGATATCAAGAACTTCATCTCCAAAAAAATCAAGCAGATAATCTTCCAGCAAAAGCCCAAAGGAATTAATCACACAAATCTCTTTCCATTGAATCCCTAAAGGAAAGCAATCATGTACTTCTAGCTGCTTGGCCTAGAGACTGATGATAGGTTGTTAAAATAAAATAGTTAGAACCACACCAACCGAGCTAGTTCACAGAAACATGTGATTGGCCCCAATGGTGAAGTGAATCAATGTTTGGGAGACTCTGTCAATGATATAAACTTGGAAGAGAGTCTGATTTGAGAACTGCATTTTTTTTAAATAACAGAATGCACACTACTTGGATGATATATAAAATCTCTGATCCATAATACTTCCAAAATAACACAACAGTCCCCGTACTTATATTCAAGTATATTTCATTAAACTATATCTTGATGATACCCTCTGTCTACACTGAGACAGAAAATGTGTTTTAATGAATTTACAGATAACTCAATAAAGAATAATTACAGGAAGCTTAAAACAGTCAACTTGAAAGAATAGTGAAATTGGGAAAGGTGTTAGCAGGAAGTTAAGTGAGGTCACATATGCCCAGGGCTCATGTACGTATTATTGAAATATCTTTCCAAATCCTATTAATATGTACAATAAATGTATGCTAATAAAAATTTTAAAAAATAAAATCTCAAATGAGATTTCATTAAAATGAAATAATTATTGTGAAAATTGAACTCCTAATAGCACAAAGTTTATGGTTAGTCAGGAAGATCTCTAATTATAATTATATATGTCATCCAACACAAAATGATGAGTCCTAAGAGGACATAGTCAGAGGGCACTCGGGAAGCACAGCAAAGTCAAAAAGCTAGGTTGAGTTAGATGTAAGGTTTTCTTGAGTAAGGGCATCTAAATTCAGATTGGAGTGTAAGCAGGAATGACAAAGATGAAGAGGGGGTTCTTAAATGTTAACTCTTTTATCTATTTATTTATTGTTTATATTAATTTTAGCATAGTATTTGAAGTCTCATTTTATGTTTATCAAAATTTTGTATTTTTTTCTTAGTACAAAATAGTATATGAGTTTAAGCTAGAAAAATTATTAAAAAGAAAATACAGAACAACAAGCGATAAGAATGAAATAGAAATCACTAGTACGTAACCCTAGAAAATCTGCTATCACCTTGGTAGAATACAAACCTTTAAGTCCTTTGTTATATGCTTATTTATTAGTTGTGATTATTAAAAGCATAATTTATAAATAAAATTTATATATATATAATCTTAGGCATATCTTGTGAAACTGATTGGTAATTTACATTTAAAGGATCATGCACATATTTATATATCTTTAAATTTTGTAAGTTTATCTTTAAAAAATGCTAGTAGTAACAGCAAGAGAAAATTGAATAAAGAAAGATTTTGGATTTTCTTTCACTTTAAAGATTATTCTGAAAGGAGATGATGGGGTAGATAAGCATATATTGGGAGCTTCATTGTCTGTCTTGCTGGAGTTCTTTCTTGTTTCTTCTTTTTTCCTTCTTCTTTTTTAAAACCTAGATAAAGGCAGGAGGATAAAGCTTCCAGTAGAAGGCAACGGATTTTGATTTTGTTTCCTTTTCTTTTAAAATAGGAAAGTGTAGAGAGAATTATATCTGGGAATTAAGCAGCTATTTAAAAAAAGATGAAGCAGATAAGTGAAATCTGAATAGTTTAATACAGAAACAGATTCCTTTTTGATTAAAACAAAAATGATAAACTGTTATCACCTTATTTTTTCTTTAAGAAAGATAGAAATAATATTCTAAGAAAGATAGAAATAATATTCTCATTTATCTTTACTCTAAAAAAATATTTCCTAAGTCACACCATTGTTGTATTGATTAAAATGAGTATGTGAATGTGCTTTATAAATTCCAAAATCCTATACAAATTTTATAACATATCATTTTTTCCTCCAGCTTTCATGCCCTGTCTTTCTTTCTTGTTTTGCCTCATTCACAAAGTGCACTTGAAGCTATATATGTAACACCAGCATAAATGTCGGGATAATTAATTATATGGTTATCCAGAAATAAAGAAAAAATATAATGCTAAGTTTTAAGCAATTATTACAGAATTTGCAAAAACCAAGTCTCCCTTGGTGAGACATCTTAATCTTTGTTCTTAAAATGATTGGGAGGCAAAATAGTGTTGATAAAAGTTGGGTGAATAAAATATTGTAAATATATCACTGAGAGAAGAAATATAAGGTATCTGGGGGAAGGTGACTAAGGAAAACTTTTAAGGTGAAGGGTGGTGACTCATGTCTAATGCATGGGAAGGCTAGAAGTTATCAAAAATTTGCAGAACAATTTTCTGCCTTACGCTTTTTCATCCTACCTCTATAGCAGTAGCCAGGATTTATCTAGCTCTGAATGTGTATCTGGTGCTCTGCCAAGGTTTTATGTTACCTCCTAATAACAATCTTTTGAGGCAGATACTATTGTTAACTCTTTTTTAAAATTTAAATATTTATTTTTTAGTTTTTTAGGTGGACACAATATCTTTATTTTTATGTGGTGCTGAGGATCAAACCCAGTGCCTCATGCATGCCAGGGTGAGTGCGCCACCACTTGAGCTGCATCCCCAAACCTTGTTAACCCACTTTTATAGATAAGAAAACTTACAGAGAATAAGAAATGTGTCCTAGGCCACATAGCTAGTGTGTGACAGAATCAGAATTTGGGTCCGCAATCTTATGGCCACTCTTAAATTTAGTCCAGAACCCCTCACCTCAGATCTAAAAGTGACTTTCTATAAAAAACACTTCATTCCCTAAATTGGCCTGATTATATTTCTTAAATACCCTTTCATTATGTCACTATCCCTCTTCTGCTTATATGGGAGCTAATCTCTGCCAGCTATTAAATCCTGGCATTCTATGAGTTTCTCCAACATCTCTTATTTGATTTCAAACCTTTTAAATACATAGCCTCTCCCAATTAAATAAGGTCTCGGGGAAGTAACTGTCCAAAGTATTAAAAACTTAAAATGTATTCGATCAATGTACTTATAAAATTTAATCTTCAAGCATTTTTTTGCCTCAAACAGACCAAACCATTATTAAATTTTCCTTCTTTTTTATCCCTGTCAGTTCAATCTGGCAAATATTTATTGAGCATCTATGTTACATGCATAGACCAAATTGTTTGCTAGGAATCCAAAGATGAATCCATGAAGCCCTGAATCTCAGTGCTAAATGGGTTTATAATGTATACAAGCATATATTATAACTGTAAGGACACAAAGTGATCTGCAAAAATAAAAGGGTATTTTAATTCTGAACATTATGTTTATGTTTGGGGAGTTTTCTTCCTTCTTTTTACACTAGGGAGTGATGAAGATTTAAAAGCTATAACAATTTTTTAAATCTCTTTCATTCTTGGTTTATCCTGATTGATTCACTTGCCATCATTAAATCTGTAACATATGAGTCAATTTTAATTAATAAGCATATATTCTTAATGAAAATACTATTTAGCAAAATTTGGTTTTAAAATCAATACGGCCTCTTAAAAATCACCTGTCATTTGTCATTAGGCATAGAAGTGGATATACTATGTTTTCACAGGAGATGTATTTTTTAAAAAAAAAAGATTTGTATACATACCTACATAAATTTTACTCTAAATACCAAAGGTATGGAATCTTTTTCACCTATATGAAGACCTCAAGTGTTCCATTTTATATGCATTTTAATTTCTTTCACTAAACACATTGCAAAAATAATGACTCATCATAATACTGGAATTGGGTAAAAAGCAAATTGTTGCTTTCTTCAGGCTGATAAGCTTATCTGTATTTGTCACTATTCTTGGTTTCTAAAAGTAACAGCACAACTGTTCATTTGCAAATGTACATTGCACACCCTCTGAGAATCCCAGGTAAATTGTCCTTAAATTTCCTCCATCTGTATTATTACTATATTAATGAAAAAAATGTTGAAAGGGCTTATAGTGATTTTAAAGAGAAATGTGGGTGGAAATTAACCTGATTTAATCTTTTAAAAATTTCATCATTTCTTTTTCAATTTTATTTTGCTATTAAATGCTATTTTGCCATTATTAAATACTATTTTCATGAGAAGCGTCCCATTTGACCAGCATAATAGTAACAATACATTTTTCTTGCTGTCATTTTTTGTTGTATTAATAAAAAAGGAAAAGTCAGGAAACCACTAATGAAATTGTTACTAGTTTTAATATGAAGATTAAAAACAGATATTGCTGGGAACTGTACATATTAAGCCTTCTTCAGACCATTACCAGAATTTTTTTTTAATATGACCCATTTTCCAATTTTAATTAGAACACAAAACATGAAATGTTCTAAATGTGTAATTAAAATAAATCTGGTGCTCTGTTATATTTTTGTAAACTCAGCATCATTACTAGATCCTATTTCAGTGATGAAAAAGAAGAAATATTATTTTTTAACTTTGTGTATAATGATTGCTTAAGATAGGAACATAGCTGTTATAAATTACTCAGTAACATAATTGGGGTGAAATGGTCACAGTGGAAAAGCAATGCTAATTACAAGAATAGAACAGGGCAATCAGTATATATAAACATAAATAGGTGGAGTTAGCATGATTTGGACATGGGCATGGAATAAGAGAATTATAAAATTTAAATATATATTTGTAAATTAAGAAAAGCTATAAGGAGATAGGAGTGAGGTGCTTTCTACAAAAGATTAATGATACAAAGTATAATACTTGGAGTTTAAAATAGAAGAAAAACACTTTAATTAAATAATAATCTCATTGACTTAAATATGCACCATTTTTGACAGGAATTTCTGGATTTTGTTAATTTTCCTCAATCTAACACTATCTTTTTTTTTTTTTTTTGGTACCAGGGATTGAATTCAGGGAACTTGACCACTCACCTACATCCCCAGCCCTAATTTGTATTTGATTGAGAGACAGGATCTCACTGAGTTGCTTAATGCCTCACTTTTGCTGAGGCTGGCTTTAAACGCACAATCCTCCTGACCCAGCCTCCCAAGCTGCTGGAATTATAAGCATGTACCCTTGTGCCCGGCTAACACTATTTTTAATATCACTTTCCTTTATTTCCAATCAACAAATTTCATACAAATATGAAAACAATATAGAAGTATGGTGTTGAGGAATTTGGCCTAATATGAATTTGTCCTCAAGCTTTTTTTAGTTTTAAAATATATTGTCACTGCTCAGCCATCCACAGAGGAGTGGGCCATTTATTATGTTGGACCTATTGAATGTAGGGGTGCTCAATAATCAGGTTATTTGTAGCATTTGAATCTTGAAATGGAGTTAAACTCTGAATGATCAACACAACTTTGAGTATAATCCAAAATCATCTAGCATTAATATTAAAGATGAAAGCCAGGTGTGGTGGCATATATCTATAATTCCAGTGACTCAGGAAGCATAGGCAGAAAGATCACGTGTTAAAGGCCAGCTTCAGTGTCATAATAAGACCCAGTCTCAAAATAAAAATAAAAAGTACTCAGCATGTAACTTAGTGGTATAGCACACCTGGGTTCAATCCCCACTACCAGAAGGAAAAGAAAAGAAAAGGATAGAAGGAAAGAAAGAAAGAAAGAAAGAAAGAAAGAAAGAAAGAAAGCTCACTCCACCATTTGTAAAGTCTCAAGCAATAATAGTTTATTAAAGATATTTTAGTAAAGTTAGTATATTCTCTAGGCCGGAAGTTATCAAACTAAAGTCAGAGGCTTAAATCTGACTCACTACTTATTTTTGTAAATAACTTTAATTGGGGGGGAACACAAACATACTTATTTGTTTCTGTGCTGTTGATGGCTGCTATCATAGTCTAGTGACAGAGCTGAGTAGTTGCAACAAAGATTATAAGCTATTAAAGCCAAAAAGCTTTACTATTTAACTCTAAACAGGGAAAAAGTATAATTCCTCTTCTACACATGTAGCAGAACAGCTTTATGAACTGTATATTATATGAATTAAGATTGAATTATGGTAATATTGAGTTCCTTCCCAAATAGAACGCATATGATAAAGTTGGATTGCTAAAGAATTTTAATCTGATATTTATACAAAAAATGTTGTGTACAGTATCAGTTTATCACACAGCTCTCAATTTTATTGGGATTTAAATAGGTTTACTCATGTATAATGGAAATTAGTAAATTTAATAAAACTTCTAAACTTTTAATATGATCAAAGAATTTCACTTAATCAGAGAGGTTACAATTTTTCATATGGAGCAATTTTCTTACATGATGAGGTACATTTGAGAATTGGGAATCCTATTTTTCATTACCTAGCTCTTCTCCTCCACTTAGCACCCATTCCCTACCACTTGCTCATTAATCCAATAGCTTCCAAACCCATGGTCCATTGAAGGAGTGTTTGATAAATTTGAATGCTGATACCTTACAGATAATTATATTAAGTGTATTTTATTCAGTCTTTGTTTTGTTAACTGCTTAGCAATATTAAGTGTTGTTCACTAGCCCTGCTCCTTTAAAAAATGTCTTCTCTTGGAGCCAGGAACACTTTCTTGCTTTCCCCTCTTATTTCTGTGCCTGTTGTCCATTTGCTCCTTTGCAAGCTTTATTGAGCAATCAATTGATATAATTTTACAATTCTTAGTCCAAGGCCACTTCTCAATTCTATTCTTTTTTTTTCCTCAAGAGGATTCCTCCATGCTCATCTTCCAATTACCTTCTGCCAGAAACTGTTAAAATACATTTCTCCTTTCTAGATGACTTTATATGAGCTACAGACCCACAAATCCAATTGTCTGTACATTTTCTTGAATAACATGCATGGGTCTCAAACCTTTCTAAAACTTAGCAAGTAATCTTTCAAACAGTTTATTTTTAGAGTGTACCATTATGTATATTCATGTACATTCCAAAAACCTTAAAAATCATCCTGGACACTTTCCTTTCACTCTCACTCCATTTATTCAATCTATCTTTAGGTAATTCATTTTTAACTCCTATACATTTGTTATAGCATAGAAATTTAGTGTCAAAAATATAATGATCACAGAAATTTTTTATTTCAATTGTGCCTGGTTACTGAATTTATATTTTTCCAGTAATAAATTAATAAAAGTGTATAACTTCATTTTAATTATGTTCATTCCTCAGAAAATCCATACAGCCTAGATAGAGACAGCTCAAGTAATTTTCAGAACCCTTTCAAGCCATAAATACTTTCTGTAGCACTGTTTGAATGTGTTTACTCCTCACTACCTCCATCATCCTCTTTCATATGGACTAATATAACATTTATATAACTGGTCTTCTTGCTTCCACTAAAGACCTACTTTAAGTGATTCTCCAGACTACTATAAAGATACTCAAATTTAGTCATATCACCTTCTTACCCAAAGAGGAGAAAAAATACTTTAGTGGTTTCCCTTTACTCTTATCATGAAAATAAAACTATTTACCAGGCTATAGGCCTTTTATTATAATATTCTCTTCTCCCTTCTCAGCTTTATCTGCTAACATGCACCACTTACTTTCTCCACTGAAGGAACATTTGTGTATTTTAAGGCTTTCATATTCACCATACTATCTCCCAAGCTCTTTGACTTTTTTGAATACTTTTCTTCTCCCTCTTTACCTATTCATTTGATTTTTTAAACATTTTTTAAATTTTAATTTTTTATATATGAGAGCAGAATTTGTTAATTCATATTACACATATAGAGCTCAATTTTTTATATCTCTGGTTGTACACAATGTAGATGTATATCAGTGAAAAATCCTCTAAAAAGAAAATGAGGAAAACTACCCCATTTACAATAGCCTCAAAAAAATTGGGAATCAACCTAATGAAAGAGGTGAAAGATCTCTACAATGAAAATGCCAGAACACTAAAGAAAGAAAGTAGACCTTAGAAGATGGAAAGATCTACCTTGTTCTTGCATAGGCAGAATTAATATTATCAAAATAACCATACTACCAAAATCACTATACCGATTTAATGCAATTCCAACCAAAATCCCAATGACATTCCTCATAGAAATAGAAAAAGCAGTCATGAAATTTATCTGGAAAAATAAGTGACCCAGAATAGCCAAAGCAATCCTTATCAAAAAGAGTGAAGTAGGTGGCATCACTATATCAAACCTTAAACTATACTATAGAATAATATTAACAAAAACAGCATGGTATTGGCAACAAAACAGACTGGTAGACCAATGGTATGGAAAAGAGGACACATAGACAAACACACATAACTACAGTTATCTTATATTAGACAAAGGTGATAAAAACATACATTGGAGAAAAGATGGCCTCTTCAACAAATCTGCTGAGAAAATTGAAAATCTATATGCAACAAGATGAAATTAAACTCCTATCTCTCATGATGCACAAAACTCAAAGTGGAATAATGACCTAGGAATTAAACCAGAGGCACCACACCTATTGGGAGAAAAAGTAGGCCAAATCTCCATCATGTCAGATTAGACCCTAACTTCCTTAATAAGACTCCTATAGTGTAAGAATTCAAATCAAGAATAAATAAATGAAATGTATTCAAACTAAAAAGTTTCTTCTTAGCAAAAGAAACAATCTGTGAGATGAATAGAGAGCCTATATTTTAGGAGCAAATTTTTACCTCTCACGTCAGATAGAACACTAATCTCTAGGGTATATGAAGAACTCAAAAATCTTAACACCAAAATAACCAATAACCCAATCAATAAATGGAGCAAGGAACTGAACAGAAACTTCTCAGAAGGTGTTATACAATCAATCAACAAAAGTTCAACATCTCTCATAATTAGAGAAATGCAAATCAAAACTTTTCTGAGATTTCATCTCACTCCAGTCAGAATGGCAGCTATATACAGAGATAAGAAAAATTGTGGTATATATGTGTATTAAGAATTGTAATGCAAAACAAAAACCAAAAACAAACCAAAGTATATGTATACTGGTATAAATTGGCGTGAACATATTTTATATACAGAGATACAAAAAATGTGCTCTATATGTGTAATAAGAATTGTAATGCATTCCACTGTTGTCGTGTATTTAAAAGTATATAATAATTAAAAAAATACAAACAACAATAATTTTTGGCAAGGATGTAGGGGAAAAGGCACACTCATACATTGCTGGTGGGACTGCAAATTGGTGCAGCCAATATGGAAAGCAGTATAGAGATTCCTTGGGAAACTAGGAATGGAACTCTATTCATTTTTTATATATTATTATCCCTTCTTTAAGGATTTCTTACAGGCCTTTCTTTAAGTATAATCTCTTTGTTATAGATTCTATAGTATTTTATGCCTCTCATACATAGTACTTATCACAGTTAAAATTTAATGTTTCTTTCCCAAATTACCTTTATTAAAGTTTACTGTGATCCCCATGATCACAGGGGATTTTTGTTGTTGTTGTTCCCTTGTGAACCAACAGACTCAAGCATGACATATAAAACAAGGAAATGCTCAATAAAGATTTAAAAATAATTAAATGCTTCCTTAAATGGATCCATCTACTTGAATACATAATTACAAATTCTAAATGAATAATATAATAGTGATATTATTATTTACAATGTGTCTGTTACACATTTTTATCACATTTAAAATTTACAATACACAACAAACTCATATAACAAGTACTGGTTTAATTTCCATTTTACCATGTGTCTCCCTTCTACTTCCCTAAGCAAGCAGGAAGTAGCAGCATTAAATTGTGTGTTGTAAGGTTTAAGATTATTTTCTTTTATTTTTTATGACCAATAAATATTAAAGCAAATTGACTTTTATAAGTATGTGAAGATTCAAATACATAGGGGAGATTTTTCCTGATAATTAACAAGTGCATTTTTCTGACTAGGTTAATGAACTATATATCTACAGGTATCAAAGGAACCAAAAGCAAATAGACTTTATACTACCTAAATTAAAGCATTCAATAACCAAACCTAAATAAAGTCATCTTTAATATTTGAAAAAATATGCACTTTTATATAAATAATTCAGTCTTTTTCATTACTGGTGATAGTTTTACTGTATAATTTTTTTTTAAGAAAAGCAATATCAATCATCTTCCTTCAGGTAGGGTATGTTGAAAAGAAGTTTATGGCCATTACACAATTTATATCATTTATTTTGGACAGAAATAAAATAAACTCTAGAGAAGAAGGAATTCTAAGGACAACATGAATTGATATTGGCAATGTAAAGCAAATGGCTGCCAATATCCTAAGCAATAATTTAATTTTATTGGTGACCCTTATGCACTCATTAATGATTTTTCCACAGATTTTTAGAACAGCAACAGATAAGACATTGTTGAAGAAAATTGTATATATTCACCTTACTAGGAAGGACTAGGAAATTTTCTCAAAAAGCATAAATCACCCCATGGAAATAGAACATCTTCAAATTTTAATCTGCCTTATTTATGTTATTCCCCACCTGTTAATAATTCAGATGTTTTTGAATAAGGGTCAAAGAGTTGATGATGCTCCAATAAAACAGTGAAACTGTTCAGACAGGACAATTTTTTCTCTTTTTTCTCTTTAAATGCCTTATTTAATATAGCCATGTCACTTGAGAATTACATTAGCCATTACTCTGTTTAGATATAATAAATCTTTGTACCAGGCAGTATGTAAGAGAATGGACTATGAAACTGTCTTTTCATGGCCCAGTTAGAAGAGGTGTAAGTTGCCATTATTGTAAATTAATTACCAGTATGCTTTTTATTGAAAAAGATCTTTTTTCTCTCTTCAGACAGCAGGGTAAATACAAACTAAAGAAGTAATAAGGCAAAACTCACAGTAATTCTTATAGGAATTACTCCAAGTTTGTTAAAATAAATACAATTTTGCTTAGAGTTTCTTAGACTTCATCAATTTTTTAGTAGTTACAAAGGCAAATGTTCCTTAATAAAGAAATTGGAAATAGGTGACATTTTATTAAATTTATTTAACTTTTTATTGTTAAATAATTGGATGAATACATTAAACAGCATAATAATTGCAGGAAATGTTCAGGTATAATGTCTATCAACGAGCAAAAATGATGTTCTCCCTGTGAGTTCATTATATTTTTACATCAGTACAATCATATGTATACTGCTTAATTTGAGTTGTCAACTTGATTGGTTGAAAAGATGCCTAAGATGAAGAGCCTTCTCAGTGTGATCTGAGTAGCACAGTCCAATAGATTTGGACATGAATGGAACATAAAGATGGAAGGACAAGAAAGCAGCAGCAGATACAGCTTGATTCTACTTGAGCAGGTGTTTTGATTGCTGTGGAGATAGCCTGAGGACATCAGACTCCAACTCCTGCAATCTCCAAAGTGAACTCTGGCAACTTTCCAGGGAGTTTCCAGGCGTTCAGTCCCAGACTGAGGTTGCATCAATGATTCCTCATGTTCTGAGTCTCTATTATCATGGGCTGAGCAGCTACTGATTCTTCCAAATCTCCAATCCTCAGAGAGCCATTGTAGGACTATCCATCTTCTGGACATGTAAGCCAATCTAATAAATCCTAATTTTATGATCATATATAAGCTGATATTTATCATCCTTAACATTTTCTTAGTTTATATAACATCTTCTTAGCTTGCATGCTTTTCTAGGCATATTCATCTACCAATTACACACACACACACACACACACACACACATACACACACATATATATATGTGTGTGTGTGTATGTGTGTGTGTATGTGTAATAATGAATATATATCCTGTTGGTTTTGATATATATAATGATACATATATCTATATATGTCATGTATATTTCATATACGTGATATATATATATATATATATATATATCAGATATATTTCGTATATATGATATGGTTCTGTTCCTCTAGAAACCCTAATATATCATACTATTTTTATTGCAACATACAGCCTGTTCAATAATGAATACTTTAGGTGGAAGCCAACTAGAAATTTCAGTAACTGACATTTGCAGTATAATTTTCATTGGACACAATGAAATATTTCCCAGGTAAAACTCTACATTTTATTTTCCAACTTTAGTAAGTAGAAAAGTGACTTTTCTGTGTCTGTTCTGATAGACAAATTTTTCCCCTATTAAGTCTTGATTTTTCACTTTTTTGTTGCCTAAGGATTGAGTCTTATAGGTCTGTGTGTCTCTAAGTTCAGTCCAGCATTAGAATCACCTGAGGTTCTTTTAAAATAGATACTTCTGAGACCATCACAGACAAGTAATTCAGATGCAGAGACTACACTTTGAGGAAGATTGCTAAAGGTTATGATTCTTTTCCTCAGCAAGATTTTCTCTCTGTTTTGCATCTATTTTACTAAGCTTCCTCATTAAAAAAATACTCTTTTTGTGAGGCAGCTATTTGGATTACCAGCCTTTGAGAAAACTGATAAATTTGTGCTCCTGACTTGGTCCAAATATTCTTCATTTATATCCCATTTAAATAACTTTCACACACAAAGAAAACCCTTCAATGAAAATAAAGAAATGGAGAAATTAATAAATAAAACCATTTGAACGAGTAGAACTGAGTGGTAGAGAACATGTGTAGCAATACAAAGACATTGGGTTCAATTTCTAGCACAACAAAAGGAAAACATATCTTCTGGAATTTGTCTGCCCTGGTGAAACTGACATGAAGACCCATTGATAAATACAGGGAAAGAAAAGAAATTTGCCAGGCAGGGTGCAGAGATTGCTGTGAAAACAGGTTGTAAAGAAATTAAGTAAGGGGCTACATTTCATATCTGAGTACAAAAATAGTATACAGAAAGTATACGAAGATTGTCATGCACATCAAATAAAAAGTTAATGCAGCAGAGCTTCCTGATATAGATGGTCTTAGTAGTTACATTTCAGAAAATAAAGTTTAGGCCTACATATTTAACTTGACCCTATAATAATATAGGGTCATTTATGAGAACTTTGGATTTAGGAGTTCATGACCTGGAGTCTAAGTTAAACTCTAAAGAGTCTGTGAATAACTTTCATATGAATTAAAAATGTATTAAAATTCTGCAAAACTTTGTACACGTCTTTCTTCACTTCTTTGTTTTATTTTCTGTTTGGTTTATAGTAGTAAAGGAGAATTGTTCATAATTTCAATCAACTTCTCAGGGATCCCTGTGATTCCCACGATAGGTAAAAAAAAGCCACAAGGAGTCTTCTTGCTGCAAGACCCCTTAATCTTGAGTAAGATTAGAAATTTAAGCAAGTAAATGCCCAGAAAGCTGAGAAGGAAGAGAAATTGTTTTCACCCAGCATTAAATACCTGGTATGGCCAAAGTGTTGCTTGGTTCTCAGAAAATAGTATAATTTTTCCCACCTCCTTCCATTCCTGACTTTCTCCACACAAATAGCAGAAACATAACCCTGCAGTCTGTGCAGAGATTGTACTCAGCAGGTTATTATTAAAATAAAGAAAAGCAGGAAGTCTTAGCAGGACTATTAGTTCTTGATTCTAATTTTAAGGCTCATTCCTTCTCCAGTCCACCTTCCTTCTGTTCCTCTGATGTTCCAAGCTTGTCCTAACCTTGTTGAATCTTGATTTTATCCCTAGCTCAAACAATTTGTTCCTATATCTTTAAAAGTTTGGAGTATAAACAATAGGAAAACGTTTCTTCACTTCCAACTAAAGCATGAGTTCATAAGACACTTGAGTCATTCCCATTTATTCAAGGTGACTATAACCAAGGTGATTTTATGAGAATCCTATGCCAGGAGGGTGTATGGTTATTGTAACATAAATTCAAATGTAGAAAGACAGAAAGTAGGACAGATAAGGGCACATAAAAATGGAACATACTTATATGAAAGGCTTCAATTGGGGAGAATATTTGAAATAGATCCTAGTACATGTGGAAATTAAGAATATGAAACTAAACTAGGTTGATGAAGTTTTACTGGCAGTAACTAGTAAAGAGGATCCACCAAAGTGGATCAACTCATAATAAAAAGAAGAGATTTTAAATAGATTAAGAGATTAAAGGTGATAAAGAAATTTGGGAACAAAATTTTCTATTTCATTTCAGTTTTCAAAACTTGAGCCCTTGATATACTGTGACTTTAACCCTCATAAAACTAGATTTTCAAAGACAACTTTTGGAAAGTCAAATCAAGAAAAGCTACATTTATAAATAAAATAAGAAATTAGAAATGTTAAACATTAGAACTTTGGCTTCAAGGAACTGCAATGATTCTAGTAACATTGCATTCTAGTCAAATAACCTCTTGAGATTGTTGGTAATTCTCCTTAAAAACAATTTTTTGATCTGGGTGGTGTCACACAGCTATAATCTCAAGGACTCAGGAGATTGAGACAGAAAAATCTCAAGTTCAAAGCAGGCCTCAGCAGTTTAGTGAGGTCCTAAGAAACTTAGTGAGATCTTGTCTCAAAAAAAATCATTTGTTTTGTTAGCAAGATAATCAAGTACTATACTTAGATTAAAAGGACTTTAATTTTCTGCCTATTAATTTTCCCTACTACCCCCAAACTGACTTACTTGAATTTTCCTGGTAACATATTCTTATCCAATAAATAGTCTTACAGTCAGTAATACACAGGAAAAACATGGATTAAAATTTAATTTGACATCCTGGCCTAGAAATCATATATATATATATATATATATATATATATATATATATATATATATATATATATATATTTGGGAGATAAAATTTTGGCATAATATACCCTATGATTATATGATCTCACTCTAAATTTTATTTTAATATTATTGATATGATTTTATCAGAATAGTTTAAAATTTTACAGTACATTCCTAAGATCATGCAGTTTTAGTTTATTTGCTTACTTAATGGGAAAATGGAAAGTGTTTTGAATGTTATTTTTCACCTACAAAAGAGGTTCCTTTAACATCACCTGGCTATAATTCTTATTTACAGCTAGCCATGGTCTCCTTAGTCTTTGAGACATCAAGCTTGCTCTCATTTTATGAATTGTTGCTTTTCACTCTGGCAGGAACTATTTGTTCCTTTATGCTACAGGCATCATTCTAATACAAAAGGAAAATGTCTTTCACTCCATTTTATCCCTTGAAGCAACTCTGAAAACACACACTACTAGTCACCAAATGACCTAATGTCTGATTTCTGCTTATTCTGCTTTTTTTTTTTTCAGGCCCTATTAGGAACTAAGGTAGTAAAAGCTATTGGTTTTGGTCTTTTCCCCTGAAATCTGCCATTTTTGAAGTTACTTCTAGTCAACATAGTTAGTTTCCAAGGAGGTTACAGAATTGAGACACTGAATAGATATTAAGGAAGTAAGTTGGACACTGTTATTTTTTGGATATGAGGTGTCCTCCAAAGATTCTGCTAATGTAACAATGTTTAGTGGTGAGACAATTAGATTATGAGAACTGCAACCTAATTAGTGGATTAATCCATTTGATGTATTAGTAAAATTTGCATGGACAAACTTGGTGGTAACTACAGGCAGGTAGGTTATGGCTGCAAAAGGTGAATCACTGGGAGTGTGTCCTTGAGATTTATAATTTGTTTCTGATGCCCCCGAACCCTCTCTCTCTCTGCCAAATGGTTGTCCTAAG
The DNA here is from genome assembly GCF_045843805.1 of Urocitellus parryii. Taxonomy (NCBI): domain Eukaryota; kingdom Metazoa; phylum Chordata; class Mammalia; order Rodentia; family Sciuridae; genus Urocitellus; species Urocitellus parryii. The sequence continues at coordinate 46,288,239 of NC_135547.1, read as the reverse complement.
TTTAAGAGCTTACTTCCAACACTCCATTCCACCATGATGTTCTGCCTCATCTTGGGGTCAGAGCAATGGAGTCAACCAACCACGGACTGAAACTCTAAAACCTTGATTCCAAAATAAACTTTTCCTCTTCTATCTAGGTCTTGTCAGGTATCTCAGTCATGGAAACAAAAGCTAATACATGTACTGAATGAAGAGGAGACAGGAAGTTATTGAAAATCTAAATGAGAATATGTTTATACCTTCACCACATTAAGTGTCTTTCCTATCTGTTGGTGTCTGTGATACATACCCTGAAGAGTATCTTATAGAAGATATTGGAGCTGGATGTTGAAAGATGAAGAGGATCATAATTTAAAGACAGAAGTTTCTTTCAGAAAAAAATTTGACCTTTATCATTTCTCCACATCTCCATTATCCAGAGTAAGACTCTTTGGCTCATTCTCAGAGACAAAAGGTCTTAGATGAAATCCCATCAAGATGTTTTCCCTTCTTGCTTTATGGGTGCTCCGCCCCCAAGTCAAGATTCCCATATCTCCTTCATCAAATATTATGTACATACTATTATTCTGTGTTTGTGCCTGTTTGCTCAATCACCATATCCCAAGTGCCTGGATTAGAACCCTAATAAATAATAGAAACATTTTTTTGAATGAATGAATGGATGGATGGATGAATAATTATCCCTGACTTTCTATTGTAGCTTTGAGCATTTCCATAAAAATTCATTATTTCCTCACTTGAAGTTAAGGGTTTATTTATGTTACAACCAAGTTCCAAGAATATGTATGTCTGTTGCCTGACTCATGAGGAAAAACAAGTGACAGAAGAGTAAGCAACAGAATTGTTGTAGGGTCACCCTGTTCTTTAAGAATATTAAGGAATGACTTTGAAAAATTGGAATGGATGTTCAACAGGTAGAATTTGATAGTTGAATCTGTTAGAGGCACACTGGTCAATGTGTCTGTAAATGAGATCTACAGTATCACAAATATGGTGCTGGGTGATCAGTGGCACAATGTAGGCTGCCATTCATCATTGTTGCAAAATCTGAGAAGCATAAATGTGGTTAATTTATTTATACCATCTCAGCTATTTTAAGTTATATATCATATTTTATTTTTGAGTTGGATTTATAGCAAAAGAAAAAGAAAAATACAGCCACACAACAAAAACCTTTCTCATATTGTTTAAGTCCTTATTTAATTAAAAATATGTCAATGATAGATTTTATTATTTATGATGTTCATTATTCTTATGATTTTTTAAAAAAAATAGTTGTCAGTGGACCTTTTATTTTATTTATTGACACACGGTGCTGAGAATCGAACCCAGTGCCTCACACAGGCTAGGCAAGCACTCTGCCCATGAGCCACAACCCCAGTTGTGTTCTTATGATTTTAAACATGTATTATTAAGGTTTTCACAATGTTATTAATTACATATTAAACTCAGAAAATCAGTTTAGGTATATACTATATATCTTGTCAATTACTAATTTTTTAAGATTTCATTTTAAAAGAATTGCCAAATTTTATATACTTACTTATACCACAATTCTATTTGGGGAATCAAATTTTCCAGGTATCATGTGACAAAATAAAGAAAGTGAAAAAGTAAGCTAAGATTGAGTATTACAATGCACTTATTTTTTTTTTCAAAATCCTAAAATGCCTCAAGCTTCAGAAGGATCTTTATTCTGTAAAATGAGAGAGTTGGATTAAATTATTCCTGCATTCCCTTCCTGCTCTGGTATTCTATGGCCCAAACTTTACTGTGAAACATCTTTGCTTTCTTTCATCTACTACTCTTATTATTAGTTCTGAGCTGAGTGTTGCAGTTTAAAGTATCATCATACCTGTAAACTTATGGATGAAAAACTATGCTGACTTTTATCAATAAAACAGCATAAAAATCACTTTCATAAATTACATACCAGTTAGAAGAAAATAGCTGTGTTAGTGAATATATGATAAACACCAAAAGCAAACAAACACACAAAACAATATAGGTTTTCTTTCTGAAATACCCAATACTGGATATCATACATTTAGAAATAGAATAATATTAGGAAGTAAATATCACTTTACAAAGTGTACAGCTATCACCTCTTGGAATTAAAAAACTTCTGAGTAAAGGTGGAAAGGAATTATTTGCCCCGTTCCGTATAAAATTGAATAATAAAGACAAACTTAAGGCATTAATATTAAATAATTACTCAGCTACTTCAATAGCAAAATTCACTGTCTCATTATTACTCTATGTGCATATATGATTACATGACTACTATGATTCTATATCATGTAAAACCAGAAGAATGAATCCTTTTATGTATGATGTGTCAAAAGGCATTATAATGTCATGTATGACTAATTAGAATAAATTAAAGAAATTCTCACTCCCTTGTTGCATTATTATTGTTATTATTATTTGCTTTGTTTTGTCTTATTTTTGGTAACAGGGAATGAACACAGGGATACCACTGAGCCACATCCCCAGCCCTTTTTGTATTTTATTTAGACACAGGATCTCACTGAGTTGCTTAGGGCTTCATTAAATTGCTGAGGCTGACTTTGAACTCTGGATCCTCCTGCCTCAGCCTCACTAGCCACTAGGATTACAGGCTTACAGGCATGCCACCATGCCCAGCTCTTGTTGCATATTCTTAATGAGGTCAGGTTCATTGTATTGTCAAATACTATATACTAACTCATAAAGAAAAAAAATATCTCTTGGTGAAATGGAGAGGAGATGTGATATATATATATATATATATATATATATATATATATATATATATATATATACACACACACACACACACACACACACACACGAGAGATAGAGAGAGAGAGAGACAGAGACAGAGACAAAGATAGAGAGAGACAGAGAGAGAGGAAGGTTTTTACATGTACTTTTCTATTTTCTTTGCAAAGTACTAAGAAGTAAAATAAATTCACTGACAAATGTAAGAAGAGGAGATAGAATTCAGTGATCTGGGGAGAGTGGCAAAAACTCAAATGACCTTTTATGGAATCAAGTAAGGTGCTCACTAGGGACTTGGTGCTTTGGTACTGAAAAATGCATGGTATGTATAAAATTAAAACTCAAAAACAGTGGATGTTTTAATTTGATTCTGGTAATCATTACATATAAAACAATATATTAAAATGTACATCAAATAATCACATTTTATACCTTGAATATATTTAATTTTATTTGTTAATTAAATATTTTTAAATAATAAAAACAAGAATTTTCTTAAAAACAATAAACTCTACAAAGTCCAGAATTTAAAAGAGTAAAGGCAAAAACATTTTAAAGACTTAAATAAATATGGGGAATATGACATTGAGCATTATAAAAACCAGCAAATGACTTAATTTCTCTAGTAGTTCAGATATATTATTGAATTTTAGTTTGGAAAAGTACAATGAAATGTGGATAAGTTTAAACCATCTTTGTGTGCTTTGATTCACCCACAGACTCTATCATATATCTATTTTCTCCTGTGGACTCCATGTTGAATAACAGCTGGGAACAGAATCTCTTTTTTGACATTGGTGTCATCACTTCAAAATAAACAACAAAAAAGGAAAGCAGTCCTTAATAGCACAGCAAGTGTTGTTATGGTGTTTTCTGCTATGACTCTAGGACTCTGATTTTCATTTTGCTTTATACCCTGTGGAGCTGAACCAAACTTACAATTCCTATTAACTTCTAAAAGAGCCCATACTCAGATCAGCTCCTCAGGGGTATAGAACAAGAAAACAAAACTGAAAAAAAAAATACAAATCTTCTTACTCCAAGAGGGATTCTTTTCACTTTATGGATTATCTGTTTTTGTTGTCTCAGAGATTACTGGGGATATTTTTTAGTGCTGCACTTGTATATTTTGATCTGTGTGACAGAAACAGCAAAGAGTAGATTGGACACAAACACATTAGCATAGATGTCAGTACAGATTTCTGATAGAACTATCAAAACTTAATGGTCCTTTACAGCAAATAGGTTTTAAACAGTGGCAATGGATCAATTTTAAACAGGTTCTTCTTGGAGACACAGTACATTTAAACAAAAGATTACTCATCATCTTCCATACCTGAAAAAGTTGAATTCTGTCCATAGATAGTTTCACATTAGAATGGAATCTGTACATTGGAAAAATCCATGGAAAACAAAGGATTTATTTTACTGTTGAGAGTATTGTTGTGTCTACCTACTCCCCTGGAGTACCTGACATCAAATATAGGTCAATTATGTTTATTCTATAAAAAATTAATTGTAGTAGATGAAGGTTATTCTTGTGGTTCAAGTAATAGATTATGAGATTTGAGGGAATTGCATTGATATTTGAAAGATTTGGGAATTAGAACTCTTACAACTTGGTGATGAACAACATGTGAGTTAAGAAAAAAAGAAAGAAAATTAGGAATGATCCCCATGGCATCTTAATGTTGTTTAAGGATTAAATAAAATAAAGTGTTTAAGTACATAGTATAAAAATAGTACTACATAAAATTACTCATTATTACTGAAATTTAAATTAGAGCTTTCCACAGTGTTAGTTATGAAGACAACTGTTGTTTTTTAAAATTGATAGACCAAAACAGAAAAGTTGTGTATATTAACTGGGTACCATGTAATGTTCAATACATGTAAAATAGTTTTTTTTTTCCCTCTCCTTACTGGGCTATTAATATCCTATTGACAGTTTCTCTCAGAATGTGTAATGACATCTCAGATACAATTATTTGCAAATTTTCATTACTAGTTCCTTGGAGTAAGGCATTTAGAAGCAAACCCACCAATACAAGGAGACTCCAGAATCAAAGTACTTGGAATAAATTTTTGCTAAATAAAGGTGACCTAGTATTACTAATTTACATAAGTTTCAAAACATTTTTGCTAAAGTCTCTCATGGGAGATAATTAAGGAAATATATAAGGGGAATTGGTTGAGCAAAGAACTTAAATGTGCACTCTATTTGTGTGTTAGGATTACTATGTTCTTCATAATATTTTTATTATGCTTTCAATTTAATGATAAGTAGTAACTATATTCCAATTTTGTGGTACTATTTTACTGCTATATAACAGTAAAAAAATAACTTTATATAAGCATCAACAGTCTTTCTTGAATAGTTAATAGACAAGACTATGCCAATTTACAGTGTTCAGGGGAAGCACAGAAATGCACACAACCAAAATGAACTCTGCCACTCACTTTTGATTATCTTCAAGAATGATTCCTTAGAACTGATCTATTTATCCCTCATCTTCACTAGTCAGTGCAAGCTTGAAAGTAAACATGACAGCAAATGTTTGTGAAGACCAAGGTGAAAATAAACTTTTGTGAAAAATATATTACCTTATTATAAATGAAAATGTGATGGAAGTCCTTGATTACTTTTCTTGGCCACTTTTTTTAAACATAAGCACACATTAAAATGAAATTTACACATAATAAAAGCACTAACAGTGACAGTATTTAATATTCACTAAGGGATATCTATACAATTTTTCCATGTATTACATAATAATTATTTCAATAACAGTAAATTAGAAACTATTATCCCCCCCCCTTTTAGAAATGAGGAAACTGAAACAGAGACTTTTAATAAATTATTCAATATAATTGTATCTGAGTAACAGAACCAGGATACACAATTATACAATATACCTCCAATGACCATGCTTTTCCTCCGTGTGTTACATTGCCTTCCTAAAATATGGTAGCAAGGTATCAAACTCTTGTGTAACCATTATTTACTAGGAACATATAAGCAGAAAACAATTATAGACTTTGGGGTAATCAATGCCACTTGTTGCCTAGTCCCAATCATTTTCACTACTGGTTTAGCAAATCCCCAAAAGTGTTCCCATCTACACTCTGGATGTTTTGGATGTTTCTACCACCACCTCTTCTGATACCACTACTAACACTCCTAGAGCTGCATGCATCCTCTCCTCACCTATGCATTGTCTATGTCCTCTTCTGTTCTTTTGCCATCAACTTAGTCCGTCCCCAAATCATCAGTTAAGGTTTTTCCAAGCTGTGCAGCAACCATGTCATCCATTGTTTCTTGAATAGCGTCTCAGCATTAAATATAATTTGGAAGCAGAATTAAAAAGAATTGTGTGTGTGTGCGTTTACTACTGAAATTATTGTGTGAATTAGAAAATCTATGATGTATTTTGACTGTACAATATAGGGGGGACATATCTAGTATTCTAAAACCTTTTATGAGCAATATGACAGTTTGTTTTTCCCAATAAACCTGATATTGATTAGCCAGGCAGGTGGCACACACCTGTTATCCCAGCAGTTCAAGAGGCAGATGCAGGAGGATCACAAGTTCAAAGCCAGCCTAGAATGGATAAACAAAATGTGGTATATATACCCAATGGAATATTAATCAGCCATAAAGAAGATTGAAGCTCTTTTAAGACCTCTATAGATCATCAGGTTCTTTCTTTACGTCTTTGCCCTGAAAAGTTGAAACTTTCCCCCGGCAAACATATTCATATCCTTAGTTGACAACAGATAGCTTACATATTAGGTTATTTCTCTCCAAAACTTAAGATCAATTTATTATAAATTTATGTCTTATGTAAAACTCTCTGAAAGTCACATGACTCTAATTACAAGACATCTTTTATCTTTCCTGGAAAATTTTCTGATCAATCATATTTTCTTTTACACAACATTTCAAATGTCTTTTTTTGGTTCAAATAACCACGTTCGTTTCTTAAATGAAAAGCCTATGCTAGTTGACAGTTCATCTGCAGAGACTAAGTGACTGACATTACTTAAGACAAATGAGTGTGTGTTATATTATTACCTACTCTGATGGGGCCACTTTAGTGACTCCTTGCAGTATTTTATGTCCCTAGGACAAATGGACTTTTAGTGTAATAATTTTATAACCAAAATTAGCTTGCACATAAAGAAGCATTGAGCATATAATCTTCATTAGCATAAAATATAAAAAGTTTATTTTATCACATCCTCAATATGTAACAGTAAAAATGTACAAACATATTAGTAGGAATTAAAATGGACATTTCTATCTGCCTTTTTAAGGGAAAATAATAAAATGCCCCTTTATAATATTAGGAGTACTTGACTTAAGCATTGAATATTTATATTTCAATATTTTCAAAAACTGAGTGTCACAGATATGGTAAGTTGTACCACCAATGTGCTGCAACTTTCTATTTCACAAAGAGAAAAAGATTAAGAAATGTTTAAATTGCAGAATGTTATTGTTAAAAGTCTTACTATACTAGGCAGTAATTTTTAGTCAGACTAAATTAAATAAAAATGGAATCATTTCCAAGATTTTCCATGCAAGTTCCATAGTTATTAACAAAGTTATGACCACCAAACAGTTTCTTTATCTTAGTATATATTTTTTCTAATATACCATGCTATTTGTCTAACTTTAATAAACAAAGGCAATCATTATTTACCAATAAGCTCCTCCCACTTTGTCCCTAATTTGATGTATTGATGATCTAAAAAGTAAGGTAGTAGTGAGCACAGTGGTGCATAGTTGTAAATATAGTGACTCAAGAGGCTTCAGTAGGAGGATCATAAATTCAACGGCATCCTCAGAAACTTAGTGAGACTGTCTGAAAACACAAAATGAAAAGGGCTGAGGTTGCAGCATGGTGGTAGAACACCCCTGGATTCAATCCTCAGTACTGCAAAAATAAATAAATAATAAGGTAGTAAAAACTATCTCTTCCATAAAGTGTCATAGAAATGTTTGCCTCATTAAATACATTAACGTGATTGCAATACACACACACACACAAAAAAAAAAAAAAACATCTTTGAAATATAGCAGTCAATGGACAAATGTGATCTAAATGTTCATTCTCTTCATCAAACTTGTAGCTTAAAGAAAAAATAATACTTGAGGACTTCCTTATATCTGTTTCTACCCATAATTTTTATGCTTCTTCTTTTCTTGGGAGCAAACTGATACATCTGCAGACTGTATAGTAAGACTATAGATATAATGTAACTCCTTATAAATCACTATACATTACTTTCATTGAATTGTGACTTTATATCAAGTTCCTGAAATTTAGGAGATTTTTTTTCTGAAAAAATAGGCATATGAAATATTTTTATGCATGTTGTATAACAGATAAGATCTCCATCAACACTCTTACACAAATTAATCAGTTTGTATTTTCATATTAGGGAAAGCTTTGCTTCCTCAGGGATGCAGATATAATAGCTTTAGAAGGAGACTGTGTTCTAAAGAGACCTGCAATGAATCTTTGTTTTCTTTCTGACAATCACTTCTATTTTCGATGATATCTGATACTTTCAAGGCCTGAGACACTAACATATTTTTCCGATAAACCATATACTACTGTCTCAATCATATGGCTTTTAAAATAAATTTTATGAAATGCCATTTCCATGGTCCCTTGTCTCTCATGCTGTTCTTATAAGTTGTTATGGTTCAGATACTCAGTGTCCCCCAAAAGCTTATGTGTGAGACAATGCAAAAACATTCAAAATAACTGAGTTATGACAGCCTTAAACCAATTAGTTAATTAATCACCTGATAGGAATTAACTAGTGGTAACTGGAGGCAGGTAGCATGTAGCTGGAGCAGGTTCCATTGAGGGTGTGCCTTTGGGGTAAATGTTTTTCATCTGGCAAGCCAACTCTCCCTCTGCTGCTTGATGATGTCATCAGCCACTTTCCTACACCACACTATTCTGCCATGGTATTCTGTATTGCCTTGAGCCCTGGAATGGAGCTGACCTTGCATGGACTGATACTTCTGAAACTCTAAGCCCCCAAATAAAATTTCTTCCTCTAATTGTGCTTGTCAGGTCTTTTGATCACAGCAGTGAAAAACACTGACTAAAACTACATTAAAATATTTTTATTCAATTTAATAGCTTTTGTGATTACAAAGCAGAAAATAAAAATATATTAGCAACCTGCTATGTTCAATAGAAAGACTAGTCTAGAATTTTCATTCAATTTTTAAAATTTAAATGGTAATGATTCTTTGCTCTTATTTACAAAACACACAAATTTATTATATATATTCTTATTTCAAGTCACTTGAAATCACTTTTAAAATGAAGTATGTAATAAATACAGGCTTTTGAAATAAACATAATACCTCTTTATATTTCTATATGAGCAGTAGGTAAATGATAAAAATTTTCACCTTTCGGAAATAAAATTCTGGCCTTCTGGTTTTGCATAATGGGTAGCAATATCTCATTATTTAATATTTATTACTGGTTGTATGACCTTGGAACTCTTTGATACTTAGTTTCCTTATCTATAAAAGGAGGATGATAGAATGCTGAACCCAGAAGTTTGTTATAATGATTAAATGCATGTATTTCTGTAGAGTGTATAACACATAACTCATCACATAAAAATAGAATAACATTAACCATTAATAAGAGAAAATTAAATTTCATAACATTATGTAGACTATGATTGTGGAGGACCTGAAAGCCTTCTGTTTAGATTTAACTTCAAGAGCACCTGTGTGCAGTTGATATAAAGTGTCTAGCTGCAAACTTTTGGATTCATTATGGTGCTCATTTGCTAAGGTCTCTCTTTCCCTGAGATACTGCAAGGCAATGATTGGCAGTGTGGAGAGTTGCTAGCTTTGCTCAATTCCTTACCTGGGACTTTTCTAATTGGCAACAATTTGGGGGAGACACCATTAGTTTAATGAAGACATGTTCAGAATTGTATTGTAGAGTTTGGGACTATTTCTTCCAAATCATTTCCACTGTCCTCTCTTATTTCTCAAAGAATAATTTACCATAATTAGTTCACTATTAACTCAGCATTAGCAGAAATTTTAATGCAAAAAATAAAGAGAAAAAAATAAATTAAAAAGTTATAAAAACATTGCATTTCACAGGTAATGTAATAATTACATTTGTTTTCCAGAAGATCTAAATTATATAGTTTATGATAAGCATAAGGAAATAAAATATATGTTTAGAAAATTATTGTATGATAAGTAAGAAACTAATTTCCCGTAGGGAACAGGAATGTGGGTTGGAGGATTTGTGGATTTCTAATTTTTTAGTTCACATCCTCCTTGAAATTTTTTGACATTTTAATCATAAGCATGTATTAATTTTGCATTTAAACAATAATAAATCAAACAACTAGATGCAACCAAATGTCTTTCATTATATCATCTAGCATGATATAATGAATAAAATACTTATAAATAGATTTAGAAACTCTGGATTTAGAAATCTGCTCTGACATTTTTCAACTGAGCAAAAAATTTAAGTCCTAAGCCTTACACTGTTCATCTGGAAAAACAAGGATGAATATTGCTACTTAATATTGTGCCTAATAAAACATGCATATTATGTACACTGATGACATCCATTGTCAAAATTTCTGTATTTAATTATTTAACCCCAAGACTACTGTCATATAGAGAATGAAGATATGAGTATCCATATAGCATGATCTAAGTATGCTGAAGAACCTTATCTACCCCAAAATATCATATGAATCTGTTTTCTATAATTTGAAGTGAGCTGATGGCAGGGGGGCTTGAATTCTGTTATTATAGTTGCAATATAGCAATATATGTTATTCAGTATCTCTATTATTTTAAAGCACCCCCCAAAATCGGCACTTACATGAACAAAGTTCATTATTAGATTGGTTGGTGACAGTGAAACACAGAGAATCTCATCCCCAAGACTGATAGTTGTCCCACTTTTTTCTTATACCACAATGATTTTGTATCTTTTAATTTCTGTTAATGCTTCATTAATAGTAAACTAATTATCCATGCATCACAGGTAGAGCCTCCATTTACATAGGTTTAAATTAAGTGTCTGATGGAATAAAATGGTGACTTCAAGGCCTAGTTTTAAAAAGTTAAATGAATAAAGTGATATTCTTTAAGTTTAAATAATTGATTAGGTATTTAACAATTAGAATACCTATTTTTTTCTAATAACTCCATTGCACAGAAAGGAAAACTATGATTACCTATTAAATGTGTAAGTTCTCAAATGAATACTTTATAGTAAATGTATACTTTGTCTGCACATTTAAATAGCATCTTCTTTCTCATGTTAAGAAAACAAAATAAAAATTAAAAGTAGGAAAAAACAATAAAGTCTTCTTTAGTACTCACAGTTATGTTTCTAAAATATAGTTTTTTTGTCAATTACCATTTATTACTCAGTGTATTGCAATGTAGCTTTACATCATGAATGGACACCTCATCACAATAAACAGCACTACCATCTACCTAGTTACCAAAATCAGAAATATCATACTATTATTTTTACCCTCTTTGTCATGTATTCATCCACTCATTGGATTTCTAGTAGACATGTCAAACAATCCACTGAAATGGAAGCATCACTATTTCCCTTAACCTAATCTACTTATTGCTTGCTATATTTCCATTAATGTTAACTTTGCCCTTCAGGCTAATCAGAACTAAGACATCAAGCTAGCTCATTGTTAATTCCTGTTTCTTTATTTCTGAGAGATTCCATCAGTAAATAATGTGTATCTTCCTTCATAATATATGCAGAATCTGACCATTTTCATATCTCACTTGCCTACCTTTCCTTAACACTCCCTCCCTCTGCCTTCCTCCTTTCCTTCCTTCCTTCCTTCCTTCCTTCCTTCCTTCCTTCCTTCCTTCCTTCCATTCTTTGATTCTTCTTTTTCTTTCTTTCTCTTTCTTTATCTCTCCTCCACCCTGTCTTTCTTTATTTCTCTTTCTTGTGGTACTAGGGTTTAATCCAGGGCCTCATGCATACTAGTTAGGTGCTCTATCACTGACCCCTATTTATTTATTTACTTATTTAAATTTAATACAGGATCTCGGTAAAATTGCTTAGGCTGCTCTTGAGCTTGTGATCTTCTTGCCTCAACCTTCTGAGTAACTGAAAATACAGGTGTGAGCTCCCTTGACCTGACTCATAGTCACTTCATTCTTAAATTATTGCTATAAGTTCCTGACTGATCCTACTGTTCCCATCTTTCCGTCTTAACAGTTTATTCCCAAATAATAGCCAGAGTGATTCTTTCAAAGCATACATCAAATACCCCTCTTCTCAAAGACCTCAAATGTCTTCTCAATTCAATAAGATGAAAGCCTAAACCCTTATGTGGTCTACCAAAACCTTATAGAATCTGACCAATATTGCCTCTTTAACATATTTCATATGTGTATATCCTTTAGCAGTTAAAACCAGCTAAACTGGGCTTCAAGTTCCTTTAATATGCCATATAGTCTCCACCTCACGATGTCTGTACTTACTGTTGACTATGCCTAAAAATACCTTCCCCCCGATATCTTTTTATTTATTTATTTATTTATTGCATTAAGTTTTAATCCTGATCAACTCATAACTACCCATCACTCTCATTTCTTTGGCTTAGGCTTTATTTTATTCGATAGTCCTTTTTTACCTTCTAGAGTACTATAAAATCCCACACTGCATCTAAATATTTCTTGCAATCATTAACTGAATATGGCATCTATATGACAATAAGTTATTGTTGGGACATGAAGTACTGCATAAGTGGCATAAGTTAAGGTTGCCTGAGTGGCAAACCACTCCCCTTGTTCTAGGCACATGAGCAGCAAACTCTGTAGGCACAGCCTTGGGTGTGAGGCCATGTGTTGCAGTCCCAGCACTTGCTCCACAGTCAGCTCCTCAATTGGTTGCCATAAGGACAGTTGGCCAGAAGTTGTATTGGTGGCTGCCTATAATCTGTATAATCTGCTTAGCTACTGCCTGAGTGTGTATATATATATATATATATATATATATATATATATATATATATATATATATATATATATAAAATACATGGTAACTATGCAATAAAATCAGACTTGCTTCCAGCTTGGTCTGTGGAGATCTTGATTTGTGACTCTGCAGCCACACTCTCCTCTACCATGTTCTGTGGATCTCCTCACTGGATGAGAGACAGCCCATGCAATTTATGACTTTAATAGCACCTATAAGAGACAGTTTCAAGACAGCTTGTTCTGTTCTTAGTAAGGTCTTAATAATAGGGTTCTCTGAACAGAAACTAAGATCTCTATAAGCATATAGGTGGTCATTTTAGAAAGGGTTGGGAACTAGAAATCAAGGGGGCATCAAGAATAAAACACAAGCTTCAGTTAAACAATATTTTCTGTATTTCTATATTATATATTGTGCTTCTTGTCAGGGAGTCTCCATTGAGGCAGTGGAATTAGTCACTAGACTCGAAGATAACATTAAGAGAAAAAAATGAATTAAGTATGCTTCTGAAGCATAACCTGTAATACTGGTTCTTTTTTCTTACTGTTCATCATAATCATCTGAAGGGATTTTTAAATACACTAAATCCTGGGATCTCTAGGAAACAGAATATTCAATGTTTGGGACCCTCGTAATTTTTGTATTGAGTACTTCCTTATAGGCTGGGAATGTAGCTCAGCAGTAGAGCACTTGCCCAGCATACATAAGGCCCTGGGTTTAATCCTCATCAAAAATGAAAAATACAAAACTTAACCAGACCCTTGGCTCCCTCTCCAAGAATGTCTGTCTTCTTACTTTTTGCTCACTTCATTGTAACTGACTAACTAAGATTACTCTAAGATATTAGGGAGCTACTGGGCCTGAAGAAAGAGTCAAGTAGTTTCTGTTATAGGGGAATATGTGATTTGAGGGGTAAATCAACACAGTTGATGAATAGGAAAAGAAAACAAATATTTAATTCCCTTTGCACTATTAGTACCAGAAAGAAAATTTTTAGCTGTGTTTTTACCATTCTCCATGCAATGTTCAAACATGATGCCTTCTACATTGTAGGTATTCCATGCATTTTTATGGAATTAATTACATAAAATTAATGTTAAGATGATATATATGTACAAATGCATATATATATAAATATTATATATAATTTTTAGGCCTGTTAATTGTTTTGAAACCTCTATAGTTTTTTTTTCTCAGTTGACCCATCATCAAAGCAGACTAAAACCAAATCTATTCTTTCATCATCGTCATTAATATTCACTTATAAAATTGTAAAACATTGTTCTACCTCTGAATAAGGCCAATACTCACAAAAGGAGCTAGATATTTTACAAATTTCCATTGTTATCCTTGTTTTATTCAATGAAACACCATCTCTTCAGTGATGATACCTGCATTCAGCTTTTTTGTTAATAAATAAATTTATTATTTTGCATTTTTTTACTGTTAATGCGAGTTGCTTCTGCTTCCATTCTTTGTTCTTTTTGAATGAGGAGTGTTTAAACTATTCAATTTTCAACTAGTTCTCAAAACTGGAAACATAATGATCCATACAAATACATTGAACATTAATGATAAAATAAATTTAACTGATGATTAGGACATTGATGTTTTATATGATAACTGGCTGCTTCTGTGAGCTCGATAATTGCTGTCTTTTTAATAATCTTACTACACAATCTTAAGGGCAATCTAGTTAATATTCATGAAAAGTGATACAAACCACTGAAACATGGTGCTTTTATAGATTTATGATTAGCTTAATATTTTTTTCTGAGTTTTATACTAAGAACATTATTGTCTGAATAGAATGGCTTGCTCCAATACTATGTTCTCCATGTTTTCTAGGTTCCATAAGCTTGAGAATGAGTATATGACAATCATCACCATAAAATTCTATTTCTCTAAATCGACCTCTATGGCTTTTTGAAAATCTTATTCTCCCTCAAACTCTTCCCAAAGAGTTCTAAAAGTACCTTAGAAGTGTTCCCTATGTGCTTAAATAGATTTCTTAGCTATTATGTAATGTTTGTTGCCTGTTGTTTACCTTCTCTCTAGCATTGCTCTGATGTTTTAATGACTCTTGTTGCTACTAGTGACAAAAGTGGAACGTATTTCACTGATTTCAGTGCCCACTGAAGGTGTAAAGGCTGCTGTGTTATCAAGAAAAAGGATTCAGATATTCAACCTGATGACAGTGATATCAGTGTTACAGGCATCATAGCTAAAGCTAGAGCCCCATGTCTTCTTATTTTTCCTGCATTTTTTGGTGTGTTTGTTCAGAGATATACTCATGGATGCAAATCAGCCAATGCAAGAGCCATACCCAGATTAGCCAAGGTAATCCAATGATATTTTAATCCCAGCCTGGTGAGAATTCAAGCAAGCACATCAATTGAATTTCATTGATGCTTTTATCCATATTATATAATGTGATGGATACTAACTGTAGTGGCAACATAGATTATTGCAATTCACATATAGTATATTTTTTGTAAAGATAGCTACAATCTCCCATTCCACAAGCGTTTATATAATATTACTTTTCTACTCCATCCATCAGGAGGTAGAGTATATTTTTCTTTCCTTGAATCAAAATGTCTTGTTATTTACTTGGTTCAATAGAAATCATACTTTATGATTTCTGAATCAAGATCTTAAGATATTTTACAGTTCCCATGTTTATCCTCTTAAAATAGAGCGGCTACATAAATAAGTTTGGACTAAATCTACTAAATACTGAAATGAAAGAGGGTGAAAGTGAGAGAGAGAAAGAGAGGGAGAGAGAGATTGCAGTGAAAACTAAATTGGCATAATTGACTTCAGACTCCAGCATCAATGCTCTGTACATCTATATTAGGTCCTTCAGCTCTTGGTTAAACATCTTGTCCCTTAGCAGACACTATGTGATATCACAAGACAAGCACCCCTGCAAAGCTGTGCTCTAATTACTTACTGAAAAAATGTGAGCAATAACATAGGCATCATTTTAAGTAAAAGAGACTGGCGCTATGGCTAAATACCATAAATAACAAAAGTTTGGGACAAAAATTGAAAATTCCATCAGATAATTTGGATCTAGCCAGAAATGTTATCGATAGAGTGCAGCTCACCTTTATATTCAGTTTCTGAATGGTACGCAAAATGTGATAGGGCAGCATGAAGCCAAAACGTGAGGTATAGAAATTAGTACTATGAAAAATACCAGAATAAGAGCTGATGATTGAGTGGAACAAAGTGGCAGAACCAGAGTGTAGCTCATTGTTAAAATTCTGACCAACAGGAACGGAGACAGAGAAAACAAATATAAACAACAAAAGAGGATGCTTTAACCTTAGGGCTAAGTGAATATCTAGAGTTCCCTTTTATCATGCTGAACACCCAGCAAGTATGCAGTAGATGATGTATAGAAGATGCAGAGCAGAGCAGTCATAAAATCAGTATAGTTTAAGAACATTCATCTGAAAAATACTACAATAATTAAATTAGTTTGGAGATGTTAAAGAATAGAGGTCTGGGACCCAAATAAAATATATCCATTCTGCAAAAACTTATTCTGTAAAAGTGTAACGGTGGTTGACCTCATGGTTTGAATATCAACTTTGCTACTCTGCCACTGAGGCTAACTTTAAAATAGACATTCTTTTTCTTTTCCCTCTTGCCCTCCCAAACACCCCAGGGAAATAGAACATCTTTTTCTGTTTCCTGGGCCTAGTTATCTGTCCTTGAACACACACCCACCACAGGAACCAAAATTCAGACATCTGGGATGGTGCCAAAAGGTTTAGAAAATGTTTGGCCTTCCAAATTAACAAGTGAGTCACAACCCCACCACAGGAACACCTGAAATGTAGCCTTTAAATCACCTCTTTTAAAACCCTGTGTTTCTCAGCCTGGCTCCAGGCAAGTGCAAAACATCCTGATGTGGGTTAGAGATACTATCCCTGGGCTGAAGAAAAATTCAGGAAAGCTTCCAAGGAATGTAGAAAAATGAATGAAAGAACCTGATCTCTGCCCTACTGTCCAGCCCATTTTTTGCCCATGGGAATGAAACCAGAATTTGAGAACGGGTATTAGTTATTTGCTTCTGCTTGCAAGTGGGGTCTATGTGGACTGCATACCTTGCTGATTTCTTTCCAGCTGTATGTCTAATAGGTTCCAAGAATAACTTCCACAGATGGTGGCAGAAAGCAAAAGTGAAAATAGTAAGATTTGTTTGAATGAGAAGAGGGGAGATGGAGCTCCCATGATGCCAGGGGAAACCTGGTGGAGGGATTTTTCACTTTGGTGAGCTAATCTGTGGCTTATATGACTTCTAAGAAAAGGCATTGGTCCAAGTCCAGTCTGAACAGATATCAAACAAGTATTAGGACTACTGGTTGGAATCTATGTTATACAGGATTGGGATTGTACCAGGGCTATTCCCTTGGTCCAGGACTTTCCAATTGGCTGTGCCCTTTTAGTCCTTGAGTCTGAATTTTTTTATAACTTCCACTTGGGTCCACCCCTAGTTCTACACCTACCCACACACACACTCCAGGGCAAGGGATTTGGCTGGAATATTTCAAATGTTTCTACAAGTTAATCTAAAGGTGAGATCTTTTACATTTGGGGGGGAAACTTAATTGGAGCCCATCACTCTGATTGCCTGACCATTAACTATTCTATTTTATTCAGGGAGTGAAGGTTGCCAATGTAACAATGGGTTCTAGCACTATTAGATTTTAAACTGGGGACAAAAGTGATCTCCTCTTTTAGGTTCTGACAGGATGCCCCATTAGTTCATGTGACAATTCTGGGTGAAGCCATTCTTGCTGCCCATAGAGATAGAATACAAGGACCTCCTGGAGTCCACTATATGCAGGCATCTGCATTTTGGCCCTGCTGATTTCTGCAGAGAGAGAACTGAACCCTCACAGTCTCTGTGTGATCAATGTGAGCTTCATTGGACAGGGTGTCCTGGACATAAGAAAAAAAATCTTCAATGGCCAGAAGGGGTAAATTGATGTAAACCCTACACAACTAGTTGACTGTGCCTAAATGGTATATAATTCCTGGGAAGAACAGAAACAAAAGGCACCCCATGTTTTGTTGGCAGCCTCTGCAAACTGATCTTCAAGAAAACTTAATAAAAAGGATGGAAATGGTCTCCTCTGAATATCAGTATGCCTACTGTAAAAATAAGGACACAAAAGAGTCTCTGGTTACAATTGACATTAAGAAATTCAGTTAAAATTGATGACAATATGATAATGGTAAAGAAGACAGGTCAAGCTCAACAGTATCCTGTGCTCCAACCCCTTGAAAGCAACCTGAGAGAAAGAAAAAGATTAAGGCATAGTATAAAATTTGTTGTATAAATTAAATGCACAGATAACATTCTCATCCCAAAGGCAAAAACTTTATTTGTAATGACCTCCCAGGTAAAGGAAGAAAAATCTTGATCTGCTGGAGGTCTGCTGGAGTGGATAAGGCCATTTGGGCCAAAGGGACTCTAGGAAAAATTATTAATGTGATCTTAAATAAGATTTTGTTTAAAGAGGAAGTAAATTGCCCCAGGAAGAGAGATGCATTAGTGGGAATCTATTCTCTTCTGTACAAATTTTTAAAACATGAATTGAGTGAGCTTTGCCAGATACCCTACAACATGCCTATTCTGCCTGTTAAGAAAGTTCATACTGATAAGTGTCAATTTGTATAAAACTTGAGAGCTATAAAATATTTGAAGTGTAATGTCCATTGCTTTTAGAATATCTTCTTTGGCAGAGAACAAGGTGGCTAAAAATATTGACTAGCTTCATTTTTC
The DNA here is from genome assembly GCF_045843805.1 of Urocitellus parryii. NCBI lineage: Eukaryota > Metazoa > Chordata > Mammalia > Rodentia > Sciuridae > Urocitellus > Urocitellus parryii. Next base: position 46,269,618 of record NC_135547.1, on the reverse strand, counting down.
AAAGGTAACAATTAAAAATGAGTAAATTATGTTTAACACAAATGGGATATGAAGGGAAAGGTGCGCAAGAAATGACAGAGACCAGGCAGAGATAAACACAAGAGTTTGTCTATAGTAGAGAGAGGCAAAACAAGCTTGGGTTCTGGAACTTTTATGGGGAAAGCTCAGGTATTACAGCCTGGCAGGTCCTAATGTGGGTGGTTAGGGATTGGGTTCCTATGAGGGAGTGGTGAGCCTTTCTCAGAATACCCTTGGGTGGGGAAAAGAATCTTTTTCCTTAAAATGTCCATCCAGATGCTAACTAAGAACCTTATAGGATAAACATTTATAAATGTATTTGCTAGAGGAGACATGTGATTTATTTGCAAAATTAAAATACTAAAACATCAACTTCTAAATTTAAATTTAAGAACTCTTTTCTTTATTAATTTTCTAAAGTAACATATTTACACCCATTAAATGTGTTCTTATAAGTTGGTGAATAAAAAAACAGTTTTAAACTTGCTTTGCTTCTGGACCTTAAAGAAACATTATTATGTGTTAAAATTCTAATAAGTGTAATTATTTTTAAAAAAATATTTCTTTTTAGTCGTATATGGCACAATATCTTTATTTATTTACTTTTATGTGATGCTGAGGATCAAATCCAGTACCTCACACATGCAAGGCAAGGGCTCTATCACTGAGCCACAACTCCAGTCCTAACAAATGTAATTCTATATGCAAGAAATACAGAAAGTTTCAGCTATGTTTTGAGTAAAGTCCTGTAAGAAATATAAAATATTTCATCTTATTAAAATGAATAATTTGTCTAAATTCAGAAATTTTATAAAGATTATTTTAAAATGTAAATTTAATAAAGAGTCACAACTGGAAAAGAGACTATAAAATGTTATAAATATGGAAATATATTTTAGTTCAGAAAATTGGAAGGAAGATTAAGTGTTTCTGGATGAGAAAGTATTTTGAATGATAAAGTAATATTTTGGTGCTAAAGTCCAAGATGAAAGAGGACAAAACTAAAAAATGTACCGAAGTTGTAGAGTGTCTAAGTAAATTGCAGAAGTTGTGTGGAAGATAAATCTCAAAAAGTTCTTGTATGTGATTAACTTGTCTATAACTAGTACAGTCAGTAAAAAAAAATTCACACATTTTCTAAGGTCAAATAAAGTTTAAAACATTTTTCTTCTCTTAACTACCAAGATAATTTATTATGTCAGGTTTTATTACTCAGGGAAACTAAGTCTTTAAGGAATTAGGGTTTGCACCTGTTTAAAGGCTTTCAAACAGTTACTTTGTAACTGGTTAAATAAACACTTGTTATTTTAGGTTATTACAATACAGTTGACACTCCAAATATAGGAGATATTTACACATCTGAGATATGTATACATCTGAGAGCTTAGCAGAGCACTTTACCAAGCCAGTGCTCTCCAAACTTAATTTGTCTGTAGTGGTATTAAACTATTTTAGACATAAAAATAGCAAATCTAATTGGAGATTTATTTATGTTATATAATGTTCTGTAACTGAATAAAGTAACCTTTATTTTATCAATAAGTTATATATAGAGAGAGTTTTGTGTTATTTTTTAACTGGGATTATAATTTAAATGTATTTTTGAAAGATAATACAGAGAACCTGATTTAAAGGTTGACAATATGTAACATGGGAACATTTTGCCACTTACTTCCACAAAACAGAAGTTTAAAGCTCTCAGCTTTTGTTTTATTCATGTTTCAGATGTAGTGGTTTATTGTGTTAAATGATATTCATACAGACTCAGGAAACAGAATATAAAAATTTTGTAAAATGATATTTATGAAACAGGCAAATATCAGCTTTAGAAATAAAACAATTTTAGAATTTGTCTAGACCATCCTCTCACCTGAGATTACTCTCTGCCATTCACCCTACTCTATGTTAGGGTGGCTTCAAATAAAATAGACTTAAGCTCAGTTAAAGTTGTGTTCAAAGGATCAAGTTTTGTTGTAAAGATTACCTTGAGCTCAAAATAAACAAGGGATATAATACAATATTAAGTAAAGGTTTGTGTAAAATAATAAAAGGCATTTAAGGTTGTAAAAGAGTTTTAAAAAAATTAAGTTCATAAGGATCTCATATGTGATTGAGTTTATTATTTTATGGCTCTTTGTGGCGATAAAATATATTTCAAATATACATTAGTTCTATTATATAGATTATATTTCATAGTTCAAAGCTACTATACAAACTGAGTATGTTTTTACTCTTGTTAATTTCATTTTTTATTTTCCTTATAAAACTTTATAACTATGCTTGTTATTGTTTTGCAGAAGTACTGCTTCTAACAGAACAATGTAAGTTAATATGAGATAACAAACCATCACCTATGACAGACAAGATATAAGATTGACTTCCAGTAGTAATACTACTGTAGTTAAATGTAAGGGGCACCTATATAATTATAGACATGAAAGTTAAAACCCATTACTCGTACTTCAAGACTGGTGAAACTGGTCTACTGGATGTTTAAAACCAAAACATGGAGACCAAAGTTAAAGTAAATTGGTCAAGAAGAAAGTGGCCAGTATTTTGGTCCTCATACTATAAGGTCAGCCAAGACCCCTCTAAGTGAGACAGATAAGCCAACCATAGGCAGCTAAGAAAAGGGTCTTAGAGAAGAAAAGTGTGAAGAAAGAACTGGGAAGTCAAGCTTCTGACCCCAGCTATTCCTAGCCTCAAGATAGTTCCTTAGTTCCTAGAGAAGACCAATTGCAAAAGATCTCCTCTGCCAATAAGCCCTCACCTCAATCCTTGTGGTGATTAAGCTTAGAAATCACCTTTTTCCAGATTTGCTGAAGAAGGCAAAATAGAGTTGATTTGCCCCCTTTCTGCATCCTATATCCCACCAATCATTTATAGGGACAGATCAAACCCATAAAAACTGGACAACAGGCACCCAGGGGCATCCCTCTCTTGGGACGCCCTCCCTCTTTCAGAGCTCTGTTTTCTTTTTATTACTCTAATAAATCCTGTTACTTTGTTCTCTCCCTTGTGTTTGTGAATTTCATTCGTTGAATTAGGTAGACAAAAAAACCCACCTGATATCCATATTTCATGTGACATAAGAGCTCTACAACTCTGGTGAGTCACTCAACCTCCTGAACAGGGAGATAGAGAGGACCATAAAAAAAGGGACATCGGTAGAATTATTGAAGAGGTAAATATCCTCTTGCTTTTCAAAAGGAAGCCATGTATGTGGAACCATCCTGGTAGATGGAATAACTGGTAGAGAAAGGCTAAAGGGAACAAGAGGCTTCTCATCTGTTCCCAAGAATGATCTTGGAGGAAACTCAGCTGATGCTAAGAGTAAATAGGAGTAAGGCCAATTTTGACCAACTTAGTCTTAAACACTTACCAGGAAAGTATAACCAAAGCACAGTCCTACATAAACTTTTTTTAGACCTTTATTTATTTTATTTATTTATTCATATGTGGTGCTAAGCATTAAACCCAGTGCCTCACACACACTAGGTGGGCACTGTGCTGAGCCACAACCCCAATTCCTGTACATGAACATTTAAAAGGAAAGACATTTTTTTCCTTTTTTAAAATGTAATCTATAATTTTTATTTATGTCAGCTCTACCAAAAGTAAATGAAGGGTTTTTTAAAAATATGGGAATACCTAATAATAAACATCACAAAAGACTCTAGAGTCACAAGTTTAACCTGAGGTTCAGAGACTGACTGAAATACTAAGTGCTTTTGTGCTAATTGTTAACAAATGTAATGCTTTGTTATCTTGAATATTGTAGTCCCAGCATTCTCCATACCCTGTTCATGCCTTGTCCAGTCACCTACCAGCTGCCACCATGAACCTTTGGATTTCCCTGACGCTAAATACCCTAAACTGCCCATGTTCTACCTGAAAGAGAAAAATAAATTTGTAGCACCTCCCTCCAAATTTGCCATGTATTAGCAGGAAGCAGGTTGGAGATGTTATCACTCATTTTTCCATAAAAATGGAATGTAGAAATTGATAGTGTGGAAATGTGACAGTGGTCCATTTCATGCTTTGAATATAGACCTTTCTGCTCTGCCATTGAGGCTTATTTTAAAACAGATTTTTCCTCTTTTCCCTCTTCCATTTTCTAACTTCCCCAGATGAAACAGACTTACCTTCTTCCCATCCTAGGCCTAGTTATCTGTCCTTGAACAAACACCCACCACAGGAACAAAGTAATTCAGAAGTTTGGGATGGTTCCAAAAGATCTAGGAACTGACCAACTCCAATATTAACAAGTGAATCACAACCCCCACCACAGAAACTTGTGAAACCCTCTGTTCTCCAGGATAGGGAGAATTACATCATCTAAGACAGGAGTTCCCAGTTTCTCCTTTGCTAGCAAAGGGATAAAACTTTCCTTTTTCTCAAAACTGCATTCTTGTTATTTTGTATTGGCATTTGGGAAAAGGATCAAACTTTAGATAACAAAAGTATGGTTATAATTTGTATTTATGCCCTTGTTATATTTCCTTTATAAAGCCAAATTTGAAGGAAAATTGAATGCACTCCTGAAATAAGAATCTCATGTAATTGTTACACATTTTTTTGCAATGCCATTTATCTGCTATTTATTCTTTATCATGTACTTATTAGCAGTCAAGCCTAAAGTACAATTCATTTTGCCCTTTGATTTAGTTACTGACACAGATTTATGGCCATATTTTGCATGATTATATATTGCTGGGAATTGTTATTGGAGGTCAACTTATCTGGATTAACAATAGAAAACTATTACTTTGTATCTTAGTTTGCTAGATCTGTCATAATTTATTAGCACAACCTGGGTGGCTTAAACATCTTGAATTTATTTTATACCACATCTGGAGGCTATAAGTACAAAGTCAAAGTGTCAAAAACATTGGTTGCTTCTATGGTCCATGAAGAAAAGTTCTGTTCCAGGCCCCTCCCCTTGGCTTGTAGATATCCTTCTACCTATGTCTTTACACTGCCTTCCCTCTGTGTATCTGTATTCAAATTTCCTCTTCTTATACAGACAGGACACAAATATTATTTAACTAGGACACCATCTAAAGATGTCATTGTATCTAGAGCTCCTCTTTAAAGTCCCTATTTCCAAATATAGTCACATTCTGAGACATTTAGGTTTAGGAATTCAACACAGGAAAGTTAGAGGGACACAAGACAGTTTGAAATTTCCTTCAAACAGTTTGATTTGCTTAAGGTGCAATGTGGATGTAGTTTTATATTCTTTAAAACTGAAAAACACTATGTTTTTATTTGTTTTTCTTGTTTCTGATGACTGATCACAATTCTTTGACTCTTGGTGGTAAAAAACTGGTTGTTTTCTTCTCAAACATATTATAATATGATTCAAAGTATAAACAAATAAACATGACAATATTGTGTGGGTATTTGGGAAACCTATTAGGACTCTCTAAATTTATAATAGATTTTACTGTCAAAATAATTTTTCTGCTAATTATTTCACCTGAATTAAATTTAAATCCCTCTTTAAATAGCCCCTTAAATGTTCTTTTCATCTTTGATTATTTCTTCCTCCAATACATATTCCACATTGCCACCAAAGGAGATACAATCTTTTTACTCTCCTTGGTAAAAGCCTTCATTGATACTTCATTGTATGTAAGATAAAATGCAAAATTTTAAGCCGAACCTCCATGTTCTGACAACAGCTTATCTATCTGGATGGATCTGCCTACTACATACCAATATCTCAAAAATACTATACCACATATATGCTATATTTCCTGCATCCATGCTTTTCCTCATATTGAACTCTTTCCATTTCTTCAAATTACCATGTCAAAGTTTTTTTGTTTTTGTTTTTGATTTTTACTTCAGAGACCTCTTTACATGCAATGTCCTCCCTGAGGCCTTCCTGTATCCTTCGTCATTTTTCTACATATTTACCTGCTTTACTTTAGTTATAACTACTATGTAATATTCATCATAGTATTTTTTATTAGCTATTTAGTACATTTTTGCCTCTAACATCTATATGGAAGCCATGGACAAGGGGAGGACAGAGCCTGAATTATTTTCATATTTTAAATCCCTATATTTGGAATTTTCACATAATAGGCATTTGATAAATATTAACTGAATTAAATTGAAGAATATGAAATGAAAATGACAGATGCTTGATTAAAATAAATTATATAAATTTTGAGCTTCTTGGAATTTGCTCATGAATAGGATACTGAGCTTTATTTTTACATCTTTAGAAATTTTTTGTAATTGAAGTAATATTTTCTATTTTTCATACAAACTTTGAGTCTTATGTAATTATTCTTATGTTTCATGACAGCTGTCTAATTTCATTCTCAAATATAAAAAAAAACAAGTCTCCAAAAGGAGTTTCATTGTCAGAAGGTAATTGTGGTTACAGAATCTAGGCAAGCCAAAAAGAAGGGCACTTTGGTAAATGTGGCCCTCAAAAGTCTATCAGAACAATTAGCATCTGTATTTACATTAGCCCTGGAAGAAAGAGTTTCAAGATGATTTCTCATCCACTTTAATAAGCCTTTATTATAGAAACCCTGAGGTATTTTTTATATCTCACATGGAAGAGTATAATTAGACAGAAATTGATGGGCCTCTGCCTGTTGTAAAACTAGAATTTATAACAGATGATTCTGAGCCTGTTCTTTGTCTGCTATAATGCCTCAAAAGCATCTGCAAGTGTTGTAACTAATCTTTTAAAATAATCAGTAACCAATCTGCACATCATTTCCCATTTCCTGATGTACAAACCATTATGAGAGAATACAGGTGCAATTCTTTTACAGCTTCTCTCAAACACTATTGAGCATCTAATGGCCTTGACAAAATTATCTTCATTAGAGTCTTGAATGTTAATCCACTTTGTCTTTGTGAGGGTATTGTGAAGTATAATGAGTTTTGGGTGATCTCCTGCATGAAAAAAATCTTTGTTTTAGGTACATTTCCCCTTAAATGTTTTCTCTTATAACTCTTCAATGTCCCTGTAGTTCAGTAATAAAATTTACACTATGGATTATTAATAATCTTGGTATAATATTTTTTCAATTTATCTTGAATAATTACAAGCATAGTCTGCAACAATCTGTATTTTTCTAAAGATATAGTTTGCTATAGATTGTCAAGAAATAATAATTCAAAGTTTCTCAATATGAGAAGAATTCTTATCTATTCCAGCCAAACATCCTTATTTACCTTCCCAATGACCTAACTTAGAAATAAATTAAGTCACTGACCTGCTGCTGATATGCAATTTTTATTAGTAGAAATGTGAAAATAAACAACAAGCAAAATAGTTTTCTTATAAGCCAGATATGTTTCATGATTTGAAGCCTGTGAGAAAAGTCAAAATGTGGCTTTGAATAATGGAGAGAGTATGGAATATACTATATATAATATTCCATTGTCTATTGAAAATGTTTTCTTTAGGTATTGGTAAACATTACTGGCACCTTACTTTTTATTAGTGAATAGAGGCATCGGTTTACATATTCCATGATCATGCTACATAATCTGGTTGTTTGAAGAGTATCACATTACAAAAACCAAGCAGAGTTTGAAGGGTTTTAGCAGGGAATGCTCCAGAAAGTGACATTTGACTGACTCCTAGATCACATTGGTTCTTCCAACCGAGTATATCACATTTTAGGAAATCCATTTAGATAAATATAAACTCAGTTATTTAAATTTTTGCAGCTCTAGGGCTTTTTACCTTCTTACTCTCTTGTGATTGACTTTCATATACCATCTCAATTTGGTTTCATGTTCAAATCATTTGATGACCTTTATTTTCTTTCTTACTTTCCCACTTGTCTCTTCAGTGATTTACATTTCTGAAAAATTCTACAGGCAGCATATCTACATATTCAATGTGATTTCTATAAGAGCTTGTCCAAGAAGACCAAAAATTTTCAGACAGTACAACTTAGAGGATTCATTTATGCCTTTGTTATAATTAAAATATTTAAACTGCTTATTTTAGAAGAATAATATAGTATTACCTTCAGTATTATGCGCAAAGTAGGTTTATTCTCATCTAATAATATTGTAGGAAGTGCCCTTTTTCAGAGACTGTGTGGTTCAAATACATTTTGTAGATCTGAACATTGGGCACCCAGAAGGAAAACAAAACAAAAACAAACAAACAAACAAGTAGCTAGAGTTAGAGTTTTAACCAAACACCAAAGTTCCAGGTTTTGAATTTAGAGTTCATTCTAGTGTGGCATGCCTACCCTTTATTCTATTCACAAAGAATCCACTCAATTCTAGTATATCTTCAGTTCTTGTAGCAAGAATTTGCCCCTGAGTTATATTAACAATATGACATAGAAATGTAAGTAACATTTGAATTTTTTCCATTTAAAATGTTTTAAATTTTAAATTTTGTACATTTAAAATGTTAAATTGGTCTCACAGTTTAAAGATACTTTAGTCAGGCAATGGTAGCAAAAATTCCCTGTCATATGATGATAATGCACATACTGTTGATGATGACGAAATTTTCATATTAGGAATAACATTTAAGTCAATATATTTCAGTGTTCTGAATCTCAGTTTTGTAACTTATTAAATGAATATATAAAAATGGAAAAAAATAGCTATTAGATTCCATCATAGACAAACATATACCACTATTACAGTATGCAGTAACTTCATGCTGGAATTTCAAATTATAGATATGTCTTGATTGTAAATATGAACAAAACCAAGTTTAAAAAATAAAATTTTAAATAATTTTACATAATTTTTTCAATAAAATTTACTTTGACTTTATTAAAAATATAATAATGCATTAGGAAAGCTTGAATAATTTTAAAAAAATATTAGTTTTTACCTTCTGTATTAAATTTTTAGCAAATCAGAATTAAATTTATCAACAATTTTTCTTATATCATATTATCCAAAAAGTAGTGATATCTGCATACAGGACAAGTCATTCATGAGACAAGATTTTGGTATTGCCAGTATTTTCTATATCACATGTAATAATACCACAATGGATTGGATTTTGATATCTTCAATGAATATCAAATAGTGCATTCAACTTATGTGTAAATATGTGTGTATGTCTATGATGAATATGTACTGAAGTGTCCTGGAAAGAAAAGAAGAATCAGCTTTTGCTTCCCTAATTACCTACATCTCTACAGAATATTAAAGAAAAGAATTTAACTTTTACGAATTTTGTGTTTTCCCATATGAGGCTTTCATCTTTCCCTAATGTTCTACTTCTATTCATTCTTCTTTGGTACTTCTCTTTTTAAACTTTTCTCTGTTCCTAAATCTCCATATGTTCATCTCCCTAAGACATTATCTATTATCAAATGATAGGATTTATATATTTTCAAGACCTCAATCATCTGCCGAATTTAGATGAGACTTCACATTGCAGATTTTTTTGCTGTCCAAAGAAGAGGCATGGAGTTTAGGGCCTATTAACTTGCAGTAAGGGTGGAATTTGGTGAGATGTGGTATTGAGAGAACTTAATTATATGTAAATCTGATATGAGCAATTGTGTACAGGATTTTGAGAGGCATATATTTTCATTTTATGAGATAAATGCCTAAGAAGGAAATTCTTGGTTCATAGAGTAAGCAGAGTTTTACATTTTAAAGAAACTGGCAAAATATTTTCATGAGTGGTTTTTAATAAGTTGCATTCCCACTATAAAATATATGACATGTACAATGTACATATTCTGCATCCTCACCAGTATTTGGCATTGCCTCTATTTTTTTTAGCTAGTCTAATAGTTCTGTAGTGATATATGATTGTGATTTAAATCTGTTTTTCTATAATGATTGGTGATATTTAGTGTCTTTCAGATTTATTTGCCATGGGAAACTAATTCTTTTTTTATTTTTTATTTTTTTATTTTTTAGTTTTCAGCGGACACAACATCTTTATTTTTATGTGGTGCTGAGGATCGAACCCAGTGCCACGCATGCCAGGCGAGCGCGCTACCGCTTGAGCCACATCCCCAGCCCCAGGAAACTAATTCTTAAACAAAATGTATTTCATGTCTTTTGATCATTTCATAAATGGATTATTTGGGTTTTTTTCACTCTTTAATTTTAAGTTCCTAATAACTTTAAGATAATTTAAATTATTTTTAAAAATTTAGGAGTCCATTATTAGTTATCTAGTTCAAAAATATTTTTCCAAGCTATAGCTTGCCTCGATATATTCTTTTTTAAGTATTTATCTTTTAGCTATAAGTGAACACAATATCTTTATTTTATATTTATGTGGCACTGAGGATCGAACCCAGTGCCTCATGCATGTTAGGCAAATGCTCTACCTCTGAGCCACATCCACAGCCCCTGGTTTTTCATATTCTTAATGGGGTCTTTTATAGAACAAAAGATTTAACTTTTATTGAAATTCAATTTTATTGAAATTCAATTTATCATTTTTTTCACTTATGGATATTCTGTTAAACACTAATCACTGCCTAGGAAAACCAAAAGTGAAATAGAGGACTTTATAGAATGTAATAAGGAAATGTACAAAGAAAACTGGTCAATTACCTTATCTCCCATCTTTAGGTGAGAATCAAAACAGAATGATTGTGGTTGTAAAGTAAAACAGTATATTCAAAAAGAAAACATGATGACTAAATATAATGTGGTATTCCTGCAATAGAAGAAAAACAAATAAATTCTGAATAAAATATGGATGTTTGTTGATAATGTGTCAACATAGGTTCAATAGCTGGGACAAATGTACACTAGTAATATAAGATGTCAACAACAGCAAAAACAGTTTGAGACATAAAAGAACTCTCACATCATGGAAATGTTTTGTTGTTTTTTTGTAAATCTAAAACTACTACTAAAATAAAAAGATTATTTTAAAATAAAAAAAAGAACTCCACCTGCACTGTGGGCATGCAACCTACTTGATATATTTATTCCCCCTGCTTTTTGGTGCAGTGCTTCTCCTCATTTTATCCTGTGCTGCCTTTCACTACCTATTTCAATTTGGTTCTTTAAGTTCTTTGTTTGGGATCTATAAACAGTATGCTGTGGCATTTACAGTCATATCTTAATATCTTAATACATTTTACTTAGCCCTACGTTCCATATTTTCTCCTATGTTTACTTTTTTTTTTATTTTGGTGGTGGAGATTGAACTAAGAGCCACATCCCCAGCTCTATTTTGTATTTTATTTGGAGACAGGCTCTCAAAAACATTCCAAAATGGCAAGCCAGAGGGAGGCAGCATCCTGTGTCGCTCCATGACCCAGGTATCACCTAGTTGAAATATTGCATCTCAGAGAGTGTAAGAGGACCTCTATACAGCTGATTTTCACAGAAATCACCAGCGCTGTGACACCTGCACAGGGCTCAGAGGCTCAAAGTTCAAGTAGAACTCTGGCCCCTGGTACCCAAAATCCAAAGCCCACAGGTCTAGCTCAGCCACAACTCTCAAGCGGGTTGGCAGAATCACCTATCAGCACCTCTGCAGAACTCCAGACTGTACTTCACTCTCATGCAGTTCATGCAGCTACTACCTGCCCATAGCACAATGTCATCTCCCAGCTCCCCCCAACCTCATCAGACACCCCAGTGCTGGAAGCAGACCAAATCCATCTTGGATAACATTTCTCATCATATTTGGTGGGGGCAGCTCTCACCTCTCAGATTGGATCTCTATCCAGCCAGGTACCAGGTATCCAATTCTCCCCCAACCCTAGCTGTGATAACTCAACACAGTAACCACTCAACACAAAAACAGCTCCCAGTTGGGCAGCTGTGCAGTGCAATCAGGGCACCGCCCACCTAGTGTGAGCCTGGGTGTGAGAGGTCCCGCAGATGGAAACTGTTAAGTAAGAGGGGATGGGACTAAAGTTTGAAGCCTAACAGAGAGACCAGGAACTAGGAAATCTCCAGGAAAGAGAGGGAGATAATACCAAGGGCTCAAGTCAGACAAGTGGTCCCAAAAAAAGACACTTGAGGTTCAGTGTCCCTGAGGTACTGGTGAAAGGCACTCCCCACTTCCTGATGCCCTACATAAGAACAAGTCTTCCCACCCTGGTTACATACATCATCCTGAGGGCAGAGACACCAGCTTAAAACAAATAACCCCACCTATTGGATGAGAAGAGAAACAAAAATGATACCAATCTCTAAAACTAGTAACAACCCTGGTTTCTTATAAGTATTTTTTTTCTCTTTCCTCTTTTTTCTTCTTTCATTTTTCTTTCCCCTCCAAATTTTATTATTTTAACACCCTGCATTTGTCTAAATACATACGTGTGCTGGTTTTATGTACTTTATGGTCTTCCCATGTACTTGTCTACTCTAAATTACTTCCTGTCTATTCTCTTGCTACTAAACCTCTTCATTAGATTTCTCTTTCACATTTCCTAAGATATATTAACTCTGTACTCTCATAGCATTCCCACTCAGCATATCATTATATGCCCCACACTCACTTTGTTGTCCACCTTCAGAAACTGTAAACCTTTTTATGAAACTACTGATTATATTTTAGATGATTATTGAATCCAACATTTCTGCATATTGAGACTAAACTGTAAATGTCTTAATAACAACTAATTGTTCATAAGTGATATATTCTTAATATTGGGATCTGTTAACATTGTCCTTCCCCCAAAAGGAGAGATCTTGGAACCCTACAAGAGCACTACAAAACTATTGGGTGAAAACAACAACACCCCACACACACAGAGCTGGAAAGGAAGACACGCGAGCAACATGAAAAGAAAAGGGAAGAAAGTGCCCAAAACAAATCAAGACACCACATAATTAGAATCCTTGGAAGCCACAGCAGAAAAAAATGACAGAGAAAGAGTTTAGGATGTACTTGGTTGAAATGTTCTGTGAACTCAAAAAAGATATAAGAGAGCAAATACAGGCAGTGATATATCACTTCAACAAGAAGCTGCATAAACAAATCCAAGAAGCAAAAGATTACCTCATCAGGAGAATAGAGGCTTTAAAAAACAAACAAACAAACAGAAATTCCTGAAATGAAAAGTAAACAATAAACCAACTTAAAAGCTCAAATGAAAGCATAACCAAGAGAGTATACCACTTGTAAGATAGGATATCAGACAATGAAGATAAATATATAATCTTGAAAAGAACATAGAGCACACAGTGATAGTGGTAAGAAACCACAAGCACAACATTCAAGAAATATGATATAGCATAAAAAGACAAATTTAAGAGTTATTGGGATAGAGGAATGTATAGAGATCCAAACCAGAGGAATGAACAATCTATTCAATGAAATAATATCAGAAAACTTTATAAACATGAAGAATGAATTGGAAATCCAAATTCAAGAAGCCTACAGGATGCTAAATGTACAAAATCACAACAGATCCACACCAAGGCCCATTATAATAAAAATGCGCAACATAAAGAATAAGGAGAGAATTTTCAAAGCCACAAGAGAAAGGAATGAGATTACATATAGAGGAAAACCAATTAGGATAACAGCAGATTTTTCAACATGGTCTCTGAGAGCTAGAAGATCCTGGAACAACTGAAAGAAAATGGGTGCCAACAAAGAATCTTGAAAGAAAATTGATGCCAACCAAGAATCTTTATCTAGGAAATTAAGCTTTAGATTTGAAGATGAAATAAAAATCTTCCATGATAAACAAAAGTTAAAAGAATTCATAGCTAGAAAACTGGCACTGCACAACATTCTTGGCAAAATATTCCATGAAGAGGAAATGAAAAACAATGAAAATCAGCAGAAGGAGGTAGTACCCTAAAGGAAAAACTAATCAAAGAATAAAATCAAGTCAAGTTAAATAACAAACAAATATGGCTAGAGACAGGTCTCACTGAATTGTTTATCACCTCACAGTTGCTGAGACTGACTTTGAATTCACAATCCTCCTAATTCAGCCTCCTGAGCTGCTGGAATTACAGGCATGCACCACCATGCCTGGCCTCTCCTATGTTTACTTTTAATAGTTTTATGGTTTAAAACTTTGCATTTAAGTCCACAATCTATTTTGAGTTTATTTTTCTACTAAATGAAATGTTCTACTTCAAGGTGCAGATTTTCTGCCTATTTGTATCCAAATATTTCAACACTGTTGTTAGAAAAAGCTATCCTTCCTTTATTAAATTACTTTTGTTGCTTATGTCCGTTTTTCTTTCATTGATCTATATGTATATCTCTCTAAAAATTACACTAGTAAATCTTATATTGAGGTAGAGTGATTCCACCCTCTTTATTCTTCCTTTCCTAAATTGTTTCAGAAATTATAGTTCTTTTTTCTTTCCATATGATTTTCAAAGTAATCTAAACTATGCCTACAAAATGTCTTTCAGGCATATCAATAGCATCATGTTAAATGTGTTTATCAATTTAGTGAGAATTGACATTTTTACTATGTTGAGTCTTCAAATCTATGTATATAGCTTACATTTCCTTTTATTTATAATATCTGATTTATTTGGTCAGTGTTTTGTAGTTTTTAAAATACAAGTTGCATATATTTCATTGGATTCATACCTAGTCATTTAATTTTGATTGATTATAATTTAATTTTCTTGTTTGCATTGCTATTATACAGAAATATATGTTATTTTTATATCAACCTAATATCCTTTGATACCTCTTTTGAATTATAGTTTGCTTTAGATTCTCAAAGTCCATATTATTCCATACAATATTATTCTTTCCAACATCAAGAATGTGGATAATGTGGCATTATAAGATATTCCTTCATTGTCTCCAACACTTCATTTGAAACTCTGAAACTCATTCTGCAAATATTAACTCTGGCACAATTTTGATTTAACAAGAAGATATAAACAGAATTTTCATTACTTAAGAATACATTTCTACATAAAATATTCCCTAAAAGTTTTGCTGACTGAAACATTGATTAGTTCAACTTATTCAGGCAGCCATCAATAAAAAAGTACATAACTCAGTAAAATTTAGGGCAATGTCAACAACTAAGACAAAGTTCACACATGTATAGATGATGCAACAATGAGGCAATATCTACATCATAACTTCCTCCTGGTAAAAATTTATAAGATTTCTTTTATTGTTAAGATTAATTCTAATTTCAAGGTTGGTATAAGATAAAAGATGTATAATATATGAAATATTTCACAAAAGGACCTTTTTACCACAAACAACCCATTGAATTTAAGCTCCAAGAGAGCAAGGGATTTATTATTTCTATTCCTGTATCTTCAATAACTAAAATGTCCTGGAAAATAGTAAATGTTAAATAAATATATGCTGATGCATTAATTATAATTAAGATTTGGAGTATTCAGATTGCTCAGCTTCTCTTAATCTCCAAAATTTTATCTATTCCCAACTGACAAATTGTTTTTGATTTTACTTTAGTGTTGTCTCATAAATCAAGCCAACATTTATATTTTCTTCCATTTTAAATAGAATATCATTCATAACTACTAGTTTTAATATTTGATTTCAGTTCTCATACTCTATAGTAAACTTCTTGCTTCATTTAATTTTTGCTTTGCACTTAGATAATTTCCAATACACAGCCAGTAAATCAATCATGTAATTGTTTTAATTTCTTTAATTATTGATTCAAAAATAAAAAGGGCTGGGGGTATGACTCAGTGTTACAATGCTCCTGGGTTCAATCCTCAGTACCAAAAAAAATTCTTATAAAATAATTCAAACCAAATTAAATGGCTTATTAATTTTAGAAAAACATTGGATTAGAAACTGCTAATTAATATATGATAAACATATTCCATTAGAAAATGTTTATAATAATCTAAAACATCACTTACAGAAAATTTTTGAAGAAATTATTTTAAAATCAGAAAAATACTACACATCTCATATGGTTATTGTGAATGTTAAATAAAATATTTATTTATCCACAATGGCAGTTACTTTATATAATCCAGGCTTTAGATTTTCCTATATAGAAATTTATTCAGCTGTATCAATCTATTTTTCCCATAACTAGGTTGGTCTTTTATGATTCTGCATCCCATTTTTCATATCTCAATAGCAGCAATATCAGAGAGTTCTGTCATTGTTATGGTATCTCTTTTATGTAACATCTAATTTATTTCCCCAAATATCATATGATATTTTTGTAGTCAAGTATGGTCTTATCAATGTATTTCCCATCCCTGTATACTTCTTGGCACAATGTAGGTTAAAAGAAATTGGTTATGTGTGTGTGTGTGTGTGTGTGTGTTTGTGTGTGTGTATAATGCCTTTAACATGAATGGAATTCTAATCTAAATTCTTTTTCTAATTGTGTGATGCAAGACAGAATATTTTATTTCTCAAGTCTTAAATTCTAGATGTGTGTTAAAGAAGATATATTGAATCTCAGTTATCTGAAATCTTGCTGTTACTAATTTTTTTCTCTTTGGCTTTCAATAATTAAAAGCTAATATATGGAACATCAATGAAAATGGAGTAAAGAATTCCAAAATTCTTATCTTCCATGAAAGCAACTAAAGATTTGACACAATTGCTTGAATCAACTGTTCCAGAAGTCTGTACAATAACAAAGGCTTAGAACAACTCAGGAAATTCCATTCAACTAAATTAATTCATATAGGTAAGAACAGCTAGGTTTATGGTACTTTATCCTCTGCTTGCTTTCTCCACTTCTTAGCCACTTTTCGAATGCAAGCTCCTAGAAGAAGGAGAAAAACTATGTCTGCCATGATTTAGTATTTGAAGACTATCTGGTTGGAACTTAGAAGACCTGCTCAAAAGGTTTATTTTACTTTGCCCAATATGGTGCTTAACAAACCCTAAAATTTTTTCCCTGGGATATTTATGAGAAGCATGTACAGGCCATTGTTTAAGTTTTGCTGCCTGGAACTTTGGATAACAGCCATGGGGAAAAAATCAACTAACCAAATAAATTAGGAAAGAAAATTTGATTGCTATTCGATGGACATCAGGAAAAAAGTGTGTCCATTTTTCATACATCTACTCAAGATTCTACAAGAGGTTCTAGCTGTGGCAATTAGAAAAGTAACATAAATAAAAGATATCATTATAGTTTTAAAAGAAACTGCTCAACTGTTTTCCATAGTGACTGTACCATTTTACATACTCACAAGGGATACATAAATGATCCAGTTTCCATGTATCCTCTTCAGCATTTGTATTGTTATTATTTTAGTAATTTTGGTAGTTCTGTAGTGATAGTTCATTGAGATTTTATCTTGAATTTCTGTAACTTCCAGCAATATTGAAAGTGTCTCCATGTTTATTTTTCATCTTACAACAACTTTGATAAAATATTTTTATGTTCTATGCTTAAATTCCAATTTATTGTTTGATTTTCCTACTATTGTGTTTTAGGATACCATTTTAAGTACTAGAGAATAACATAAATACTCTTTTTGATTTGATTTGATTCAATTCCTTTGTCAGTTATGTGATTTACAAATATTTTCTTCCATTTTAGAGACTGTCTTTTTACCCTTTTTTAACAGTGTATTTCACAGAAAAAAATGTTTTTAGCTTTAATGAAGTCCACTATATTCTTTTTTACACTTATGAATTTTGGTTTTGGTTTTAATCCTAACAAATCTTTACCTAGCACTAGACCCCAAATATTTTCACAATTTTTTCCCTAAAATTTCCACAGTTGTAGAAACACTGTGCATTAAAACTAAATATTAACTACCATATAACTCACCAATTGTACTCTTGAACATTTATCAGTAGAAATACTTACATTCTCCACATAAAAATCTTGTAAATTAATGTTTATATCATCTTTATTCATAATGAATGTTCAATATCTGGAGAAAACTCTAGATATCCTTCAACAAGTAATGGTTAAATGGGTTTTGATATATAAATACTCTGGACTACTCATTGACAATAAGAAAACCTATTATTTTAACATAAAACCTGGGTGAATCTCTAGAGAAGGATGCTGAATGGAAATATACAATGCCAAAAGGTTATATGCTGTATGATACATTTATGTAACATTCTCAAAATGACAGTTACAGAAATGGAGAACTGTTAAGTGGTTGCCAAGAGTTAAGAAAGGAATGCAGTAGTAGAATGAATCAGACAATATTACTTTATGTACATATATACCTATAAAACCAGTGTGATTCTACATCAAGTACAATGAGAAGAATTAGAAATTATATTCCATTGTATATGATGTATCAAAGTGCATTCTACTGTAATGTATAACTAATTAAAAGAAATAATTTTAAAAAAGTATAAAGGAGTGGGGAAACAAGAAATTATGTATTATTATAAAGGAGAAAAATGTAACATCTTTATCTTAATAGAATTGCGCTGTGTCATGATAGTACAACAATGTCTGTATCCATTTTGAGATATTGTGCTGCAGTTCTGGAAGACATTACCACAATGTGAAACTGGGTAGAGTCATAGTATCTCTCCATATACATGAATATGAATGTGCAATTTTCTCCAAATAAAAAAATAATTGGAAAAATTGCATTGCATGAAAAAAAATAAAAATGAAATCAGCATGTTAAGGACAATAAAAATGATATATTATATAAAAAAATAGTAGTTATCTGGATTGGAAAGGAAGAAGAAAACCAACTAACTCACTCTCTCTCTCTTTCTCTCTCTCTCTCTCTCTCTCTCTCTCTCTCTCTCTCTCACATAAACACACACAAACACACACACATAAAATTCTAAGAAATGCATTAAAATTATTAGAATTCATATGTTAAGAAAATTTGCAAGATACAATATAAGTATAAAAATCAATTGTACTCTACACAATAATAATGAAAATAAAATTAAGAAAAAATAAAATTAAGAATAAATTTCATTTTCAAAATCATCAAAAATCATAAGCAATTTATTAGTAAGTACAAACTAGGAGTTACAAGTCTTATTTACCACAAACTATAAAACATTATTTGAAAAAGAATATTTTAACATATCTAAACAAACAAAATCATTATGTGCTCATGTATTGAAAAATTTAATATTATGAAGATGTGGAATATTCTCCAAACTGATCAAGAGAGTCATTGCTATCCCTATCACAATTCCAACTACCTCCAACTACCTGTTAACACTTCCTCTCAAATAGACGTATTAAAGAACTTATTCCAGATTCAGAAGTTATAAAGACTATTTGCTAATGGAAATTACCTACTACTTTCTTGTGTTCATATGTCCTGTGGTTCTATGAAACATTAATTCAATGGTAAAAAGTTTTATTATCAAAAGCCTATGGAATTTATGTTGTTAGCCATATTTCAAGTTTAATTTAATCTTATATTGTTAAATGAATTTTGAATTTCTAATATCAACATGGTTGAAATATTTAATGAAAGTATATTAATAAAGCAGTGGCAAAGATCTTCTCACTACTGTTAAATGGATTATGAATTTCTAATAGCAACATGATTGAAATATTTAATGAAAGTATATTAATAAAAGCAGTGGCAAAGACCTTCTCTCATTTGTAGGTGCTCTCTTCATGAAAGATGAAAATAATAAATTGTATATATTTAGGAAGGTGTGTTAATTCATTTCAATTAAAAATATCAATTTCCTGTTTCATCATTCTTGAAATTTCAGCAGTGCTAAAGTACACACAGCTGCTAGAGATGCATTTGTCAAATGCATACTAAAGACAGCTAGTGTATTTTCTTCTGGTAATTCACATATACAAAACTGTTGTAGTAATCATTTTCCCAGGCAAGGATCATGATGGAGCCAAGGTGCCACCATGTTCAGGCTTGGGGTGCTCCTTACTTTATGGGTCTTGAAGGTTCTTCATCTGCTGAAGTTTATAAGCTCCTGTGTCTGGTGTTCCTAATGTGATTTCTGATGTCTACATTTTCAGGTTCTAATTGGTTTACTTTAATAATTTGGTACATATATGTTGTTTATCAATTTGTGCCTTATGGTTATGCCAGGCACATGGTGGTTGTCTACTTGTACAAACAAAAAAGTAGACTCATTCTACCTTATCACTTGTACTCAAAATGGAGTAGCTTGTGGCAAACTACTGCTTTACAAAATGAAATGACTTGGCTTTAGGCACATCCTGAAAACTGTTGTTCTATACCTCAAAGAGCAATTCAGAGCAGAGCACAGCCTGCTCTCTCCAAGCAATTTGCCCAACACAATATTTGTTCAGGCAGCACTGTTTTTCTTTCTCTTCCTCTACTTCTTCATTTCTATGAATGTGTATAATGTAAAAATTTTAATTGGCTGAAGATGTCCAAGATATGAAAAATATTAGCCAAGGTTTTAATTGTTTTCAGACATCTTGATTCAGGAATTGGTCATGTTCTTGTTTATAACTAACACAAAAATATCTGTGCTTCTTAAACCAGTATGTAATCATTAGTATACATAATAAGTTACAGCCGCTCCCTACCCCTGTTTCCAACCACACACATACAAAAATTGTAGTAATGAAGAAACACTTGATCTGTTTTTTACACTGACTAGCATTCCTCAAGAATGCTAGTTGAAAATCTTCCTTACATTGCTTGTTCTTTCTGGTGGACACTAATATTGTTGGAAAAAAAAACTGAAGTAAACCTATTCAGTATAGTTTGAGAATAGACATATTCACTTCTTAAGCTTATGGAAGTAATTTATTCAAAATATATATTTGAGTACTTTATCTATATTTGACAATATTCTAGGTTGTATATGAGAATCAATACTTATAATATATTGGGCTGAGTTTGTGGCTCAGTGGTAGGCACTTGCCTGGCATGTGTGAGATAGTGGGTTCGAATCTCAGCACCACATATAAGTAAATTAATAAAATAAAGGTTCATCAACAACTTAACAAATATTTAAAAATAATAATTAGAATATATTATTTACTTAAATAATCCATTATTAATCATGTCAGATATAAACAGGGATAATGGAAAAAGAACATGCAAGAGAGGATCTAGACTGTAACTCCTGACCCCTCAACAGCCCATAAAGGAAGCAATGAAAGTGCAGCTGACCAGAGAGTTAAGTGACAGAGTAAATACTTTAAAATTCAATGTTGAATAGCTTGAGACTTGAAGGGACTTTGGTTTTGGTTAGTGGAGCAGAAATAAGAAAAGAATTCCTTGACCCCAAAAGCAGAAAAGGAGAAGACTAGTGAAAAGACAAAGTGAGAGAAGAAAAGCCCATAAATTTGCTTCCTTAACAATATAATTAAAATGAAGAATGAAGACCAACTTAAAATGGGGTAAGAGCAGCAATTGACAGTAAAGAATATAACACAATTTAATGCAAATCACAGAGTAAAAACTGTGCCAGGCAGGGCAGTCATCTTGTATATTCCACAGCTAGCCAATATCTGCAGAAGAAATTAAATCAATCCAGCTTCTCCCCACATTCAGACAGTAAGAAATAAAACAAAATGAAATGTCTCAGAAAGGGGTTTTCTCTGTAATCCATCTGTAAGAGACTTGTAGAGGGAACACTACTAGTTGAAATTTACTGAAACCCCATCTTCCTCACTGTAGACAATGAGAGAGGAATGGAGCAGACCCAAGAGCAAAACACTCCCTGGTAGTGCTAACACTAATCCAGAATTCCCAACAGCCTCCACAGTAGGTCAGGGAAAGATGGGTCAAGTGACCCCCTCACTGAGTAAAACCCCAGTATGCTACACCAGCCAGGGTGGAGGATTCTGTGTCATAGATGGCTCAAAAACAGCCTGCATGCAGTTGCATACTGTTGTCAAGGGCTTAGATAGTGGCACTCCACAAAGTCCCAATGGAAAATCACGGACACCTGTGATTCACAACCATAAGTATTAGGAACTCAAATGAAAGTGGGCCAGTGTATCACAGAGATGGGAAAAACACTGGCAAACTGAAGCTGTCAAAGCAGCAACTTCTATGCCCAAAAAGAGTCTGTACCCACAGTTTCCACAATTACAGACAGCCACCAAGCACTTAAATAACACTGCTCTAGAGAAGTTCTATCAGAGAGGAGAAAATGCCCAATAATTCAAAACCATTGACAGCAGGAGCTCAGGTACAGGTGGGCCAACTGACACTCAATACTAGTCACAGGGATGGTGACCTAGTGATCTACATAACCAAGGATGCAGGCTTCTGGACCACAGACAATCCACAGAGATCTGAAAATCACAAGTCCCACGCTTGCAGACAGGTATCTGGCTCTATGCCTCTTTAAATAAAATCCTGTGGAGGGAAGGAGGCATACAACCTTCCACAGGAGTATGCAACAACCAGATCCCTGCATCCTGTGCACCTGCACCCCAGATGCAGCACAGCACCATCCAAGAATGCAGGCTTGGACTCCTAGGCTGAAGAATAAGAACCAGCTGATGAGAAAACCATAGCAAACAGGAAGTAACTCCTTTGCCCCAGTACCTCTCTAGGAGGACCCACAGCTAAACATCACAGAGTTCTTAGTTAACTCAGTTTTTATTCATACCCACAGACCCATAAAAGGAAATTCCTGAGGAGAACCCCAAGCAGCCAATGGGCAACCTCCTACATACACAGTGTCAGTATACCCCACAAAGAGACTAACAAAGAAGCATCCCACAGACATCAACCCACAGATACAAGTCTACTGACCTGCAAACTTTGCACTCCAGAGAGTGCAATAGTCATACACCCTAACACAGATCACTCATCACTATATCAAACAGAGTAAAATACCTGTACATAAGACTGCCACAACCCACAGGTTATAAAATGTAGCTAGGATAGCCCACACTAAATTTATTTTTTTTAGTTGTAGATGGACACATTACCTTTATTTTATTTATCAATATTTATGTGGTGCTGAGCCTTACACAGAACCCAGTGCCTCACACATGATAGGCAAGCACTCCACCACTGAGATACAACCCCAACCTCCCACACTGAATTAGACAGAACTGAATACACATAAATTTTCTCAGAAGGATTAAAAGTAAAACAACAACAACAACAAAAAAAAAACTGTATCCCTGACAGGGAATCACCAGGTTGTTAATTCACAATGCTAATTTACAGATAATTAGCAAATGTTGTCTCTTCTGAAGCAAGAGAAGGATAAGAGGTTCTTATACATATCAAAAATCAGAGATGTCCTCCTAGAGTTGTATCAGAGAAGAGTTGTTGTGAACACTACCTTACAACCAGGAAAACAGAAAGGTAGAGTTGAAGAGTGATAGGCATCTTAGAGAGTTCTAAAATCATGATAAAATACAAATCAGAAAACCTCAATAATAAAGTTCTTTGCTATGACATGAATTATCATACATAGCTGTGATGTCAATTTCTATCTTATATATATATATATATATATATATATATATATATATATTCTTTTTCATATTAAATTGATAGATGTTCCCTTATTATTTGATATTGTGCCCTCAAACCATTTAATTGTATTTCTTCTAATATTTTAAAACATTAACTTGAATCATTCTAAATTTGTTTTCCTTGCTTAGTTTACACATACTCCACTTAATCCCTCTTTTCCCACTTGCACTATCTGCTCTTCCCTCAAATGTTTCCCAAACATATTTTCATATTATTCTCTTGTTTTGTAATATACTTTTCTTTTTTTCCTTTGCCAAATTTTCTCTTCTTCCAATTTCATCACCTATATTGTAATAGTAATTTTATTAACTTTAATAACTAATTTATCAGACTATCTCAGAACATTACTACAATTGTATTCCCAGATAAGAGGAACTATGGAGAACAATTTCAACAAGATATTTTTCCTCTAAGGTTTGTTAGTACATGGCTTTGCTCTGAAGATAATGCAGTTAATAGAGGTTAGATTCTTTTTCTCAAAGTTTTACTGATACTAAAAAGGGGATATGGGAATATAAATAGCGGGTTATTCACCCAGCACAGGGCACTTAAGAGAAAATAGTTCACTAAATAGTCCCTTGCATAGAAGCAAAAGAGATAACCATCCCAGAAGATGGATAGGCAAGCAATATAAAAAAGCAAGGGAACAATCCATACCAAATAGTTGAAATCATATCAGTAATTGATTTCATTGTCATTATAGCGGATGAAATGTCAGAGAAAGTATTTAGAAAATTCATAGTTAAAATATTCAGTGAGTTAGAATATGTAATTAACTTAGAGAGTGAATACTGGAAGTAAATATCCTTTCAATAAAGCAAGAGAGATTTTCTAAAATACCAAACAGAAATCCTAGAAATGAAAGAGCCAATCAATGAAATTAAAACCTCAATTGAAATAATCAGCAATATATTAAACAACACTGAATACAGATTCTTAGACCTCAAAGACAAAGTATATAATCTTGAAAAATGTCTAATATTAATAAAATAAGTTAAGACACTCTGGAATCTGAGGCAGGAAGATTGTAAGTTCAAGAACAGTCTTAGGAATTTAGCAAGGCTGTAAACAACTTAGTAAAACCCTGTCTCTATGGGGATGTAGCTAATTGTTGAAGTGCCTCTAGATTCAATCTCACATACAAAAGAAAAAAAAAGAAAAGAAAAGAGAGAGAAAGAGAGAAAAGAAAAAAATAAATAGATGTTGGCCTGGGGCTGTAGCTTAGTCACAGAGCACTGTCTAGCATGTGTGAGGTACTGGGTTTAATACTTAACAATACATAAAACAAACAAACAAAATAAAGGCCTGAAGTTCATCTGCAACTACAAAAAATTAATAATTAAAAATTGTTAAAAGACCATGCTTAGAATATTCATGAAATCTTGAATAATATTATGAGACCAAATAAAAGAATGACTGGTGTAGATGAAGATGACAAAATCCAAACTAAAGCAATGCACAATCTATTTGACAAAATAAAATCCAACAATTTTCAAACCTTAGGAACAAGATGTAAATCCATTTACAAAGTCCATTTAGAACTACAAACAGGCAAGATCAAAAAATATTCTAAGACTTATTATAATTAAAAAGCCTAATATACACAAAAGAGTATAATATTTAAAGCCACAATAGAAAAATGGCAGGTCATATTCAGAGGAAAGCCAATTAGAATTTCAACTGATTTCTCAGTTTAGACCCTAAAAGCCCAAAGTGTATATGATAATATATACTAAGTCTTGAAAATAAATGGTTACCAAACAAGATTACCATATACACCAAAACTATTCTTCAGGATTAAAGATGAAATAAAAATCTTCCATGATAAGCAGAAAATAAAATGAGGATAGAGATACAGCATAAGAAAATCTCTGGGACAGTATGCAGTTCTAAAATGGAAGTATAATGAACTGAGTTGCTACATTAAAAAACAGAAACATTTCAAACAAATAATCTAATGCTATACCACAAGGGCCTAGAAAAAGAACAAAATAATCCCCAAATCAGTAGAAGATAGGGAATAATTAAGATCAAAGCTAAAATTAATAAAATTAAGATTTTTTAAATAATAAAAAGAATGAGTGCTGTAAATAAAGAGGTAGTTCCTTGAAAAGATAAACAAGATTGACCAACCCTTAGCTAAACTAACCAAAATAAAGTAAGAGAAGACCTAATCAACAAAATTAGAGATTTTAAAAAGGATATATCACCACATTTATAAAATCCAAAGATTATAAAATTATTTTTAAAATGTATTTTCCAATAAACTAGAAAATCTCAAACACATATGACCTACCTAAGTTGAACCATGAGAATATAGAAAGCTTAATCAGACCAAAAGCAAGTAACAAAATTAAAGCAGCAATTAAAAATCTTTGAACAAAGAAAAACTCAGGAATAGGTGGATTCTTAGATGGTCTCTGGCAGACCTTTAAAGATAGCTAATGGTAATCCAGCTCAAATAAGTTCATAAAACACAAAAGAAGGAAACATTACCAATTTTATTCTATGAAGCTTGTATTATGTTGATATCAAAAACAAAGACACATCAAGGAAAAAAAAATCTTCGGATCATTATCCCTGATGATAGATACAAACACCTTTAATAAAATATTGGCAAACCACATTCAAAGACTCATTAAGAAGAAATTGCATCATGATCAGCTAGATTTCATCCCAGGAATACAAGGTTGGTTCAACAAACACAAATCAATAAATGTAGTTCACCATGTAAATATAGTTAATGATTTGTGTCTTTCCACATGTGTTTGGTCTATGTTAATAACAGCATGCTTGCAGCAACTGTACATCACCCATACACAAATGCTTACATGGACACATACACAATTAGAAAAATTGAGACTTATATTGTTGTCCTTAATGTATCTTTTAACTGGATCAAAAGTATTAAATTGATTACACCTTATCTCCAATCACATTAGTTGATACATTACTTGGTATTTTAAATTGCAATGTTAAATGCCATTAAGAGCTACGGATTAAATTGTTCTTTTACATATAAGTGAATATGCCAGTGAAATCTGCCATTTGGTGTAATGGAGATAAATCAATTTAAAAAAAAGACAGAACTAGGGTATAGCATCTAACTCTAATAGATATTCACTCTATAGTTACATGTTCTTATAAGAGTTGCTGTGTTTAATTTCTTCATT
Organism: Urocitellus parryii; assembly: GCF_045843805.1. Lineage (NCBI taxonomy): Eukaryota > Metazoa > Chordata > Mammalia > Rodentia > Sciuridae > Urocitellus > Urocitellus parryii. The sequence continues at coordinate 46,243,111 of NC_135547.1, read as the reverse complement.
CTAGAAAGTCCATTGATATTCTGAATGAAAAATCACATTGACCTTCTGTACTGAAAGCAATTTAATTATTTGCTATTATCAGGCTTGTCTTTTAACAAAGGGGAAATTAGAAAGGAAAGCAATAGAATGATGTGAACTTCAAGTGACAAGTGAAGATGACACATTAAAGATAAAATTAAATTGTGCCTTTTGGCTTTCATAAAGCATTTGTGTAATTAATTATGTATAGCAGCATCATAACTATACAGAGGAGCCAGGGTATTTGACCATTCTCAGGTAGGGAATTCAGAACAAGGTAAAACCCACCAGTTTATTCCCAAAATAATCAAAACCCTGAAGGTATCATGATAGCCAGGCTCCATGGTATTTTCCTTTAACAAATTTTCATGAACATGTCAGAAGGAAGACTGATTAACTCTTTAATTTTGGAAAACTCCTCTTGAAACCTTTTTCTATGATCTCTCTTGTAGCAGAAAATACTTGCTTATCTGTTCTGTTGCCCTTTCAACTCTTTCGTTCCATACTCTGAGAGAACAATAGAAAATTGCCATCGCTAAATAGTCCTTCTGGTGGACCTATTAAAGGAAAGTTATGTTTGTATACAAAAGAACAATTGGGTGTTTAATTTGTGGCTCAGTTGTGGCGCACTTGCCTCCCACAGGTGAGGCACTGAGTTTGATCCTTAACACCACACAATATAAATAAACCAAAAAAAAAAAAAGATAATAAAAAATGAGATGAGGAGTAAAGACAGTTAATTCCAGTTTGAAGAAGATAGTGTTTGTTTTTATCCAACCATTATCCTTTAGTAATTTTCATATGCTGTTTGATGTTTCTTCTCATTAAACCATAATAGCTTACTTTCATATTTCCAGGGTTAACATTTTCCATAGAGACTAAGAAGTCTTCAGCCCCTTGGAAACTCAGTGTTCCATTCTCGTTAACAGATTGTCTGTTCCATTCTGATGACAATGTCAGTTGCTTCTAAGGTTCTGGAATAAGTTTGTTTCCAATTTTCTTCCAAATTCTGTTGTATGATTTTCACATAGAGAGACAGGGAATCAGGGTGTTCAATAGGAAGCAGTGTTTGTTTTGTGCAAGAATAGACAAGGCAGATTTTTTATTCAAAGGCCTAGCCCACAACAGAGTAAAGAATTGTCTTATATACCTCTTGTGAGCTCTTTGTTGCCCATATAAGGTAATGCACATTTTGATTGTTATTCTTTTTTTTTTTTTTACTTTTTAATATTTTTTTGTTGGTCGTTCAAAACATTACATAGTTCTTAATATATCATATGTCACAGTTTGATTCAAGTGGGTTATGAACTCCCAATTTTACCCCGTATACAGATTACTGTATCACATCAGTTACCCTTCCATTGATTGACATATTGCCTTTCTAGTGTCTGATGTATTCTGCTGTCTGTCCTATTCTCTACTATCCCCCCTCCCCTCCCCTCCCCTCCCCTCCCCTTTTCTTTCTCTACCCCTTCTACTGTAAATCATTTCTTCCATTTGTATTATCTTGTCTTGCCCCTCCTTTCCTCTTATATGACATTTTGTATAACCCTGAGGATCGCCTTCCATTTCCATGCAATTTCCCTTCTCACTCCCTTTCCCTCCCACCTCTCATCCCTGTTTAATGTAAATCTTCTTCTCAAGCTCTTCATCCCTACCCTGTCCTTGTTTCCTCCCCTTATATCAGAGGAGTCATTTGGTATTTGTTTTTTAAAGATTGGCTAGCTTCACTTAGCATAATCTGCTCTAATGCCATCCATTTCCCTCCAAATTCTATGATTTTGTCATTTTTTAATGCAGAGTAATACTCCATTGTGTATAAATGCCACATTTTTTTTTTATCCATTCATCTATTGAAGGGCATCTAGGCTGATTCCACAATCTTGCTATCGTGAATTGTGCTGCTATGAACATCGATGTAGCAGTGTCCCTGTAGCATGCTCTTATTAGGTCTTTGGGGAATAGACCGAGAAGGGGAATAGCTGGGTCAAATGGTGGTTCCATTCCCAGCTTTCCAAGAAATCTCCATACTGCTTTCCAAATTGGCTGCACCAATTTGCAGTCCCACCAGCAATGAACAAGAGTGCCCTTTTCCCCGCATCCTCTCCAGCACTTATTGTTGTTTGACTTCCTAATGGCTGCCAGTCTGGAGTAAGATGGTATCTTAGGGTAGTTTTGATTTGCATTTCTCTGACTGAACATACAGTGAATAACAGCTAGTACCCAAGTCTCACTCAAGAGAGTTGGGCATTTGCAATGGCTCACTGTTAAACCACATTACATAGATCCTCAGCCAGGATTCTAATATGTCATGACCCTACAGGCATCAAAATGTACTGACACTGGTTTCTTGAGATTATAAGCTCAACTTTGTAAATTAATGGGCTATGTTCCAAATTGCATTCCCATGAGCTTCAGATTTCCAGCCGTTCCTCACTAGGGGAATACTTTATATTGAAATAATTATGTTGATTTCCCCTGTTGGCAGATAGAATAGGTGCTATTATACCTGCAGGTCCCCTAGACTTCCCCGGTAGGAGAAATGTGTATGATAAAGAAGGGTTGTGGTGATACCTTGGCCTGATTGGGTCATTTGAAGGCTTGGTTCACAGGATGAGAGCCATAAGTCTACAAACAGGGGCCTGGTAAGACACATCCAATAGCAACAAAACAAACTATCAAAAGGAGGTAAAAGACTGTTAACAGAAACTTTTCAACCCAGTTCCAGTCAGTCAGGGCAGTCTCTGCTAATTCTAGAGTGAAAATTAAGGCTAAAACCATGACAACACAGAAAGGTTAGAGGAGATAGTGCCAAAGCATTACAGAGAAAAAGACTAATATAGGATATTGTAATAGTTTATTTTTCCTGGCAAGTGGTAAATTCCTCACACTTCTGCTTTGCATAGATTAGTCAGATTCCAGGGTGATAAAAGACATGTTGTCCTCAGGGCCTCTTTAGGTTTAGCTTACTTGTTTTGAATGGTCAACTTGCATGGTGTAACTGGATTGGAAATGCACTCTCAGTCATGTGAACCAGGTTTCACTTTTCTGTGGTGAATCCAGGGTATCATTCCTGCCACCTTTACTGCAACAGGAGTGGATAAAATGACAGTGAACAGATTCCTCCAAAGAGGCCTTAGAGGTTGGACATTTCTCTTCTTTAGCCATACTGCACTTCCTAGTTTAAAGGAGTGGGCATTAGTGTTTAGATTCATGGATAGTCATTCCTTAATCCAATCTTGTATGTGGTAAAGGTTGAGCAGAAAGCCTGCATCTGTTTTCTCAGAGTAATATTGCCCAATTTTTAGATCTCCTTGTATACCCCTAATAAAGGGAGGAAGACATTCATAAAGAATCTTGCAAAAAAAGATAAACTGTCTAGTAGGGCTAGAATCAATCCTTAACAAAGCAATTTTCAATACCTGGTCTCAGTGTAGGTAGGTTTCCTGACACATTTTGCTTGTAACTTTAGAGTTTCTGGGTATGCTATGCAGTGTATAGGTAATCTTTAGGTAATCTATAGGTAATCTTCTAAGTAATCTTTAATTCCATTGTCATAAATTGCACCACCTCAACCATGAATGTCAGCCCAGGAATAGCTCTGTTTTGGTTATAACTCTCCTGCCAGGTGTTCCAGACTCAATTGGCCTACCTTGACCTTGTTAATATCTATTGCTAAAGGTCAGCTGAGATTCCTCTGGGTTTACTCTTGGAGACTAGTGAGAAGCGTATTAGCTCCTTTAGGTTTCTATAACAGTTATGCCATCTGCCAGGATGGGTCAGAGTCTTGCTGATTATATGTGGCTTCCCTTGGAAGCATCATGAACATTTCCATTTCAATGATCCTCCTATTTGCAGAATGTGCACTTGTTGGCTTCCTGTACTCCTGGGTCCCTATGATACCCCTGATAGAAATTTCATGTGACCCAGAGTTGCAAATCCCTGAGAGAAGATTTATAACATCTTTCCCTGGTTTCTAGCTCATCTCAAGGGTCAAGAACCAAATATTGGCTATTTTCTTTAGCCCTTTAACTTTCTTGTATTTATTTTGGTTTTAAAAATTAAGTAGATCAGTATTACAGGAATTAAACTGGGAGAATTGGGTTTTTACTTTGATATATTTACTTTATACTTATTCATTTCTTTCATTTAATTGGAGTCAGCATTAGTACTGGAAGTGAGTCTTAATATTTTTCCTGTCCTATAGGTGATGGCTTATTTCAAAATTAACTTAGGTTGTCTTGTTAAAAGGAATATTTTTTCAAAGCATTAGCATGCAAAAATTATAAAGTTTTATATGGAAAATACAAAATAAAATTTAAAAGACCAAAAAGATAATTAGTTTGTACAATAGTTTTGAATCAAGAGACATAATTTCTATAATAATTTTAACATATCTTTGGTATGTATTTTGCCTTCACAAAGATCCATAGGCTTATCAACTCAGTCACATATGAGACACTTTACAAATTTACTCTCTTTTGAAACTATGTTATTATATAGCTTTTATATTTTTCAAAATCTTTACTAAGTTTTTGTAAATTTTAAAAATTTGTTTTAATTAGTTATACATGACAGGAGAATGTATTTATACACTTTGATATATGATATATAGATGGGTTATAATTTCTCATTTTTCTGATTGTACATGCTGTAGAATCACATAGATCATGCAGTCATATATATATACATAAAGCAACATCTTTTCTATAACCATATACCCTCTCCATCCCTCTCTTCACTCTCCTTTACCTAATCTAAGCTAACTCTATTCTTCCCTACTGCCCCCACTCCCTTATTGTGAATTAGCATACACATATTAGAGAAAACATTTGGCCTCTAGTTTTGGGATATTTGCTTATTTCACTTAGTATGATATTCTCTAACTCCATCCATTTACTGGAAAGTGCCATAATTTCATTCTTCTTTAAATTGAGTAACATTCCATTGAAAATATATACATATATGCCACATTTTCTTTTTCAATTCATCTATTGAAGAAAACCTAGGTTGGTTTCAAATTTATCTATTGCAAATTGAGGTACTATTAACATTGTTATGGCTGCGTCAATAGAGGATGCTGACTTGTATATAAATAAGAGAAGTTGGATAGTTCCATTCTAAGTTATCTGATGAATTTCCATACTGCTTCCCATAGTGGTTGCACCAATTTGCAGTCCACCAGCACATCCTCTTCAGCACTTATTATTTCTTGTATTCTTGGAAATTGCCATTCTGACTGGAGTGAAATAAATCTTAGTGTAGTTTTGATTTATATTTCTCTAATTGCTTGAGGTATCGAAATTTTATTCATATATCTGTTGACTGATCATATTTCTTCTTCTGTGGTGTGTAAATTTATTTGAAAAAATAACAGACCCAGAATAGCCAAATCAATCCTTAACAAAAAAAGTGAATCAGACGCCATCTCAATATCAGACCTTAAACTATGCTACAGAGCTATAGTAACAAAAATGGCATGGTATTGACACTAAAATAGACATGTAGACTAATGGTATAGAATAGAAGATACAGAGACAAACTCACACAAATTCAGTTATCTCATAGTAGACAAAGGTGCCAAAAACTTTCACTGGAGAAAGTATAGAATATTTAACAAATGGTGCTAGCAAAACTGGAAATCCATATGTAGCAAAATAAAATTAAGTGTCTATCTTTCACTCTGCACAAAAAGCAAGTCAAAGTGGATCAAAGACATAGGAACTAAAACAGACATCTTGCAACTAATAGAAAAAAAAATAGACCTAAATCTCCCCCATGTCAGTCTAGGACCTGACTTTCTTAACAAGACCTCTAAAACACAAGGAATAAAATCAAGAATCAATAAATCAGATGGATTCAAACTAAAAAGCTTCTTCTCAGCAAGGGAAACAATCAATAATGTGAGAAGAGAGCCTACAGATTGGATGAAAATGTTTATCACATGCACCTCAGATAAAATGCTAATCTCTAGGATATATAAAGAACTCAAAAAACTCAACACCAAAAAAAGAAAAATAACCCAATCAATTAATAAACAGACACTTTACTTAGTTTTGTATTATATCATTTAGTTATTTTAAGATAACAGTAATCTTTAAAACAAAAGTCCATCCTTTGAACACAACTTTGAATAAGTTTAAGTCTAGTCTACTTAGGAGCCATCCTAACAGAGTAGAGGGAGAGGTAGTGACTTATTTCAGGTAAGGTGGAGCTCTTGACAAATAACACAATGCATCATAACATCTGAAATCTGAATCAAATGAAAAGGAAAAAAAAAACTGAGTACTCTTAACCTTTTTTATAGTAGAAAAAATTTTTAAAAATGTCAAATTTCTTCCATGCTCCATGTTGTTAATCTTTAAACAAATTAGGTTTCCCTAATTGCCTTCCAAAATACATTTAAATTTGCATGTTGGAGTGAAGAGTAACACTAAATTGTATACATATAACTAGAAGCAATGAACTGTACATTTTAAATATTCTATAGAGGGGCTGGTGTTGTGGCTGGGGCTGAGGTTGTGGCTCAGCAGTTAGAGCGCTCACCTAGCACCTGTGAGGCCCTGGGTTCGATCATCAGCACCACATTAGAAAAATAAACAAAATAAATGTATTGTGTACAAATAAAAAAATATTTAAAAATATTTTATAGAGACCAATATTCTATTGATTTCCTTACCACCTAGAAAATGTGTGGGTTAGTAATATTAAAGATATCTTTACATTTATTCACTTAGCCAATATTAAATGAACTATTTTTTTAAATGTTTAAGTCATGTACAAGTGCTCATTTATATATATATATATATATATATATATATATATATATATAAATTTTGTTACTATGTAAATGGTAAACAAATACATGTGAACAGAACATACAAAAACAGGTATGCACACGTATACATAAAAATCAACAGAAAACAAAGATTTTAGAGCTTTTTACCAGGTATGAATTCCAAAGATAGGAGAAAAAAGAGCTGCAGATGTTTATTATACAGACTGTCATATTAAGCTCTTTTGAAATTAAGATAGAGCCTGTGAAGTTACCAACATTAGAAATGGACTCTTCTCAGTCAGGGTAGATATGGAAATTAAAAGTTTAGGTGGTCACTTCTTTTTCATGGAGGCAAATGTATTTCCACCATTACCACTGTTTATTTTTCTGCTTAGGACTCTTTAAAGGAGAAGATCCCTCTCTTGCAAGTGTCTGTGTGTGTGTGTGTGTGTGTGTGTGTTTTAGTTAACCCTTGAATAACTGCCCCATGAATAAAGACAGAAGAAAAACAGAGGATAAAGTTTAATTATAAATTGACCTCAGAAAAGACAGACTAAAAGAATAGCATGGCCATAATTACTTTAGTAAAGAGCATGTATAACATCTTTATCAGACCAGAATGCACATTTGCATCACATTGGAGTCAGTCAAGATTTTAAAAGAAGGTGAATGCCTATGAAATATGTCCCATAGCAGCTTGAATATAAAAGTGATATATATTTTTTTTCTGGCCTCAAATTTGTTTGGACACTTGCTTATATAGCACACATTGCAGGATTCTCCTGGTGCTTCCTGGCCAGTGTATATGGGCAGTTTTATTTCTTTGCACTCAAATAGTGTTTACAAACCTGCCACCCACTACCTTAGAGTTGCAGTTTCATCTTGCACAATCCCTTTACAGGCAGGTCAACCTCTTGAATCTGTGTTCCTAATTGGCTAATCAGCAGTGCTTCCTGGGCTGGTTCCTGTGGCCCCACTGGGTTCCTTTGTGCTTCTGAGGTGATCCTGCTGATATGCAGGGAGAGTTAATCTCCTACAGATTAGTGGCACCAGAGATCTCCCTGGCATTCCCTGGACACATACCAAGGACAAAGGAGGTGTAAACACTGCCTCCAAATCCTGGACAGGAGCCCTCAAGAAATGTTGTGGGATTCTCACACAGAGAAGACACTACAGCCTTCAACAGGAAGCAGTGTTTGTTTTGTGCCACCACAGATAATAACTCCCTGAATTGGGGACTCATCATTTGTATGAAATGATGAGCCCCCAATTCAGGGAGTTACTGCCTTACATACTTCTTGAAAGCCAATTTAATAACAAAGACATGCTTTTGAGGAAAAGGAAAAAGAAAGTTTATTTCTTTGCTAGCAAAGGAGAAGCACAGGGGACACTAGTCGTAGAGGCTGTGGTTCTGCCCACAGGGAGAACAGAGGGCTTTAAAGTACACCTTCATTCCAGGTGTACCTGAGAGGTGGAATTGTGATTCACTTGTTAATTTGTTAATTCCTTAGATCTTCTGGCACCATCCTTCAAATGTGAATTACTTGGTACATGTTGAGGGTATGTGCTCAAATACAGATAACTAGGTCTAGGATTGGTAAAAGGTAATCCTGTTCTCTGATGACAGCTTAGGGAGGGGAAATAAAAATCTATCTCCTTTAAAATAAGCAGGGAGGCCTATATTCAAAAGGTGAAGTGGACCAGTATTACAGAAGGGGGTAAAAGGACTGAGAAGGGAAGAGAAGCAGAGGGCATAGGAAAGTACTAGGGAATAAAATCTATCAAATATTTATTCCATTCATGAATATATCAAAATGAGTTTTGCTTATATTTATAATTATAATGCACTAATTAAAATAATAATAATAATAATAATACTTGAAGCTAGTAGAGTAGAGGAAATGGATCAGGGGGAAGTTGGAGGGGAGGAAAGGGAAAGTATTGAGAAAAAGAGATTGACTGAATTATGTTATGTGCATGTACAAGTATGGCATAAAAATCCCACTATTATGTAAAATTGTAATGCACCAATAAATTTTTTTAAAGTGTAAGGAAATAGATATTCAAAGAGGATGGGTAATTTTCCCAGTATCACAGAGCTAGAAGGCAGAGAAAGATAAATTTTACCAAAAACCATATGAATCCAGAGTCTTCATGCACAATCTATACATTGCTGGCAATTATTAGAATTCATTAAGTTCATATCACATCAATACATAATATTTTCTTATTAAATAATGTACCTTTGTAAAAAAAACCTATTACACCTGAACTTTACAATATGTATGACAATTTTACCTTAAAATATTCATATTAAAAAGACCAATGTATATTGATATCAAAATGTTGATAAGAAGAAAGATACTATAAACTATTAAAAATTTTTACCCAGAACTTTTGGAATAGTGTGTCCTTGGTCCTGTTCTAAAGAACACTTATTTAGAAGTTTTTATGGAAGGTATAAAACTAAATTCTACCCTTATATCAAACAAGCTGTGTATGATCTTCACTATTTTTTTTTTTTGCTTATCTAACTTTATTAAAGACCTTAAAGCACTAAAGAGAACATATTTTCTTAATCTGAAGCCTTTTCCCATGGGTGAGGAATTTGTCTTGAGGCACTGCTGAACTCCCACTAAAAAACAAGAAAATATTTTTTACTTAACTTTACCTTTCCACTTGCAGTTAAGATGAAGTCACATACTCCAGACTCTGGCAACCAGTCACATCCAATCCATACCAAACTAGGGGCTACTTATTTTATTGACCATAAGACACTATTATTTGTGCCATTTAAAAAGGAAAAAAATGCTGCTGATTAAACCATGTTTTCCCTTTGATTTTAATATGCACTGTGATACTCTATGATAAAATATAAAATTAAAACAATTATGATAAGAAACAGATACAATTCCATCAAATCTAAAAATTGGAAGCCATGGAGGGAGCTATATACCATTTCCAGAAGGAATTCTTCCAGTTACATGTCCAAAATCTCTTAAATCAGTGATGTTAGCTGTAGGAATTAGTTAAATGATTTTGGCATATGATGTCTTAAAGGAGACAGTCCTACTACATAATTTTATATATTATATTTTGCTAGATAATGTTTAACAAAAGATATCCAGATTTCCTGAAAATTTCCTTTTTAGTTATATATATATATATATATATATATATATATATATATATATATATATTCAATGAAGAATTTTATGTTTCAACTACAATTTGTTGTACAATTTAATGGATTTTTTATATTCATAATGTTGTGCAATCTGCAAGATCATTTACTAACAAATATTTATCATCATTCCCAACATAAAATCAGTATACCTTAAGCACATTTTTTATTCCCCCTTTCCTCAGACCCTGATAACATGAAATCAATATTATTTATCTCTGAATTTGGCTATTTACATATATCATGTAAGTGGGATCATAGATCAGGCTTATTTTTATTTTACTTATTCATTTTGGTACTGAGTATCTAACCCTGGGGTGCTTTACCACTTACCTAAATTCCAGCCCTTTTTACTTTGTTATTTTGAGACAAAGTCTCACTAAGTTCCTGAGAATCTCACTAAGATGCTGAGGCTACCCTTGAATTTGTAATCCATCTGTCTCATCAAGTCACTGGGAATACAAGTATGAGCCAATGTGCCCTGCCTGGCTTATTTTAACTAGCATAATATTTTCAAGATTCATTGGAGTTACAGCATGTATAAAATTCACATCTATATTCTTTGTTGAATAGTATTCCATTAAACAGACATATCATATTTTGTTGTCCATTCATGTGTTGATAGATTCATGAGCCATTTCCATCTTTGGGCTCTTGAAAAAAGTGAAATTGAGTGCCTGCAAGCTAGGCGAACCTGCAACCCTCGGGCGGGTGGGTCAGGCCCAGCAACCCGCCAAGTGACAGAGCAGCTACACGCGCCTGTGGGGAACGCGGACCAGACCCACTAGGACAGGTCCGGCGGACAGCTGAGGGCCAGGCCCGTCCCCTCCCCCAGTGTCTGCAAGGTAGGCGGGACTGTGAACACCAGCAAATGGGGCCCAAAGCCTGCTGTGGGGCGGAACCGGCCCCTCCCCCAGTGCCTGCAAGCTAGGCGAACCTGCAACCCACAGGCGGGCGGGTCAGGCCCAGCAACCAGCCAAGTGACAGAGCAGCTACACGTGCCTGCGGGGAACGCGGACCAGACCCACTAGGACAGGTCCGGCGGCCGGCTGAGGGCCAGGCCCGTCTCCTCCCCCAGTGTCTGCAAGGTAGGCGGGACTGTGAACACCAGCAGAGCAGGCCCAAAGCCTGCTGAGGGGCGGAACCGGCCCCTCCCCCAGTGCCTGCAAGCTAGGCGAACCTGCAACCCATCGGGAGGTTAGGCCCAGCAACCTACGGAGTGACACAGGTGCCCCTGGCGCCTGCTGGGTAGGCGGACCTTTGACCGACCAGCAGAGCAGACCTAGGGCCTGCCAGCATGGTAGACGGATCACACTAATTGGAGGAGGATCACAGCCACTACCTGCCCTGCAAGGGTGATTTTTCAACTTTACAAGAGCAATATAAATAAATAGAGGGAAAATATCAAAGACACAACAATTTCACCAAGCAGAAAGAAACGCCAGCAGTATGAAACGACAAGGAAAAAAAGGACCACAGGCAATGCAAGTCAACTCAACTTTAGAAGAGGTAATAGCTGCAACAGATGGAATGTCAGATAGAGAGCTCAGGACATACATGCTTCAGATGATCTGGAGTCTCAAGGAAGACATGAGTCAGCAAAATCAGACAATGAAAGATCACATTGACAAACAAATCCAGGAAGTAAAAGATCAATTTCACAGGGAGATAGAGGTAATAAAAAACAAACAAATAGAAATCCTAGAAATGCAGGAAACAATAAACCAACTTAAAAACTCAATTGAGAATACTACCAGCAGAGTGGATCACTTAGAAGATAGAACATCAGACAATGAAGACAGAGCATTTCAACTTGAAAAGAACATAGATAGCTCAGCAAGTCTACTAAGAAACCATGAGCAGAACATTCAAGAACTATGGGATAATATCAAAAGACCAAACTTAAGAGTCATTGGGATACAGGCAGGCACAGAGCTCCAAACCAAAGGATTAAGCAATCTATTCAGTGAAATAATACAAGAAAACTTCCCAGACTTGAAGAATGAGACAGAATCCCAAATCCTAGAAGCCTACAGGACGCCGAATGTGCAAAATCATAAGAGATCCACACCTAGACACATTATAATGAAGATGTCCAACATACAGAATAAGGAGAGAATTTTAAAAGCTACAAGGGAACGGAAGCAGATTACATTAGGGGTAAACCAATCAGGATAACAGCTGATCTCTCAACACAGACTCTAAAAGCTAGAAGATCCTGGAATAACATATTTCAAACGCTAAAAGAAAATGGGTTCCAACCAAGAATCGGGCATCCCGCGAAATTAAGCTTCAGGATGGAAGATGAAATTAAAACATTCCACGACAAACAAAAGTTAAAATAATTTGCAGCTAGAAAACCATCTCTTCAAAAAATCCTTGGCAAAACACTACAGGAAGAAGAAATGGAAAACAACAATGAAAACCAACAGTGGGAGGTAGGACCGTAAAGGGGGGAAAATAATCAAAGAGGAAAACAAATCAGGTTTAATAGCATTAATAAACAAACTATGGCTGGAAGAACAAACCATATCTCAATAATAACCCTAAATGTAAATGGCTTAAACTCACCAATTAAGAGACACAGGCTAGTTGAATGGATCACAAAACAAGACCCAACAATATGCTGCCTGCAGGAGACGCATTTGATAGGAAAAGATATACATAGACTGAAGGTGAAAGGTGGGGAAAAATCATATCACTCATATGGACTGCGGAAACAAGCAGGAGTGTCCATACTCATATCAAATAAAATAGATTTCAAGCCAAAGTTAATCAAAAGGGATAAAGAGGGACACTACATACTGCTCAAGGGAACCATACACCAACAAGACATAACAATCATAAATATATATGCCCCAAACAACGGGGCTGCTATGTTCATCAAGCAAACTCTTCTCAAGTTCAAGAATCTAATAGACCACCATACAATAATCATGGGAGACTTTAACACACCTCTCTCACCACTGGACAGATCTTCCAAACAAAAGCTGAATAAGGAAACTATAGAACTCAATAATACAATTAATAACCTAGACTTAATTGACACATATAGAATATACCACCCAACATCAAGCAGCTACACTTTTTTCTCAGCAGCACATGGATCCTTCTCAAAAATAGATCATATATTATGTCACAGGGAAACTCTTAGTCAATATAAAGGAGTAGAGATAATACCATGCATCTTATCTGATCACAATGGAATGAAACTGAAAATCAACGATAAAAGAAGGAAGGAAAAATCATGCATCACTTGGAGAATGAACAATAGGTTACTGAATGATCAATGGGTTTTAGAAGACATCAAGGAGGAAATTAAAAAATTCTTAGAGTGAAATGAAAACACAGACACAACATATCGGAATCTATGGGACACATTGAAAGCAGTTCTAAGAGGAAAATTCATTGCTTGGAGTGCATTCCTTAAAAAAAGAAAAAACCAACAAATAAATGATCTCATACTTCATCTCAAAATCCTAGAAAAAGAAGAGCAAAACAACAGCAAAAGAAGTAGAAGGCAAGAAATAATTAAAATCAGAGCTGAAATTAATGAAATCGAAACAAAAGAAACAATTGAAAAAATTGACAAAACTAAAAGTTGGTTCTTTGAAAAACTAAATAAAATTGACAGACCCTTAGCCATACTAACGAAGAGGAGAGAGAACTCAAATTACCAGCATACGGGATGAAAGAGGCAATATCACAACAGACACTTCAGAAATACAGAAGATAATCAGAAATTATTTTGAATCCTTATACTCCAATAAAATAGAAGATAGTGAAGGCATCGATAAATTTCTTAAGTCATATAATCTGCCCAGATTGAGTCAGGAGGATATAGACAACCTAAACAGACCAATATCAATTGAGGAAATAGAAGAAACCATCAAAAAATTACCATCTAAGAAAAGCCCAGGACCGGACGGGTATACAGCAGAGTTTTACAAAACCTTTAAAGAGGAACTAATACCAATATTTTTCAAGCTATTTCAGGAAATAGAAAAAGAGGGAGAACTACCAAATTCATTCTACGAGGCTAACATCACCCTGATTCCGAAACCAGACAAAGACACTTCAAAGAAAGAAAACTACAGACCAATATCTCTAATGAACCTAGATGCAAAAATCCTCAATAAAATTCTGGCGAATCGGATACAAAAACATATCAAAAAAATTGTGCACCATGATCAAGTAGGATTCATCCCTGGTATGCAAGGTTGGTTCAATATACGGAAATCAATAAATGTTATTCACCACATCAATAAACTTAAAAATAAGAACCATATGATCATCTCGATAGATGCGGAAAAAGCATTCGACAAAGTACAGCATACCTTTATGTTCAAAACTCTTGAAAAACTAGGGATAACAGGAACATACCTCAACATTGTAAAAGCAATTTATGCTAAGCCTCAGGCTAGCATCATTCTGAATGGAGAAAAATTGAAGGCATTCCCTCTAAGATCTGGAACAAGACAGGGATGCCCTCTTTCACCACTTCTGTTCAACATAGTTCTTGAAACACTGGCCAGAGCAATTAGACAGACGAAAGAAATTAAAGGCATAAAAATAGGAAAAGAAGAACTTAAATTATCACTATTTGCAGATGACATGATTCTATACTTAGCAGACCCAAAAGGGTCTACAAAGCAACTATTAGAGATAATAAATGAATTCAGCAAAGTGGCAGGTTATAAAATCAACACGCATAAATCAAAGGCATTCCTGTATATCAGTGACAAATCCTCTGAAATGGAAACGAGGACAACCACGCCGTTCACAATATCCTCAAAAAGAATAAAATACTTGGGAATCAACCTAACAAAAGAGGTGAAAGACTTATACAATGAAAACTACAGAACCCTAAAAAGAGAAATTGAAGAAGACCTTAGAAGATGGAAAAACATACCCTGTTCATGGATAGGCAGAACTAACATCATCAAAATGGCGATATTACCAAAAGTTCTCTATAGGTTTAATGCAATGCCAATCAAAATCCCAACGGCATTTCTTGTAGAAATGGAGAAAGCAATCATGAAATTCATATGGAAGAATAAAAGACCCAGAATAGCAAAAACAATACTAAGCAGGAAGTGTGAATCAGGTGGTATAGCGATTCCAGACTTCAAACTATACTACAGAGCAATAGTAACAAAAACAGCATGGTACTGGTACCAAAACAGGAGAGTGGACCAATGGTACAGAATAGAGGACACAGAAACCAACCCACAAAACTACAACTTTCTTATATTTGATAAAGGGGCTAAAAGCATGCAATGGAGGAAGGATAGCATCTTCAACAAATGGTGCTGGGAAAACTGAAAATCCATATGCAACAAAATGAATCTGAATCCCTTTCTCTCGCCAAGCACAAAAGTTAACTCAAAATGGATCAAGGAGCTTGATATCAAATCAGAGACACGGCATCTGATAGAAGAAAAAGTTGGCTACGACCTACATGCTGTGGGGTCGGGCTCCAAATTCCTCAATAGGACACCCATAGCACAAGAGTTAACATCTAGAATCAACAAATGGGACTTACTTAAACTAAAAAGTTTTTTCTCAGCAAAAGAAACAATAAGAGAGGTAAATAGGGAGCCTACATCATGGGAACAAATCTTTACTCCTCACACTTCAGATAGAGCCCTAATATCCAGAATATATAAAGAACTCAGAAAATTAGACAATAAGATAACAAATAACCCAATCAACAAATGGGCCAAGGACTTGAATAGACACTTCTCAGAGGAGGACATACAATCAATCAATAAGTACATGAAAAAATGCTCACCATCTCTAGCAGTCAGAGAAATGCAAATCAAAACCACCCTAAGATACCATCTCACTCCAGTAGATTGGCAGCCATTATGAAGTCGAACAACAATAAGTGCTGGTGAGGTTGTGGGGAAAAGGGTACACTTGTACATTGTTGGTGGGACTGCAAATTGGTGCAGCCAATTTGGAAAGCGGTATGGAGATTTCTTGGAAAGCTGGGAATGGAACCACCATTTGACCCAGCCATTCCCCTTCTCGGTCTATTCCCTAAAGACCTAAAAAGAGCATGCTACAGGGACACTGCTGCATCGATGTTCATAGCAGCACATTTCACAATAGCAAGACTGTGGAATCAACCTAGATGCCCTTCAATAGATGAATGGATAAAAAAAATGTGGCATTTATACACAATGGAGTATTACTCTGCAGTAAAAAATGACAAAATCATAGAATTTGGTGGGAAATGGATGGCATTAGAGCAGATTATGCTAAGCGAAGCTAGCCAAGCCCTAAAAAACAAATGCCAAATGTCTCCTTTGATATAAGGAGAGTAACTAAGAACAGACTAGGGAAGAAGCGCACGAGAAGAAGACCAACATTAAACAAGGATGAGAGGTGGGAGGGAAAGGGAGAGAGAAGGGAAATTGCATGGAAATGGAAGGAGACCCTCAGGGTTATACAAAATTACATACAAGAGGAAGTGAGGGGAAAGGGAAAAACAGTACAAGGGGGAGGAATGAATTACAGTAGTGGGGGTAGAGAGAGAAGAGGGGAGGGGAGGGGAGGGGAGGGGGGATAGTAGAGGATAGGAAAGGCAGCAGAATACAACAGACATGAGTTTATCAATATGTAAAGCAATGAAATGTAACTGATGTGATTCTGCAAGCTGTATACGGGGTAAAATGGGAGTTCATAACCCGCTTGAATCAAAATGTGAAATATGATATATCAAGAACTATGTAATGTTTTGAACAACCAACATTAAAAAAATAAATTAAAAAAAAATAAAAAAGTGAAATTGTTGGTCATGGTTATCTTGGGTTATGTTTAACTTTTTGAATAACCGCCAAAATTTTCAACAGCATCTTCAGCATTTTACATTCCCACGATATATATATATATATATATATATATATATATATATATATATATATATATTACATTTTATCTGCATCCCTTTGCTATTTTCAATTTATTTGATTATAATTATCCTAGTAGGTGTAAATCTATATATTTTTATTATTTTAATTTTTGTTTTCTTGTGATTGATTTATGATATCTAGTATCTTTCCATGTGTTTATATTTGGAAATATTTCTTCGAGAAATGTCTATTCAAATATTTTGACCATGTTTGAAATAGCTGTTTCACTTTTCTGGCTGTTATAGGAATTTATTTTGTTATAAAATTTCAATAATAAACCTTTATTAGATATCTAACTTGCAAACATTTTCTCTCATTTTGTGGGTTAGTTAACTTTTTACCATTACAGTGTTTGTTACCACACAGTTTTTATTTATTATTTATTATGAAAATTTTATTTTAAGTGATACATAGAAATTCCACATCTTTGTGAGATTAATATGTGATATATTTTTACTTGGATAGATATTTTAATTTTCAAATCAGGGTAAATATATCCATCTCCCTCAAACATTTAACATTTATTTATAAAGATAATATTCAAGAGCATGGGGTTATAGCTAAGTGGTGGAGCACTTGCCTCAAATATATGAGGCTCTGGATTCTATCCTCAGCACCATATATAAATAAATAAATAAATAATAAAGGTATTGTATCCATCTACAAATAAATTATTTAAAAAATATATATTCAAAATCAATCTCTTTTAATTTTCTGGAATATACAGTAGGTTATCATTGTCTATCCTAATCCTAGTGTGTAACCACATACCAGAATTTCTTGCTCCTATATAACTGTAACTTAGTATACATTGAACAACATTTCCCCACCCATCCTTTTCTCTTACTCTCCCTAGCCTCTGGTTACATTTCTACATTAAACTTATGAAGGTCAATTTTTTTATATCCATTCCACAAATTATATTAGGAGGTACTGGTCCTTCTGTGTTTGGTTTAATTAATTTAACATAATGGGCTCCAGTTCTACCATATTTTTGTAAATGACAAGATTCCAACTTTTTATGGCTGAATTATATTCTATTGTGTATACGTATCTCATGTTTTTATTCATTGATTAGTTGATGAACAGATTATTTTAATTTATTGGCTACTGTGAATAATTTTACATTATTTTGTTTATTTATTTTGGTAGTACTGGGGATGGAACCCAGGGCCTTGCATATGTGAGGCAAGTGCTCTACCACTGAGCTACATGGTCAGCCTTACAATAAACATTGTTGTTAAAGTTTTATGTATTTATTGGTTGCCTTTGCTCTTAGTGTCATACTTAACAAACAATTGTCAACTTGAAGATCATGAAGATTGTTTTTGAATAGTTAACAATTTTAGATAAAAAATTTTGGTGCATGTTGAGGCAATTTTCATGTAAAATATAAGGATATAAATTTATTCTTTTACATGTGGATATGAAATTCTCTCAGCAATATTTATTGATAAAAAGTTATTTTCTCCACTAAGTGGTTTGGTACTCTTGCCATATATCAACTGATTATATTATTAATATTTATTTCTGTATTTTCAATTCTATTCAATTTGTCTATGTGTAAATTTTCATTTTAGTGTGAAACTGTTTTGATAATTGTGACTTCTTGCCAAATTTTGAAATATGGAAAAATGTGTCCTTAGATAAGTTTTTTTTTTATTCAGAATTGTTTGAGCTATTCTGTGTTCCTTGTATTTGCATATGAACAAAAAGATCAGTGTGATGGCTCATTGTGTATGTTGACTTGGCTCAATAGAAGCATTTAAATACTTGGTCAAAGATCCTACATGTTTCCTTTAAGGTGTTTTAATTTTGAGATTAAAATTTAAATCAGTATACTTTGAGATTACCACCCATAATGAGTGTAAATCTGATCTAATTAATTGATAGCCTAAATAGAAAAAGATTGACATCTGAAAAAGAATCTGTCAGTAGATTGTCTTCAGACTTCAAATGTGGTGTCAATATTTCCATGTGACTCTAGCTAGCTTGCCTAACCCACACGCAAACTTTGGATTTAACAACCTTGACAACTGCATGAGTTGATTTCTTAAAATTCAATATTTTTTGCTCTTTCTCTGAACAAAAACATAAAATATATGAAAATATAGTAAAATGATAGAAGTAAGTAGTTTCTTATTTGTAATTATTTCAATGAAATGAACTAAACTCTACAACTAAAAGAAAGTAATTGTCTCAATTAATTAAAAGTATTATGCACTTCTATGCTGTCTACAAGAACATTTTGGCACTTTACATAAAAAGAGAATAAAATTAAAAAGAAAAGTATATCCCTTGCAAATAATAAACAAAGGTTTTATATGTGTATGTATATAGATATACATAAATATGCAACATATTGGCTCTATTACTCTTTAGAGTCCTTATAAAATAAGCTTGTTTATTTTTTTTAAATGCCACTGGAAAATATATTAATTTTTTAGTTTATTTTTCCTTACCCGTATTTAAGGTGTACAGCATAATGTATTAAGAGACATATGCATAGTGAAATGCTTAATACGTTCAAAGCAGTTAACACTTCCATTGCTTTTCAACATTACTATTTTGTGGTAAGACCACAAAATAGTAAATAAGTGTCATTAATTATAGTCTATATGTTGTTCATTATATTACAATGCTATATAATTATGTGTCAGCAGCCATTCATGTTCATGTGGGCCACTGTACATGTAGTTTAGTGAATAGTAACATCTGGTGTCTGGAAACTTACAGTCCACATTTTCTATGTGTAAGACTGCCCAGAGCCATTATGAATTCCTATCCACTCTGCCATGTCCCACACAACACCAGAGTTGGGTGTGACCTGCCCAGATGCCAATCAACCTGCTGACTGCAAGACATCAGGAAGCAAGACTCTGCCATTGGAATCTTATCCCTGACTTTGATGTACCCCCTTAAATAAACTACTGAAGCCATCTTCTTTTGTCTACTTCCAGCTTCCATGTGGGCAAAATTTATCAGGGGGTCCATTTTTTAAAATAATTTTATTAGTTGTTGATGATTTTTTAAAATTATTTATTTCTATGTGGCACTGAGAATCAAACCTAGGGCGTCTCACATGCTAGGCAAGTCCTCTACCACTGAGCCACAATCCCTGCCCCCAACCATTTTTTTATAAATATTTTTTAGTTGTAGTTGACACAATACATTTATTTTATTTATTTATTTATATGTGGTGCTGAGGATTGACCCAGGGCCTCGCATATGCTAGACCACCGCTCTACAGCTGAGCCACAACCCTGGCCCCAAGGGCTCCATTTTGAAAATATATTTCTGACACTTTGTCTTTTGCTCTTCACTAATTATTCTAGAATTTAATTTCTCACCTTACTTTAATTTCTCCTTGGCAGGAAGAAGAACTCCCCAAAGAGACACTGGCCATCTCCCCATAATTATGATCAGATATTATACTTTATGTTATTTTAAATTTAAATATTCATTAAAACTTGTTAAGACTAAAATATATGGTCCTTCATGAAGGATATTTTACACATACTGGAGAATGTATTTTTTTTTTTTGGACAGACTTTTCCAAAGATATGAGCTAGGTCAAATTTATTTACATTATAGTTCAAATCCTCTATTTAACTATTAATTTTTTACTGGTTTAATTTTCAAAATTACCACTATTTAAATTGAGGTAATGGTCTCTCATTGATGTTTTTATTTTTTTTTATTTATTTATTTTTATTTTTTTTTTAAAGAGAGAGTGAGAGAGGGGAGAGAGAGAGAGAGAGAGAGAATTTTTAATATTTATTTTTTAGTTCTCAGCGGACACAACATCTTTGTTGGTATGTGGTGCTGAGGATCGAACCCGGGCCGCACGCATGCCAGGCGAGCGCGCTACCGCTTGAGCCACATCTCCAGCCCCTCATTGATGTTTTTAAATTACTTATGTCTCCCTTTTATTCTATCAATTTTTCTTCATATATTTTTGGAAATGTTTTTTTCAGTGATTATCTTCTTTATCATTTTTTAAGTTTTCTCACTATATAATTCCTTTTTTTCTCTTGCAATGTTAATTCTCACTTTTTAAAAATTATTTGAGGGTAATATATTTTCCATCCTTTCACTTTCAACATCTTTTTGCTTTTGTCCCTAAAGTGACAAAGTATACTTTTAGAGTGTACATGAATAGGAATTTTTTTTATCCATTATTCCAATTACTTCATTTTAATTGTAGTATATTCTCTTTCATTTAAACAATTAAAGATAAGGGGCTATTTATTTCTAACATCTTACTACTTGTTTTTCATATGTATTATTTTTCTTTGTTTTTCAATCTCTATTAGTGCTTTCTTTAAATATTTATTTGAATATTTTGTATTGTATTATATATTTCTTTTCTGTACATATGTAATGCTTTCTTAATAATTTGAGAATTAAAATTAACATGGTAAGGTCATAAAAATCAAATTTAAATAATACTAATTTGTTTTTAATAGTGTGCAAACACATTGCTCCCATTTGAATATGCTTTTCCCCTTTATGCTATTACAGATTGTTTATTTATATATTGTATATCTATTTACCTAGCCATATAATGATTGTTTTACGGATTTTCCTTTGAGATTACACTGGGAATAACGAGTAAATACATATCAAATGTAAAATAATTCTGGTTTTTAAGTTGAATTATGTATATAACTATCCCTATATTCTTTATTTTATCATATTACCACGTTATTGGGTTTTTTTACACATTTTTATTTATGTATTTATTTATGTATTTGATTTTTAAAAATAAAAGACAGCAAAATGCATTCCAATTACACATATACAGCACAATTTTTCATATCTCTGGTTGTATATAAAGTATGTTCACACCAATTTGTATCTTCATACATGTACTTTTGATAATGTACATCACATTTCACCATACTTGCTAACCCACTGCTTACTCCCTTCCTCTCCCACCCCTCTGCCCTATCTAGAGTTTGTCACTGAAGAATGCTGTTATTTTTATTTTTATTGATTTTTCAAAAAAATTAATGACAGCAGAATGCATTACAATTCTTATTAAACATATACAGCACATTTTTTTCATATCTCTGGTTGTATATAAAGAATGTTGACACTAATGCCTGTCTTCATACATGTACTTTGGATAATGATGTCTATTACATTCCATTATCCTTGCTAACACTCTGCCCCCTCCCTTTCCCTCCCACCCCTCTGCCCTATCTAGAGTTCTTCTATTCCTCCCATGCTCCACCTCACTACCCCACCCTGAATCAGCCTCCTTATATAAGAGAAAACATTCAGCATTTCTTTTTTTGGGGGGGAGGGGGGATTGGCTAACTTCACTTAGAATGATCTTCTCCAA